>NC_140579.1:610134304-610763304 GCF_964204655.1 Triturus cristatus | reverse complement strand
TGGCAATTAGTGAGAGTGTGGCAATTAGTGAGAGAGTGAGTCAATTAGTGAGAGTGACTCAGTGAGTGAGTCAATTAGTGAGTGAGTCAGTGAGAGTGAGTCAATTAGTGATAGTGAGTCAGTGAGAGTGAGTAAATGTTTGAGCAAGTGAGCCAGTGAGAGTGAGTCAATTAGTGAGAGAGAGAGTGAGTCAGTGAGAGTGAGTCAATTAGTGAGTCATTGAGAGTGAGTTAATTAGTAAGTGAGTCTGTTCGAGTGAGTCAATTAGTGAGAGTGAGTCAGTGAGAGTGAGTCATGAGAGAGAGAGTGAGTCAGTGAGAGTGAGTCATGAGAGAGAGAGTGAGTCAGTGAGAGTGAGTCAATTAGTGAGTCATTGAGAGTGAGTCAATTAGTGAGAGTGAGTCAGTGAGAGTGAGCCAGTGAGAGTGAGTCAATGAGTGAGTGAGTGAGTCTGTGAGAGTGAGTCTGTGAGAGTGTGGCAATTAGTGAGAGTGTGGCAATTAGTGAGAGTGTGGCAATTAGTGAGAGAGTGAGTCAATTAGTGAGAGTGACTCAGTGAGTGAGTCAATTAGTGAGTGAGTCAGTGAGAGTGAGTCAATTAGTGATAGTGAGTCAGTGAGAGTGAGTAAATGTTTGAGCAAGTGAGCCAGTGAGAGTGAGTCAATTAGTGAGAGAGAGAGTGAGTCAGTGAGAGTGAGTCAATTAGTGAGTCACTGAGAGTGAGTTAATTAGTAAGTGAGTCTGTTCGAGTGAGTCAATTAGTGAGAGTGAGTCAGTGAGAGTGAGTCATGAGAGAGAGAGTGAGTCAGTGAGTGAGTCATTGAGAGTGAGTCAATTAGTGAGTGAGTCAGTGAGTGAGTCAATTAGTGAGAGTGAGTCAGTGATAGTGAGTCAATTAGTGAGTCAGTGAGAGTGAGCCAGTGAGAGTGAGCCAGTGAGAGTGAGCCAGTGAGAGTGAGTCAATGAGTGAGTGAGTGAGTCTGTGAGAGTGAGTCTGTGAGAGTGAGTCTGTGAGACTGTGGCAATTAGTGAGACTGTGGCAATTAGTGAGACTGTGGCAATTAGTGAGAGTGTGGCAATTAGTGAGAGTGTGGCAATTAGTGAGAGAGTGAGTCAATTAGTGAGAGAGTGACTCAGTGAGTGAGTCAATTAGTGAGTGAGTCAGTGAGAGTGAGTCAATTAGTGATAGTGAGTCAGTGAGAGTGAGTCATGAGAGAGAGAGTGAGTCAGTGAGAGTGAGTCAATTAGTGAGTCATTGAGAGTGAGTCAATTAGTGAGTCCATGAGAGTAAGTCAGTGAGAGTGAGTCAATTAGTTAGAGAGTGAGTGAGTCAGTGAGAGTGAGTCAATTAGTGAGTCATTGAGAGTGAGTCAATTAGTGAGTGAGTCAGTGACAGCGAGTTAATTAGTGAGATTGAGTCAGTGAGAGTGAGTCATAATAGAGAGTGAGTGAGAGTGAGTCAATTAGTGAGAGAGTGACTTAGTAAGAGTGAGTAAATTTGTGAGCAAGTGAGCCAGTGAGAGGGAGTCAATTAGTGAGAGAGAGTGAGTCAGTGAGAGTGAGTCAATTAGTGAGTCATTGAGAGTGAGTCAATTAGTAAGTGAGTCTGTGAGAGTTAGTCAATTAGTGAGAGTGAGTCAGTGAGAGTGAATCATGAGAGAGAGAGTGAGTCAGTGAGAGTGAGTCAATTAGTGAGAGAGAGAGAGTGAGTCAGTGAGAGTGAGGCAATTAGTGAGTCATTGAGAGTGAGTCAATTAGTAAGTGAGTCTGAGAGAGTGAGTCTGTGAGAGTGTGGCAATTAGTGAGAGAGTGACTCAGTGAGTGAGTCAGTGAGAGTGAGTCAATTAGTGATAGTGAGTCAGTGAGAGTGAGTCATGAGAGAGAGTGAGTCAGTGAGAGTGAGTCAATTTGTGAGTCCGTGAGAGTAAGTCAGTGAGAGTGAGCCAGTGAGAGTGAGTCAATTAGTGAGAGAGTGAGTTAGTGAGAGTGAGTCAATTAGTGAGTCATTGAGAGTGAGTCAATTAGTGAGAGAGAGAGAGAGTGAGTCAGTGAGAGTGAGGCAATTAGTGAGTCATTGAGAGTGAGTCAATTAGTAAGTGAGTCTGTGAGAGTAAGTCTGTGAGAGTGAGTCAATTAGTGAGTCATTGAGAGTGAGTCAATTAGTCAGTGAGTCAGTGAGAGCGAGTTAATTAGTGAGATTGGGTCAGTGAGGGTGAGTCATGAGAGAGTGAGTCAGTGAGAGTGAGTCAATTAGTGAGAGAGTGTCTCAGTGAGAGTGAGTAAATTTGTGAGCAAGTGAGCCAGTGAGAGTGAGTCAATTGGTGAGAGAGAGAGGGTGAGTCAGTGAGAGTGAGTCAATTAGTGAGTCATTGAGAGTGAGTCAATTAGTGAGTGTCAGTGAGAGTTAGTCAATTAGTGAGAGTGTGTCAGTGAGAGTGAGTCAATTTGTGAGTCCGTGAGAGTAAGTCAGTGAGAGTGAGCCAGTGAGAGTGAGTCAATTAGTGAGAGTCAGTCAGTGAGAGTGAGTCAATTAGTGAGTCATTGAGAGTGAGTCAATTAGTCAGTGAGTAGGTGAGAGCGAGTTAATTAGTGAGATTGAGTCAGTGAGAGTGAGTCATGAGAGAGTGAGTCAGTGAGAGTGAGTCAATTAGTGAGAGAGTGTCTCAGTGAGAGTGCGTAAATTTGTGAGCAAGTGAGCCAGTGAGAGTGAGTCAATTGGTGAGAGAGAGAGAGGGTGAGTCAGTGAGAGTGAGTCAATTAGTGAGTCATTGAGAGTGAGTTAATTAGTAAGTGAGTCTGTTCGAGTGAGTCAATTAGTGAGAGTGAGTCAGTGAGAGTGAGTCATGAGAGAGAGAGTGAGTCAGTGAGAGTGAGTCAATTAGTGAGTCATTGAGAGTGAGTCAATTAGTGAGTGAGTCAGTGAGTGAGTCAATTAATGAGAGTGAGTCAGTGAGAGTGAGTCAATTAGTGAGTCAGTGAGAGTGAGCCAGTGAGAGTGAGCCAGTGAGAGTGAGCCAGTGAGAGTGAGTCAATGAGTGAGTGAGTGAGTCTTTGAGAGTGAGTCTGTGAGAGTGAGTCTGTGAGACTGTGGCAATTAGTGAGACTGTGGCAATTAGTGAGACTGTGGCAATTAGTGAGAGTGTGGCAATTAGTGAGAGTGTGGCAATTAGTGAGAGAGTGAGTCAATTAGTGAGAGAGTGACTCAGTGAGTGAGTCAATTAGTGAGTGAGTCAGTGAGAGTGAGTCAATTAGTGATAGTGAGTCAGTGAGAGTGAGTCATGAGAGAGAGAGTGAGTCAGTGAGAGTGAGTCAATTAGTGAGTCATTGAGAGTGAGTCAATTAGTGAGTCCATAAGAGTAAGTCAGTGAGAGTGAGTCAATTAGTTAGAGAGTGAGTGAGTCAGTGAGAGTGAGTCAATTAGTGAGTCATTGAGAGTGAGTCAATTAGTGAGTGAGTCAGTGACAGCGAGTTAATTAGTGAGATTGAGTCAGTGAGAGTGAGTCATGAGAGAGAGTGAGTGAGAGTGAGTCAATTAGTGAGAGAGTGACTCAGTAAGAGTGAGTAAATTTGTGAGCAAGTGAGCCAGTGAGAGGGAGTCAATTAGTGAGAGAGAGTGAGTCAGTGAGAGTGAGTCAATTAGTGAGTCATTGAGAGTGAGTCAATTAGTAAGTGAGTCTGTGAGAGTTAGTCAATTAGTGAGAGTGAGTCAGTGAGAGTGAATCATGAGAGAGAGAGTGAGTCAGTGAGAGTGAGTCAATTAGTGAGAGTGAGTCAGTGAGAGTGAATCATGAGAGAGAGAGTGAGTCAGTGAGAGTGAGTCAATTAGTGAGTCATTGAGAGTGAGTCAATTAGTGAGTGAGTCAGTGACAGCGAGTTAATTAGTGAGATTGAGTCAGTGAGAGTGAGTCATGAGAGAGTGAGTCAGTGAGAGTGAGTCATGAGAGAGAGAGTGAGTCAGTGAGAGTGAGTCAATTAGTGAGTCATTGAGAGTGAGTCAATTAGTGAGTCCGTGAGAGTAAGTCAGTGAGAGTGAGTCAATTAGTTAGAGAGTGAGTGAGTCAGTGAGAGTGAGTCAATTAGTGAGTCATTGAGAGTGAGTCAGTGAGAGTGAGCCAGTGAGAGTGAGCCAGTGAGAGTGAGTCAATGAGTGAGTGAGTGAGTCTGTGAGAGTGAGTCTGTGAGAGTGAGTCTGTGAGACTGTGGCAATTAGTGAGACTGTGGCAATTAGTGAGGCTGTGGCAATTAGTGAGAGTGTGGCAATTAGTGAGAGTGTGGCAATTAGTGAGAGAGTGAGTCAATTAGTGAGAGAGTGACTCAGTGAGTGAGTCAATTAGTGAGTGAGTCAGTGAGAGTGAGTCAATTAGTGATAGTGAGTCAGTGAGAGTGAGTCATGAGAGAGAGAGTGAGTCAGTGAGAGTGAGTCAATTAGTGAGTCATTGAGAGTGAGTCAATTAGTGAGTCCATGAGAGTAAGTCAGTGAGAGTGAGTCAATTAGTTAGAGAGTGAGTGAGTCAGTGAGAGTGAGTCAATTAGTGAGTCATTGAGAGTGAGTCAATTAGTGAGTGAGTCAGTGACAGCGAGTTAATTAGTGAAATTGAGTCAGTGAGAGTGAGTCATGAGAGAGAGTGAGTGAGAGTGAGTCAATTAGTGAGAGAGTGACTCAGTAAGAGTGAGTAAATTTGTGAGCAAGTGAGCCAGTGAGAGGGAGTCAATTAGTGAGAACGAGTGAGTCAGTGAGAGTGAGTCAATTAGTGAGTCATTGAGAGTGAGTCAATTAGTAAGTGAGTCTGTGAGAGTTAGTCAATTAGTGAGAGTGAGTCAGTGAGAGTGAATCATGAGAGAGAGAGTGAGTCAGTGAGAGTGAGTCAATTAGTGAGAGAGAGAGAGTGAGTCAGTGAGAGTGAGGCAATTAGTGAGTCATTGAGAGTGAGTCAATTAGTAAGTGAGTCTGTGAGAGTGAGTCTGTGAGAGTGTGGCAATTAGTGAGAGAGTGACTCAGTGAGTGAGTCAGTGAGAGTGAGTCAATTAGTGATAGTGAGTCAGTGAGAGTGAGTCATGAGAGAGAGTGAGTCAGTGAGAGTGAGTCAATTTGTGAGTCCGTGAGAGTAAGTCAGTGAGAGTGAGCCAGTGAGAGTGAGTCAATTAGTGAGAGAGTGAGTTAGTGAGAGTGAGTCAATTAGTGAGTCATTGAGAGTGAGTCAATTAGTGAGAGAGAGAGAGAGTGAGTCAGTGAGAGTGAGGCAATTAGTGAGTCATTGAGAGTGAGTCAATTAGTAAGTGAGTCTGTGAGAGTAATTCTGTGAGAGTGAGTCAATTAGTGAGTCATTGAGAGTGAGTCAATTAGTCAGTGAGTCAGTGAGAGCGAGTTAATTAGTGAGATTGGGTCAGTGAGAGTGAGTCATGAGAGAGTGAGTCAGTGAGAGTGAGTCAATTAGTGAGAGAGTGTCTCAGTGAGAGTGAGTAAATTTGTGAGCAAGTGAGCCAGTGAGAGTGAGTCAATTGGTGAGAGAGAGAGAGGGTGAGTCAGTGAGAGTGAGTCAATTAGTGAGTCATTGAGAGTGAGTCAATTAGTGAGTGTCAGTGAGAGTTAGTCAATTAGTGAGAGTGTGTCAGTGAGAGTGAGTCAATTTGTGAGTCCGTGAGAGTAAGTCAGTGAGAGTGAGCCAGTGAGAGTGAGTCAATTAGTGAGAGTCAGTCAGTGAGAGTGAGTCAATTAGTGAGTCATTGAGAGTGAGTCAATTAGTCAGTGAGTCAGTGAGAGCGAGTTAATTAGTGAGATTGAGTCAGTGAGAGTGAGTCATGAGAGAGTGAGTCAGTGAGAGTGAGTCAATTAGTGAGAGAGTGTCTCAGTGAGAGTGAGTAAATTTGTGAGCCAGTGAGAGTGAGTCAATTGGTGAGAGAGAGAGAGGGTGAGTCAGTGAGAGTGAGTCAATTAGTGAGTCATTGAGAGTGAGTTAATTAGTAAGTGAGTCTGTTCGAGTGAGTCAATTAGTGAGAGTGAGTCAGTGAGAGTGAGTCATGAGAGAGAGAGTGAGTCAGTGAGAGTGAGTCGATTAGTGAGTCATTGAGAGTGAGTCAATTAGAGAGTGAGTCAGTGAGTGAGTCAATTAGTGAGAGTGAGTCAGTGAGAGTGAGTCAATTAGTGAGTCAGTGAGAGTGAGCCAGTGAGAGTGAGCCAGTGAGAGTGAGCCAGTGAGAGTGAGTCAATGAGTGAGTGAGTGAGTCTGTGAGAGTGAGTCTGTGAGAGTGAGTCTGTGAGACTGTGGCAATTAGTGAGACTGTGGCAATTAGTGAGAGTGCGGCAATTAGTGAGAGTGTGGCAATTAGTGAGAGAGTGAGTCAATTAGTGAGAGAGTGACTCAGTGAGTGAGTCAATTAGTGAGTGAGTCAGTGAGAGTGAGTCAATTAGTGATAGTGAGTCAGTGAGAGTGAGTCATGAGAGAGAGAGTGAGTCAGTGAGAGTGAGTCAATTAGTGAGTCATTGAGAGTGAGTCAATTAGTGAGTCCGTGAGAGTAAGTCAGTGAGAGTGAGTCAATTAGTTAGAGAGTGAGTGAGTCAGTGAGAGTGAGTCAATTAGTGAGTCATTGAGAGTGAGTCAATTAGTGAGTGAGTCAGTGACAGCGAGTTAATTAGTGAGATTGAGTCAGTGAGAGTGAGTCATGAGAGAGAGTGAGTGAGAGTGAGTCAATTAGTGAGAGAGTGACTCAGTAAGAGTGAGTAAATTTGTGAGCAAGTGAGCCAGTGAGAGTGAGTCAATTAGTGAGAGTGTGTCAGTGAGAGTGAGTCGATTTGTGAGTCCGTGAGAGTAAGTCAGTGAGAGTGAGCCAGTGAGAGTGAGTCAATTAGTGAGAGTCAGTCAGTGAGAGTGAGTCAATTAGTGAGTCATTGAGAGTGAGTCAATTAGTCAGTGAGTCAGTGAGAGCGAGTTAATTAGTGAGATTGAGTCAGTGAGAGTGAGTCATGAGAGAGTGAGTCAGTGAGAGTGAGTCAATTAGTGAGAGAGTGTCTCAGTGAGAGTGAGTAAATTTGTGAGCAAGTGAGCCAGTGAGAGTGAGTCAATTGGTGAGAGAGAGAGGGTGAGTCAGTGAGAGTGAGTCAATTAGTGAGTCATTGAGAGTGAGTTAATTAGTAAGTGAGTCTGTTCGAGTGAGTCAATTAGTGAGAGTGAGTCAGTGAGAGTGAGTCATGAGAGAGAGAGTGAGTCAGTGAGAGTGAGTCAATTAGTGAGTCATTGAGAGTGAGTCAATTAGTGAGTGAGTCAGTGAGTGAGTCAATTAGTGAGAGTGAGTCAGTGAGAGTGAGTCAATTAGTGAGTCAGTGAGAGTGAGCCAGTGAGAGTGAGCCAGTGAGAGTGAGCCAGTGAGAGTGAGTCAATGAGTGAGTGAGTGAGTCTGTGAGAGTGAGTCAGTGAGAGTGAGTCAATTTGTGAGTCCGTGAGAGTAAGTCAGTGAGAGTGAGCCAGTGAGAGTGAGTCAATTAGTGAGAGAGTGAGTTAGTCAGTGAGAGTGAGTCATTGAGAGTGAGTCAATTAGTGAGCGAGTCAGTGAGAGCGAGTTAATTAGTGAGATTGAGTCAGTGAGAGTGAGTCATGAGAGAGAGTGAGTCAGTGAGAGTGAGTCAATTAGTGAGAGAGTGACTCAGTGAGAGTGAGCAAATTTGTGAGCAAGTGAGCCAGTGAGAGTGAGTCAATTAGTGAGAGAGTGAGTCAGTGAGAGTGAGTCAATGAGTGAGTGAGTGAGTCTGTGAGAGTGAGTCTGTGAGAGTGAGTCTGTGAGAGTGTGGCAATTAGTGAGAGTGTGGCAATTAGTGAGAGTGTGGCAATTAGCGAGAGAGTGAGTCAATTAGTGAGAGTGACTCAGTGAGTGAGTCAATTAGTGAGTGAGTGAGTCTGTGAGAGTGAGTCTGTGAGAGTGAGTCTGTGAGACTGTGGCAATTAGTGAGACTGTGGCAATTAGTGAGACTGTGGCAATTAGTGAGAGTGTGGCAATTAGTGAGAGTGTGGCAATTAGTGAGAGAGTGAGTCGATTAGTGAGAGAGTGACTCAGTGAGTGAGTCAATTAGTGAGTGAGTCAGTGAGAGTGAGTCAATTAGTGAGTCATTGAGAGTGAGTCATGAGAGAGAGAGTGAGTCAGTGAGAGTGAGTCAATTAGTGAGTCATTGAGAGTGAGTCAATTAGTGAGTGTGTCAGTGAGAGTGAGTCAATTAGTGAGAGTGTGTCAGTGAGAGTGAGTCAATTAGTGAGTCCGTGAGAGTAAGTCAGTGAGAGTGAGTCAATTAGTTAGAGAGTGAGTGAGTCAGTGAGAGTGAGTCAATTAGTGAGTCATTGAGAGTGAGTCAATTAGTGAGTGAGTCAGTGACAGCGAGTTAATTAGTGAGATTGAGTCAGTGAGAGTGAGTCATGAGAGAGAGTGAGTGAGAGTGAGTCAATTAGTGAGAGAGTGACTCAGTAAGAGTGAGTAAATTTGTGAGCAAGTGAGCCAGTGAGAGTGAGTCAATTAGTGAGAGTGTGTCAGTGAGAGTGAGTCAATTTGTGAGTCCGTGAGAGTAAGTCAGTGAGAGTGAGCCAGTGAGAGTGAGTCAATTAGTGAGAGTCAGTGAGTGAGAGTGAGTCAATTAGTGAGTCATTGAGAGTGAGTCAATTAGTCAGTGAGTCAGTGAGAGTGAGTTAATTAGTGAGATTGAGTCAGTGAGAGTGAGTCATGAGAGAGTGAGTCAGTGAGAGTGAGTCAATTAGTGAGAGAGTGTCTCAGTGAGAGTGAGTAAATTTGTGAGCAAGTGAGCCAGTGAGAGTGAGTCAATTGGTGAGAGAGAGAGAGGGTGAGTCAGTGAGAGTGAGTCAATTAGTGAGTCATTGAGAGTGAGTTAATTAGTAAGTGAGTCTGTTCGAGTGAGTCAATTAGTGAGAGTGAGTCAGTGAGAGTGAGTCATGAGAGAGAGAGTGAGTCAGTGAGAGTGAGTCAATTAGTGAGTCATTGAGAGTGAGTCAATTAGTGAGTGAGTCAGTGAGTGAGTCAATTAGTGAGAGTGAGTCAGTGAGAGTGAGTCAATTAGTGAGTCAGTGAGAGTGAGCCAGTGAGAGTGAGCCAGTGAGAGTGAGCCAGTGAGAGTGAGTCAATGAGTGAGTGAGTGAGTCTGTGAGAGTGAGTCTGTGAGAGTGAGTCTGTGAGACTGTGGCAATTAGTGAGACTGTGGCAATTAGTGAGAGTGCGGCAATTAGTGAGAGTGTGGCAATTAGTGAGAGAGTGAGTCAATTAGTGAGAGAGTGACTCAGTGAGTGAGTCAATTAGTGAGTGAGTCAGTGAGAGTGAGTCAATTAGTGATAGTGAGTCAGTGAGAGTGAGTCATGAGAGAGAGAGTGAGTCAGTGAGAGTAAGTCAATTAGTGAGTCATTGAGAGTGAGTCAATTAGTGAGTCCGTGAGAGTAAGTCAGTGAGAGTGAGTCAATTAGTTAGAGAGTGAGTGAGTCAGTGAGAGTGAGTCAATTAGTGAGTCATTGAGAGTGAGTCAATTAGTGAGTGAGTCAGTGACAGCGAGTTAATTAGTGAGATTGAGTCAGTGAGAGTGAGTCATGAGAGAGAGTGAGTGAGAGTGAGTCAATTAGTGAGAGAGTGACTCAGTAAGAGTGAGTAAATTTGTGAGCAAGTGAGCCAGTGAGAGTGAGTCAATTAGTGAGAGAGAGTGAGTCAGTGAGAGTGAGTCAATTAGTGAGTCATTGAGAGTGAGTCAATTAGTAAGTGAGTCTGTGAGAGTTAGTCAATTAGTGAGAGTGAGTCAGTGAGAGTGAATCATGAGAGAGAGAGTGAGTCAGTGAGAGTGAGTCAATTAGTGAGAGAGAGAAAGTGAGTCAGTGAGAGTGAGGCAATTAGTGAGTCATTGAGAGTGAGTCAATTAGTAAGTGAGTCTGTGAGAGTGAGTCTGTGAGAGTGTGGCAATTAGTGAGAGAGTGACTCAGTGAGTGAGTCAATTAGTGTGTGAGTCAGTGAGAGTGAGTCAATTAGTGATAGTGAGTCAGTGAGAGTGAGTCATGAGAGAGAGTGATTCAGTGAGAGTGAGTCAATTTGTGAGTCCGTGAGAGTAAGTCAGTGAGAGTGAGCCAGTGAGAGTGAGTCAATTAGTGAGAGAGTGAGTTAGTCAGTGAGAGTGAGTCATTGAGAGTGAGTCAATTAGTGAGCGAGTCAGTGAGAGCGAGTTAATTAGTGAGATTGAGTCAGTGAGAGTGAGTCATGAGAGAGAGTGAGTCACTGAGAGTGAGTCAATTAGTGAGAGAGTGACTCAGTGAGAGTGAGCAAATTTGTGAGCAAGTGAGCCAGTGAGAGTGAGTCAATTAGTGAGAGAGTGAGTCAGTGAGAGTGAGTCAATGAGTGAGTGAGTGAGTCTGTGAGAGTGAGTCTGTGAGAGTGAGTCTGTGAGAGTGTGGCAATTAGTGAGAGTGTGGCAATTAGTGAGAGTGTGGCAATTAGCGAGAGAGTGAGTCAATTAGTGAGAGTGACTCAGTGAGTGAGTCAATTAGTGAGTGAGTGAGTCTGTGAGAGTGAGTCTGTGAGAGTGAGTCTGTGAGACTGTGGCAATTAGTGAGACTGTGGCAATTAGTGAGACTGTGGCAATTAGTGAGAGTGTGGCAATTAGTGAGAGTGTGGCAATTAGTGAGAGAGTGAGTCGATTAGTGAGAGAGTGACTCAGTGAGTGAGTCAATTAGTGAGTGAGTCAGTGAGAGTGAGTCAATTAGTGAGTCATTGAGAGTGAGTCATGAGAGAGAGAGTGAGTCAGTGAGAGTGAGTCAATTAGTGAGTCATTGAGAGTGAGTCAATTAGTGAGTCATTGAGAGTGAGTCAATTAGTGAGTGTGTCAGTGAGAGTGAGTCAATTAGTGAGAGTGTGTCAGTGAGAGTGAGTCAATTAGTGAGCCCGTGAGAGTAAGTCAGTGAGAGTGAGTCAATTAGTTAGAGAGTGAGTGAGTCAGTGAGAGTGAGTCAATTAGTGAGTCATTGAGAGTGAGTCAATTAGTGAGTGAGTCAGTGACAGCGAGTTAATTAGTGAGATTGAGTGAGTGAGAGTGAGTCATGAGAGAGAGTGAGTGAGAGTGAGTCAATTAGTGAGTGAGTGACTCAGTAAGAGTGAGTAAATTTGTGAGCAAGTGAGCCAGTGAGAGTGAGTCAATTAGTGAGAGAGTGAGAGTGAGCCAGTGAGAGTGAGTCAATGAGTGAGTGAGTGAGTCTGTGAGAGTGAGTCTGTGAGAGTGTGGCAATTAGTGAGAGTGTGGCAATTAGTGAGAGTGTGGCAATTAGTGAGAGAATGAGTCAATTAGTGAGAGTGACTCAGTGAGTGAGTCAATTAGTGAGTGAGTCAGTGAGAGTGAGTCAATTAGTGATAGTGAGTCAGTGAGAGTGAGTAAATGTTTGAGCAAGTGAGCCAGTGAGAGTGAGTCAATTAGTGAGAGAGAGAGTGAGTCAGTGAGAGTGAGTCAATTAGTGAGTCATTGAGAGTGAGTTAATTAGTAAGTGAGTCTGTTCGAGTGAGTCAATTAGTGAGAGTGAGTCAGTGAGAGTGAGTCATGAGAGAGAGAGTGAGTCAGTGAGAGTGAGTCATGAGAGAGAGAGTGAGTCAGTGAGAGTGAGTCAATTAGTGAGTCATTGAGAGTGAGTCAATTAGTGAGAGTGAGTCAGTGAGAGTGAGCCAGTGAGAGTGAGTCAATGAGTGAGTGAGTGAGTCTGTGAGAGTGAGTCTGTGAGAGTGTGGCAATTAGTGAGAGTGTGGCAATTAGTGAGAGAGTGAGTCAATTAGTGAGAGTGACTCAGTGAGTGAGTCAATTAGTGAGTGAGTCAGTGAGAGTGAGTCAATTAGTGATAGTGAGTCAGTGAGAGTGAGTAAATGTTTGAGCAAGTGAGCCAGTGAGAGTGAGTCAATTAGTGAGAGAGAGAGTGAGTCAGTGAGAGTGAGTCAATTAGTGAGTCATTGAGAGTGAGTTAATTAGTAAGTGAGTCTGTTCGAGTGAGTCAATTAGTGAGAGTGAGTCAGTGAGAGTGAGTCATGAGAGAGAGAGTGAGTCAGTGAGAGTGAGTCAATTAGTGAGTCATTGAGAGTGAGTCAATTAGTGAGTGAGTCAGTGAGTGAGTCAATTAGTGAGAGTGAGTCAGTGAGAGTGAGTCAATTAGTGAGTCAGTGAGAGTGAGCCAGTGAGAGTGAGCCAGTGAGAGTGAGCCAGTGAGAGTGAGTCAATGAGTGAGTGAGTGAGTCTGTGAGAGTGAGTCTGTGAGAGTGAGTCTGTGAGACTGTGGCAATTAGTGAGACTGTGGCAATTAGTGAGAGTGTGGCAATTATTGAGAGTGTGGCAATTAGTGAGAGAGTGAGTCAATTAGTGAGAGAGTGACTCAGTGAGTGAGTCAATTAGTGAGTGAGTCAGTGAGAGTGAGTCAATTAGTGATAGTGAGTCAGTGAGAGTGAGTCATGAGAGAGAGAGTGAGTCAGTGAGAGTGAGTCAATTAGTGAGTCATTGAGAGTGAGTCAATTAGTGAGTCCGTGAGAGTAAGTCAGTGAGAGTGAGTCAATTAGTTAGAGAGTGAGTGAGTCAGTGAGAGTGAGTCAATTAGTGAGTCATTGAGAGTGAGTCAATTAGTGAGTGAGTCAGTGACAGCGAGTTAATTAGTGAGATTGAGTCAGTGAGAGTGAGTCATGAGAGAGAGTGAGTGAGAGTGAGTCAATTAGTGAGAGAGTGACTCAGTAAGAGTGAGTAAATTTGTGAGCAAGTGAGCCAGTGAGAGTGAGTCAATTAGTGAGAGAGAGTGAGTCAGTGAGAGTGAGTCAATTAGTGAGTCATTGAGAGTGAGTCAATTAGTAAGTGAGTCTGTGAGAGTTAGTCAATTAGTGAGAGTGAGTCAGTGAGAGTGAATCATGAGAGAGAGAGTGAGTCAGTGAGAGTGAGTCAATTCGTGAGAGAGAGTGAGTCAGTGAGAGTGAGGCAATTAGTGAGTCATTGAGAGTGAGTCAATTAGTAAGTGAGTCTGTGAGAGTGTGTCTGTGAGAGTGTGGCAATTAGTGAGAGAGTGACTCAGTGAGTGAGTCATGAGAGAGAGAGTGAGTCAGTGAGAGTGAGTCAATTAGTGAGTCATTGAGAGTGAGTCAATTAGTGAGTGAGTCAGTGAGTGAGTCAATTAGTGAGAGTGAGTCAGTGAGAGTGAGTCAATTAGTGAGTCAGTGAGAGTGAGCCAGTGAGAGTGAGCCAGTGAGAGTGAGCCAGTGAGAGTGAGTCAATGAGTGAGTGAGTGAGTCTGTGAGAGTGAGTCTGTGAGAGTGAGTCTGTGAGACTGTGGCAATTAGTGAGACTGTGGCAATTAGTGAGACTGTGGCAATTAGTGAGAGTGTGGCAATTAGTGAGAGTGTGGCAATTAGTGAGAGAGTGAGTCAATTAGTGAGAGAGTGACTCAGTGAGTGAGTCAATTAGTGAGTGAGTCAGTGAGAGTGAGTCAATTAGTGATAGTGAGTCAGTGAGAGTGAGTCATGAGAGAGAGTGAGTCAGTGAGAGTGAGTCAATTAGTGAGTCATTGAGAGTGAGTCAATTAGTGAGTCCGTGAAAGTAAGTCAGTGAGAGTGAGTCAATTAGTTAGAGAGTGAGTGAGTCAGTGAGAGTGAGTCAATTAGTGAGTCATTGAGAGTGAGTCAATTAGTGAGTGAGTCAGTGACAGCGAGTTAATTAGTGAGATTGAGTCAGTGAGAGTGAGTCATGAGAGAGAGTGAGTGAGAGTGAGTCAATTAGTGAGAGAGTGACTCAGTAAGAGTGAGTAAATTTGTGAGCAAGTGAGCCAGTGAGAGTGAGTCAATTAGTGAGAGAGAGTGAGTCAGTGAGAGTGAGTCAATTAGTGAGTCATTGAGAGTGAGTCAATTAGTAAGTGAGTCTGTGAGAGTTAGTCAATTAGTGAGAGTGAGTCAGTGAGAGTGAATCATGAGAGAGAGAGTGAGTCAGTGAGAGTGAGTCAATTACTGAGAGAGAGAGAGTGAGTCAGTGAGAGTGAGGCAATTAGTGAGTCATTGAGAGTGAGTCAATTAGTAAGTGAGTCTGTGAGAGTGAGTCTGTGAGACTGTGGCAATTAGTGAGACTGTGGCAATTAGTGAGAGTGTGGCAATTAGTGAGAGTGTGGCAATTAGTGAGAGTGAGTCAATTAATGAGAGAGTGACTCAGTGAGTGAGTCAATTAGTGAGTGAGTCAGTGAGAGTGAGTCAATTAGTGAGTCATTGAGAGTGAGTCAATTAGTGAGTGAGTCAGTGACAGCGAGTTAATTAGTGAGATTGAGTCAGTGAGAGTGAGTCATGAGAGAGAGTGAGTGAGAGTGAGTCAATTAGTGAGAGAGTGACTCAGTAAGAGTGAGTAAATTTGTGAGCAAGTGAGCCAGTGAGAGTGAGTCAATTAGTGAGAGAGTGAGAGTGAGCCAGTGAGAGTGAGTCAATGAGTGAGTGAGTGAGTCTGTGAGAGTGAGTCTGTGAGAGTGTGGCAATTAGTGAGAGTGTGGCAATTAGTGAGAGTGTGGCAATTAGTGAGAGAGTGAGTCAATTAGTGAGAGTGACTCAGTGAGTGAGTCAATTAGTGAGTGAGTCAGTGAGAGTGAGTCAATTAGTGATAGTGAGTCAGTGAGAGTGAGTAAATGTTTGAGCAAGTGAGCCAGTGAGAGTGAGTCAATTAGTGAGTCATGAGAGAGAGAGTGAGTCAGTGAGAGTGAGTCAATTAGTGAGTCATTGAGAGTGAGTCAATTAGTGAGAGTGAGTCAGTGAGAGTGAGCCAGTGAGAGTGAGTCAATGAGTGAGTGAGTGAGTGAGTCTGTGAGAGTGAGTCTGTGAGAGTGTGGCAATTAGTGAGAGTGTGGCAATTAGTGAGAGTGTGGCAATTAGTGAGAGAGTGAGTCAATTAGTGAGAGTGACTCAGTGAGTGAGTCAATTAGTGAGTGAGTCAGTGAGAGTGAGTCAATTAGTGATAGTGAGTCAGTGAGAGTGAGTAAATGTTTGAGCAAGTGAGCCAGTGAGAGTGAGTCAATTAGTGAGAGAGAGAGTGAGTCAGTGAGAGTGAGTCAATTAGTGAGTCATTGAGAGTGAGTTAATTAGTAAGTGAGTCTGTTCGAGTGAGTCAATTAGTGAGAGTGAGTCAGTGAGAGTGAGTCATGAGAGAGAGAGTGAGTCAGTGAGAGTGAGTCAATTAGTGAGTCATTGAGAGTGAGTCAATTAGTGAGTGAGTCAGTGAGTGAGTCAATTAGTGAGAGTGAGTCAGTGATAGTGAGTCAATTAGTGAGTCAGTGAGAGTGAGCCAGTGAGAGTGAGCCAGTGAGAGTGAGTCAATGAGTGAGTGAGTGAGTCTGTGAGAGTGAGTCTGTGAGAGTGAGTCTGTGAGACTGTGGCAATTAGTGAGACTGTGGCAATTAGTGAGACTGTGGCAATTAGTGAGAGTGTGGCAATTAGTGAGAGTGTGGCAATTAGTGAGAGAGTGAGTCAATTAGTGAGAGAGTGACTCAGTGAGTGAGTCAATTAGTGAGTGAGTCAGTGAGAGTGAGTCAATTAGTGATAGTGAGTCAGTGAGAGTGAGTCATGAGAGAGAGAGTGAGTCAGTGAGAGTGAGTCAATTAGTGAGTCATTGAGAGTGAGTCAATTAGTGAGTCCATGAGAGTAAGTCAGTGAGAGTGAGTCAATTAGTTAGAGAGTGAGTGAGTCAGTGAGAGTGAGTCAATTAGTGAGTCATTGAGAGTGAGTCAATTAGTGAGTGAGTCAGTGACAGCGAGTTAATTAGTGAGATTGAGTCAGTGAGAGTGAGTCATGAGAGAGAGTGAGTGAGAGTGAGTCAATTAGTGAGAGAGTGACTCAGTAAGAGTGAGTAAATTTGTGAGCAAGTGAGCCAGTGAGAGTGAGTCAATTAGTGAGAGAGTGAGAGTGAGCCAGTGAGAGTGAGTCAATGAGTGAGTGAGTGAGTCTGTGAGAGTGAGTCTGTGAGAGTGTGGCAATTAGTGAGAGTGTGGCAATTAGTGAGAGTGTGGCAATTAGTGAGAGAGTGAGTCAATTAGTGAGAGTGACTCAGTGAGTGAGTCAATTAGTGAGTGAGTCAGTGAGAGTGAGTCAATTAGTGATAGTGAGTCAGTGAGAGTGAGTAAATGTTTGAGCAAGTGAGCCAGTGAGAGTGAGTCAATTAGTGAGAGAGAGAGTGAGTCAGTGAGAGTGAGTCAATTAGTGAGTCATTGAGAGTGAGTTAATTAGTAAGTGAGTCTGTTCGAGTGAGTCAATTAGTGAGAGTGAGTCAGTGAGAGTGAGTCATGAGAGAGAGAGTGAGTCAGTGAGAGTGAGTCATGAGAGAGAGAGTGAGTCAGTGAGAGTGAGTCAATTAGTGAGTCATTGAGAGTGAGTCAATTAGTGAGAGTGAGTCAGTGAGAGTGAGCCAGTGAGAGTGAGTCAATGAGTGAGTGAGTGAGTCTGTGAGAGTGAGTCTGTGAGAGTGTGGCAATTAGTGAGAGTGTGGCAATTAGTGAGAGTGTGGCAATTAGTGAGAGAGTGAGTCAATTAGTGAGAGTGACTCAGTGAGTGAGTCAATTAGTGAGTGAGTCAGTGAGAGTGAGTCAATTAGTGATAGTGAGTCAGTGAGAGTGAGTAAATGTTTGAGCAAGTGAGCCAGTGAGAGTGAGTCAATTAGTGAGAGAGAGAGTGAGTCAGTGAGAGTGAGTCAATTAGTGAGTCACTGAGAGTGAGTTAATTAGTAAGTGAGTCTGTTCGAGTGAGTCAATTAGTGAGAGTGAGTCAGTGAGAGTGAGTCATGAGAGAGAGAGTGAGTCAGTGAGTGAGTCATTGAGAGTGAGTCAATTAGTGAGTGAGTCAGTGAGTGAGTCAATTAGTGAGAGTGAGTCAGTGATAGTGAGTCAATTAGTGAGTCAGTGAGAGTGAGCCAGTGAGAGTGAGCCAGTGAGAGTGAGCCAGTGAGAGTGAGTCAATGAGTGAGTGAGTGAGTCTGTGAGAGTGAGTCTGTGAGAGTGAGTCTGTGAGACTGTGGCAATTAGTGAGACTGTGGCAATTAGTGAGACTGTGGCAATTAGTGAGAGTGTGGCAATTAGTGAGAGTGTGGCAATTAGTGAGAGAGTGAGTCAATTAGTGAGAGAGTGACTCAGTGAGTGAGTCAATTAGTGAGTGAGTCAGTGAGAGTGAGTCAATTAGTGATAGTGAGTCAGTGAGAGTGAGTCATGAGAGAGAGAGTGAGTCAGTGAGAGTGAGTCAATTAGTGAGTCATTGAGAGTGAGTCAATTAGTGAGTCCATGAGAGTAAGTCAGTGAGAGTGAGTCAATTAGTTAGAGAGTGAGTGAGTCAGTGAGAGTGAGTCAATTAGTGAGTCATTGAGAGTGAGTCAATTAGTGAGTGAGTCAGTGACAGCGAGTTAATTAGTGAGATTGAGTCAGTGAGAGTGAGTCATAATAGAGAGTGAGTGAGAGTGAGTCAATTAGTGAGAGAGTGACTCAGTAAGAGTGAGTAAATTTGTGAGCAAGTGAGCCAGTGAGAGGGAGTCAATTAGTGAGAGAGAGTGAGTCAGTGAGAGTGAGTCAATTAGTGAGTCATTGAGAGTGAGTCAATTAGTAAGTGAGTCTGTGAGAGTTAGTCAATTAGTGAGAGTGAGTCAGTGAGAGTGAATCATGAGAGAGAGAGTGAGTCAGTGAGAGTGAGTCAATTAGTGAGAGAGAGAGAGTGAGTCAGTGAGAGTGAGGCAATTAGTGAGTCATTGAGAGTGAGTCAATTAGTAAGTGAGTCTGTGAGAGTGAGTCTGTGAGAGTGTGGCAATTAGTGAGAGAGTGACTCAGTGAGTGAGTCAGTGAGAGTGAGTCAATTAGTGATAGTGAGTCAGTGAGAGTGAGTCATGAGAGAGAGTGAGTCAGTGAGAGTGAGTCAATTTGTGAGTCCGTGAGAGTAAGTCAGTGAGAGTGAGCCAGTGAGAGTGAGTCAATTAGTGAGAGAGTGAGTTAGTGAGAGTGAGTCAATTAGTGAGTCATTGAGAGTGAGTCAATTAGTGAGAGAGAGAGAGAGTGAGTCAGTGAGAGTGAGGCAATTAGTGAGTCATTGAGAGTGAGTCAATTAGTAAGTGAGTCTGTGAGAGTAAGTCTGTGAGAGTGAGTCAATTAGTGAGTCATTGAGAGTGAGTCAATTAGTCAGTGAGTCAGTGAGAGCGAGTTAATTAGTGAGATTGGGTCAGTGAGGGTGAGTCATGAGAGAGTGAGTCAGTGAGAGTGAGTCAATTAGTGAGAGAGTGTCTCAGTGAGAGTGAGTAAATTTGTGAGCAAGTGAGCCAGTGAGAGTGAGTCAATTGGTGAGAGAGAGAGGGTGAGTCAGTGAGAGTGAGTCAATTAGTGAGTCATTGAGAGTGAGTCAATTAGTGAGTGTCAGTGAGAGTTAGTCAATTAGTGAGAGTGTGTCAGTGAGAGTGAGTCAATTTGTGAGTCCGTGAGAGTAAGTCAGTGAGAGTGAGCCAGTGAGAGTGAGTCAATTAGTGAGAGTCAGTCAGTGAGAGTGAGTCAATTAGTGAGTCATTGAGAGTGAGTCAATTAGTCAGTGAGTCAGTGAGAGCGAGTTAATTAGTGAGATTGAGTCAGTGAGAGTGAGTCATGAGAGAGTGAGTCAGTGAGAGTGAGTCAATTAGTGAGAGAGTGTCTCAGTGAGAGTGAGTAAATTTGCGAGCAAGTGAGCCAGTGAGAGTGAGTCAATTGGTGAGAGAGAGAGAGGGTGAGTCAGTGAGAGTGAGTCAATTAGTGAGTCATTGAGAGTGAGTTAATTAGTAAGTGAGTCTGTTCGAGTGAGTCAATTAGTGAGAGTGAGTCAGTGAGAGTGAGTCATGAGAGAGAGAGTGAGTCAGTGAGAGTGAGTCAATTAGTGAGTCATTGAGAGTGAGTCAATTAGTGAGTGAGTCAGTGAGTGAGTCAATTAATGAGAGTGAGTCAGTGAGAGTGAGTCAATTAGTGAGTCAGTGAGAGTGAGCCAGTGAGAGTGAGCCAGTGAGAGTGAGCCAGTGAGAGTGAGTCAATGAGTGAGTGAGTGAGTCTGTGAGAGTGAGTCTGTGAGAGTGAGTCTGTGAGACTGTGGCAATTAGTGAGACTGTGGCAATTAGTGAGACTGTGGCAATTAGTGAGAGTGTGGCAATTAGTGAGAGTGTGGCAATTAGTGAGAGAGTGAGTCAATTAGTGAGAGAGTGACTCAGTGAGTGAGTCAATTAGTGAGTGAGTCAGTGAGAGTGAGTCAATTAGTGATAGTGAGTCAGTGAGAGTGAGTCATGAGAGAGAGAGTGAGTCAGTGAGAGTGAGTCAATTAGTGAGTCATTGAGAGTGAGTCAATTAGTGAGTCCATAAGAGTAAGTCAGTGAGAGTGAGTCAATTAGTTAGAGAGTGAGTGAGTCAGTGAGAGTGAGTCAATTAGTGAGTCATTGAGAGTGAGTCAATTAGTGAGTGAGTCAGTGACAGCGAGTTAATTAGTGAGATTGAGTCAGTGAGAGTGAGTCATGAGAGAGAGTGAGTGAGAGTGAGTCAATTAGTGAGAGAGTGACTCAGTAAGAGTGAGTAAATTTGTGAGCAAGTGAGCCAGTGAGAGGGAGTCAATTAGTGAGAGAGAGTGAGTCAGTGAGAGTGAGTCAATTAGTGAGTCATTGAGAGTGAGTCAATTAGTAAGTGAGTCTGTGAGAGTTAGTCAATTAGTGAGAGTGAGTCAGTGAGAGTGAATCATGAGAGAGAGAGTGAGTCAGTGAGAGTGAGTCAATTAGTGAGAGTGAGTCAGTGAGAGTGAATCATGAGAGAGAGAGTGAGTCAGTGAGAGTGAGTCAATTAGTGAGTCATTGAGAGTGAGTCAATTAGTGAGTGAGTCAGTGACAGCGAGTTAATTAGTGAGATTGAGTCAGTGAGAGTGAGTCATGAGAGAGAGTGAGTGAGAGTGAGTCAATTAGTGAGAGAGTGACTCAGTAAGAGTGAGTAAATTTGTGAGCAAGTGAGCCAGTGAGAGTGAGTCAATTAGTGAGAGAGAGTGAGTCAGTGAGAGTGAGTCAATTAGTGAGTCATTGAGAGTGAGTCAATTAGTAAGTGAGTCTGTGAGAGTTAGTCAATTAGTGAGAGTGAGTCAGTGAGAGTGAATCATGAGAGAGAGAGTGAGTCAGTGAGAGTGAGTCAGTGAGAGTGAGGCAATTAGTGAGTCATTGAGAGTGAGTCAATTAGTAAGTGAGTCTGTGAGAGTGAGTCTGTGAGAGTGTGGCAATTAGTGAGAGAGTGACTCAGTGAGTGAGTCAGTGAGAGTGAGTCAATTAGTGATAGTGAGTCAGTGAGAGTGAGTCATGAGAGAGAGTGAGTCAGTGAGAGTGAGTCAATTTGTGAGTCCGTGAGAGTAAGTCAGAGTGAGCCAGTGAGAGTGAGTCAATTAGTGAGAGAGTGAGTTAGTCAGTGAGAGTGAGTCAATTAGTGAGTCATTGAGAGTGAGTCAATTAGTGAGCGAGTCAGTGAGAGCGAGTTAATTAGTGAGATTGAGTCAGTGAGAGTGAGTCATGAGAGAGAGTGAGTCAGTGAGAGTGAGTCAATTAGTGAGAGAGTGACTCAGTGAGAGTGAGTAAATTTGTGAGCAAGTGAGCCAGTGAGAGTGAGTCAATTAGTGAGAGAGTGAGTCAGTGAGAGTGAGCCAGTGAGAGTGAGTCAATGAGTGAGTGAGTGAGTCTGTGAGAGTGAGTCTGTGAGAGTGAGTCTGTGAGAGTGTGGCAATTAGTGAGAGTGTGGCAATTAGTGAGAGTGTGGCAATTAGTGAGAGAGTGAGTCAATTAGTGAGAGTGACTCAGTGAGTGAGTCAATTAGTGAGTGAGTGAGTCTGTGAGAGTGAGTCTGTGAGAGTGAGTCTGTGAGACTGTGGCAATTAGTGAGACTGTGGCAATTAGTGAGACTGTGGCAATTAGTGAGAGTGTGGCAATTAGTGAGAGTGTGGCAATTAGTGAGAGAGTGAGTCGATTAGTGAGAGAGTGACTCAGTGAGTGAGTCAATTAGTGAGTGAGTCAGTGAGAGTGAGTCAATTAGTGATAGTGAGTCAGTGAGAGTGAGTCATGAGAGAGAGAGTCAGTGAGAGTGAGTCAATTAGTGAGTCATTGAGAGTGAGTCAATTAGTGAGTCATTGAGAGTGAGTCAATTAGTGAGTGTGTCAGTGAGAGTGAGTCAATTAGTGAGAGTGTGTCAGTGAGAGTGAGTCAATTAGTGAGTCCGTGAGAGTAAGTCAGTGAGAGTGAGTCAATTAGTTAGAGAGTGAGTGAGTCAGTGAGAGTGAGTCAATTAGTGAGTCATTGAGAGTGAGTCAATTAGTGAGTGAGTCAGTGACAGCGAGTTAATTAGTGAGATTGAGTCAGTGAGAGTGAGTCATGAGAGAGAGTGAGTGAGAGTGAGTCAATTAGTGAGAGAGTGACTCAGTAAGAGTGAGTAAATTTGTGAGCAAGTGAGCCAGTGAGAGTGAGTCAATTAGTGAGAGAGAGTGAGTCAGTGAGAGTGAGTCAATTAGTGAGTCATTGAGAGTGAGTCAATTAGTAAGTGAGTCTGTGAGAGTTAGTCAATTAGTGAGAGTGAGTCAGTGAGAGTGAGTCATGAGAGAGAGAGTGAGTCAGTGAGAGTGAGTCAATTAGTGAGAGAGAGAGAGTGAGTCAGTGAGAGTGAGGCAATTAGTGAGTCATTGAGAGTGAGTCAATTAGTAAGTGAGTCTGTGAGAGTGAGTCTGTGAGAGTGTGGCAATTAGTGAGAGAGTGACTCAGTGAGTGAGTCAATTAGTGTGTGAGTCAGTGAGAGTGAGTCAATTAGTGATAGTGAGTTGGTGAGAGTGAGTCATGAGAGAGAGTGAGTCAGTGAGAGTGAGTCAATTTGTGAGTCCGTGAGAGTAAGTCAGTGAGAGTGAGCCAGTGAGAGTGAGTCAATTAGTGAGAGAGTGAGTTAGTGAGAGTGAGTCAATTAGTTAGTCATTGAGAGTGAGTCAATTAGTGAGAGAGAGAGAGTGAGTCAGTGAGAGTGAGGCAATTAGTGAGTCATTGAGAGTGAGTCAATTAGTAAGTGAGTCTGTGAGAGTAAGTCTGTGAGAGTGAGTCTGAGAGAGTGAGTCTGTGAGAGTGTGGCAATTAGTGAGAGAGTGAGTCAATTAGTGAGCAAGTGACTCAGTGAGTGAGTCAATTAGTGAGTGAGTCAGTGAGAGTGAGTCAATTAGTGATAGTGAGTCAGTGAGAGTGAGTCATGAGAGAGAGTGAGTCAGTGAGAGTGAGTCAATTAGTGAGTCATTGAGAGTGAGTCAATTAGTGTCAGTGAGAGTTAGTCAATTAGTGAGAGTGTGTCAGTGAGAGTGAGTCAATTTGTGAGTCCGTGAGAGTAAGTCAGTGAGAGTGAGCCAGTGAGAGTGAGTCAATTAGTGAGAGTCAGTCAGTGAGAGTGAGTCAATTAGTGAGTCATTGAGAGTGAGTCAATTAGTCAGTGAGTCAGTGAGAGCGAGTTAATTAGTGAGATTGGGTCAGTGAGAGTGAGTCATGAGAGAGTGAGTCAGTGAGAGTGAGTCAATTAGTGAGAGAGTGTCTCAGTGAGAGTGAGTCAATTAGTGATAGTGAGTCAGTGAGAGTGAGTCATGAGAGAGAGAGTCAGTGAGAGTGAGTCAATTAGTGAGTCATTGAGAGTGAGTCAATTAGTGAGTCATTGAGAGTGAGTCAATTAGTGAGTGTGTCAGTGAGAGTGAGTCAATTAGTGAGAGTGTGTCAGTGAGAGTGAGTCAATTAGTGAGTCCGTGAGAGTAAGTCAGTGAGAGTGAGTCAATTAGTTAGAGAGTGAGTGAGTCAGTGAGAGTGAGTCAATTAGTGAGTCATTGAGAGTGAGTCAATTAGTGAGTGAGTCAGTGACAGCGAGTTAATTAGTGAGATTGAGTCAGTGAGAGTGAGTCATGAGAAAGAGTGAGTGAGAGTGAGTCAATTAGTGAGAGAGTGACTCAGTAAGAGTGAGTAAATTTGTGAGCAAGTGAGCCAGTGAGAGTGAGTCAATTAGTGAGAGAGAGTGAGTCAGTGAGAGTGAGTCAATTAGTGAGTCATTGAGAGTGAGTCAATTAGTAAGTGAGTCTGTGAGAGTTAGTCAATTAGTGAGAGTGAGTCAGTGAGAGTGAGTCATGAGAGAGAGAGTGAGTCAGTGAGAGTGAGTCAATTAGTGAGAGAGAGAGAGTGAGTCAGTGAGAGTGAGGCAATTAGTGAGTCATTGAGAGTGAGTCAATTAGTAAGTGAGTCTGTGAGAGTGAGTCTGTGAGAGTGTGGCAATTAGTGAGAGAGTGACTCAGTGAGTGAGTCAATTAGTGTGTGAGTCAGTGAGAGTGAGTCAATTAGTGATAGTGAGTTGGTGAGAGTGAGTCATGAGAGAGAGTGAGTCAGTGAGAGTGAGTCAATTTGTGAGTCCGTGAGAGTAAGTCAGTGAGAGTGAGCCAGTGAGAGTGAGTCAATTAGTGAGAGAGTGAGTTAGTGAGAGTGAGTCAATTAGTTAGTCATTGAGAGTGAGTCAATTAGTGAGAGAGAGAGAGTGAGTCAGTGAGAGTGAGGCAATTAGTGAGTCATTGAGAGTGAGTCAATTAGTAAGTGAGTCTGTGAGAGTAAGTCTGTGAGAGTGAGTCTGAGAGAGTGAGTCTGTGAGAGTGTGGCAATTAGTGAGAGAGTGAGTCAATTAGTGAGCAAGTGACTCAGTGAGTGAGTCAATTAGTGAGTGAGTCAGTGAGAGTGAGTCAATTAGTGATAGTGAGTCAGTGAGAGTGAGTCATGAGAGAGAGTGAGTCAGTGAGAGTGAGTCAATTAGTGAGTCATTGAGAGTGAGTCAATTAGTGTCAGTGAGAGTTAGTCAATTAGTGAGAGTGTGTCAGTGAGAGTGAGTCAATTTGTGAGTCCGTGAGAGTAAGTCAGTGAGAGTGAGCCAGTGAGAGTGAGTCAATTAGTGAGAGTCAGTCAGTGAGAGTGAGTCAATTAGTGAGTCATTGAGAGTGAGTCAATTAGTCAGTGAGTCAGTGAGAGCGAGTTAATTAGTGAGATTGGGTCAGTGAGAGTGAGTCATGAGAGAGTGAGTCAGTGAGAGTGAGTCAATTAGTGAGAGAGTGTCTCAGTGAGAGTGAGTAAATTTGTGAGCAAGTGAGCCAGTGAGAGTGAGTCAATTGGTGAGAGAGAGAGAGGGTGAGTCAGTGAGAGTGAGTCAATTAGTGAGTCATTGAGAGTGAGTCAATTAGTGAGTGTCAGTGAGAGTTAGTCAATTAGTGAGAGTGTGTCAGTGAGAGTGAGTCAATTTGTGAGTCCGTGAGAGTAAGTCAGTGAGAGTGAGCCAGTGAGAGTGAGTCAATTAGTGAGAGTCAGTCAGTGAGAGTGAGTCAATTAGTGAGTCATTGAGAGTGAGTCAATTAGTCAGTTAGTCAGTGAGAGCGAGTTAATTAGTGAGATTGAGTCAGTGAGAGTGAGTCATGAGAGAGTGAGTCAGTGAGAGTGAGTCAATTAGTGAGAGAGTGTCTCAGTGAGAGTGAGTAAATTTGTGAGCAAGTGAGCCAGTGAGAGTGAGTCAATTGGTGAGTGAGAGAGAGGGTGAGTCAGTGAGAGTGAGTCAATTAGTGAGTCATTGAGAGTGAGTTAATTAGTAAGTGAGTCTGTTCGAGTGAGTCAATTAGTGAGAGTGAGTCAGTGAGAGTGAGTCATGAGAGAGAGAGTGAGTCAGTGAGAGTGAGTCAATTAGTGAGTCATTGAGAGTGAGTCAATTAGTGAGTGAGTCAGTGAGTGAGTCAATTAGTGAGAGTGAGTCAGTGAGAGTGAGTCAATTAGTGAGTCAGTGAGAGTGAGCCAGTGAGAGTGAGCCAGTGAGAGTGAGCCAGTGAGAGTGAGTCAATGAGTGAGTGAGTGAGTCTGTGAGAGTGAGTCTGTGAGAGTGAGTCTGTGAGACTGTGGCAATTAGTGAGACTGTGGCAATTAGTGAGAGTGTGGCAGTTGTTGAGAGTGTGGCAATTAGTGAGAGAGTGAGTCAATTAGTGAGAGAGTGACTCAGTGAGTGAGTCAATTAGTGAGTGAGTCAGTGAGAGTGAGTCAATTAGTGATAGTGAGTCAGTGAGAGTGAGTCATGAGAGAGAGTGAGTCAGTGAGAGTGAGTCAATTAGTGAGTCATTGAGAGTGAGTCAATTAGTGAGTCTGTGAGAGTAAGTCAGTGAGAGTGAGTCAATTAGTTAGAGAGTGAGTGAGTCAGTGAGAGTGAGTCAATTAGTGAGTCATTGAGAGTGAGTCAATTAGTGAGTGAGTCAGTGACAGCGAGTTAATTAGTGAGATTGAGTCAGTGAGAGTGAGTCATGAGAGAGAGTGAGTGAGAGTGAGTCAATTAGTGAGAGAGTGACTCAGTAAGAGTGAGTAAATTTGTGAGCAAGTGAGCCAGTGAGAGTGAGTCAATTAGTGAGAGAGAGTGAGTCAGTGAGAGTGAGTCAATTAGTGAGTCATTGAGAGTGAGTCAATTAGTAAGTGAGTCTGTGAGAGTTAGTCAATTAGTGAGAGTGAGTCAGTGAGAGTGAATCATGAGAGAGAGAGTGAGTCAGTGAGAGTGAGTCAATTAGTGAGAGAGAGAGAGTGAGTCAGTGAGAGTGAGGCAATTAGTGAGTCGTTGAGAGTGAGTCAATTAGTAAGTGAGTCTGTGAGAGTGAGTCTGTGAGAGTGTGGCAATTAGTGAGAGAGTGACTCAGTGAGTGAGTCAATTAGTGTGTGAGTCAGTGAGAGTGAGTCAATTAGTGATAGTGAGTCAGTGAGAGTGAGTCATGAGAGAGAGTGAGTCAGTGAGAGTGAGTCAATTTGTGAGTCTGTGAGAGTAAGTCAGTGAGAGTGAGCCAGTGAGAGTGAGTCAATTAGTGAGAGAGTGAGTTAGTCAGTGAGAGTGAGTCATTGAGAGTGAGTCAATTAGTGAGCGAGTCAGTGAGAGCGAGTTAATTAGTGAGATTGAGTCAGTGAGAGTGAGTCATGAGAGAGAGTGAGTCAGTGAGAGTGAGTCAATTAGTGAGAGAGTGACTCAGTGAGAGTGAGCAAATTTGTGAGCAAGTGAGCCAGTGAGAGTGAGTCAATTAGTGAGAGAGTGAGTCAGTGAGAGTGAGCCAGTGAGAGTGAGTCAATGAGTGAGTGAGTGAGTCTGTGAGAGTGAGTCTGTGAGAGTGAGTCTGTGAGAGTGTGGCAATTAGTGAGAGTGTGGCAATTAGTGAGAGTGTGGCAATTAGCGAGAGAGTGAGTCAATTAGTGAGAGTGACTCAGTGAGTGAGTCAATTAGTGAGTGAGTGAGTCTGTGAGAGTGAGTCTGTGAGAGTGAGTCTGTGAGACTGGGGCAATTAGTGAGACTGTGGCAATTAGTGAGACTGTGGCAATTAGTGAGAGTGTGGCAATTAGTGAGAGTGTGGCAATTAGTGAGAGAGTGAGTCGATTAGTGAGAGAGTGACTCAGTGAGTGAGTCAATTAGTGAGTGAGCCAGTGAGAGTGAGTCAATTAGTGAGTCATTGAGAGTGAGTCATGAGAGAGAGAGTGAGTCAGTGAGAGTGAGTCAATTAGTGAGTGTGTCAGTGAGAGTGAGTCAATTAGTGAGAGTGTGTCAGTGAGAGTGAGTCAATTAGTGAGTCTGTGAGAGTAAGTCAGTGAGAGTGAGTCAATTAGTTAGAGAGTGAGTGAGTCAGTGAGAGTGAGTCAATTAGTGAGTCATTGAGAGTGAGTCAATTAGTGAGTGAGTCAGTGACAGCGAGTTAATTAGTGAGATTGAGTCAGTGAGAGTGAGTCATGAGAGAGAGTGAGTGAGAGTGAGTCAATTAGTGAGAGAGTGACTCAGTAAGAGTGAGTAAATTTGTGAGCAAGTGAGCCAGTGAGAGTGAGTCAATTAGTGAGAGAGTGAGAGTGAGCCAGTAAGAGTGAGTCAATGAGTGAGTGAGTGAGTCTGTGAGAGTGAGTCTGTGAGAGTGTGGCAATTAGTGAGAGTGTGGCAATTAGTGAGAGTGTAGCAATTAGTGAGAGAGTGAGTCAATTAGTGAGAGTGACTCAGTGAGTGAGTCAATTAGTGAGTGAGTCAGTGAGAGTGAGTCAATTAGTGATAGTGAGTCAGTGAGAGTGAGTAAATGTTTGAGCAAGTGAGCCAGTGAGAGTGAGTCAATTAGTGAGAGAGAGTGAGTCAATTAGTGAGTCATTGAAAGTGAGTTAATTAGTGAGTCTGTTTGAGTGAGTCAATTAGTGAGAGTGAGTCAGTGAGAGTGAGTCATGAGAGAGAGAGTGAGTCAGTGAGAGTGAGTCAATTAGAGAGTCATTGAGAGTGAGTCAATTAGTGAGTGAGTCAGTGAGTGAGTCAATTAGTGAGAGTGAGTCAGTGCGAGTGTGTCAATTAGTGAGTCAGTGAGAGTGAGCCAGTGAGAGTGAGCCAGTGAGAGTGAGCCAGTGAGAGTGAGTCAATGAGTGAGTGAGTCTGTGTGAGTGAGTCTGTGAGAGTGTGGCAATTAGTGAGAGTGTGGCAATTATTGAGAGTGTGGCAATTAGTGAGAGTGTGGCAATTAGTGAGAGTGTGGCAATTAGTGAGAGAGTGAGTTAATCTGTGAGAGTGAGTAAATTTGTGAGCAAGTGAGCCAGTGAGAGTGAGTCAATTAGTGAGAGAGAGAGAGAGTGAGTCAGTGAGAGTGAGGCAATTAGTGAGTCATTGAGAGTGAGTCAATTAGTAAGTGAGTCTGTGAGAGTGAGTCTGTGAGAGTGAGTCTGTGAGAGTGAGTCTGTGAGAGTGTGGCAATTAGTGAGAGAGTGAGTCAATTAGTGAGTGAGTGACTCAGTGAGTGAGTCAATTAGTGAGTGAGTCAGTGAGAGTGAGTCAATTAGTGATAGTGAGTCAGTGAGAGTGAGTCATGAGAGAGAGTGAGTCAGTGAGAGTGAGTCAATTAGTGAGTCATTGAGAGTGAGTCAATTAGTGAGTGTCAGTGAGAGTTAGTCAATTAGTGAGAGTGTGTCAGTGAGAGTGAGTCAATTTGTGAGTCCGTGAGAGTAAGTCAGTGAGAGTGAGCCAGTGAGAGTGAGTCAATTAGTGAGAGTCAGTCAGTGAGAGTGAGTCAATTAGTGAGTCATTGAGAGTGAGTCAATTAGTCAGTGAGTCAGTGAGAGCGAGTTAATTAGTGAGATTGAGTCAGTGAGAGTGAGTCATGAGAGAGTGAGTCAGTGAGAGTGAGTCAATTAGTGAGAGAGAGAGAGGGTGAGTCAGTGAGAGTGAGTCAATTAGTGAGTCATTGAGAGTGAGTTAATTAGTAAGTGAGTCTGTTCGAGTGAGTCAATTAGTGAGAGTGAGTCAGTGAGTGAGTCATGAGAGAGAGAGTGAGTCAGTGAGAGTGAGTCAATTAGTGAGTCATTGAGAGTGAGTCAATTAGTGAGTGAGTCAGTGAGTGAGTCAATTAGTGAGAGTGAGTCAGTGAGAGTGAGTCAATTAGTGAGTCAGTGAGAGTGAGCCAGTGAGAGTGAGCCAGTGAGAGTGAGCCAGTGAGAGTGAGTCAATGAGTGAGTGAGTCTGTGAGAGTGAGTCTGTGAGAGTGAGTCTGTGAGACTGTGGCAATTAGTGAGACTGTGGCAATTAGTGAGACTGTGGCAATTAGTGAGAGTGTGGCAATTAGTGAGAGTGTGGCAATTAGTGAGAGAGTGAGTCAATTAGTGAGAGAGTGACTCAGTGAGTGAGTCAATTAGTGAGTGAGTCAGTGAGAGTGAGTCAATTAGTGATAGTGAGTCAGTGAGAGTGAGTCATGAGAGAGAGAGTGAGTCAGTGAGAGTGAGTCAATTAGTGAGTCATTGAGAGTGAGTCAATTAGTGAGTCCGTGAGAGTAAGTCAGTGAGAGTGAGTCAATTAGTTAGAGAGTGAGTGAGTCAGTGAGAGTGAGTCAATTAGTGAGTCATTGAGAGTGAGTCAATTAGTGAGTGAGTCAGTGACAGCGAGTTAATTAGTGAGATTGAGTCAGTGAGAGTGAGTCATGAGAGAGAGTGAGTGAGAGTGAGTCAATTAGTGAGAGAGTGACTCAGTAAGAGTGAGTAAATTTGTGAGCAAGTGAGCCAGTGAGAGTGAGTCAATTAGTGAGAGAGAGTGAGTCAGTGAGAGTGAGTCAATTAGTGAGTCATTGAGAGTGAGTCAATTAGTAAGTGAGTCTGTGAGAGTTAGTCAATTAGTGAGAGTGAGTCAGTGAGAGTGAATCATGAGAGAGAGAGTGAGTCAGTGAGAGTGAGTCAATTACTGAGAGAGAGAGAGAGAGAGTCAGTGAGAGTGAGGCAATTAGTGAGTCATTGAGAGTGAGTCAATTAGTAAGTGAGTCTGTGAGAGTGAGTCTGTGAGAGTGTGGCAATTAGTGAGAGAGTGACTCAGTGAGTGAGTCAGTGAGAGTGAGTCAATTAGTGATAGTGAGTCAGTGAGAGTGAGTCATGAGAGAGAGTGAGTCAGTGAGAGTGAGTCAATTTGTGAGTCCGTGAGAGTAAGTCAGTGAGAGTGAGCCAGTGAGAGTGAGTCAATTAGTGAGAGAGTGAGTTAGTCAGTGAGAGTGAGTCAATTAGTGAGTCATTGAGAGTGAGTCAATTAGTGAGCGAGTCAGTGAGAGCGAGTTAATTAGTGAGATTGAGTCAGTGAGAGTGAGTCATGAGAGAGAGTGAGTCAGTGAGAGTGAGTCAATTAGTGAGAGAGTGACTCAGTGAGAGTGAGTAAATTTGTGAGCAAGTGAGCCAGTGAGAGTGAGTCAATTAGTGAGAGAGTGAGTCAGTGAGAGTGAACCAGTGAGAGTGAGTCAATGAGTGAGTGAGTGAGTCTGTGAGAGTGAGTCTGTGAGAGTGAGTCTGTGAGAGTGTGGCAATTAGTGAGAGTGTGGCAATTAGTGAGAGTGTGGCAATTAGTGAGAGAGTGAGTCAATTAGTGAGAGTGACTCAGTGAGTGAGTCAATTAGTGAGTGAGTGAGTCTGTGAGAGTGAGTCTGTGAGAGTGAGTCTGTGAGACTGTGGCAATTAGTGAGACTGTGGCAATTAGTGAGACTGTGGCAATTAGTGAGAGTGTGGCAATTAGTGAGAGTGTGGCAATTAGTGAGAGAGTGAGTCGATTAGTGAGAGAGTGACTCAGTGAGTGAGTCAATTAGTGAGTGAGTCAGTGAGAGTGAGTCAATTAGTGATAGTGAGTCAGTGAGAGTGAGTCATGAGAGAGAGAGTCAGTGAGAGTGAGTCAATTAGTGAGTCATTGAGAGTGAGTCAATTAGTGAGTCATTGAGAGTGAGTCAATTAGTGAGTGTGTCAGTGAGAGTGAGTCAATTAGTGAGAGTGTGTCAGTGAGAGTGAGTCAATTAGTGAGTCCATGAGAGTAAGTCAGTGAGAGTGAGTCAATTAGTTAGAGAGTGAGTGAGTCAGTGAGAGTGAGTCAATTAGTGAGTCATTGAGAGTGAGTCAATTAGTGAGTGAGTCAGTGACAGCGAGTTCATTAGTGAGATTGAGTCAGTGAGAGTGAGTCATGAGAGAGAGTGAGTGAGAGTGAGTCAATTAGTGAGAGAGTGACTCAGTAAGAGTGAGTAAATGTGTGAGCAAGTGAGCCAGTGAGAGTGAGTCAATTAGTGAGAGAGAGTGAGTCAGTGAGAGTGAGTCAATTAGTGAGTCATTGAGAGTGAGTCAATTACTAAGTGAGTCTGTGAGAGTTAGTCAATTAGTGAGAGTGAGTCAGTGAGAGTGAGTCATGAGAGAGAGAGTGAGTCAGTGAGAGTGAGTCAATTAGTGAGAGAGAGAGAGTGAGTCATTGAGAGTGAGTCAATTAGTAAGTGAGTCTGTGAGAGTGAGTCTGTGAGAGTGTGGCAATTAGTGAGAGAGTGACTCAGTGAGTGAGTCAATTAGTGTGTGAGTCAGTGAGAGTGAGTCAATTAGTGATAGTGAGTCAGTGAGAGTGAGTCATGAGAGAGAGTGAGTCAGTGAGAGTGAGTCAATTTGTGAGTCCGTGAGAGTAAGTCAGTGAGAGTGAGCCAGTGAGAGTGAGTCAATTAGTGAGAGAGTGAGTTAGTGAGAGTGAGTCAATTAGTGAGTCATTGAGAGTGAGTCAATTAGTGAGAGAGAGAGAGAGTGAGTCAGTGAGAGTGAGGCAATTAGTGAGTCATTGAGAGTGAGTCAATTAGTAAGTGAGTCTGTGAGAGTAAGTCTGTGAGAGTGAGTCTGAGAGAGTGAGTCTGTGAGAGTGTGGCAATTAGTGAGAGAGTGAGTCAATTAGTGAGCAAGTGACTCAGTGAGTGAGTCAATTAGTGAGTGAGTCAGTGAGAGTGAGTCAATTAGTGATAGTGAGTCAGTGAGAGTGAGTCATGAGAGAGAGTGAGTCAGTGAGAGTGAGTCAATTAGTGAGTCATTGAGAGTGAGTGAATTAGTGAGTGTCAGTGAGAGTGAGTCAATTAGTGAGAGTCAGTCAGTGAGAGTGAGTCAATTAGTGAGTCATTGAGAGTGAGTCAATTAGTCAGTGAGTCAGTGAGAGCGAGTTAATTAGTGAGATTGGGTCAGTGAGAGTGAGTCATGAGAGAGTGAGTCAGTGAGAGTGAGTCAATTAGTGAGAGAGTGTCTCAGTGAGAGTGAGTAAATTTGTGAGCAAGTGAGCCAGTGAGAGTGAGTCAATTGGTGAGAGAGAGAGAGGGTGAGTCAGTGAGAGTGAGTCAATTAGTGAGTCATTGAGAGTGAGTCAATTAGTGAGTGTCAGTGAGAGTTAGTCAATTAGTGAGAGTGTGTCAGTGAGAGTGAGTCAATTTGTGAGTCCGTGAGAGTAAGTCAGTGAGAGTGAGCCAGTGAGAGTGAGTCAATTAGTGAGAGTCAGTCAGTGAGAGTGAGTCAATTAGTGAGTCATTGAGAGTGAGTCAATTAGTCAGTGAGTCAGTGAGAGCGAGTTAATTAGTGAGATTGAGTCAGTGAGAGTGAGTCATGAGAGAGTGAGTCAGTGAGAGTGAGTCAATTAGTGAGAGAGTGTCTCAGTGAGAGTGAGTAAATTTGTGAGCAAGTGAGCCAGTGAGAGTGAGTCAATTGGTGAGAGAGAGAGAGGGTGAGTCAGTGAGAGTGAGTCAATTAGTGAGTCATTGAGAGTGAGTTAATTAGTAAGTGAGTCTGTTCGAGTGAGTCAATTAGTGAGAGTGAGTCAGTGAGAGTGAGTCATGAGAGAGAGAGTGAGTCAGTGAGAGTGAGTCAATTAGTGAGTCATTGAGAGTGAGTCAATTAGTGAGTGAGTCAGTGAGTGAGTCAATTAGTGAGAGTGAGTCAGTGAGAGTGAGTCAATTAGTGAGTCAGTGAGAGTGAGCCAGTGAGAGTGAGCCAGTGAGAGTGAGCCAGTGAGAGTGAGTCAATGAGTGAGTGAGTGAGTCTGTGAGAGTGAGTCTGTGAGAGTGAGTCTGTGAGACTGTGGCAATTAGTGAGACTGTGGCAATTAGTGAGAGTGTGGCAATTAGTGAGAGTGTGGCAATTAGTGAGAGAGTGAGTCAATTAGTGAGAGAGTGACTCAGTGAGTGAGTCAATTAGTGAGTGAGTCAGTGAGAGTGAGTCAATTAGTGATAGTGAGTCAGTGAGAGTGAGTCATGAGAGAGAGAGTGAGTCAGTGAGAGTGAGTCAATTAGTGAGTCATTGAGAGTGAGTCAATTAGTGAGTCCGTGAGAGTAAGTCAGTGAGAGTGAGTCAATTAGTTAGAGAGTGAGTGAGTCAGTGAGAGTGAGTCAATTAGTGAGTCATTGTGTGGTAAATATTTCATTACCGGTACTATTTTTTATGCGGTAAAGTCTATTAAGAATAACTCAGTAAATATAAGAGGCAGAATCCGTGGTATTAGAGGTTTTAAAAGGCTTTATTCCTATACAAAGGAATACAATTCGAATTGTAGGCTTTCTATTCCGTCACCACGAAAGTTCAGGAAGGAAGGGCATACATTATTGACAGATAAGCAGTTTTATAGAAAATGCATTACAGTGAAACAGATGCAAGAGGCGTAACAGTTGATAGTACAGATAAAAGGTGCATACGTAACTAATAGAGGCGGTCATATGGGCGTAATTTAATAAACGTCATTATACATGATGTCACAAGTGGGTGGATCCATAAAAGAATCCTGCAATGTCAGCAGAAATATTTGGCAGAGATGCGCGCGCAGCCGCATGACGTGTGATTGACGTGCAACTAGAGGGTGAAGGGGACTTGACATTTAGCTCTACATGTGGAGACAGAAGTCTGGGGGTCATGTCAACCTAATCCCAAATCATATCTAATATCCTATGTTTAAAGAACTGTGTTATCCAAAAGGAAAGGTCTCTAGGATAGAATCTATTCTATACTGACTGTTAGTGCGTGTACAAGCGTCTAAGTGTCTACATGAGATGCGAGGGGGTAGGAATATTCCATGGTAACGGGGCTATGAATTACTTGCATGAGGACAGCGAGGCCTGGCCCTTTTGCACGGTAGCTGGAGGAATGTTTACCTAAACTACTAGACAGGAATGCATCGGATGAGGAGCGGAGTAGATAATCTTGAAGGTGAAATACAGTTTTTGGCAGGCAATATGCTGGATCAGGCACCGTTAGCCGCGCAGGGAGTAGGACAAAGTTCATGGATACAGATGCAGGCTCAGACTGGAGCTTTCAGAGGCAGAAGGCAGGAAAAAGGCTTGATGACAGAATTCTGGGCCTACTCGCCTGAATCTGTAAAATGTGGAAAGTGAACCACATAAAGTCGGTGGCCTTTCATACTTAGGAATGGAATATCTGACCCATTCATGGCGGATCTGAAAGAGGACATGTTGACGGTGGACGCACATGTATTTGCGTCTTCAAAACTGGAACTGGAGGGAACATACATGTACTTATAGCATGCACATGGAGCCGTTGGGGTCTACGATAGGGGACATAACTGATCACAAAATTCATATTTCCTCATTCCCTCCTTGTCCCCTACGGACCCTCAGGAGATATCGATCTTCATCAATCCATCGATCTGTTCATATAGCATCATTTGTTCTTCTTTCTTCTTCAGGGATCTTGAATGAAAACTTGGATGTGGGATACACGATGTGGCACACAGACCACAAATCGCTGGCCCACATTGTAGACATAAGCAGCAACTGAATAGTATGAGAAAGCCAATACCTAGGAAGGATAGGATTCTCCATCCCCAGGCTGACAACACGCCCCAGAACCAACCGGACCAAGTCCAGGTGCCTGGACTCTGGTGTATCTGGCTTATAATCTTATGAAGGCGGGTTATGGCTTTATATACTGACGGCGAATTTTCTGGTATGAAAATGCAACAACTTGATCCGATGACCCTACAAGCTCCGCCCCTATCGGCCAGGATGACGTCAAGGACAAGACGATTTTGAAGCACAACAATCCGCATAGCAGACTGCTCTTCTGTTAAATTGCCTAAGGCGGAAATAGTCTCGTTCACTACTGCTTCAAGGGTTCTGGTTAATCTACGTATCAGCTTACTATTAGTGACTGTACCTATATAGGGAAAGAACCCTTTATTGAAATCTGTGTATTTTTCCCATGCTGTTTCAGTGTAATCGACAATTGGGAGATCTCTCTGTTGTCTATTGTGTACTAAATGGGTATTTCTGTGATAATCAGGAGGGGCTAGGAAAACAGGTGGCAGAAGGAATGCTATGTAACAGGTACCATCCCAATCTAAAGGTAGACATATATATGCGGTCTGGCCACATATGAAGTAGAAATGATGGGAAGCTCTAAATGTAGACTTGCCTTGATCACTGAATTTTATTACAGTGTTGCATTTACTATGGCCCATGTGTATGGAACCATTCTTTTTTACACATAATTCCCCTTTTACTGGGAATACTGACATGGCAGGCAAGATTGGTGTAGCTTCAGATTCAACGTTCAGGATCATGAGGTTAAGTGTAAAATTACCTAATCCATATACTTCATTTTCTAGATCAGTTCCTGTTCTTTTGGGGAGTCCCTCCTTGTTAGGGTAGCAGACTTTAAGCAAAACTAGGTTCAGGTTTCCCCACACCCAGTTGTCTTGGTAAACTGCGGAATTTGAATCTAGGGAATTAATCAAACTAAACCATGCTCCACAGGAGCCATTGTGTGTGAACGGATATGGAAAGAGGGGCAAAACTCCCTTATAGTTTTGATAGGGAGGGAGTCGGCCACATATCCAACAATTTGTGGCATTGCTGGTTTGATGGGAATGATGTAACACACTAATGAATGTGTTGTTGCGCAGCGCAAATCTATAGGACAACTCATGCGGAGGTAATTCGCTAAAAGAATGTTCTGCAGTTACATTGTAAACACGTTTAAGAATAGGGTAATACATGTGCAATAATATGCTAGAAATAATGATCCGAAGACTTAGAAAAAACAAAATTAATAATGTTACTATGCAGTGACTACGAAGTGATTTACAATACGCATGCTTTTTCAGCTGTATCTGTTGATTTCTTTCTCTATTCCGGTCTAGAAGATACATGTCAGAGACAAATTCAACCGATTCACCTTGGAGAGGACTTAAACAATCAAATTGTCTGACTTGCTAGACCTCAATTTTAGTTTGTACAGTTCTGGTTTTGATTGCTCAACCAAGGGGAGCTTTGAGTCTGTCTGTGAGGGAATACAAGGTTGAGTATTCACACTGGATGGTAGTCCATAAAATTTCTTGATATGACTCGAGTGCAACCACCCTTTGCGACCCTCAATCTTCACGGCTGTCCTTGTAGTGAGTAGAACCAACTTAGGCGACTTCCACCTAGGCTCCAGTTGGGTCTTCCGGTCAAAATTCCTGACCAAAACCAGGTCACCAGGAACCACGTCATGGGGCTTCCCCTCAGTATTATCGGGAAAAGCTGCGGTTACCTGTGAACGACAAGATTGTAGTGCAGACATCAAGGAAGCCAGGTAATCTGTCAGCATATTACAGTCAACATCAGTGATTTTGCGAGGTATAGGCGTCCCCCACATATTTGGTGGTCTACCGAAGATCACCTCATACGGGGATAGCCCTGTTCGAGAATGTGCTACCATTCTCATGTAAAAGAGCGCAACTGGTAAGGCTACTATCCAATCGACTCCTTTTTCTCTACATATTTTAGACAATCTAATTTTCAGAGTTTGATTATGGCGTTCCACGAGACCTGCTGCCTCGGGATGTCGGACACAGTGGAATTTCCATTGGTAGCCTAACAAAAGGGAAACGTGTTTCATTAGTTCGGATGAGAACGGCTGGCCGTTATCTGAGTAGACAACACGTGGTAAACCGTACCGTGGGAAGAATTCTCGAACTAACTGTTTGGCAGTAGTCGGGGCGGTGTAATCTGAAACCGGGTATGCTTCTGTCCAACGGGAAAGAGCACAGACAACTACGAGAACATATTTGAATCCTCGACATCGTTCCATCTGGATATAATCCATCTGGAGGACTTCAAAAGCATGATCGGGAGGTTGAAATCCACCCTGCTCTACGGGGATGCTTTTACCTGGATTGAACTGACAACATATCATACAGGTACGAACTTTCTGTTTAGCTGCTGCTCGCAAGTGTTTGTTGAACCAAATGTGTTGAATGCTGTCTAGCATAGCTTTTTCTCCTAGGTGCGCTGGACTATGTATTGTGTTAATGATGACTTGAACCATAGAGTCGGGAAGAAACCATATAGATTTTTCCTTCGTCATCCATCCTTGATCCGTTTGGATCCCTCCTAATTCAGTCCATTTCTTTATTTCTTCTGGTGTAGCATGTGTCTGTATGTCAATTACATCAAGGGCGGGATCCTTAACTGTCATGCAATGTGTTGGTGTCAGAACTATTGTCTTTGTCATGTCAGTTGTGTGAGTCTGATTCTGAGCAGTCTGTTTAGCTGTTCTGTCAGCTAGGTCATTACCCTGAGAAATGATATCGGTAACTTTTGTATGGGCTTTGCATTTCATAATCGATATTGCAGTAGGTAGATGAATCGCGTCTAATAGGGTTTGAATGAGGGGTCCGTGCTGGATGTGGGCACCGTGAGAAGTTAAATAACCTCTCTCTCGCCACAGTACGCCGAAGTCATGGACGACTCCGAATGCATAACGTGAATCTGTGTATATGTTGACTTTCTTATTTTTGGCTTGAATACAGGCTTGTGTCAGAGCGATGAGCTCTGCTGCTTGAGCTGACAAAGTGTTAATACAATTTGTTTCAATGACTTCAGTGTCTGTTGTGACTGCGTAAGCGGCCACTAACTCTCCTGTACTTGTTCTCATACATGACCCATCTACATACAATGTCAAGTCTGGATCTGACAAAGGGATATCTGTCAAGTCTTGTCTGGGTTTCGTCGTGATAGTAATGATTTCGACACAATCATGTGCCAATGGATCTGTTCCGCCCACTGGTAACAGTGTGGCAGGATTTAACGTATTACAACGTCTGATTTCTATGTGTGGCTGAAATAATGTCAATTCGTAACCGGTGAGTCTCGCTATAGTCAAGTGTTGTGTTTGTGTGCGGTTCAAAAGAACCTCCACTGCGTGTGGTACTTGTACTGTCAGTTGGTGTCCTAACACTATGGCATCGCTTTGTCTGATTGCTAAAGCTGTTGCTGCCACCGATTTCAGGCACGCAGGAAGAGCCTGAGCTACTGGATCTAATGTACTAGAGAAATAAGCACATGGTTTGTGTGATCCTGCTTGTTCCTGAGTGAGTACTGACAAGGCAGTACCTTCGCGTTCTGTAACAAAGAGTGTAAACCGTTTACTGTAACATGGTGTTGCTAAAACAGGTGCTTGGCATAAAGCTTTCTTTAAGCTTTCAAAGGCATGTGTATGTTCTTGAGTCCAAGGGAGGACAGTCGATGTGGCTGCCTCCTGTGTTGTCAACTGGATGAGTGGTTTTGCTAGAAATGCATATTGAGGGATCCACTGCCTACAGTATGAAGTGAGGCCTATAAAAGCCCGCACCTCCTTTTGTGTCTTGGGTGGTGGCATGTTAGCGATTAACTGGATGCGGTCGGGTGTAAGCTGCCTTCCCTCCTTGGACAGCGAGTGCCCAAGGTAAACAACTCGCTGGACACAGAATTGCAGCTTAGAAGGGGACACCTTGTGCCCCTTGTCAGCCAAAAATTTTAAAACCGTCAGTGACGCTGTTTCACATTCAGGTTCGCTTCGGGCGGTGATCAGCAGATCATCGACATATTGAAGCAAGGCGGTGTTAACTGGCATGTGGATACTGTCAAGTTCTCGTTTCAGTGCTTGGCTATAGATGCTAGGGCTTTCTGTAAATCCTTGAGGTGCGCGTGTGAATTTAAAACTTCGTCCATTTAAACTGAATCCGAACAGATATTGACTTTCCGGATCTATTGGGACGCTAAAGAAAGCGTTCTTGAGATCAATTACAGTGAAGAACGTTGCTTCTGAGTCAATAGCTGTTAGTAATGAAGAGATATCTGGGACCACAGGGTATTGTGGTACAATACATTTATTTAATTCGCGCAGATCAACAACTAATCGATATACTGGTGGTGCTTTTGGATCCGTTCTTTTAAGAATCGGAATTATCGGGGAATTACATACATTGGAGTCCGTTTCGACAACCACTCCTTGTGCAATGAGCTCGTCAATGATTTGCAGCAAAGCCACAACAGCATCGGGTGGTAACTTGTATTGTCGCATTCGTGGTAGTATTACTCCTGTTTTTAGTGTAACTCGATATGGTGTAATATTCATGCAACCAACATCAGTGGGGCCTTGTGCCCATAAATGTGTAGGTAAATTCTGCAGTCGGTGATCCATATCTCTGGACACGTAGTGACCTTTGAAGTCACGTAGAAATAATCGTACTCCTTCCGGAGAACAACATATTATAGCTCCTAGAGCTTTCAATGTTTTTATACCTAACAAGTTTTCTGGACATGATTTAGTAAGCAATAGATCTGTAGTACGTGTCAATGGACCGATCGTAAGTGGAAGAGGTTGTGTTACGTCATTAATTATGGGTTTTCCTGAGAATCCAAGGGAAATATTCTGTGAGCCTGAGAGGGGTGCCCCTGGAACTTCACTGCGTCTTATAGTTGTTCTGCTTGCCCCTGTATCAAGTAAAAACTTTCTGTCTTCCCCTAATAGTTCACTATGTACATAAGGTCCCTCTTGGTCTACAGGAACCTCTATAAGGGGTAAGCCAACTTCCCTCTCTAGGCTATGTTATGTATATCGCTGATAATCGGGATAATCTGCTTGTGCATACTGTTGGAAGGCGGACCCCGAGGAGTCGGTGCGACCACCAAGGGGGGGCCCTCACACTGCACGAAGTAGCCGAGCGCTGCCGAGAAGTCTCCTGAGAGATCCTTCTCCTATCACGTCCTAGCACAGTAACACCACCACACAGGACTCAAGGAGGTTGTCTTGTGACAAGCAATTCTTTATCAGCAATAAAAAGGTTACGAGGTCAATATTTACACGAAGGGATCGAGGGATCCACCAAAAGTCTCAGTGTCTCTTTGGAAGGGTCGGGGTAGCGGGACAGTCTTTGGCAGGAATGCGGTACGAGGGTACCTGGGGCCCAGTTCTTATCCTCGAGCTGGAGGACCTCCGGATCTCGGAGGGGTTGAGCCGCGACGGCGTCAGCAGGGCTCTGGCGTACAGTTCGTGGAGAGCCGCGATCCAATCAGCAGGGCTCTCAAGATGGTTTCTGCTCAGCTCGAGCCGCGACGTCGTCAGCAGGGCTCCGAGGGAGGTTTCAGCGAGGTTGGGCCGCGACGGCGTCAGCAGGGCTCCGATGTTCCAGGTGGTTCAGAAAGGGTTCACAGGAAGGAGCCGCGACGCAGTCAGCAGGGCTCGTGATGGTTCCGACAAGAGTTCTTCTCCGTAGGGTCAGCCGCGATTCAATCAGCAGGGCTCTCGACTCCGGGATACAACTGCCGAGCTGTGGTGGGGTCGCCCCAGATATAGGTCTGGAGCCCTTTGATGTCCGGACCTATGCGCCCGAGGGGGCGGAGTGGCCGGGTGGAGGTGGCCAGACGCCCAGCAGGAGAGGCGCCAGGCCCATGGGAGTTGCAGGGCGATCACACCTCGAGAGGGGAGGACAGTTGGGGGTCCCATCGATACTGTCCTCCGCCGGGGCGATGAATGGTTCCTGCGGCACCCCCTGGCTAGTTCGTGGTGCCTCGATGTCGGGGCTTCGCTGGGGTCGAGGCCGGGTTGAGCGGGGTCGCGCCGGCTGGTGCACGGTGTGACGTGGATGCCAACAAGATGGCGGAGCCACGAGGAGTATGCGTCCACGTGCAGCTCCGGGTGAAGGGCCTTGGTGCAGTTCAGACGGGTGGCCCGTGACGGCCGGGGCGGGGAACGGGCACAATCCAGGGGGTTAAGGACCACGCCACGAGGCCGGGTCCAACAGGCGTCCCCCCCAGCCGAAGGCATGGAGAGTCACCCATCTCCTTGGGGATTCTCCTCGTCAAGGCGGAAGAAGCGGGACAGGCCGTTGGCGTGGTCATTGCCGGGCCGGTGTTCGACGTCAAAGTCCATCCCTTGTAGCGAGATGGACCACCGCAGCAGCTTGGGGTTCTCGCCCCGCATTTGCATTAGCCATTGCAAGGGCCGGTGGTCGGTCTGGACCCGGAAGTGGGTGCCAAAGAGGTAGGGCCGGAGCTTCTTGAGGGCCCACACCACAGCGAAGGCCTCACGCTCAATAGTGCTCCAGCGTTGCTCTCGGGGCAGTAGTCGTCGGCTGATGAAGGCCACTGGTCGGTCGAGCCCCTTTTCGTCGGCTTGGGATAGGACGGCCCCGATCCCATACTCGGAGGCGTCCGTCTGTACCACGAACTCCTTCTGGTAGTCCGGGGCCTGCAGCACCGGAGCAGTACACATGGCTGTCTTTAGGGTGTCGAAGGCTGTTTGGCAGCGGGGTGTCCAGTGTACCTTCTTGGGCTGCTTTTTGGACGTTAACTCTGTGAGGGGGCCAACAATGCTCCCATAGTCCCGGATAAACCGCCGGTAGTATCCGGTGAGGCCCAGGAAGGCCCGGACAGCGGTCTGGGTAGTGGGGGGTTCCCAGGTCTGGATGGCATCTATCTTTGCTTGGAGGGGGCCACCTGCCCGCTCCCCACTTGATGGCCCAGGTAGGTCACGGATCCGTGGCCGATTTGGCATTTGCTGGCCTTGATTGTGAGCCCGGCCCGCTGAAGGGCGGCCAGGACGGCCTTCAGGTGGAGAAGGTGCTCGGCCCAGTGGTTGCTGTACACGGCAATGTCATCTAAGTAGGCCGCGCTGAAGGCCTCAAGCCCGGCCAAAACCTTGTTCACCAGTCTTTGGAAGGTGGCCGGGGCGTTCTTCATTCCGAAGGGCATCACCCGAAAGTGGTAATGCCCATCCGGGGTCGAAAAGGCGGATCTTTCTTGGGCGCCGGGGGTGAGCTGGATTTGCCAGTACCCGGCGGTGAGGTCCAGCGTGCTCAAGTAGCGAGCGGCCCCTAGGCGGTCGATGAGTTCGTCGGCCCGGGGTATCGGGTGTGCGTCTGTCTTGGTTACTGCATTCAGGGCTCGGTAGTCCACGCAGAATCGCAACTCCGGGGGGTGACCGGGAGCTGCGGCCTTGGGCACCAGGACGACAGGGCTGGCCCACGGGCTGTCGGAAGGCTCGATGACCCCCAGGGCCAGCATCTTCGCTACTTCGGCCTGGATGCAGGCCCGCACTCGGTCAGGCACCCGGTAGGCTCTGTGTCGTATGGGGGGGCTTTCCCCGGTGTCGACATCGTGGACGCACCAGTGGGTCACCCCCGGGGTGAGAGAGAAGAGGGCTGCGTAGTCCCGCAGTAATTGCTGGCAGTCGTTGCGCTGTTCCGGGGTCAGGGACGAGGCGAGTTGGACCCCTTCGATCGATCCATCGTGAATGTCGGATTGCAAGAGGTCGGGCAAGGGCTCGGAGTCGTCCTCGCCCCCTTCGTCAGTCGCCAGCAGCAGGCTCAGTTCGGTCCGGGCGAAGTGGGGTTTTAGCCTGTTGGCATGTAGGACCCGGAGGGGGTTCCGGGGGGACTCCAGATCGACCAGGTAGGTGACGGGACTTTTCTTCTCCACCACCTTGAAGGGCCCGGTCCACTTGTCCTGGAGGGCGCCGGGTTCGACCGGGGCCATGACCCATACTTTCTGTCCTGGCTCGAATTCTATAGTAGAGGTGTTGCGATCGTACCACCGCTTCATGTCCTCCTGGCTGGCCTCGAGGTTGGCTTCGGCCATGGCTCGGAACCTGCGGGTCTGGTTTCGGAGGGTCAGGAGGTATCGGTAGACGTCAGGAGGGGCTCCTCGGGGCTTCATCTCCCAGCCCTCCTTGACCAGGCTGAGCGGTCCGCGGACCGGGTGTCCATACAATAGTTCAAACGGGCTGAACCCCAGGGACTTCTGCGGGACCTCCCGATAGGCAAACAGGAGGCAGGGCAGCAGGACATCCCATTTCCGCCTGAGGGGTTCTTCCAGGCCCTGGATCATCCCTTTTAATGTTCGGTTGAACCGCTCAACCAGTCCGTTCCCCTGAGGGTGATAGGGGGTCGTGAACTTGTATGTGACCCCGCACTGTTGCCACAGAGACCGCATGTACCTGGAGATAAAGTTCGTGCCGCGGTCGCTCACCACTTCGCTGGGGAATCCCACTCGGGAGAAGATCCCCATCAAGGCTCGGCCTACCACAGGGGCCGTTATAGTTCTTAGCGGGACCGCCTCCGGGTACCTGGTGGCGTGGTCCACGAGGACCAGGATGAAGCGGTGGCCCAGGGCGGTTTGGGGGTCCAGGGGTCCCACAATATCGATCCCGACCCGTTCGAACGGGGTGCTGACGGCTGGAAAGGGCTGGAGGGGGGCCTTGACCCGACCCCCCGTCTTTCCGCTGGCTTGGCAGGTCTGGCAGGACCGGCAGTGGTTGTCCACATCTCTCCGCATCCGGGGCCAGTAGAAGTGGGTCACCAGACGACTGTACGTTTTGTCTTGCCCCAAGTGTCCGGCGAGGGGCACATCATGGGCCAGGTGGAGAAGGAACTCCCGGAAGCGGAGGGGGACCACCAACACGCGGCTGGCCCCGAGTTCTGCTACTTTCTGTTCACTGTACAACAGGCCCTCGGTCCAGTAGATCCAGTGGGTGCCGGTCTGGTCACCGTTGGCTTGCGCGGTCGCCTGTTGTCGGACCCCTTCGAGAGAGGGACAGGACTGCTGTTCTTGCTGGAACTGCTCTCGGGTGGGGCCCCCTTCGTGTCGCCATTGTGTCAGCTCTGGGAGGGCGCTTGGAGAAGCCATCTCTTCGGGGGAGGATTCGCTGGGTCCAGGGTCGGTGTCCGCCTCCTCCTCGCTGCTGGTGGGAGGGGGTGTGAGCCCCTCGGGCTGGGCGGTCCCGGAGGTCGAGGATGAGCGGGGGGCCTGGGCGGTCATGGACCGGGTGATGGCGCAGGCCCAATCAGCCAGTCCCAACATTCGGAGGTGCTCTCGTCGCTCTACTTGAGCCCAGGGGGAACTTTCCAAGTCGTTCCCCAGGAGGCAGTCGACCGGGGCGTCGTCGCGCACTGTCACCTTCAGCAGGCCCGTCACCCCTCCCCACTCGAAGGGGACCAGGGCCATCTGGCATAGGCTTTCACTGTTGTCGGCCGTCCGTACGGGGCACAGCACATTCGGTAGAATCTGCCCAGGGGTCACCAGGTGGCAGCGGACAGCGGTGATACTGGCGCCTGTGTCACGAAGGGCTTCGGCCCGTTGTCCATTGACCGTGACCTGCTGCCGGTACTTCTGGGTGTTGGTTGGGATGGGGGTGCAGGGTACCATCTCTCGGCTACCCAGGCAGACCAGGGACATGGCTGCCGGCTCCCACTCAGTGTTCTCTCGGTCGAGGGCCTCCTCTTCCTCTTCTCCTCCCCCCAAGGCGGCGGCTGTCAGCTGCCGGGGCGGGTGCCCGCCGGCCCCGTTTCTTCGGTTCAGAGGGCAGGCCGGATCGCTGGCAAAGTGTCCTGTTTGTTGGCAGCCGTAGCAGGTCACTGGCGGCCGCGGTCCGGGTCGGGCCGGGCCCACCTTCCGGGCTAGGCTCGGGGAGAGATGTGGCTGCGGTGGCCCTCGAGGGGGGCTCCTGGGGGCCCCGGCGGGAGGGTCTCGGTTCCTGTTCGGCCCTCCCCCCCCACCGCGCTGGCGGGGGGGTCCGTTGGGGTTCCTCTGGTACTCCCCCATTGAGTTCCGGGGGACCCGGGAGTTGACCCATCGATCGGCCTCGACGGCAAGTTTTCGCGGGTCGGTCATTTTGCTGTCGAGGAGGTGCTGTCTCAGTTCCACGAAGCAATTGTTGGAAAGGTGTTCCCACACGATGAGGTCGACCAGCTGCCCGTAGGTGGTTACTTTGCTCCCTTTGATCCACCCTTCTAGGGCCCGACTGAAAAAGTCCACATATTCCACCCATGTGGTACCCGGGATTTTCTTGCAGTCTCGGAACCGCTGGCGGTACATTTCCGCTGTTAGCCCGTAGCGGGTGAGCAGGGCCTCCTTCATGTGATCGTAGGAGGTCATCACCTCCTCCGGTAGCTGGAGCAGCGTGTCCCGCCCCTCACTCAGGAACCGCCCCCACAGGCCCGCGCCCCAGTCCTTTCGGGGCACCCGATGAGAGGTCATGGCCACCTCGTAGGCCTTGAACCATTGTTGGATGTCGTCATTCTTGTAATACTCCTTGACGACTTCTTTCGGGATATGTACCTTGGCCTCGGAAGGCGGTAGAGTGTCTCTAGTACTGGGGGTGTCAGTCCCTCCGTTCTTGGCCTTGATCTCGAGCTCCTTGAGACTGCGCTCGTGCTCAAGAGTTAGTTTCTTTTCCTCCAACTCCCGGTGTCGTCTCTTCTCCTCTATCTCTTCTTGAAGGCGCAGCTGCTCTAGGGCCAGTTTCTTTTCTGCCAGCTGGAGTTCACCGTCCAGCCGCAGTCGGGCGAGCTCTAGCTCGTGGCTCCGGACCTTTTCCCGCTCTCGTATTTCTTCTTCGGAGAGGCCGGTTTCTAGGCTCTTTCTTCCTCCGGTTGCCGGAGTCCGTGCGGTTGCTGCGGTCTCAGTCAGGGGCAAGGGCCCTTCTTCCTGGGAGGGGCCTGCCCCGGCCTCCAACCATGCCCTCAGAGCTTTCTGCATTTCCTCTTTGGTACCTAGGCTGGTGGTTGCAATGCCTTTGTCTTTGCAGAACTGTTTCAATTCTTTGTGCGTATATTCTTCCAGCCGTTCGGGCTGGAACTCCATTGTCGCGTTGTTTTCCTGGCTGCTCATGATGCTGTTCGTTTGGATGGGTAGCTAGTGGGTACTGGCTGGTACGTACTGCGTTCGGCTCGGATCCCGTCGCTGGCCACCAAATGTTGGAAGGCGGACCCCGAGGAGTCGGTGCGACCACCAAGGGGGGGCCCTCACACTGCACGAAGTAGCCGAGCGCTGCCGAGAAGTCTCCTGAGAGATCCTTCTCCTATCACGTCCTAGCACAGTAACACCACCACACAGGACTCAAGGAGGTTGTCTTGTGACAAGCAATTCTTTATCAGCAATAAAAAGGTTACGAGGTCAATATTTACACGAAGGGATCGAGGGATCCACCAAAAGTCTCAGTGTCTCTTTGGAAGGGTCGGGGTAGCGGGACAGTCTTTGGCAGGAATGCGGTACGAGGGTACCTGGGGCCCAGTTCTTATCCTCGAGCTGGAGGACCTCCGGATCTCGGAGGGGTTGAGCCGCGACGGCGTCAGCAGGGCTCTGGCGTACAGTTCGTGGAGAGCCGCGATCCAATCAGCAGGGCTCTCAAGATGGTTTCTGCTCAGCTCGAGCCGCGACGTCGTCAGCAGGGCCCCGAGGGAGGTTTCAGCGAGGTTGGGCCGCGACGGCGTCAGCAGGGCTCCGATGTTCCAGGTGGTTCAGAAAGGGTTCACAGGAAGGAGCCGCGACGCAGTCAGCAGGGCTCGTGATGGTTCCGACAAGAGTTCTTCTCCGTAGGGTCAGCCGCGATTCAATCAGCAGGGCTCTCGACTCCGGGATACAACTGCCGAGCTGTGGTGGGGTCGCCCCAGATATAGGTCTGGAGCCCTTTGATGTCCGGACCTATGCGCCCGAGGGGGCGGAGTGGCCGGGTGGAGGTGGCCAGACGCCCAGCAGGAGAGGCGCCAGGCCCATGGGAGTTGCAGGGCGATCACACCTCGAGAGGGGAGGACAGTTGGGGGTCCCATCGATACTGTCCTCCGCCGGGGCGATGAATGGTTCCTGCGGCACCCCCTGGCTAGTTCGTGGTGCCTCGATGTCGGGGCTTCGCTGGGGTCGAGGCCGGGTTGAGCGGGGTCGCGCCGGCTGGTGCACGGTGTGACGTGGATGCCAACAAGATGGCGGAGCCACGAGGAGTATGCGTCCACGTGCAGCTCCGGGTGAAGGGCCTTGGTGCAGTTCAGACGGGTGGCCCGTGACGGCCGGGGCGGGGAACGGGCACAATCCAGGGGGTTAAGGACCACGCCACGAGGCCGGGTCCAACACATACTGATACATCTGTTGTGTTGTTGCTTGTGTTGCAGCAATAGGCTGCGCTTGTGGTGGTGCTACGGTCTGTTGTGGAGCTCCCTGTTGCGGAGCTAGTTGTTGCGGAGCTAACCTACGTTGTGCATGCTGAGGGATTTGTTGTTGATTCTGATCCTGTCTAGGTGGACGTGGTCTCTCCTGAGTTCTACCTGTAGCAATATTATGTTTCAGGACTGGACAATCGTGTATATAATGACCTGGTTGTTTACAATAGTTGCATGTCCCTTTTGTAGGACCTGCGGAATCACCCTTATGATGACCATCAGCTGGAACTTTCATACGTCTTTGTTCGTGTTCTTGTTCCTCTCTAATTCTATTATGGTGATATTGTAACATCTGTAACATCTGTGATGGGGTATTACCTTGCCAGGTACTTTCGAATTTCAATACTCTATTCTTGACTTGTAGCAGAGAATTTTCAACTAATTTTGTCACAAACAGATGTGGATATGACTCACTACTGGCTTTTATACCACTATTTATACCAAAACATTTTTCAAATCGGGAATAGAAATCACTAGTGTCTTCATCTGGCTTTTGTTTACAGGCTGAGATTGCACCCCAGTCTTCCTTTTTCGTAGTTAATAAACGTGGCAGTACCTGCACTAGTAGTCCTGCTAGTGCTGTAGTCTTTTCCCCAAGTCCTGCTCCTGCAGCTCGGGCCCTTTCTTCGTTTTCTAATGCTGTCCAATCTATCTTTTGGTCTCCCACCTCCCATTCCTTTTCTTTGAGTTTCTCATAAACACCGGCGGGTAATAGGACTTTTAATATTTTCATAATGTCGGGGTAGGTATACTCTCCCATGAGTAACATGTCTTTTATTTCACGGTGGAAACCTGCTGGATCCTTGTCATGGCTGGGTACTACTTTCTTCATTTCTAATAATTCCAGTTTAGTTATAGGCGTGTACACAAACACGCGTGTAAAGTTATTACCGTCACCTCTGATTGGGTGCACTTCGCGTAACGGGTTCTGTCTATCTATGTGATACATTTTTCTTCCCATGATGGGAACTGGAACGTGTTCTGGGCATACGAAATTTAAATATTGGTTTCGGAATTCTAGAATTTCCCTAATCAAATCAGTACCTGACCCTCTCCATATGTTCGTGAGTAGTTCTGTCAATATGTCAGGTAAGGGTCCTGGATCGGAGTGTTGGCTTTTATATAATATAAGGAGGTGTTGAATCATGTATATACTAGCTAAACGCTGTTCGTAGGGGTCAAGATTCAGAAATGTGTGTGCAAGTACATCATCATTGTATTCGCTGGGACTGTCAGCCCATTGTACTGCTGACCTAGCTAATTCTTGTTCGTCCATGGAATCGAGCATATGGTACCCCCTTCGATCTCGGAGTAATTTATCAGCGGCTTGGAATAGGTGTTCAGGGGATCTTGTATTTAACATAGGGTTTGGAAAATGTCTATTATATTCTGGACGTATTGGACGTATCTGATCATTAAAGCCTCTAGTATTATTATGGGGTCTTCCTCTACCTACATAAGCTATCGTTTCTACTTGTTCTGATTCTTGCTCCTCCTCCTCTTCTGATTCTACTCTGTCTGTTTCTCGTCTTTCTTTATGTATTCGTTCTACTTCCTTGCGGATCTTTCGACACATGGCGATTATACACGCCTGTCTATCATGTTTCTCTTCTGATATATTCTGACCCCATTTGACAAGTCTTTGCATGGTATCGTGATCTGCCCCGGGCCTGTCTTGATTCCTAATTACACAATTTATGAAAAAACGTAGTAGTTGTCTTTGTACATCCACTTTCTGGTATTCCATAGCTTCGTTAATACTTTCTGACCCTCGTCCTGTTTGGACAAAGCGATATATTTCGTCTAGGTGTTCACCCATTCCTGGTATCGTCATTAAATATAATGTAGCTCGTCGTATACGTAGTGATGATATGAGCAATTTATCCTGTCTACCTGGTACTGGGTTGTATCTACAATCCACAAGCTGTTCTTTAAACATGTCGGATGTCGCTAATTGGGGTGTACGTTGGAGTGCTAAATCTCTAAGGGTCTGTTTATTTCGCGGCGGGGTGGCAAACATGTCTGTCGTACCTCCTGTAGCACCGTCTGAGGTGCTAGGCACGAAAGGATTCGTTGGGCGCAGGATAGAAATTGTGGATGCGGGAAAAACTGTAGAAACGGACGGACCTGTGGGAACTTGCGTAGGAGTTTGTAGTTGCGGGGATACAGACGGGTGCTCTTGGTGTTGAACACCATCGGCAAGCGGTATGTGTGGTATGGAATTAGCATACTCGGGAGCTACGTCATCTAAATAGGAGGAAAGGAAAACGTCCTTTGCTGTTTTGGGATGTGTTTTGGGATGTGCTTTTATCGGGAGTAATGGAGGAGTTAAGTCTTTTGGTATTTCCGGGATAGCCTTAGGTAACCCTTCGGCCAAAAGAGGATACATACCATTCATAAGAGTGTTTCTTTGTCTATCTACTTGTTCTGAGTTTACTCGGGTACCTTCCTCAAGTAATAGATTTTCTCGAGTTTTATTTGAATTCTCTCTACCTTTCTCTTCCTGTCTGAGCGCTTTTTCTGTACGTCTATATGATTCTTTATGCCATAATTCAATGGCATCTTTCTGTGACTGTCTGGCTTTCTTTTTCCATAATTCTTCTTCTACTCTCATGATGCAATCTGCATCCCAGGTCCCCGCTGCGGGCCATCTCTGACTTTCTGGCAAATCTTTGGTGTAGTCCACCCATAAATCAAGAAATAATACGGCATCTAGACCATGCTTATGATACATAAAGTATCCTGGAGTGTCCCTAGGTGGAATGGGAACAGCTTCTTCGAGTACCCCTTTTCTGGTTTTGATCTGTCTTAGTTTCGAAAAGAGCGGCATTTTTAGATCTGGTTACTTAATCTTAAACACACTTAATACAAATAAGCACAATAATGAACAGTCATTCACACCACAATGTATAGAACGTATTAAAGTATTTAACACTTAACAGTTTTCACGAACAATGATAACTAATAGAAAACTAGTTACTGACATAATACTGACACTAGATAATACTTATTTATATGCAAGACATACTATATATACTGCTAAACAGTACAGATACACTGCTGAAACAGTGCAGACCGGATTTGTGTACCCAAACCCGTCTTGACCGGCACAGACTATGTGCACGTAAAATGCCTCCCCGGTAATGGTACTCACCGGGTAGCTCGGAACGGAAGGCCTCGGAACGGAACTGAAACTGGACCGGACTGGACTGGACTCGACTGGACTCGGAACTTCGGAACCTGGTGGGCCTCTGTATACCTCGGATCTTGCTCTCTCAGCTAGGCTCTGGTCGGGATACTTCGCACTTCTCACCGCCTCGTCTGGGTGTTGATCGCAGCCTCAGTTGCCCCCGCTTGGCCGGAGGGAGATACAGGAAATCCTGCAGGTACGCGTTTTTGTCCGTTCGGCTGTGGCAGGAGACCGGGCCTGCAACGCACCTCCGGCGCGTGAGATGAGAAAGTGTCCCTGTTCGGGCGCCAATTTATGTGGTAAATATTTCATTACCGGTACTATTTTTTATGCGGTAAAGTCTATTAAGAATAACTCAGTAAATATAAGAGGCAGAATCCGTGGTATTAGAGGTTTTAAAAGGCTTTATTCCTATACAAAGGAATACAATTCGAATTGTAGGCTTTCTATTCCGTCACCACGAAAGTTCAGGAAGGAAGGGCATACATTATTGACAGATAAGCAGTTTTATAGAAAATGCATTACAGTGAAACAGATGCAAGAGGCGTAACAGTTGATAGTACAGATAAAAGGTGCATACGTAACTAATAGAGGCGGTCATATGGGCGTAATTTAATAAACGTCATTATACATGATGTCACAAGTGGGTGGATCCATAAAAGAATCCTGCAATGTCAGCAGAAATATTTGGCAGAGATGCGCGCGCAGCCGCATGACGTGTGATTGACGTGCAACTAGAGGGTGAAGGGGACTTGACATTTAGCTCTACATGTGGAGACAGAAGTCTGGGGGTCATGTCAACCTAATCCCAAATCATATCTAATATCCTATGTTTAAAGAACTGTGTTATCCAAAAGGAAAGGTCTCTAGGATAGAATCTATTCTATACTGACTGTTAGTGCGTGTACAAGCGTCTAAGTGTCTACATGAGATGCGAGGGGGTAGGAATATTCCATGGTAACGGGGCTATGAATTACTTGCATGAGGACAGCGAGGCCTGGCCCTTTTGCACGGTAGCTGAAGGAATGTTTACCTAAACTACTAGACAGGAATGCATCGGATGAGGAGCGGAGTAGATAATCTTGAAGGTGAAATACAGTTTTTGGCAGGCAATATGCTGGATCAGGCACCGTTAGCCGTGCAGGGAGTAGGACAAAGTTCATGGATACAGATGCAGGCTCAGACTGGAGCTTTCAGAGGCAGAAGGCAGGAAAAAGGCTTGATGACAGAATTCTGGGCCTACTCGCCTGAATCTGTAAAATGTGGAAAGTGAACCACATAAAGTCGGTGGCCTTTCATACTTAGGAATGGAATATCTGACCCATTCATGGCGGATCTGAAAGAGGACATGTTGACGGTGGACGCACATGTATTTGCGTCTTCAAAACTGGAACTGGAGGGAACATACATGTACTTATAGCATGCACATGGAGCCGTTGGGGTCTACGATAGGGGACATAACTGATCACAAAATTCATATTTCCTCAATTGAGAGTGAGTCAATTAGTGAGTGAGTCAGTGACAGCGAGTTAATTAGTGAGATTGAGTCAGTGAGAGTGAGTCATGAGAGAGAGTGAGTGAGAGTGAATCAATTAGTGAGAGAGTGACTCAGTAAGAGTGAGTAAATTTGTGAGCAAGTGAGCCAGTGAGAGTGAGTCAATTAGTGAGAGAGAGTGAGTCAGTGAGAGTGAGTCAATTAGTGAGTCATTGAGAGTGAGTCAATTAGTAAGTGAGTCTGTGAGAGTTAGTCAATTAGTGAGAGTGAGTCAGTGAGAGTGAATCATGAGAGAGAGAGTGAGTCAGTGAGAGTGAGTCAATTAGTGAGAGAGAGAGAGTGAGTCAGTGAGAGTGAGGCAATTAGTGAGTCGTTGAGAGTGAGTCAATTAGTAAGTGAGTCTGTGAGAGTGAGTCTGTGAGAGTGTGGCAATTAGTGAGAGAGTGACTCAGTGAGTGAGTCAATTAGTGTGTGAGTCAGTGAGAGTGAGTCAATTAGTGATAGTGAGTCAGTGAGAGTGAGTCATGAGAGAGAGTGAGTCAGTGAGAGTGAGTCAATTTGTGAGTCCGTGAGAGTAAGTCAGTGAGAGTGAGCCAGTGAGAGTGAGTCAATTAGTGAGAGAGTGAGTTAGTCAGTGAGAGTGAGTCATTGAGAGTGAGTCAATTAGTGAGCGAGTCAGTGAGAGCGAGTTAATTAGTGAGATTGAGTCAGTGAGAGTGAGTCATGAGAGAGAGTGAGTCAGTGAGAGTGAGTCAATTAGTGAGAGAGTGACTCAGTGAGAGTGAGCAAATTTGTGAGCAAGTGAGCCAGTGAGAGTGAGTCAATTAGTGAGAGAGTGAGTCAGTGAGAGTGAGCCAGTGAGAGTGAGTCAATGAGTGAGTGAGTGAGTCTGTGAGAGTGAGTCTGTGAGAGTGAGTCTGTGAGAGTGTGGCAATTAGTGAGAGTGTGGCAATTAGTGAGAGTGTGGCAATTAGCGAGAGAGTGAGTCAATTAGTGAGAGTGACTCAGTGAGTGAGTCAATTAGTGAGTGAGTGAGTCTGTGAGAGTGAGTCTGTGAGAGTGAGTCTGTGAGACTGTGGCAATTAGTGAGACTGTGGCAATTAGTGAGACTGTGGCAATTAGTGAGAGTGTGGCAATTAGTGAGAGAGTGAGTCGATTAGTGAGAGAGTGACTCAGTGAGTGAGTCAATTAGTGAGTGAGTCAGTGAGAGTGAGTCAATTAGTGAGTCATTGAGAGTGAGTCATGAGAGAGAGAGTGAGTCAGTGAGAGTGAGTCAATTAGTGAGTCATTGAGAGTGAGTCAATTAGTGAGTCATTGAGAGTGAGTCAATTAGTGAGTGTGTCAGTGAGAGTGAGTCAATTAGTGAGAGTGTGTCAGTGAGAGTGAGTCAATTAGTGAGTCCGTGAGAGTAGGTCAGTGAGAGTGAGTCAATTAGTTAGAGAGTGAGTGAGTCAGTGAGAGTGAGTCAATTAGTGAGTCATTGAGAGTGAGTCAATTAGTGAGTGAGTCAATGACAGCGAGTTAATTAGTGAGATTGAGTCAGTGAGAGTGAGTCATGAGAGAGAGTGAGTGAGAGTGAGTCAATTAGTGAGAGAGTGACTCAGTAAGAGTGAGTAAATTTGTGAGCAAGTGAGCCAGTGAGAGTGAGTCAATTAGTGAGAGAGAGTGAGTCAGTGAGAGTGAGTCAATTAGTGAGTCATTGAGAGTGAGTCAATTAGTAAGTGAGTCTGTGAGAGTTAGTCAATTAGTGAGAGTGAGTCAGTGAGAGTGAATCATGAGAGAGAGAGTGAGTCAGTGAGAGTGAGTCAATTAGTGAGAGAGAGAGAGTGAGTCAGTGAGAGTGAGGCAATTAGTGAGTCGTTGAGAGTGAGTCAATTAGTAAGTGAGTCTGTGAGAGTGAGTCTGTGAGAGTGTGGCAATTAGTGAGAGAGTGACTCAGTGAGTGAGTCAATTAGTGTGTGAGTCAGTGAGAGTGAGTCAATTAGTGATAGTGAGTCAGTGAGAGTGAGTCATGAGAGAGAGTGAGTCAGTGAGAGTGAGTCAATTTGTGAGTCCGTGAGAGTAAGTCAGTGAGAGTGAGCCAGTGAGAGTGAGTCAATTAGTGAGAGAGTGAGTTAGTCAGTGAGAGTGAGTCATTGAGAGTGAGTCAATTAGTGAGCGAGTCAGTGAGAGCGAGTTAATTAGTGAGATTGAGTCAGTGAGAGTGAGTCATGAGAGAGAGTGAGTCAGTGAGAGTGAGTCAATTAGTGAGAGAGTGACTCAGTGAGAGTGAGCAAATTTGTGAGCAAGTGAGCCAGTGAGAGTGAGTCAATTAGTGAGAGAGTGAGTCAGTGAGAGTGAGCCAGTGAGAGTGAGTCAATGAGTGAGTGAGTGAGTCTGTGAGAGTGAGTCTGTGAGAGTGAGTCTGTGAGAGTGTGGCAATTAGTGAGAGTGTGGCAATTAGTGAGAGTGTGGCAATTAGCGAGAGAGTGAGTCAATTAGTGAGAGTGACTCAGTGAGTGAGTCAATTAGTGAGTGAGTGAGTCTGTGAGAGTGAGTCTGTGAGAGTGAGTCTGTGAGACTGTGGCAATTAGTGAGACTGTGGCAATTAGTGAGACTGTGGCAATTAGTGAGAGTGTGGCAATTAGTGAGAGAGTGAGTCGATTAGTGAGAGAGTGACTCAGTGAGTGAGTCAATTAGTGAGTGAGTCAGTGAGAGTGAGTCAATTAGTGAGTCATTGAGAGTGAGTCATGAGAGAGAGAGTGAGTCAGTGAGAGTAAGTCAATTAGTGAGTCATTGAGAGTGAGTCAATTAGTGAGTCATTGAGAGTGAGTCAATTAGTGAGTGTGTCAGTGAGAGTGAGTCAATTAGTGAGAGTGTGTCAGTGAGAGTGAGTCAATTAGTGAGTCCATGAGAGTAGGTCAGTGAGAGTGAGTCAATTAGTTAGAGAGTGAGAGTGAGCCAGTGAGAGTGAGTCAATGAGTGAGTGAGTGAGTGAGTCTGTGAGAGTGAGTCTGTGAGAGTGTGGCAATTAGTGAGAGTGTGGCAATTAGTGAGAGTGTGGCAATTAGTGAGAGAGTGAGTCAATTAGTGAGAGTGACTCAGTGAGTGAGTCAATTAGTGAGTGAGTCAGTGAGAGTGAGTCAATTAGTGATAGTGAGTCAGTGAGAGTGAGTAAATGTTTGAGCAAGTGAGCCAGTGAGAGTGAGTCAATTAGTGAGAGAGAGTGAGTCAATTAGTGAGTCATTGAAAGTGAGTTAATTAGTGAGTCTGTTCGAGTGAGTCAATTAGTGAGAGTGAGTCAGTGAGAGTGAGTCATGAGAGAGAGAGTGAGTCAGTGAGAGTGAGTCAATTAGAGAGTCATTGAGAGTGAGTCAATTAGTGAGTGAGTCAGTGAGTGAGTCAATTAGTGAGAGTGAGTCAGTGCGAGTGTGTCAATTAGTGAGTCAGTGAGAGTGAGCCAGTGAGAGTGAGCCAGTGAGAGTGAGCCAGTGAGAGTGAGTCAATGAGTGAGTGAGTCTGTGTGAGTGAGTCTGTGAGAGTGTGGCAATTAGTGAGAGTGTGGCAATTATTGAGAGTGTGGCAATTAGTGAGAGTGTGGCAATTAGTGAGAGTGTGGCAATTAGTGAGAGAGTGAGTTAATCTGTGAGAGTGAGTAAATTTGTGAGCAAGTGAGCCATTGAGAGTGAGTCAATTAGTGAGAGAGAGAGAGAGTGAGTCAGTGAGAGTGAGGCAATTAGTGAGTCATTGAGAGTGAGTCAATTAGTAAGTGAGTCTGTGAGAGTGAGTCTGTGAGAGTGAGTCTGTGAGAGTGAGTCTGTGAGAGTGTGGCAATTAGTGAGAGAGTGAGTCAATTAGTGAGTGAGTGACTCAGTGAGTGAGTCAATTAGTGAGTGAGTCAGTGAGAGTGAGTCAATTAGTGATAGTGAGTCAGTGAGAGTGAGTCATGAGAGAGAGTGAGTCAGTGAGAGTGAGTCAATTAGTGAGTCATTGAGAGTGAGTCAATTAGTGAGTGTCAGTGAGAGTTAGTCAATTAGTGAGAGTGTGTCAGTGAGAGTGAGTCAATTTGTGAGTCCGTGAGAGTAAGTCAGTGAGAGTGAGCCAGTGAGAGTGAGTCAATTAGTGAGAGTCAGTCAGTGAGAGTGAGTCAATTAGTGAGTCATTGAGAGTGAGTCAATTAGTCAGTGAGTCAGTGAGAGCGAGTTAATTAGTGAGATTGAGTCAGTGAGAGTGAGTCATGAGAGAGTGAGTCAGTGAGAGTGAGTAAATTAGTGAGAGAGTGTCTCAGTGAGAGTGAGTAAATTTGTGAGCAAGTGAGCCAGTGAGAGTGAGTCAATTGGTGAGAGAGAGAGAGGGTGAGTCAGTGAGAGTGAGTCAATTAGTGAGTCATTGAGAGTGAGTTAATTAGTAAGTGAGTCTGTTCGAGTGAGTCAATTAGTGAGAGTGAGTCAGTGAGTGAGTCATGAGAGAGAGAGTGAGTCAGTGAGAGTGCCTCAATTAGTGAGTCATTGAGAGTGAGTCAATTAGTGAGTGAGTCAGTGAGTGAGTCAATTAGTGAGAGTGAGTCAGTGAGAGTGAGTCAATTAGTGAGTCAGTGAGAGTGAGCCAGTGAGAGTGAGCCAGTGAGAGTGAGCCAGTGAGAGTGAGTCAATGAGTGAGTGAGTGAGTCTGTGAGAGTGAGTCTGTGAGAGTGAGTCTGTGAGACTGTGGCAATTAGTGAGACTGTGGCAATTAGTGAGACTGTGGCAATTAGTGAGAGTGTGGCAATTAGTGAGAGAGTGAGTCAATTAGTGAGAGAGTGACTCAGTGAGTGAGTCAATTAGTGAGTGAGTCAGTGAGAGTGAGTCAATTAGTGATAGTGAGTCAGTGAGAGTGAGTCATGAGAGAGAGAGTGAGTCAGTGAGAGTGAGTCAATTAGTGAGTCATTGAGAGTGAGTCAATTAGTGAGTCCGTGAGAGTAAGTCAGTGAGAGTGAGTCAATTAGTTAGAGAGTGAGTGAGTCAGTGAGAGTGAGTCAATTAGTGAGTCATTGAGAGTGAGTCAATTAGTGAGTAAGTCAGTGACAGCGAGTTAATTAGTGAGATTGAGTCAGTGAGAGTGAGTCATGAGAGAGAGTGAGTGAGAGTGAGTCAATTAGTGAGAGAGTGACTCAGTAAGAGTGAGTAAATTTGTGAGCAAGTGAGCCAGTGAGAGTGAGTCAATTAGTGAGAGAGAGTGAGTCAGTGAGAGTGAGTCAATTAGTGAGTCATTGAGAGTGAGTCAATTAGTAAGTGAGTCTGTGAGAGTTAGTCAATTAGTGAGAGTGAGTCAGTGAGAGTGAATCATGAGAGAGAGAGTGAGTCAGTGAGAGTGAGTCCATTACTGAGAGAGAGAGAGAGAGTCAGTGAGAGTGAGGCAATTAGTGAGTCATTGAGAGTGAGTCAATTAGTAAGTGAGTCTGTGAGAGTGAGTCTGTGAGAGTGTGGCAATTAGTGAGAGAGTGACTCAGTGAGTGAGTCAGTGAGAGTGAGTCAATTAGTGATAGTGAGTCAGTGAGAGTAAGTCATGAGAGAGAGTGAGTCAGTGAGAGTGAGTCAATTTGTGAGTCCGTGAGAGTAAGTCAGTGAGAGTGAGCCAGTGAGAGTGAGTCAATTAGTGAGAGAGTGAGTTAGTCAGTGAGAGTGAGTCAATTAGTGAGTTATTGAGAGTGAGTCAATTAGTGAGCGAGTCAGTGAGAGCGAGTTAATTAGTGAGATTGAGTCAGTGAGAGTGAGTCATGAGAGAGAGTGAGTCAGTGAGAGTGAGTCAATTAGTGAGAGAGTGACTCAGTGAGAGTGAGTAAATTTGTGAGCAAGTGAGCCAGTGAGAGTGAGTCAATTAGTGAGAGAGTGAGTCAGTGAGAGTGAGCCAGTGAGAGTGAGTCAATGAGTGAGTGAGTGAGTGAGTCTGTGAGAGTGAGTCTGTGAGAGTGAGTCTGTGAGAGTGTGGCAATTAGTGAGAGTGTGGCAATTAGTGAGAGTGTGACAATTAGTGAGAGAGTGAGTCAATTAGTGAGAGTGACTCAGTGAGTGAGTCAATTAGTGAGTGAGTGAGTCTGTGAGAGTGAGTCTGTGAGAGTGAGTCTGTGAGACTGTGGCAATTAGTGAGACTGTGGCAATTAGTGAGAGTGTGGCAATTAGTGAGAGTGTGGCAATTAGTGAGAGAGTGAGTCGATTAGTGAGAGAGTGACTCAGTGAGTGAGTCAATTAGTGAGTGAGTCAGTGAGAGTGAGTCAATTAGTGATAGTGAGAGTGAGTCATGATAGAGAGAGTCAGTGAGAGTGAGTCAATTAGTGAGTCATTGAGAGTGAGTCAATTAGTGAGTCATTGAGAGTGAGTCAATTAGTGAGTGTGTCAGTGAGAGTGAGTCAATTAGTGAGAGTGTGTCAGTGAGAGTGAGTCAATTAGTGAGTCCGTGAGAGTAAGTCAGTGAGAGTGAGTCAATTAGTTAGAGAGTGAGTGAGTCAGTGAGAGTGAGTCAATTAGTGAGTCATTGAGAGTGAGTCAATTAGTGAGTGAGTCAGTGACAGCGAGTTGATTAGTGAGATTGAGTCAGTGAGAGTGAGTCATGAGAGAGAGTGAGTGAGAGTGAGTCAATTAGTGAGAGAGTGACTCAGTAAGAGTGAGTAAATGTGTGAGCAAGTGAGCCAGTGAGAGTGAGTCAATTAGTGAGAGAGAGTGAGTCCGTGAGAGTGAGTCAATTAGTGAGTCATTGAGAGTGAGTCAATTAGTAAGTGAGTCTGTGAGAGTTAGTCAATTAGTGAGAGTGAGTCAGTGAGAGTGAGTCATGAGAGAGAGAGTGAGTCAGTGAGAGTGAGTCAATTAGTGAGAGAGAGAGAGTGAGTCAGTGAGAGTGAGGCAATTAGTGAGTCATTGAGAGTGAGTCAATTAGTAAGTGAGTCTGTGAGAGTGAGTCTGTGAGAGTGTGGCAATTAGTGAGAGAGTGACTCAGTGAGTGAGTCAATTAGTGTGTGAGTCAGTGAGAGTGAGTCAATTAGTGATAGTGAGTCAGTGAGAGTGAGTCATGAGAGAGAGTGAGTCAGTGAGAGTGAGTCAATTTGTGAGTCCGTGAGAGTAAGTCAGTGAGAGTGAGCCAGTGAGAGTGAGTCAATTAGTGAGAGAGTGAGTTAGTGAGAGTGAGTCAATTAGTGAGTCATTGAGAGTGAGTCAATTAGTGAGAGAGAGAGAGAGTGAGGCAATTAGTGAGTCATTGAGAGTGAGTCAATTAGTAAGTGAGTCTGTGAGAGTAAGTCTGTGAGAGTGAGTCTGAGAGAGTGAGTCTGTGAGAGTGTGGCAATTAGTGAGAGAGTGAGTCAATTAGTGAGCAAGTGACTCAGTGAGTGAGTCAATTAGTGAGTGAGTCAGTGAGAGTGAGTCAATGAGTCAGTGAGAGTGAGTCATGAGAGAGAGTGAGTCAGTGAGAGTGAGTCAATTAGTGAGTCATTGAGAGTGAGTCAATTAGTGAGTGTCAGTGAGAGTGAGTCAATTAGTGAGAGTCAGTCAGTGAGAGTGAGTCAATTAGTGAGTCATTGAGAGTGAGTCAATTAGTCAGTGAGTCAGTGAGAGCGAGTTAATTAGTGAGATTGGGTCAGTGAGAGTGAGTCATGAGAGAGTGAGTCAGTGAGAGTGAGTCAATTAGTGAGAGAGTGTCTCAGTGAGAGTGAGTAAATTTGTGAGCAAGTGAGCCAGTGAGAGTGAGTCAATTGGTGAGAGAGAGAGGGTGAGTCAGTGAGAGTGAGTCAATTAGTGAGTCATTGAGAGTGAGTCAATTAGTGAGTGTCAGTGAGAGTTAGTCAATTAGTGAGAGTGTGTCAGTGAGAGTGAGTCAATTTGTGAGTCCGTGAGAGTAAGTCAGTGAGAGTGAGCCAGTGAGAGTGAGTCAATTAGTGAGAGTCAGTCAGTGAGAGTGAGTCAATTAGTGAGTCATTGAGAGTGAGTCAATTAGTCATTGAGTCAGTGAGAGCGAGTTAATTAGTGAGATTGAGTCAGTGAGAGTGAGTCATGAGAGAGTGAGTCAGTGAGAGTGAGTCAATTAGTGAGAGAGTGTCTCAGTGAGAGTGCGTAAATTTGTGAGCAAGTGAGCCAGTGAGAGTGAGTCAATTGGTGAGAGAGAGAGAGGGTGAGTCAGTGAGAGTGAGTCAATTAGTGAGTCATTGAGAGTGAGTTAATTAGTAAGTGAGTCTGTTCGAGTGAGTCAATTAGTGAGAGTGAGTCAGTGAGAGTGAGTCATGAGAGAGAGAGTGAGTCAGTGAGAGTGAGTCAATTAGTGAGTCATTGAGAGTGAGTCAATTAGTGAGTGAGTCAGTGAGTGAGTCAATTAGTGAGAGTGAGTCAGTGAGAGTGAGTCAATTAGTGAGTCAGTGAGAGTGAGCCAGTGAGAGTGAGCCAGTGAGAGTGAGCCAGTGAGAGTGAGTCAATGAGTGAGTGAGTGAGTGAGTGAGTCTGTGAGAGTGAGTCTGTGAGAGTGAGTCTGTGAGACTGTGGCAATTAGTGAGACTGTGGCAATTAGTGAGAGTGTGGCAATTAGTGAGAGAGTGAGTCAATTAGTGAGAGAGTGACTCAGTGAGTGAGTCAATTAGTGAGTGAGTCAGTGAGAGTGAGTCAATTAGTGATAGTGAGTCAGTGAGAGTGAGTCATGAGAGAGAGAGTGAGTCAGTGAGAGTGAGTCAATTAGTGAGTCATTGAGAGTGAGTCAATTAGTGAGTCCGTGAGAGTAAGTCAGTGAGAGTGAGTCAATTAGTTAGAGAGTGAGTGAGTCAGTGAGAGTGAGTCAATTAGTGAGTCATTGAGAGTGAGTCAATTAGTGAGTGAGTCAGTGACAGCGAGTTAATTAGTGAGATTGAGTCAGTGAGAGTGAGTCATGAGAGAGAGTGAGTGAGAGTGAGTCAATTAGTGAGAGAGTGACTCAGTAAGAGTGAGTAAATTTGTGAGCAAGTGAGCCAGTGAGAGTGAGTCAATTAGTGAGAGAGAGTGAGTCAGTGAGAGTGAGTCAATTAGTGAGTCATTGAGAGTGAGTCAATTAGTAAGTGAGTCTGTGAGAGTTAGTCAATTAGTGAGAGTGAGTCAGTGAGAGTGAATCATGAGAGAGAGAGTGAGTCAGTGAGAGTGAGTCAATTCGTGAGAGAGAGTGAGTCAGTGAGAGTGAGGCAATTAGTGAGTCATTGAGAGTGAGTCAATTAGTAAGTGAGTCTGTGAGAGTGTGTCTGTGAGAGTGTGGCAATTAGTGAGAGAGTGACTCAGTGAGTGAGTCATGAGAGAGAGAGTGAGTCAGTGAGAGTGAGTCAATTAGTGAGTCATTGAGAGTGAGTCAATTAGTGAGTGAGTCAATTAGTGAGAGTGAGTCAGTGAGAGTGAGTCAATTAGTGAGTCAGTGAGAGTGAGCCAGTGAGAGTGAGCCAGTGAGAGTGAGCCAGTGAGAGTGAGTCAATGAGTGAGTGAGTGAGTCTGTGAGAGTGAGTCTGTGAGAGTGAGTCTGTGAGACTGTGGCAATTAGTGAGACTGTGGCAATTAGTGAGACTGTGGCAATTAGTGAGAGTGTGGCAATTAGTGAGAGTGTGGCAATTAGTGAGAGAGTGAGTCAATTAGTGAGAGAGTGACTCAGTGAGTGAGTCAATTAGTGAGTGAGTCAGTGAGAGTGAGTCAATTAGTGATAGTGAGTCAGTGAGAGTGAGTCATGAGAGAGAGAGTGAGTCAGTGAGAGTGAGTCAATTAGTGAGTCATTGAGAGTGAGTCAATTAGTGAGTCCGTGAGAGTAAGTCAGTGAGAGTGAGTCAATTAGTTAGAGAGTGAGTGAGTCAGTGAGAGTGAGTCAATTAGTGAGTCATTGAGAGTGAGTCAATTAGTGAGTGAGTCAGTGACAGCGAGTTAATTAGTGAGATTGAGTCAGTGAGAGTGAGTCATGAGAGAGAGTGAGTGAGAGTGAGTCAATTAGTGAGAGAGTGACTCAGTAAGAGTGAGTAAATTTGTGAGCAAGTGAGCCAGTGAGAGTGAGTCAATTAGTGAGAGAGAGTGAGTCAGTGAGAGTGAGTCAATTAGTGAGTCATTGAGAGTGAGTCAATTAGTAAGTGAGTCTGTGAGAGTTAGTCAATTAGTGAGAGTGAGTCAGTGAGAGTGAATCATGAGAGAGAGAGTGAGTCAGTGAGAGTGAGTCAATTACTGAGAGAGAGAGAGTGAGTCAGTGAGAGTGAGGCAATTAGTGAGTCATTGAGAGTGAGTCAATTAGTAAGTGAGTCTGTGAGAGTGAGTCTGTGAGAGTGTGGCAATTAGTGAGAGAGTGACTCAGTGAGTGAGTCAGTGAGAGTGAGTCAATTAGTGATAGTGAGTCAGTGAGAGTGAGTCATGAGAGAGAGTGAGTCAGTGAGAGTGAGTCAATTTGTGAGTCCGTGAGAGTAAGTCAGTGAGAGTGAGCCAGTGAGAGTGAGTCAATTAGTGAGAGAGTGAGTTAGTCAGTGAGAGTGAGTCAATTAGTGAGTCATTGAGAGGGAGTCAATTAGTGAGCGAGTCAGTGAGAGCGAGTTAATTAGTGAGATTGAGTCAGTGAGAGTGAGTCATGAGAGAGAGTGAGTCAGTGAGAGTGAGTCAATTAGTGAGAGAGTGACTCAGTGAGAGTGAGTAAATTTGTGAGCAAGTGAGCCAGTGAGAGTGAGTCAATTAGTGAGAAAGTGAGTCAGTGAGAGTGAGCCAGTGAGAGTGAGTCAATGAGTGAGTGAGTGAGTCTGTGAGAGTGAGTCTGTGAGAGTGAGTCTGTGAGAGTGTGGCAATTAGTGAGAGTGTGGCAATTAGTGAGAGTGTGACAATTAGTGAGAGAGTGAGTCAATTAGTGAGAGTGACTCAGTGAGTGAGTCAATTAGTGAGTGAGTGAGTGAGTCTGTGAGAGTGAGTCTGTGAGAGTGAGTCTGTGAGACTGTGGCAATTAGTGAGACTGTGGCAATTAGTGAGACTGTGGCAATTAGTGAGAGTGTGGCAATTAGTGAGAGTGTGGCAATTAGTGAGAGAGTGAGTCGATTAGTGAGAGAGTGACTCAGTGAGTGAGTCAATTAGTGAGTGAGTCAGTGAGAGTGAGTCAATTAGTGATAGTGAGTCAGTGAGAGTGAGTCATGAGAGAGAGAGTCAGTGAGAGTGAGTCAATTAGTGAGTCATTGAGAGTGAGTCAATTAGTGAGTCATTGAGAGTGAGTCAATTAGTGAGTGTGTCAGTGAGAGTGAGTCAATTAGTGAGAGTGTGTCAGTGAGAGTGAGTCAATTAGTGAGTCCGTGAGAGTAAGTCAGTGAGAGTGAGTCAATTAGTTAGAGAGTGAGTGATTCAGTGAGAGTGAGTCAATTAGTGAGTCATTGAGAGTGAGTCAATTAGTGAGTGAGTCAGTGACAGCGAGTTAATTAGTGAGATTGAGTCAGTGAGAGTGAGTCATGAGAGAGAGTGAGTGAGAGTGAGTCAATTAGTGAGAGAGTGACTCAGTAAGAGTGAGTAAATGTGTGAGCAAGTGAGCCAGTGAGAGTGAGTCAATTAGTGAGAGAGAGTGAGTCAGTGAGAGTGAGTCAATTAGTGAGTCATTGAGAGTGAGTCAATTAGTAAGTGAGTCTGTGCGAGTTAGTCAATTAGTGAGAGTGAGTCAGTGAGAGTGAGTCATGAGAGAGAGAGTGAGTCAGTGAGAGTGAGTCAATTAGTGAGAGAGAGAGAGAGAGAGAGTGAGTCAGTGAGAGTGAGGCAATTAGTGAGTCATTGAGAGTGAGTCAATTAGTAAGTGAGTCTGTGAGAGTGAGTCTGTGAGAGTGTGGCAATTAGTGAGAGAGTGACTCAGTGAGTGAGTCAATTAGTGTGTGAGTCAGTGAGAGTGAGTCAATTAGTGATAGTGAGTCAGTGAGAGTGAGTCATGAGAGAGAGTGAGTCAGTGAGAGTGAGTCAATTTGTGAGTCCGTGAGAGTAAGTCAGTGAGAGTGAGCCAGTGAGAGTGAGTCAATTAGTGAGAGAGTGAGTTAGTGAGAGTGAGTCAATTAGTGAGTCATTGAGAGTGAGTCAATTAGTGAGAGAGAGAGAGAGTGAGTCAGTGAGAGTGAGGCAATTAGTGAGTCATTGAGAGTGAGTCAATTAGTAAGTGAGTCTGTGAGAGTAAGTCTGTGAGAGTGAGTCTGAGAGAGTGAGTCTGTGAGAGTGTGGCAATTAGTGAGAGAGTGAGTCAATTAGTGAGCAAGTGACTCAGTGAGTGAGTCAATTAGTGAGTGAGTCAGTGAGAGTGAGTCAATTAGTGAGAGTGAGTCAGTGAGAGTGAGTCATGAGAGAGAGTGAGTCAGTGAGAGTGAGTCAATTAGTGAGTCATTGAGAGTGAGTCAATTAGTGAGTGTCAGTGAGAGTGAGTCAATTAGTGAGAGTCAGTCAGTGAGAGTGAGTCAATTAGTGAGTCATTGAGAGTGAGTCAATTAGTCAGTGAGTCAGTGAGAGCGAGTTAATTAGTGAGATTGGGTCAGTGAGAGTGAGTCATGAGAGAGTGAGTCAGTGAGAGTGAGTCAATTAGTGAGAGAGTGTCTCAGTGAGAGTGAGTAAATTTGTGAGCAAGTGAGCCAGTGAGAGTGAGTCAATTGGTGAGAGAGAGAGAGGGTGAGTCAGTGAGAGTGAGTCAATTAGTGAGTCATTGAGAGTGAGTCAATTAGTGAGTGTCAGTGAGAGTTAGTCAATTAGTGAGAGTGTGTCAGTGAGAGTGAGTCAATTTGTGAGTCCGTGAGAGTAAGTCAGTGAGAGTGAGCCAGTGAGAGTGAGTCAATTAGTGAGAGTCAGTCAGTGAGAGTGAGTCAATTAGTGAGTCATTGAGAGTGAGTCAATTAGTCATTGAGTCAGTGAGAGCGAGTTAATTAGTGAGATTGAGTCAGTGAGAGTGAGTCATGAGAGAGTGAGTCAGTGAGAGTGAGTCAATTAGTGAGAGAGTGTCTCAGTGAGAGTGAGTAAATTTGTGAGCAAGTGAGCCAGTGAAAGTGAGTCAATTGGTGAGAGAGAGAGAGGGTGAGTCAGTGAGAGTGAGTCAATTAGTGAGTCATTGAGAGTGAGTTAATTAGTAAGTGAGTCTGTTCGAGTGAGTCAATTAGTGAGAGTGAGTCAGTGAGTGAGTCATGAGAGAGAGAGTGAGTCAGTGAGAGTGCGTCAATTAGTGAGTTATTGAGAGTGAGTCAATTAGTGAGTGAGTCAGTGAGTGAGTCAATTAGTGAGAGTGAGTCAGTGAGAGTGAGTCAATTAGTGAGTCAGTGAGAGTGAGCCAGTGAGAGTGAGCCAGTGAGAGTGAGCCAGTGAGAGTGAGTCAATGAGTGAGTGAGTGAGTCTGTGAGAGTGAGTCTGTGAGAGTGAGTCTGTGAGACTGTGGCAATTAGTGAGACTGTGGCAATTAGTGAGAGTGTGGCAATTAGTGAGAGTGTGGCAATTAGTGAGAGAGTGAGTCAATTAGTGAGAGAGTGACTCAGTGAGTGAGTCAATTAGTGAGTGAGTCAGTGAGAGTGAGTCAATTAGTGATAGTGAGTCAGTGAGAGTGAGTCATGAGAGAGAGAGTGAGTCAGTGAGAGTGAGTCAATTAGTGAGTCATTGAGAGTGAGTCAATTAGTGAGTCCGTGAGAGTAAGTCAGTGAGAGTGAGTCAATTAGTTAGAGAGTGAGTGAGTCAGTGAGAGTGAGTCAATTAGTGAGTCATTGAGAGTGAGTCAATTAGTGAGTGAGTCAGTGACAGCGAGTTAATTAGTGAGATTGAGTCAGTGAGAGTGAGTCATGAGAGAGAGTGAGTGAGAGTGAGTCAATTAGTGAGAGAGTGACTCAGTAAGAGTGAGTAAATTTGTGAGCAAGTGAGCCAGTGAGAGTGAGTCAATTAGTGAGAGAGAGAGAGTGAGTCAGTGAGAGTGAGTCAATTAGTGAGTCATTGAGAGTGAGTCAATTAGTAAGTGAGTCTGTGAGAGTTAGTCAATTAGTGAGAGTGAGTCAGTGAGAGTGAATCATGAGAGAGAGAGTGAGTCAGTGAGAGTGAGTCCATTACTGAGAGAGAGAGAGTGAGTCAGTGAGAGTGAGGCAATTAGTGAGTCATTGAGAGTGAGTCAATTAGTAAGTGAGTCTGTGAGAGTGAGTCTGTGAGAGTGTGGCAATTAGTGAGAGAGTGACTCAGTGAGTGAGTCAGTGAGAGTGAGTCAATTAGTGATAGTGAGTCAGTGAGAGTGAGTCATGAGAGAGAGTGAGTCAGTGAGAGTGAGTCAATTTGTGAGTCCGTGAGAGTAAGTCAGTGAGAGTGAGCCAGTGAGAGTGAGTCAATTAGTGAGAGAGTGAGTTAGTCAGTGAGAGTGAGTCAATTAGTGAGTCATTGAGAGTGAGTCAATTAGTGAGCGAGTCAGTGAGAGCGAGTTAATTAGTGAGATTGAGTCAGTGAGAGTGAGTCATGAGAGAGAGTGAGTCAGTGAGAGTGAGTCAATTAGTGAGAGAGTGACTCAGTGAGAGTGAGTAAATTTGTGAGCAAGTGAGCCAGTGAGAGTGAGTCAATTAGTGAGAGAGTGAGTCAGTGAGAGTGAGCCAGTGAGAGTGAGTCAATGAGTGAGTGAGTGAGTGAGTCTGTGAGAGTGAGTCTGTGAGAGTGAGTCTGTGAGAGTGTGGCAATTAGTGAGAGTGTGGCAATTAGTGAGAGTGTGACAATTAGTGAGAGAGTGAGTCAATTAGTGAGAGTGACTCAGTGAGTGAGTCAATTAGTGAGTGAGTGAGTCTGTGAGAGTGAGTCTGTGAGAGTGAGTCTGTGAGACTGTGGCAATTAGTGAGACTGTGGCAATTAGTGAGAGTGTGGCAATTAGTGAGAGTGTGGCAATTAGTGAGAGAGTGAGTCGATTAGTGAGAGAGTGACTCAGTGAGTGAGTCAATTAGTGAGTGAGTCAGTGAGAGTGAGTCAATTAGTGATAGTGAGTCAGTGAGAGTGAGTCATGATAGAGAGAGTCAGTGAGAGTGAGTCAATTAGTGAGTCATTGAGAGTGAGTCAATTAGTGAGTCATTGAGAGTGAGTCAATTAGTGAGTGTGTCAGTGAGAGTGAGTCAATTAGTGAGAGTGTGTCAGTGAGAGTGAGTCAATTAGTGAGTCCGTGAGAGTAAGTCAGTGAGAGTGAGTCAATTAGTTAGAGAGTGAGTGAGTCAGTGAGAGTGAGTCAATTAGTGAGTCATTGAGAGTGAGTCAATTAGTGAGTGAGTCAGTGACAGCGAGTTGATTAGTGAGATTGAGTCAGTGAGAGTGAGTCATGAGAGAGAGTGAGTGAGAGTGAGTCAATTAGTGAGAGAGTGACTCAGTAAGAGTGAGTAAATGTGTGAGCAAGTGAGCCAGTGAGAGTGAGTCAATTAGTGAGAGAGAGTGAGTCAGTGAGAGTGAGTCAATTAGTGAGTCATTGAGAGTGAGTCAATTAGTAAGTGAGTCTGTGAGAGTTAGTCAATTAGTGAGAGTGAGTCAGTGAGAGTGAGTCATGAGAGAGAGAGTGAGTCAGTGAGAGTGAGTCAATTAGTGGGAGAGAGAGAGTGAGTCAGTGAGAGTGAGGCAATTAGTGAGTCATTGAGAGTGAGTCAATTAGTAAGTGAGTCTGTGAGAGTGAGTCTGTGAGAGTGTGGCAATTAGTGAGAGAGTGACTCAGTGAGTGAGTCAATTAGTGTGTGAGTCAGTGAGAGTGAGTCAATTAGTGATAGTGAGTCAGTGAGAGTGAGTCATGAGAGAGAGTGAGTCAGTGAGAGTGAGTCAATTTGTGAGTCCGTGAGAGTAAGTCAGTGAGAGTGAGGCAGTGAGAGTGAGTCAATTAGTGGGAGAGTGAGTTAGTGAGAGTGAGTCAATTAGTGAGTCATTGAGAGTGAGTCAATTAGTGAGAGAGAGAGAGAGTGAGGCAATTAGTGAGTCATTGAGTGTGAGTCAATTAGTAAGTGAGTCTGTGAGAGTAAGTCTGTGAGAGTGAGTCTGAGAGAGTGAGTCTGTGAGAGTGTGGCAATTAGTGAGAGAGTGAGTCAATTAGTGAGCAAGTGACTCAGTGAGTGAGTCAATTAGTGAGTGAGTCAGTGAGAGTGAGTCAATGAGTCAGTGAGAGTGAGTCATGAGAGAGAGTGAGTCAGTGAGAGTGAGTCAATTAGTGAGTCATTGAGAGTGAGTCAATTAGTGAGTGTCAGTGAGAGTGAGTCAATTAGTGAGAGTCAGTCAGTGAGAGTGAGTCAATTAGTGAGTCATTGAGAGTGAGTCAATTAGTCAGTGAGTCAGTGAGAGCGAGTTAATTAGTGAGATTGGGTCAGTGAGAGTGAGTCATGAGAGAGTGAGTCAGTGAGAGTGAGTCAATTAGTGAGAGAGTGTCTCAGTGAGAGTGAGTAAATTTGTGAGCAAGTGAGCCAGTGAGAGTGAGTCAATTGGTGAGAGAGAGAGGGTGAGTCAGTGAGAGTGAGTCAATTAGTGAGTCATTGAGAGTGAGTCAATTAGTGAGTGTCAGTGAGAGTTAGTCAATTAGTGAGAGTGTGTCAGTGAGAGTGAGTCAATTTGTGAGTCCGTGAGAGTAAGTCAGTGAGAGTGAGCCAGTGAGAGTGAGTCAATTAGTGAGAGTCAGTCAGTGAGAGTGAGTCAATTAGTGAGTCATTGAGAGTGAGTCAATTAGTCATTGAGTCAGTGAGAGCGAGTTAATTAGTGAGATTGAGTCAGTGAGAGTGAGTCATGAGAGAGTGAGTCAGTGAGAGTGAGTCAATTAGTGAGAGAGTGTCTCAGTGAGAGTGCGTAAATTTGTGAGCAAGTGAGCCAGTGAGAGTGAGTCAATTGGTGAGAGAGAGAGAGGGTGAGTCAGTGAGAGTGAGTCAATTAGTGAGTCATTGAGAGTGAGTTAATTAGTAAGTGAGTCTGTTCGAGTGAGTCAATTAGTGAGAGTGAGTCAGTGAGAGTGAGTCATGAGAGAGAGAGTGAGTCAGTGAGAGTGAGTCAATTAGTGAGTCATTGAGAGTGAGTCAATTAGTGAGTGAGTCAGTGAGTGAGTCAATTAGTGAGAGTGAGTCAGTGAGAGTGAGTCAATTAGTGAGTCAGTGAGAGTGAGCCAGTGAGAGTGAGCCAGTGAGAGTGAGCCAGTGAGAGTGAGTCAATGAGTGAGTGAGTGAGTGAGTCTGTGAGAGTGAGTCTGTGAGAGTGAGTCTGTGAGACTGTGGCAATTAGTGAGACTGTGGCAATTAGTGAGAGTGTGGCAATTAGTGAGAGAGTGAGTCAATTAGTGAGAGAGTGACTCAGTGAGTGAGTCAATTAGTGAGTGAGTCAGTGAGAGTGAGTCAATTAGTGATAGTGAGTCAGTGAGAGTGAGTCATGAGAGAGAGAGTGAGTCAGTGAGAGTGAGTCAATTAGTGAGTCATTGAGAGTGAGTCAATTAGTGAGTCCGTGAGAGTAAGTCAGTGAGAGTGAGTCAATTAGTTAGAGAGTGAGTGAGTCAGTGAGAGTGAGTCAATTAGTAAGTCATTGAGAGTGAGTCAATTAGTGAGTGAGTCAGTGACAGCGAGTTAATTAGTGAGATTGAGTCAGTGAGAGTGAGTCATGAGAGAGAGTGAGTGAGAGTGAGTCAATTAGTGAGAGAGTGACTCAGTAAGAGTGAGTAAATTTGTGAGCAAGTGAGCCAGTGAGAGTGAGTCAATTAGTGAGAGAGAGTGAGTCAGTGAGAGTGAGTCAATTAGTGAGTCATTGAGAGTGAGTCAATTAGTAAGTGAGTCTGTGAGAGTTAGTCAATTAGTGAGAGTGAGTCAGTGAGAGTAAATCATGAGAGAGAGAGTGAGTCAGTGAGAGTGAGTCAATTCATGAGAGAGAGTGAGTCAGTGAGAGTGAGGCAATTAGTGAGTCATTGAGAGTGAGTCAATTAGTAAGTGAGTCTGTGAAAGTGTGTCTGTGAGAGTGTGGCAATTAGTGAGAGAGTGACTCAGTGAGTGAGTCATGAGAGAGAGAGTGAGTCAGTGAGAGTGAGTCAATTAGTGAGTCATTGAGAGTGAGTCAATTAGTGAGTGAGTTAGTGAGTGAGTCAATTAGTTAGAGTGAGTCAGTGAGAGTGAGTCAATTAGTGAGTCAGTGAGAGTGAGCCAGTGAGAGTGAGCCAGTGAGAGTGAGCCAGTGAGAGTGAGTCAATGAGTGAGTGAGTGAGTCTGTGAGAGTGAGTCTGTGAGAGTGAGTCTGTGAGACTGTGGCAATTAGTGAGACTGTGGCAATTAGTGAGACTGTAGCAATTAGTGAGAGTGTGGCAATTAGTGAGAGTGTGGCAATTAGTGAGAGAGTGAGTCAATTAGTGAGAGAGTGACTCAGTGAGTGAGTCAATTAGTGAGTGAGTCAGTGAGAGTGAGTCAATTAGTGATAGTGAGTCAGTGAGAGTGAGTCATGAGAGAGAGAGTGAGTCAGTGAGAGTGAGTCAATTAGTGAGTCATTGAGAGTGAGTCAATTAGTGAGTCCGTGAGAGTAAGTCAGTGAGAGTGAGTCAATTAGTTAGAGAGTGAGTGAGTCAGTGAGAGTGAGTCAATTAGTGAGTCATTGAGAGTGAGTCAATTAGTGAGTGAGTCAGTGACAGCGAGTTAATTAGTGAGATTGAGTCAGTGAGAGTGAGTCATGAGAGAGAGTGAGTGAGAGTGAGTCAATTAGTGAGAGAGTGACTCAGTAAGAGTGAGTAAATTTGTGAGCAAGTGAGCCAGTGAGAGTGAGTCAATTAGTGAGAGAGAGTGAGTCAGTGAGAGTGAGTCAATTAGTGAGTCATTGAGAGTGAGTCAATTAGTAAGTGAGTCTGTGAGAGTTAGTCAATTAGTGAGAGTGAGTCAGTGAGAGTGAATCATGAGAGAGAGAGTGAGTCAGTGAGAGTGAGTCAATTACTGAGAGAGAGAGAGTGAGTCAGTGAGAGTGAGGCAATTAGTGAGTCATTGAGAGTGAGTCAATTAGTAAGTGAGTCTGTGAGAGTGAGTCTGTGAGAGTGTGGCAATTAGTGAGAGAGTGACTCAGTGAGTGAGTCAGTGAGAGTGAGTCAATTAGTGATAGTGAGTCAGTGAGAGTGAGTCATGAGAGAGAGTGAGTCAGTGAGAGTGAGTCAATTTGTGAGTCCGTGAGAGTAAGTCAGTGAGAGTGAGCCAGTGAGAGTGAGTCAATTAGTGAGAGAGTGAGTTAGTCAGTGAGAGTGAGTCAATTAGTGAGTCATTGAGAGTGAGTCAATTAGTGAGCGAGTCAGTGAGAGCGAGTTAATTAGTGAGATTGAGTCAGTGAGAGTGAGTCATGAGAGAGAGTGAGTCAGTGAGAGTGAGTCAATTAGTGAGAGAGTGACTCAGTGAGAGTGAGTAAATTTGTGAGCAAGTGAGCCAGTGAGAGTGAGTCAATTAGTGAGAAAGTGAGTCAGTGAGAGTGAGCCAGTGAGAGTGAGTCAATGAGTGAGTGAGTGAGTCTGTGAGAGTGAGTCTGTGAGAGTGAGTCTGTGAGAGTGTGGCAATTAGTGAGAGTGTGGCAATTAGTGAGAGTGTGACAATTAGTGAGAGAGTGAGTCAATTAGTGAGAGTGACTCAGTGAGTGAGTCAATTAGTGAGTGAGTGAGTCTGTGAGAGTGAGTCTGTGAGACTGTGGCAATTAGTGAGACTGTGGCAATTAGTGAGACTGTGGCAATTAGTGAGAGTGTGGCAATTAGTGAGAGTGTGGCAATTAGTGAGAGAGTGAGTCGATTAGTGAGAGAGTGACTCAGTGAGTGAGTCAATTAGTGAGTGAGTCAGTGAGAGTGAGTCAATTAGTGATAGTGAGTCAGTGAGAGTGAGTCATGAGAGAGAGAGTCAGTGAGAGTGAGTCAATTAGTGAGTCATTGAGAGTGAGTCAATTAGTGAGTCATTGAGAGTGAGTCAATTAGTGAGTGTGTCAGTGAGAGTGAGTCAATTAGTGAGAGTGTGTCAGTGAGAGTGAGTCAATTAGTGAGTCCGTGAGAGTAAGTCAGTGAGAGTGAGTCAATTAGTTAGAGAGTGAGTGAGTCAGTGAGAGTGAGTCAATTAGTGAGTCATTGAGAGTGAGTCAATTAGTGAGTGAGTCAGTGACAGCGAGTTAATTAGTGAGATTGAGTCAGTGAGAGTGAGTCATGAGAGAGAGTGAGTGAGAGTGAGTCAATTAGTGAGAGAGTGACTCAGTAAGAGTGAGTAAATGTGTGAGCAAGTGAGCCAGTGAGAGTGAGTCAATTAGTGAGAGAGAGTGAGTCAGTGAGAGTGAGTCAATTAGTGAGTCATTGAGAGTGAGTCAATTAGTAAGTGAGTCTGTGAGAGTTAGTCAATTAGTGAGAGTGAGTCAGTGAGAGTGAGTCATGAGAGAGAGAGTGAGTCAGTGAGAGTGAGTCAATTAGTGAGAGAGAAAGAGTGAGTCAGTGAGAGTGAGGCAATTAGTGAGTCATTGAGAGTGAGTCAATTAGTAAGTGAGTCTGTGAGAGTGAGTCTGTGAGAGTGTGGCAATTAGTGAGAGAGTGACTCAGTGAGTGAGTCAATTAGTGTGTGAGTCAGTGAGAGTGAGTCAATTAGTGATAGTGAGTCAGTGAGAGTGAGTCATGAGAGAGAGTGAGTCAGTGAGAGTGAGTCAATTTGTGAGTCCGTGAGAGTAAGTCAGTGAGAGTGAGCCAGTGAGAGTGAGTCAATTAGTGAGTCATTGAGAGTGAGTCAATTAGTGAGAGAGAGAGAGAGTGAGTCAGTGAGAGTGAGGCAATTAGTGAGTCATTGAGAGTGAGTCAATTAGTAAGTGAGTCTGTGAGAGTGAGTCTGTGAGAGTGTGGCAATTAGTGAGAGAGTGAGTCAATTAGTGAGCAAGTGACTCAGTGAGTGAGTCAATTAGTGAGTGAGTCAGTGAGAGTGAGTCAATTAGTGATAGTGAGTCAGTGAGAGTGAGTCATGAGAGAGAGTGAGTCAGTGAGAGTGAGTCAATTAGTGAGTCATTGAGAGTGAGTCAATTAGTGAGTGTCAGTGAGAGTGAGTCAATTAGTGAGAGTCAGTCAGTGAGAGTGAGTCAATTAGTGAGTCATTGAGAGTGAGTCAATTAGTCAGTGAGTCAGTGAGAGCGAGTTAATTAGTGAGATTGGGTCAGTGAGGGTGAGTCAATTAGTGAGAGTGTCTCAGTGAGAGTGAGTAAATTTGTGAGCAAGTGAGCCAGTGAGAGTGAGTCAATTGGTGAGAGAGAGAGAGGGTGAGTCAGTGAGAGTGAGTCAATTAGTGAGTCATTGAGAGTGAGTCAATTAGTGAGTGTCAGTGAGAGTTAGTCAATTAGTGAGAGTGTGTCAGTGAGAGTGAGTCAATTTGTGAGTCCGTGAGAGTAAGTCAGTGAGAGTGAGCCAGTGAGAGTGAGTCAATTAGTGAGAGTCAGTCAGTGAGAGTGAGTCAATTAGTGAGTCATTGAGAGTGAGTCAATTAGTCATTGAGTCAGTGAGAGCGAGTTAATTAGTGAGATTGAGTCAGTGAGAGTGAGTCATGAGAGAGTGAGTCAGTGAGAGTGAGTCAATTAGTGAGAGAGTGTCTCAGTGAGAGTGAGTAAATTTGTGAGCAAGTGAGCCAGTGAGAGTGAGTCAATTGGTGAGAGAGAGAGAGGGTGAGTCAGTGAGAGTGAGTCAATTAGTGAGTCATTGAGAGTGAGTTAATTAGTAAGTGAGTCTGTTCGAGTGAGTCAATTAGTGAGAGTGAGTCAGTGAGAGTGAGTCATGAGAGAGAGAGTGAGTCAGTGAGAGTGAGTCAATTAGTGAGTCATTGAGAGTGAGTCAATTAGTGAGTGAGTCAGTGAGTGAGTCAATTAGTGAGAGTGAGTCAGTGAGAGTGAGTCAATTAGTGAGTCAGTGAGAGTGAGCCAGTGAGAGTGAGCCAGTGAGAGTGAGCCAGTGAGAGTGAGTCAATGAGTGAGTGAGTGAGTCTGTGAGAGTGAGTCTGTGAGAGTGAGTCTGTGAGACTGTGGCAATTAGTGAGACTGTGGCAATTAGTGAGAGTGTGGCAATTAGTGAGAGTGTGGCAATTAGTGAGAGAGTGAGTCAATTAGTGAGAGAGTGACTCAGTGAGTGAGTCAATTAGTGAGTGAGTCAGTGAGAGTGAGTCAATTAGTGATAGTGAGTCAGTGAGAGTGAGTCATGAGAGAGAGAGTGAGTCAGTGAGAGTGAGTCAATTAGTGAGTCATTGAGAGTGAGTCAATTAGTGAGTCCGTGAGAGTAAGTCAGTGAGAGTGAGTCCATTAGTTAGAGAGTGAGTGAGTCAGTGAGAGTGAGTCAATTAGTGAGTCATTGAGAGTGAGTCAATTAGTGAGTGAGTCAGTGACAGCGAGTTAATTAGTGAGATTGAGTCAGTGAGAGTGAGTCATGAGAGAGAGTGAGTGAGAGTGAGTCAATTAGTGAGAGAGTGACTCAGTAAGAGTGAGTAAATTTGTGAGCAAGTGAGCCAGTGAGAGTGAGTCAATTAGTGAGAGAGAGTGAGTCAGTGAGAGTGAGTCAATTAGTGAGTCATTGAGAGTGAGTCAATTAGTAAGTGAGTCTGTGAGAGTTAGTCAATTAGTGAGAGTGAGTCAGTGAGAGTGAATCATGAGAGAGAGAGTGAGTCAGTGAGAGTGAGTCAATTAGTGAGAGAGAGAGAGTGAGTCAGTGAGAGTGAGGCAATTAGTGAGTCATTGAGAGTGAGTCAATTAGTAAGTGAGTCTGTGAGAGTGAGTCTGTGAGAGTGTGGCAATTAGTGAGAGAGTGACTCAGTGAGTGAGTCAATTAGTGTGTGAGTCAGTGAGAGTGAGTCAATTAGTGATAGTGAGTCAGTGAGAGTGAGTCATGAGAGAGAGTGAGTCAGTGAGAGTGAGTCAATTTGTGAGTCCGTGAGAGTAAGTCAGTGAGAGTGAGCCAGTGAGAGTGAGTCAATTAGTGAGAGAGTGAGTTAGTCAGTGAGAGTGAGTCATTGAGAGTGAGTCAATTAGTGAGCGAGTCAGTGAGAGCGAGTTAATTAGTGAGATTGAGTCAGTGAGAGTGAGTCATGAGAGAGAGTGAGTCAGTGAGAGTGAGTCAATTAGTGAGAGAGTGACTCAGTGAGAGTGAGCAAATTTGTGAGCAAGTGAGCCAGTGAGAGTGAGTCAATTAGTGAGAGAGTGAGTCAGTGAGAGTGAGCCAGTGAGAGTGAGTCAATGAGTGAGTGAGTGAGTCTGTGAGAGTGAGTCTGTGAGAGTGAGTCTGTGAGAGTGTGGCAATTAGTGAGAGTGTGGCAATTAGTGAGAGTGTGACAATTAGTGAGAGAGTGAGTCAATTAGTGAGAGTGACTCAGTGAGTGAGTCAATTAGTGAGTGAGTGAGTCTGTGAGAGTGAGTCTGTGAGAGTCAGTCTGTGAGACTGTGGCAATTAGTGAGATTGTGGCAATTAGTGAGACTGTGGCAATTAGTGAGAGTGTGGCAATTAGTGAGAGTGTGGCAATTAGTGAGAGAGTGAGTCGATTAGTGAGAGAGTGACTCAGTGAGTGAGTCAATTAGTGAGTGAGTCAGTGAGAGTGAGTCAATTAGTGATAGTGAGTCAGTGAGAGTGAGTCATGAGAGAGAGAGTCAGTGAGAGTGAGTCAATTAGTGAGTCATTGAGAGTGAGTCAATTAGTGAGTCATTGAGAGTGAGTCAATTAGTGAGTGTGTCAGTGAGAGTGAGTCAATTAGTGAGAGTGTGTCAGTGAGAGTGAGTCAATTAGTGAGTCCGTGAGAGTAAGTCAGTGAGAGTGAGTCAATTAGTTAGAGAGTGAGTGAGTCAGTGAGAGTGAGTCAATTAGTGAGTCATTGAGAGTGAGTCAATTAGTGAGTGAGTCAGTGACAGCGAGTTAATTAGTGAGATTGAGTCAGTGAGAGTGAGTCATGAGAGAGAGTGAGTGAGAGTGAGTCAATTAGTGAGAGAGTGACTCAGTAAGAGTGAGTAAATGTGTGAGCAAGTGAGCCAGTGAGAGTGAGTCAATTAGTGAGAGAGAGTGAGTCAGTGAGAGTGAGTCAATTAGTGAGTCATTGAGAGTGAGTCAATTAGTAAGTGAGTCTGTGAGAGTTAGTCAATTAGTGAGAGTGAGTCAGTGAGAGTGAGTCATGAGAGAGAGAGTGAGTCAGTGAGAGTGAGTCAATTAGTGAGAGAGAGAGAGTGAGTCAGTGAGAGTGAGGCAATTAGTGAGTCATTGAGAGTGAGTCAATTAGTAAGTGAGTCTGTGAGAGTGAGTCTGTGAGAGTGTGGCAATTAGTGAGAGAGTGACTCAGTGAGTGAGTCAATTAGTGTGTGAGTCAGTGAGAGTGAGTCAATTAGTGATAGTGAGTCAGTGAGAGTGAGTCATGAGAGAGAGTGAGTCAGTGAGAGTGAGTCAATTTGTGAGTCCGTGAGAGTAAGTCAGTGAGAGTGAGCCAGTGAGAGTGAGTCAATTAGTGAGAGAGTGAGTTAGTGAGAGTGAGTCAATTAGTGAGTCATTGAGAGTGAGTCAATTAGTGAGAGAGAGAGAGAGTGAGTCAGTGAGAGTGAGGCAATTAGTGAGTCATTGAGAGTGAGTCAATTAGTAAGTGAGTCTGTGAGAGTAAGTCTGTGAGAGTGAGTCTGAGAGAGTGAGTCTGTGAGAGTGTGGCAATTAGTGAGAGAGTGAGTCAATTAGTGAGCAAGTGACTCAGTGAGTGAGTCAATTAGTGAGTGAGTCAGTGAGAGTGAGTCAATTAGTGATAGTGAGTCAGTGAGAGTGAGTCATGAGAGAGAGTGAGTCAGTGAGAGTGAGTCAATTAGTGAGTCATTGAGAGTGAGTCAATTAGTGAGTGTCAGTGAGAGTGAGTCAATTAGTGAGAGTCAGTCAGTGAGAGTGAGTCAATTAGTGAGTCATTGAGAGTGAGTCAATTAGTCAGTGAGTCAGTGAGAGCGAGTTAATTAGTGAGATTGGGTCAGTGAGAGTGAGTCATGAGAGAGTGAGTCAGTGAGAGTGAGTCAATTAGTGAGAGAGTGTCTCAGTGAGAGTGAGTAAATTTGTGAGCAAGTGAGCCAGTGAGAGTGAGTCAATTGGTGAGAGAGAGAGAGGGTGAGTCAGTGAGAGTGAGTCAATTAGTGAGTCATTGAGAGTGAGTCAATTAGTGAGTGTCAGTGAGAGTTAGTCAATTAGTGAGAGTATGTCAGTGAGAGTGAGTAAATTTGTGAGTCCGTGAGAGTAAGTCAGTGAGAGTGAGCCAGTGAGAGTGAGTCAATTAGTGAGAGTCAGTCAGTGAGAGTGAGTCAATTAGTGAGTCATTGAGAGTGAGTCAATTAGTCATTGAGTCAGTGAGAGCGAGTTAATTAGTGAGATTGAGTCAGTGAGAGTGAGTCATGAGAGAGTGAGTCAGTGAGAGTGAGTCAATTAGTGAGAGAGTGTCTCAGTGAGAGTGAGTAAATTTGTGAGCAAGTGAGCCAGTGAGAGTGAGTCAATTGGTGAGAGAGAGAGAGGGTGAGTCAGTGAGAGTGAGTCAATTAGTGAGTCATTGAGAGTGAGTTAATTAGTGAGTGAGTCAGTGAGTGAGTCAATTAGTGAGAGTGAGTCAGTGAGAGTGTGTCAATTAGTGAGTCAGTGAGAGTGAGCCAGTGAGAGTGAGCCAGTGAGAGTGAGTCAATGAGTGAGTCATTGAGAGTGAGTCAATTAGTGAGTGAGTCTGTTCGAGTGAGTCAATTAGTGAGAGTGAGTCAGTGAGTGAGTCATGAGAGAGAGAGTGAGTCAGTGAGAGTGCGTCAATTAGTGAGTCATTGAGAGTGAGTCAATTAGTGAGTGAGTCAGTGAGTGAGTCAATTAGTGAGAGTGAGTCAGTGAGAGTGAGTCAATTAGTGAGTCAGTGAGAGTGAGCCAGTGAGAGTGAGCCAGTGAGAGTGAGCCAGTGAGAGTGAGTCAATGAGTGAGTGAGTGAGTCTGTGAGAGTGAGTCTGTGAGAGTGAGTCTGTGAGACTGTGGCAATTAGTGAGACTGTGGCAATTAGTGAGACTGTGGCAATTAGTGAGAGTGTGGCAATTAGTGAGAGTGTGGCAATTAGTGAGAGAGTGAGTCAATTAGTGAGAGAGTGACTCAGTGAGTGAGTCAATTAGTGAGTGAGTCAGTGAGAGTGAGTCAATTAGTGATAGTGAGTCAGTGAGAGTGAGTCATGAGAGAGAGAGTGAGTCAGTGAGAGTGAGTCAATTAGTGAGTCATTGAGAGTGAGTCAATTAGTGAGTCCGTGAGAGTAAGTCAGTGAGAGTGAGTTAATTAGTTAGAGAGTGAGTGAGTCAGTGAGAGTGAGTCAATTAGTGAGTCATTGAGAGTGAGTCAATTAGTGAGTGAGTCAGTGACAGCGAGTTAATTAGTGAGATTGAGTCAGTGAGAGTGAGTCATGAGAGAGAGTGGGTGAGAGTGAGTCAATTAGTGAGAGAGTGACTCAGTAAGAGTGAGTAAATTTGTGAGCAAGTGAGCCAGTGAGAGTGAGTCAATTAGTGAGAGAGAGTGAGTCAGTGAGAGTGAGTCAATTAGTGAGTCATTGAGAGTGAGTCAATTAGTAAGTGAGTCTGTGAGAGTTAGTCAATTAGTGAGAGTGAGTCAGTGAGAGTGAATCATGAGAGAGAGAGTGAGTCAGTGAGAGTGAGTCCATTACTGAGAGAGAGAGAGTGAGTCAGTGAGAGTGAGGCAATTAGTGAGTCATTGAGAGTGAGTCAATTAGTAAGTGAGTCTGTGAGAGTGAGTCTGTGAGAGTGTGGCAATTAGTGAGAGAGTGACTCAGTGAGTGAGTCAGTGAGAGTGAGTCAATTAGTGATAGTGAGTCAGTGAGAGTGAGTCATGAGAGAGAGTGAGTCAGTGAGAGTGAGTCAATTTGTGAGTCCGTGAGAGTAAGTCAGTGAGAGTGAGCCAGTGAGAGTGAGTCAATTAGTGAGAGAGTGAGTTAGTCAGTGAGAGTGAGTCAATTAGTGAGTCATTGAGAGTGAGTCAATTAGTGAGCGAGTCAGTGAGAGCGAGTTAATTAGTGAGATTGAGTCAGTGAGAGTGAGTCATGAGAGAGAGTGAGTCAGTGAGAGTGAGTCAATTAGTGAGAGAGTGACTCAGTGAGAGTGAGTAAATTTGTGAGCAAGTGAGCCAGTGAGAGTGAGTCAATTAGTGAGAGAGTGAGTCAGTGAGAGTGAGCCAGTGAGAGTGAGTCAATGAGTGAGTGAGTGAGTGAGTCTGTGAGAGTGAGTCTGTGAGAGTGTGGCAATTAGTGAGAGTGTGGCAATTAGTGGGAGTGTGACAATTAGTGAGAGAGTGAGTCAATTAGTGAGAGTGACTCAGTGAGTGAGTCAATTAGTGAGTGAGTGAGTCTGTGAGAGTGAGTCTGTGAGAGTGAGTCTGTGAGACTGTGGCAATTAGTGAGACTGTGGCAATTAGTGAGACTGTGGCAATTAGTGAGAGTGTGGCAATTAGTGAGAGAGTGAGTCGATTAGTGAGAGAGTGACTCAGTGAGTGAGTCAATTAGTGAGTGAGTCAGTGAGAGTGAGTCAATTAGTGATAGTGAGTCAGTGAGAGTGAGTCATGATAGAGAGAGTCAGTGAGAGTGAGTCAATTAGTGAGTCATTGAGAGTGAGTCAATTAGTGAGTCATTGAGAGTGAGTCAATTAGTGAGTGTGTCAGTGAGAGTGAGTCAATTAGTGAGAGTGTGTCAGTGAGAGTGAGTCAATTAGTGAGTCCGTGAGAGTAAGTCAGTGAGAGTGAGTCAATTAGTGAGTCATTGAGAGTGAGTCAATTAGTGAGTGAGTCAGTGACAGCGAGTTGATTAGTGAGATTGAGTCAGTGAGAGTGAGTCATGAGAGAGAGTGAGTGAGAGTGAGTCAATTAGTGAGAGAGTGACTCAGTAAGAGTGAGTAAATGTGTGAGCAAGTGAGCCAGTGAGAGTGAGTCAATTAGTGAGAGAGAGTGAGTCAGTGAGAGTGAGTCAATTAGTGAGTCATTGAGAGTGAGTCAATTAGTAAGTGAGTCTGTGAGAGTTAGTCAATTAGTGAGAGTGAGTCAGTGAGAGTGAGTCATGAGAGAGAGAGTGAGTCAGTGAGAGTGAGTCAATTAGTGAGAGAGAGAGAGTGAGTCAGTGAGAGTGAGGCAATTAGTGAGTCATTGAGAGTGAGTCAATTAGTAAGTGAGTCTGTGAGAGTGAGTCTGTGAGAGTGTGGCAATTAGTGAGAGAGTGACTCAGTGAGTGAGTCAATTAGTGTGTGAGTCAGTGAGAGTGAGTCAATTAGTGATAGTGAGTCAGTGAGAGTGAGTCATGAGAGAGAGTAAGTCAGTGAGAGTGAGTCAATTTGTGAGTCCGTGAGAGTAAGTCAGTGAGAGTGAGCCAGTGAGAGTGAGTCAATTAGTGAGAGAGTGAGTTAGTGAGAGTGAGTCAATTAGTGAGTCATTGAGAGTGAGTCAATTAGTGAGAGAGAGAGAGAGTGAGGCAATTAGTGAGTCATTGAGAGTGAGTCAATTAGTAAGTGAGTCTGTGAGAGTAAGTCTGTGAGAGTGAGTCTGAGAGAGTGAGTCTGTGAGAGTGTGGCAATTAGTGAGAGAGTGAGTCAATTAGTGAGCAAGTGACTCAGTGAGTGAGTCAATTAGTGAGTGAGTCAGTGAGAGTGAGTCAATGAGTCAGTGAGAGTGAGTCATGAGAGAGAGTGAGTCAGTGAGAGTGAGTCAATTAGTGAGTCATTGAGAGTGAGTCAATTAGTGAGTGTCAGTGAGAGTGAGTCAATTAGTGAGAGTCAGTCAGTGAGAGTGAGTCAATTAGTGAGTCATTGAGAGTGAGTCAATTAGTCAGTGAGTCAGTGAGAGCGAGTTAATTAGTGAGATTGGGTCAGTGAGAGTGAGTCATGAGAGAGTGAGTCAGTGAGAGTGAGTCAATTAGTGAGAGAGTGTCTCAGTGAGAGTGAGTAAATTTGTGAGCAAGTGAGCCAGTGAGAGTGAGTCAATTGGTGAGAGAGAGAGGGTGAGTCAGTGAGAGTGAGTCAATTAGTGAGTCATTGAGAGTGAGTCAATTAGTGAGTGTCAGTGAGAGTTAGTCAATTAGTGAGAGTGTGTCAGTGAGAGTGAGTCAATTTGTGAGTCCGTGAGAGTAAGTCAGTGAGAGTGAGCCAGTGAGAGTGAGTCAATTAGTGAGAGTCAGTCAGTGAGAGTGAGTCAATTAGTGAGTCATTGAGAGTGAGTCAATTAGTCATTGAGTCAGTGAGAGCGAGTTAATTAGTGAGATTGAGTCAGTGAGAGTGAGTCATGAGAGAGTGAGTCAGTGAGAGTGAGTCAATTAGTGAGAGAGTGTCTCAGTGAGAGTGCGTAAATTTGTGAGCAAGTGAGCCAGTGAGAGTGAGTCAATTGGTGAGAGAGAGAGAGGGTGAGTCAGTGAGAGTGAGTCAATTAGTGAGTCATTGAGAGTGAGTTAATTAGTAAGTGAGTCTGTTCGAGTGAGTCAATTAGTGAGAGTGAGTCAGTGAGAGTGAGTCATGAGAGAGAGAGTGAGTCAGTGAGAGTGAGTCAATTAGTGAGTCATTGAGAGTGAGTCAATTAGTGAGTGAGTCAGTGAGTGAGTCAATTAGTGAGAGTGAGTCAGTGAGAGTGAGTCAATTAGTGAGTCAGTGAGAGTGAGCCAGTGAGAGTGAGCCAGTGAGAGTGAGCCAGTGAGAGTGAGTCAATGAGTGAGTGAGTGAGTGAGTCTGTGAGAGTGAGTCTGTGAGAGTGAGTCTGTGAGACTGTGGCAATTAGTGAGACTGTGGCAATTAGTGAGAGTGTGGCAATTAGTGAGAGAGTGAGTCAATTAGTGAGAGAGTGACTCAGTGAGTGAGTCAATTAGTGAGTGAGTCAGTGAGAGTGAGTCAATTAGTGATAGTGAGTCAGTGAGAGTGAGTCATGAGAGAGAGAGTGAGTCAGTGAGAGTGAGTCAATTAGTGAGTCATTGAGAGTGAGTCAATTAGTGAGTCCGTGAGAGTAAGTCAGTGAGAGTGAGTCAATTAGTTAGAGAGTGAGTGAGTCAGTGAGAGTGAGTCAATTAGTGAGTCATTGAGAGTGAGTCAATTAGTGAGTGAGTCAGTGACAGCGAGTTAATTAGTGAGATTGAGTCAGTGAGAGTGAGTCATGAGAGAGAGTGGGTGAGAGTGAGTCAATTAGTGAGAGAGTGACTCAGTAAGAGTGAGTAAATTTGTGAGCAAGTGAGCCAGTGAGAGTGAGTCAATTAGTGAGAGAGAGTGAGTCAGTGAGAGTGAGTCAATTAGTGAGTCATTGAGAGTGAGTCAATTAGTAAGTGAGTCTGTGAGAGTTAGTCAATTAGTGAGAGTGAGTCAGTGAGAGTGAATCATGAGAGAGAGAGTGAGTCAGTGAGAGTGAGTCCATTACTGAGAGAGAGAGAGTGAGTCAGTGAGAGTGAGGCAATTAGTGAGTCATTGAGAGTGAGTCAATTAGTAAGTGAGTCTGTGAGAGTGAGTCTGTGAGAGTGTGGCAATTAGTGAGAGAGTGACTCAGTGAGTGAGTCAGTGAGAGTGAGTCAATTAGTGATAGTGAGTCAGTGAGAGTGAGTCATGAGAGAGAGTGAGTCAGTGAGAGTGAGTCAATTTGTGAGTCCGTGAGAGTAAGTCAGTGAGAGTGAGCCAGTGAGAGTGAGTCAATTAGTGAGAGAGTGAGTTAGTCAGTGAGAGTGAGTAAATTAGTGAGTCATTGAGAGTGAGTCAATTAGTGAGCGAGTCAGTGAGAGCGAGTTAATTAGTGAGATTGAGTCAGTGAGAGTGAGTCATGAGAGAGAGTGAGTCAGTGAGAGTGAGTCAATTAGTGAGAGAGTGACTCAGTGAGAGTGAGTAAATTTGTGAGCAAGTGAGCCAGTGAGAGTGAGTCAATTAGTGAGAGAGTGAGTCAGTGAGAGTGAGCCAGTGAGAGTGAGTCAATGAGTGAGTGAGTGAGTGAGTCTGTGAGAGTGAGTCTGTGAGAGTGTGGCAATTAGTGAGAGTGTGGCAATTAGTGGGAATGTGACAATTAGTGAGAGAGTGAGTCAATTAGTGAGAGTGACTCAGTGAGTGAGTCAATTAGTGAGTGAGTGAGTCTGTGAGAGTGAGTCTGTGAGAGTGAGTCTGTGAGACTGTGGCAATTAGTGAGACTGTGGCAATTAGTGAGACTGTGGCAATTAGTGAGAGTGTGGCAATTAGTGAGAGAGTGAGTCGATTAGTGAGAGAGTGACTCAGTGAGTGAGTCAATTAGTGAGTGAGTCAGTGAGAGTGAGTCAATTAGTGATAGTGAGTCAGTGAGAGTGAGTCATGATAGAGAGAGTCAGTGAGAGTGAGTCAATTAGTGAGTCATTGAGAGTGAGTCAATTAGTGAGTCATTGAGAGTGAGTCAATTAGTGAGTGTGTCAGTGAGAGTGAGTCAATTAGTGAGAGTGTGTCAGTGAGAGTGAGTCAATTAGTGAGTCCGTGAGAGTAAGTCAGTGAGAGTGAGTCAATTAGTTAGAGAGTGAGTGAGTCAGTGAGAGTGAGTCAATTAGTGAGTCATTGAGAGTGAGTCAATTAGTGAGTGAGTCAGTGACAGCGAGTTGATTAGTGAGATTGAGTCAGTGAGAGTGAGTCATGAGAGAGAGTGAGTGAGAGTGAGTCAATTAGTGAGAGAGTGACTCAGTAAGAGTGAGTAAATGTGTGAGCAAGTGAGCCAGTGAGAGTGAGTCAATTAGTGAGAGAGAGTGAGTCAGTGAGAGTGAGTCAATTAGTGAGTCATTGAGAGTGAGTCAATTAGTAAGTGAGTCTGTGAGAGTTAGTCAATTAGTGAGAGTGAGTCAGTGAGAGTGAGTCATGAGAGAGAGAGTGAGTCAGTGAGAGTGAGTCAATTAGTGAGAGAGAGAGAGTGAGTCAGTGAGAGTGAGGCAATTAGTGAGTCATTGAGAGTGAGTCAATTAGTAAGTGAGTCTGTGAGAGTGAGTCTGTGAGAGTGTGGCAATTAGTGAGAGAGTGACTCAGTGAGTGAGTCAATTAGTGTGTGAGTCAGTGAGAGTGAGTCAATTAGTGATAGTGAGTCAGTGAGAGTGAGTCATGAGAGAGAGTAAGTCAGTGAGAGTGAGTCAATTTGTGAGTCCGTGAGAGTAAGTCAGTGAGAGTGAGCCAGTGAGAGTGAGTCAATTAGTGAGAGAGTGAGTTAGTGAGAGTGAGTCAATTAGTGAGTCATTGAGAGTGAGTCAATTAGTGAGAGAGAGAGAGAGTGAGGCAATTAGTGAGTCATTGAGAGTGAGTCAATTAGTAAGTGAGTCTGTGAGAGTAAGTCTGTGAGAGTGAGTCTGAGAGAGTGAGTCTGTGAGAGTGTGGCAATTAGTGAGAGAGTGAGTCAATTAGTGAGCAAGTGACTCAGTGAGTGAGTCAATTAGTGAGTGAGTCAGTGAGAGTGAGTCAATGAGTCAGTGAGAGTGAGTCATGAGAGAGAGTGAGTCAGTGAGAGTGAGTCAATTAGTGAGTCATTGAGAGTGAGTCAATTAGTGAGTGTCAGTGAGAGTGAGTCAATTAGTGAGAGTCAGTCAGTGAGAGTGAGTCAATTAGTGAGTCATTGAGAGTGAGTCAATTAGTCAGTGAGTCAGTGAGAGCGAGTTAATTAGTGAGATTGGGTCAGTGAGAGTGAGTCATGAGAGAGTGAGTCAGTGAGAGTGAGTCAATTAGTGAGAGAGTGTCTCAGTGAGAGTGAGTAAATTTGTGAGCAAGTGAGCCAGTGAGAGTGAGTCAATTGGTGAGAGAGAGAGGGTGAGTCAGTGAGAGTGAGTCAATTAGTGAGTCATTGAGAGTGAGTCAATTAGTGAGTGTCAGTGAGAGTTAGTCAATTAGTGAGAGTGTGTCAGTGAGAGTGAGTCAATTTGTGAGTCCGTGAGAGTAAGTCAGTGAGAGTGAGCCAGTGAGAGTGAGTCAATTAGTGAGAGTCAGTCAGTGAGAGTGAGTCAATTAGTGAGTCATTGAGAGTGAGTCAATTAGTCATTGAGTCAGTGAGAGCGAGTTAATTAGTGAGATTGAGTCAGTGAGAGTGAGTCATGAGAGAGTGAGTCAGTGAGAGTGAGTCAATTAGTGAGAGAGTGTCTCAGTGAGAGTGCGTAAATTTGTGAGCAAGTGAGCCAGTGAGAGTGAGTCAATTGGTGAGAGAGAGAGAGGGTGAGTCAGTGAGAGTGAGTCAATTAGTGAGTCATTGAGAGTGAGTTAATTAGTAAGTGAGTCTGTTCGAGTGAGTCAATTAGTGAGAGTGAGTCAGTGAGAGTGAGTCATGAGAGAGAGAGTGAGTCAGTGAGAGTGAGTCAATTAGTGAGTCATTGAGAGTGAGTCAATTAGTGAGTGAGTCAGTGAGTGAGTCAATTCGTGAGAGTGAGTCAGTGAGAGTGAGTCAATTAGTGAGTCAGTGAGAGTGAGCCAGTGAGAGTGAGCCAGTGAGAGTGAGCCAGTGAGAGTGAGTCAATGAGTGAGTGAGTGAGTGAGTCTGTGAGAGTGAGTCTGTGAGAGTGAGTCTGTGAGACTGTGGCAATTAGTGAGACTGTGGCAATTAGTGAGAGTGTGGCAATTAGTGAGAGAGTGAGTCAATTAGTGAGAGAGTGACTCAGTGAGTGAGTCAATTAGTGAGTGAGTCAGTGAGAGTGAGTCAATTAGTGATAGTGAGTCAGTGAGAGTGAGTCATGAGAGAGAGAGTGAGTCAGTGAGAGTGAGTCAATTAGTGAGTCATTGAGAGTGAGTCAATTAGTGAGTCCGTGAGAGTAAGTCAGTGAGAGTGAGTCAATTAGTTAGAGAGTGAGTGAGTCAGTGAGAGTGAGTCAATTAGTGAGTCATTGAGAGTGAGTCAATTAGTGAGTGAGTCAGTGACAGCGAGTTAATTAGTGAGATTGAGTCAGTGAGAGTGAGTCATGAGAGAGAGTGAGTGAGAGTGAGTCAATTAGTGAGAGAGTGACTCAGTAAGAGTGAGTAAATTTGTGAGCAAGTGAGCCAGTGAGAGTGAGTCAATTAGTGAGAGAGAGTGAGTCAGTGAGAGTGAGTCAATTAGTGAGTCATTGAGAGTGAGTCAATTAGTAAGTGAGTCTGTGAGAGTTAGTCAATTAGTGAGAGTGAGTCAGTGAGAGTGAATCATGAGAGAGAGAGTGAGCCAGTGAGAGTGAGTCAATTCGTGAGAGAGAGTGAGTCAGTGAGAGTGAGGCAATTAGTGAGTCATTGAGAGTGAGTCAATTAGTAAGTGAGTCTGTGAGAGTGTGTCTGTGAGAGTGTGGCAATTAGTGAGAGAGTGACTCAGTGAGTGAGTCATGAGAGAGAGAGTGAGTCAGTGAGAGTGAGTCAATTAGTGAGTCATTGAGAGTGAGTCAATTAGTGAGTGAGTTAGTGAGTGAGTCAATTAGTGAGAGTGAGTCAGTGAGAGTGAGTCAATTAGTGAGTCAGTGAGAGTGAGCAAGTGAGAGTGAGCCAGTGAGAGTGAGCCAGTGAGAGTGAGTCAATGAGTGAGTGAGTGAGTCTGTGAGAGTGAGTCTGTGAGAGTGAGTCTGTGAGACTGTGGCAATTAGTGAGACTGTGGCAATTAGTGAGACTGTGGCAATTAGTGAGAGTGTGGCAATTAGTGAGAGTGTGGCAATTAGTGAGAGAGTGAGTCAATTAGTGAGAGAGTGACTCAGTGAGTGAGTCAATTAGTGAGTGAGTCAGTGAGAGTGAGTCAATTAGTGATAGTGAGTCAGTGAGAGTGAGTCATGAGAGAGAGAGTGAGTCAGTGAGAGTGAGTCAATTAGTGAGTCATTGAGAGTGAGTCAATTAGTGAGTCCGTGAGAGTAAGTCAGTGAGAGTGAGTCAATTAGTTAGAGAGTGAGTGAGTCAGTGAGAGTGAGTCAATTAGTGAGTCATTGAGAGTGAGTCAATTAGTGAGTGAGTCAGTGACAGCGAGTTAATTAGTGAGATTGAGTCAGTGAGAGTGAGTCATGAGAGAGAGTGAGTGAGAGTGAGTCAATTAGTGAGAGAGTGACTCAGTAAGAGTGAGTAAATTTGTGAGCAAGTGAGCCAGTGAGAGTGAGTCAATTAGTGAGAGAGAGTGGGTCAGTGAGAGTGAGTCAATTAGTGAGTCATTGAGAGTGAGTCAATTAGTAAGTGAGTCTGTGAGAGTTAGTCAATTAGTGAGAGTGAGTCAGTGAGAGTGAATCATGAGAGAGAGAGTGAGTCAGTGAGAGTGAGTCAATTACTGAGAGAGAGAGAGTGAGTCAGTGAGAGTGAGGCAATTAGTGAGTCATTGAGAGTGAGTCAATTAGTAAGTGAGTCTGTGAGAGTGAGTCTGTGAGAGTGTGGCAATTAGTGAGAGAGTGACTCAGTGAGTGAGTCAGTGAGAGTGAGTCAATTAGTGATAGTGAGTCAGTGAGAGTGAGTCATGAGAGAGAGTGAGTCAGTGAGAGTGAGTCAATTTGTGAGTCCGTGAGAGTAAGTCAGTGAGAGTGAGCCAGTAAGAGTGAGTCAATTAGTGAGAGAGTGAGTTAGTCAGTGAGAGTGAGTCAATTAGTGAGTCATTGAGAGTGAGTCAATTAGTGAGCGAGTCAGTGAGAGCGAGTTAATTAGTGAGATTGAGTCAGTGAGAGTCAGTCATGAGAGAGAGTGAGTCAGTGAGAGTGAGTCAATTAGTGAGAGAGTGACTCAGTGAGAGTGAGTAAATTTGTGAGCAAGTGAGCCAGTGAGAGTGAGTCAATTAGTGAGAAAGTGAGTCAGTGAGAGTGAGCCAGTGAGAGTGAGTCAATGAGTGAGTGAGTGAGTCTGTGAGAGTGAGTCTGTGAGAGTGAGTCTGTGAGAGTGTGGCAATTAGTGAGAGTGTGGCAATTAGTGAGAGTGTGACAATTAGTGAGAGAGTGAGTCAATTAGTGAGAGTGACTCAGTGAGTGAGTCAATTAGTGAGTGAGTGAGTCTGTGAGAGTGAGTCTGTGAGAGTGAGTCTGTGAGACTGTGGCAATTAGTGAGACTGTGGCAATTAGTGAGACTGTGGCAATTAGTGAGAGTGTGGCAATTAGTGAGAGTGTGGCAATTAGTGAGAGAGTGAGTCGATTAGTGAGAGAGTGACTCAGTGAGTGAGTCAATTAGTGAGTGAGTCAGTGAGAGTGAGTCAATTAGTGATAGTGAGTCAGTGAGAGTGAGTCATGAGAGAGAGAGTCAGTGAGAGTGAGTCAATTAGTGAGTCATTGAGAGTGAGTCAATTAGTGAGTCATTGAGAGTGAGTCAATTAGTGAGTGTGTCAGTGAGAGTGAGTCAATTAGTGAGAGTGTGTCAGTGAGAGTGAGTCAATTAGTGAGTCCGTGAGAGTAAGTCAGTGAGAGTGAGTCAATTAGTTAGAGAGTGAGTGAGTCAGTGAGAGTGAGTCAATTAGTGAGTCATTGAGAGTGAGTCAATTAGTGAGTGAGTCAGTGACAGCGAGTTAATTAGTGAGATTGAGTCAGTGAGAGTGAGTCATGAGAGAGAGTGAGTGAGAGTGAGTCAATTAGTGAGAGAGTGACTCAGTAAGAGTGAGTAAATGTGTGAGCAAGTGAGCCAGTGAGAGTGAGTCAATTAGTGAGAGAGAGTGAGTCAGTGAGAGTGAGTCAATTAGTGAGTCATTGAGAGTGAGTCAATTAGTAAATGAGTCTGTGAGAGTTAGTCAATTAGTGAGAGTGAGTCAGTGAGAGTGAGTCATGAGAGAGAGAGTGAGTCAATTAGTGAGAGAGAGAGAGTGAGTCAGTGAGAGTGAGGCAATTAGTGAGTCATTGAGAGTGAGTCAATTAGTAAGTGAGTCTGTGAGAGTGAGTCTGTGAGAGTGTGGCAATTAGTGAGAGAGTGACTCAGTGAGTGAGTCAATTAGTGTGTGAGTCAGTGAGAGTGAGTCAATTAGTGATAGTGAGTCAGTGAGAGTGAGTCATGAGAGAGAGTGAGTCAGTGAGAGTGAGTCAATTTGTGAGTCCGTGAGAGTAAGTCAGTGAGAGTGAGCCAGTGAGAGTGAGTCAATTAGTGAGAGAGTGAGTTAGTGAGAGTGAGTCAATTAGTGAGTCATTGAGAGTGAGTCAATTAGTGAGAGAGAGAGAGAGTGAGTCAGTGAGAGTGAGTCAATTAGTGAGTCATTGAGAGTGAGTCAATTAGTGAGTGAGTCAGTGAGTGAGTCAATTAGTGAGAGTGAGTCAGTGAGAGTGAGTCAATTAGTGAGTCAGTGAGAGTGAGCCAGTGAGAGTGAGCCAGTGAGAGTGAGCCAGTGAGAGTGAGTCAATGAGTGAGTGAGTGAGTGAGTCTGTGAGAGTGAGTCTGTGAGAGTGAGTCTGTGAGACTGTGGCAATTAGTGAGACTGTGGCAATTAGTGAGAGTGTGGCAATTAGTGAGAGAGTGAGTCAATTAGTGAGAGAGTGACTCAGTGAGTGAGTCAATTAGTGAGTGAGTCAGTGAGAGTGAGTCAATTAGTGATAGTGAGTCAGTGAGAGTGAGTCATGAGAGAGAGAGTGAGTCAGTGAGAGTGAGTCAATTAGTGAGTCATTGAGAGTGAGTCAATTAGTGAGTCCGTGAGAGTAAGTCAGTGAGAGTGAGTCAATTAGTTAGAGAGTGAGTGAGTCAGTGAGAGTGAGTCAATTAGTGAGTCATTGAGAGTGAGTCAATTAGTGAGTGAGTCAGTGACAGCGAGTTAATTAGTGAGATTGAGTCAGTGAGAGTGAGTCATGAGAGAGAGTGAGTGAGAGTGAGTCAATTAGTGAGAGAGTGACTCAGTAAGAGTGAGTAAATTTGTGAGCAAGTGAGCCAGTGAGAGTGAGTCAATTAGTGAGAGAGAGTGAGTCAGTGAGAGTGAGTCAATTAGTGAGTCATTGAGAGTGAGTCAATTAGTAAGTGAGTCTGTGAGAGTTAGTCAATTAGTGAGAGTGAGTCAGTGAGAGTGAATCATGAGAGAGAGAGTGAGTCAGTGAGAGTGAGTCAATTAGTGAGAGAGAGAGAGTGAGTCAGTGAGAGTGAGGCAATTAGTGAGTCATTGAGAGTGAGTCAATTAGTAAGTGAGTCTGTGAGAGTGAGTCTGTGAGAGTGTGGCAATTAGTGAGAGAGTGACTCAGTGAGTGAGTCAATTAGTGTGTGAGTCAGTGAGAGTGAGTCAATTAGTGATAGTGAGTCAGTGAGAGTGAGTCATGAGAGAGAGTGAGTCAGTGAGAGTGAGTCAATTTGTGAGTCCGTGAGAGTAAGTCAGTGAGAGTGAGCCAGTGAGAGTGAGTCAATTAGTGAGAGAGTGAGTTAGTCAGTGAGAGTGAGTCATTGAGAGTGAGTCAATTAGTGAGCGAGTCAGTGAGAGCGAGTTAATTAGTGAGATTGAGTCAGTGAGAGTGAGTCATGAGAGAGAGTGAGTCAGTGAGAGTGAGTCAATTAGTGAGAGAGTGACTCAGTGAGAGTGAGCAAATTTGTGAGCAAGTGAGCCAGTGAGAGTGAGTCAATTAGTGAGAGAGTGAGTCAGTGAGAGTGAGCCAGTGAGAGTGAGTCAATGAGTGAGTGAGTGAGTCTGTGAGAGTGAGTCTGTGAGAGTGAGTCTGTGAGAGTGTGGCAATTAGTGAGAGTGTGGCAATTAGTGAGAGTGTGGCAATTAGCGAGAGAGTGAGTCAATTAGTGAGAGTGACTCAGTGAGTGAGTCAATTAGTGAGTGAGTGAGTCTGTGAGAGTGAGTCTGTGAGAGTGAGTCTGTGAGACTGTGGCAATTAGTGAGACTGTGGCAATTAGTGAGACTGTGGCAATTAGTGAGAGTGTGGCAATTAGTGAGAGAGTGAGTTGATTAGTGAGAGAGTGACTCAGTGAGTGAGTCAATTAGTGAGTGAGTCAGTGAGAGTGAGTCAATTAGTGAGTCATTGAGAGTGAGTCATGAGAGAGAGAGTGAGTCAGTGAGAGTGAGTCAATTAGTGAGTCATTGAGAGTGAGTCAATTAGTGAGTCATTGAGAGTGAGTCAATTAGTGAGTGTGTCAGTGAGAGTGAGTCAATTAGTGAGAGTGTGTCAGTGAGAGTGAGTCAATTAGTGAGTCCGTGAGAGTAAGTCAGTGAGAGTGAGTCAATTAGTTAGAGAGTGAGTGAGTCAGTGAGAGTGAGTCAATTAGTGAGTCATTGAGAGTGAGTCAATTAGTGAGTGAGTCAGTGACAGCGAGTTAATTAGTGAGATTGAGTCAGTGAGAGTGAGTCATGAGAGAGAGTGAGTGAGAGTGAGTCAATTAGTGAGAGAGTGACTCAGTAAGAGTGAGTAAATTTGTGAGCAAGTGAGCCAGTGAGAGTGAGTCAATTAGTGAGAGAGTGAGAGTGAGCCAGTGAGAGTGAGTCAATGAGTGAGTGAGTGAGTCTGTGAGAGTGAGTCTGTGAGAGTGTGGCAATTAGTGAGAGTGTGGCAATTAGTGAGAGTGTGGCAATTAGTGAGAGAGTGAGTCAATTAGTGAGAGTGACTCAGTGAGTGAGTCAATTAGTGAGTGAGTCAGTGAGAGTGAGTCAATTAGTGATAGTGAGTCAGTGAGAGTGAGTAAATGTTTGAGCAAGTGAGCCAGTGAGAGTGAGTCAATTAGTGAGAGAGTGACTCAGTGAGTGAGTCAATTAGTGAGTGAGTCAGTGAGAGTGAGTCAATTAGTGAGAGAGAGTGAGTCAGTGAGAGTGTGGCAATTAGTGAGAGTGTGGCAATTAGCGAGAGAGTGAGTCAATTAGTGAGAGTGACTCAGTGAGTGAGTCAATTAGTGAGTGAGTGAGTCTGTGAGAGTGAGTCTGTGAGAGTGAGTCTGTGAGACTGTGGCAATTAGTGAGACTGTGGCAATTAGTGAGACTGTGGCAATTAGTGAGAGTGTGACAATTAGTGAGAGAGTGAGTCGATTAGTGAGAGAGTGACTCAGTGAGTGAGTCAATTAGTGAGTGAGTCAGTGAGAGTGAGTCAATTAGTGAGTCATTGAGAGTGAGTCATGAGAGAGAGTGAGTCAGTGAGAGTGAGTCAATTAGTGAGTCATTGAGAGTGAGTCAATTAGTGAGTCATTGAGAGTGAGTCAATTAGTGAGTGTGTCAGTGAGAGTGAGTCAATTAGTGAGAGTGTGTCAGTGAGAGTGAGTCAATTAGTGAGTCCGTGAGAGTAAATCAGTGAGAGTGAGTCAATTAGTTAGAGAGTGAGTGAGTCAGTGAGAGTGAGTCAATTAGTGAGTCATTGAGAGTGAGTCAATTAGTGAGTGAGTCAGTGACAGCGAGTTAATTAGTGAGATTGAGTCAGTGAGAGTGAATCATGAGAGAGAGTGAGTGAGAGTGAGTCAATTAGTGAGAGAGTGACTCAGTAAGAGTGAGTAAATTTGTGAGCAAGTGAGCCAGTGAGAGTGAGTCAATTAGTGAGAGAGTGAGAGTGAGCCAGTGAGAGTGAGTCAATGAGTGAGTGAGTGAGTCTGTGAGAGTGAGTCTGTGAGAGTGTGGCAATTAGTGAGAGTGTGGCAATTAGTGAGAGTGTGGCAATTAGTGAGAGAGTGAGTCAATTAGTGAGAGTGACTCAGTGAGTGAGTCAATTAGTGAGTGAGTCAGTGAGAGTGAGTCAATTAGTGATAGTGAGTCAGTGAGAGTGAGTAAATGTTTGGGCAAGTGAGCCAGTGAGAGTGAGTCAATTAGTGAGAGAGTGACTCAGTGAGTGAGTCAATTAGTGAGTGAGTCAGTGAGAGTGAGTCAATTAGTGAGAGAGAGTGAGTCAGTGAGAGTGAGTCAATTAGTGAGTCATTGAGAGTGAGTCAATTAGTAAGTGAGTCTGTGAGAGTTAGTCAATTAGTGAGAGTGAGTCAGTGAGAGTGAGTCATGAGAGAGAGAGTGAGTCAGTGAGAGTGAGTCAATTAGTGAGAGAGAGAGAGTGAGTCAGTGAGAGTGAGGCAATTAGTGAGTCATTGAGAGTGAGTCAATTAGTAAGTGAGTCTGTGAGAGTGAGTCTGTGAGAGTGTGGCAATTAGTGAGAGAGTGACTCAGTGAGTGAGTCAATTAATGTGTGAGTCAGTGAGAGTGAGTCAATTAGTGATAGTGAGTCAGTGAGAGTGAGTCATGAGAGAGAGTGAGTCAGTGAGAGTGAGTCAATTTGTGAGTCCGTGAGAGTAAGTCAGTGAGAGTGAGCCAGTGAGAGTGAGTCAATTAGTGAGAGAGTGAGTTAGTGAGAGTGAGTCAATTAGTGAGTCATTGAGAGTGAGTCAATTAGTGAGAGAGAGAGAGAGTGAGTCAGTGAGAGTGAGGCAATTAGTGAGTCATTGAGAGTGAGTCAATTAGTAAGTGAGTCTGTGAGAGTGAGTCTGTGAGAGTGAGTCTGTGAGAGTGAGTCTGTGAAAGTGTGGCAATTAGTGAGAGAGTGAGTCAATTAGTGAGCGAGTGACTCAGTGAGTGAGTCAATTAGTGAGTGAGTCATTGAGAGTGAGTCAATTAGTAAGAGTGAGTCTGTGAGAGTGAGTCTGTGAGAGTGAGTCAGTGAGAGTGTGGCAATTAGTGAGAGAGTGAGTCAATTAGTGAGAGAGTGACTCAGTGAGTGAGTCAATTAGTGAGTGAGTCAGTGAGAGTGAGTCAATTAGTGATAGTGAGTCAGTGAGAGTGAGTCATGAGAGATAGTGAGTCAGTGAGAGTGAGTCAATTAGTGAGTCATTGAGAGTGAGTCAATTAGTGAGTGTGTCAGTGAGAGTTAGTCAATTAGTGAGTGTCAGTGAGAGTGAGTCAATTTGTGAGTCCGTGAGAGTAAGTCAGTGAGAGTGAGCCAGTGAGAGTGAGTCAATTAGTGAGAGTCAGTCAGTGAGATTGAGTCAATTAGTGAGTCATTGAGAGTGAGTCAATTAGTCAGTGAGTCAGTGAGAGCGAGTTAATTAGTGAGATTGAGTCAGTGAGAGTGAGTCATGAGAGAGTGAGTCAGTGAGAGTGAGTCAATTAGTGAGAGAGTGTCTCAGTGAGAGTGAGTAAATTTATGAGCAAGTGAGCCAGTGAGAGTGAGTCAATTGGTGAGAGAGAGAGAGGGTGAGTCAGTGAGAGTGAGTCAATTAGTGAGTCATTGAGAGTGAGTTAATTAGTAAGTGAGTCTGTTCGAGTGAGTCAATTAGTGAGAGTGAGTCAGTGAGAGTGAGTCATGAGAGAGAGAGTGAGTCAGTGAGAGTGAGTCAATTAGTGAGTCATTGAGAGTGAGTCAATTAGTGAGTGAGTCAGTGAGTGAGTCAATTAGTGAGAGTGAGTCAGTGAGAGTGAGTCAATTAGTGAGTCAGTGAGAGTGAGCCAGTGAGAGTGAGCCAGTGAGAGTGAGCCAGTGAGAGTGAGTCTGTGAGAGTGAGACTGTGGCAATTAGTGAGACTGTGGCAATTAGTGAGACTGTGGCAATTAGTGAGAGTGTGGCAATTAGTGAGAGTGTGGCAATTAGTGAGAGAGTGAGTCAATTAGTGAGAGTGACTCAGTGAGTGAGTCAATTAGTGAGTGAGTCAGTGAGAGTGAGTCAATTAGTGATAGTGAGTCAGTGAGAGTGAGTAAATGTTTGAGCAAGTGAGCCAGTGAGAGTGAGTCAATTAGTGAGAGAGAGAGTGAGTCAGTGAGAGTGAGTCAATTAGTGAGTCATTGAGAGTGAGTTAATTAGTAAGTGAGTCTGTTCGAGTGAGTCAATTAGTGAGAGTGAGTCAGTGAGAGTGAGTCATGAGAGAGAGAGTGAGTCAGTGAGAGTGAGTCAATTAGTGAGTCATTGAGAGTGAGTCAATTAGTGAGAGTGAGTCAGTGAGAGTGAGCCAGTGAGAGTGAGTCAATGAGTGAGTGAGTGTGTCTGTGAGAGTGAGTCTGTGAGAGTGAGTCTGTGAGAGTGTGGCAATTAGTGAGAGAGTGAGTCAATTAGTGAGTGAGTCATTGAGAGTGAGTCAATTAGTAAGAGTGAGTCTGTGAGAGTGAGTCTGTGAGAGTGAGTCAGTGAGAGTGTGGCAATTAGTGAGAGAGTGAGTCAATTAGTGAGAGAGTGACTCAGTGAGTGAGTCAATTAGTGAGTGAGTCAGTGAGAGTGAGTCAATTAGTGATAGTGAGTCAGTGAGAGTGAGTCATGAGAGAGAGTGAGTCAGTGAGAGTGAGTCAATTAGTGAGTCATTGAGAGTGAGTCAATTAGTGAGTGTGTCAGTGAGAGTTAGTCAATTAGTGAGAGTGTCAGTGAGAGTGAGTCAATTTGTGAGTCCGTGAGAGTAAGTCAGTGAGAGTGAGCCAGTGAGAGTGAGTAAATTAGTGAGAGTCAGTCAGTGAGAGTGAGTCAATTAGTGAGTCATTGAGAGTGAGTCAATTAGTCAGTGAGTCAGTGAGAGCGAGTTAATTAGTGAGATTGAGTCAGTGAGAGTGAGTCATGAGAGAGTGAGTCAGTGAGAGTGAGTCAATTAGTGAGAGAGTGTCTCAGTGAGAGTGAGTAAATTTGTGAGCAAGTGAGCCAGTGAGAGAGTGAGTCAATTGGTGAGAGAGAGAGAGGGTGAGTCAGTGAGAGTGAGTCAATTAGTGAGTCATTGAGAGTGAGTTAATTAGTAAGTGAGTCTGTTCGAGTGAGTCAATTAGTGAGAGTGAGTCAGTGAGAGTGAGTCATGAGAGAGAGAGTGAGTCAGTGAGAGTGAGTCAATTAGTGAGTCATTGAGAGTGAGTCAATTAGTGAGTGAGTCAGTGAGTGAGTCAATTAGTGAGAGTGAGTCAGTGAGAGTGAGTCAATTAGTGAGTCAGTGAGAGTGAGCCAGTGAGAGTGAGCCAGTGAGAGTGAGCCAGTGAGAGTGAGTCAATGAGTGAGTGAGTGAGTCTGTGAGAGTGAGTCTGTGAGAGTGAGACTGTGGCAATTAGTGAGACTGTGGCAATTAGTGAGACTGTGGCAATTAGTGAGAGTGTGGCAATTAGTGAGAGTGTGGCAATTAGTGAGAGAGTGAGTCAATTAGTGAGAGTGACTCAGTGAGTGAGTCAATTAGTGAGTGAGTCAGTGAGAGTGAGTCAATTAGTGATAGTGAGTCAGTGAGAGTGAGTAAATGTTTGAGCAAGTGAGCCAGTGAGAGTGAGTCAATTAGTGAGAGAGAGAGTGAGTCAGTGAGAGTGGGTCAATTAGTGAGTCATTGAGAGTGAGTTAATTAGTAAGTGAGTCTGTTCGAGTGAGTCAATTAGTGAGAGTGAGTCAGTGAGAGTGAGTCATGAGAGAGAGAGTGAGTCAGTGAGAGTGAGTCAATTAGTGAGTTATTGAGAGTGAGTCAATTAGTGAGAGTGAGTCAGTGACAGTGAGCCAGTGAGAGTGAGTCAATGAGTGAGTGAGTGAGTCTGTGAAAGTGAGTCTGTGAGAGTGTGGCAATTAGTGAGAGTGTGGCAATTAGTGAGAGTGTGGCAATTAGTGAGAGAGTGAGTCAATTAGTGAGAGTGACTCAGTGAGTGAGTCAATTAGTGAGTGAGTGAGTGAGTCTGTGAGAGTGAGTCTGTGAGAGTGAGTCTGTGAGACTGTGGCAATTAGTGAGAGTGTGGCAATTAATGAGAGTGTGGCAATTAGTGCGAGTGTGGCAATTAGTGAGAGAGTGAGTCTATTAGTGAGAGAGTGACTCAGTGAGTGAGTCAATTAGTGAGTGAGTCAGTGAGAGTGAGTCAATTAGTTATAGTGAGTCAGTGAGTGAGTCATGAGAGAGAGAGTGAGTCAGTGAGAGTGAGTCAATTAGTGAGTCATTGAGAGTGAGTCAATTAGTGAGTCATTGAGAGTGAGTCAATTAGTGAGTGTGTCAGTGAGAGTGAGTCAATTAGTGAGAGTGTGTCAGTGAGAGTGAGTCAATTAGTGAGTCCGTGAGAGTAAGTCAGTGAGAGTGAGTCAATTAGTTAGAGAGTGGGTGAGTCAGTGAGAGTGAGTCAATTAGTGAGTCATTGAGAGTGAGTGAATTGTAGGCTTTCTATTCCGTCACCACGAAAGTTCAGGAAGGAAGGGCATACATTATTGACAGATAAGCAGTTTTATAGAAAATGCATTACAGTGAAACAGATGCAAGAGGCGTAACAGTTGATAGTACAGATAAAAGGTGCATACGTAACTAATAGAGGCGGTCATATGGGCGTAATTTAATAAACGTCATTATACATGATGTCACAAGGGGGTGGATCCATAAAAGAATCCTGCAATGTCAGCAGAAATATTTGGCAGAGATGCGCGCGCAGCCGCATGACGTGTGATTGACGTGCAACTAGAGGGTGAAGGGGACTTGACATTTAGCTCTACATGTGGAGACAGAAGTCTGGGGGTCATGTCAACCTAATCCCAAATCATATCTAATATCCTATGTTTAAAGAACTGTGTTATCCAAAAGGAAAGGTCTCTAGGATAGAATCTATTCTATACTGACTGTTAGTGCGTGTACAAGCGTCTAAGTGTCTACATGAGATGCGAGGGGGTAGGAATATTCCATGGTAACGGGGCTATGAATTACTTGCATGAGGACAGCGAGGCCTGGCCCTTTTGCACGGTAGCTGGAGGAATGTTTACCTAAACTACTAGACAGGAATGCATCGGATGAGGAGCGGAGTAGATAATCTTGAAGGTGAAATACAGTTTTTGGCAGGCAATATGCTGGATCAGGCACCGTTAGCCGTGCAGGGAGTAGGACAAAGTTCATGGATACAGATGCAGGCTCAGACTGGAGCTTTCAGAGGCAGAAGGCAGGAAAAAGGCTTGATGACAGAATTCTGGGCCTACTCGCCTGAATCTGTAAAATGTGGAAAGTGAACCACATAAAGTCGGTGGCCTTTCATACTTAGGAATGGAATATCTGACCCATTCATGGCGGATCTGAAAGAGGACATGTTGGCGGTGGACGCACATGTATTTGCGTCTTCAAAACTGGAACTGGAGGGAACATACATGTACTTATAGCATGCACATGGAGCCGTTGGGGTCTACGATAGGGGACATAACTGATCACAAAATTCATATTTCCTCAATTGAGAGTGAGTCAATTAGTGAGTGAGTCAGTGACAGCGAGTTAATTAGTGAGATTGAGTCAGTGAGAGTGAGTCATGAGAGAGAGTGAGTCAGTGAGAGTGAGTCAATTAGTGAGAGAGTGTCTCAGTGAGAGTGAGTAAATTTGTGAGCAAGTGAGCCAGTGAGAGTGAGTCAATTGGTGAGAGAGAGAGAGGGTGAGTCAGTGAGAGTGAGTCAATTAGTGAGTCATTGAGAGTGAGTTAATTAGTAAGTGAGTCTGTTCGAGTGAGTCAATTAGTGAGAGTGAGTCAGTGAGTGAGTCATGAGAGAGAGAGTGAGTCAGTGAGAGTGCGTCAATTAGTGAGTCATTGAGAGTGAGTCAATTAGTGAGTGAGTCAGTGAGTGAGTCAATTAGTGAGAGTGAGTCAGTGAGAGTGAGTCAATTAGTGAGTCAGTGAGAGTGAGCCAGTGAGAGTGAGCCAGTGAGAGTGAGCCAGTGAGAGTGAGTCAATGAGTGAGTGAGTGAGTCTGTGAGAGTGAGTCTGTGAGAGTGAGTCTGTGAGACTGTGGCAATTAGTGAGACTGTGGCAATTAGTGAGACTGTGGCAATTAGTGAGAGTGTGGCAATTAGTGAGAGTGTGGCAATTAGTGAGAGAGTGAGTCAATTAGTGAGAGAGTGACTCAGTGAGTGAGTCAATTAGTGAGTGAGTCAGTGAGAGTGAGTCAATTAGTGATAGTGAGTCAGTGAGAGTGAGTCATGAGAGAGAGAGTGAGTCAGTGAGAGTGAGTCAATTAGTGAGTCATTGAGAGTGAGTCAATTAGTGAGTCCGTGAGAGTAAGTCAGTGAGAGTGAGTCAATTAGTTAGAGAGTGAGTGAGTCAGTGAGAGTGAGTCAATTAGTGAGTCATTGAGAGTGAGTCAATTAGTGAGTGAGTCAGTGACAGCGAGTTAATTAGTGAGATTGAGTCAGTGAGAGTGAGTCATGAGAGAGAGTGAGTGAGAGTGAGTCAATTAGTGAGAGAGTGACTCAGTAAGAGTGAGTAAATTTGTGAGCAAGTGAGCCAGTGAGAGTGAGTCAATTAGTGAGAGAGAGTGAGTCAGTGAGAGTGAGTCAATTAGTGAGTCATTGAGAGTGAGTCAATTAGTAAGTGAGTCTGTGAGAGTTAGTCAATTAGTGAGAGTGAGTCAGTGAGAGTGAATCATGAGAGAGAGAGTGAGTCAGTGAGAGTGAGTCCATTACTGAGAGAGAGAGAGTGAGTCAGTGAGAGTGAGGCAATTAGTGAGTCATTGAGAGTGAGTCAATTAGTAAGTGAGTCTGTGAGAGTGAGTCTGTGAGAGTGTGGCAATTAGTGAGAGAGTGACTCAGTGAGTGAGTCAGTGAGAGTGAGTCAATTAGTGATAGTGAGTCAGTGAGAGTGAGTCATGAGAGAGAGTGAGTCAGTGAGAGTGAGTCAATTTGTGAGTCCGTGAGAGTAAGTCAGTGAGAGTGAGCCAGTGAGAGTGAGTCAATTAGTGAGAGAGTGAGTTAGTCAGTGAGAGTGAGTCAATTAGTGAGTCATTGAGAGTGAGTCAATTAGTGAGCGAGTCAGTGAGAGCGAGTTAATTAGTGAGATTGAGTCAGTGAGAGTGAGTCATGAGAGAGAGTGAGTCAGTGAGAGTGAGTCAATTAGTGAGAGAGTGACTCAGTGAGAGTGAGTAAATTTGTGAGCAAGTGAGCCAGTGAGAGTGAGTCAATTAGTGAGAGAGTGAGTCAGTGAGAGTGAGCCAGTGAGAGTGAGTCAATGAGTGAGTGAGTGAGTGAGTCTGTGAGAGTGAGTCTGTGAGAGTGTGGCAATTAGTGAGAGTGTGGCAATTAGTGAGAGTGTGACAATTAGTGAGAGAGTGAGTCAATTAGTGAGAGTGACTCAGTGAGTGAGTCAATTAGTGAGTGAGTGAGTCTGTGAGAGTGAGTCTGTGAGAGTGAGTCTGTGAGACTGTGGCAATTAGTGAGACTGTGGCAATTAGTGAGACTGTGGCAATTAGTGAGAGTGTGGCAATTAGTGAGAGTGTGGCAATTAGTGAGAGAGTGAGTCGATTAGTGAGAGAGTGACTCAGTGAGTGAGTCAATTAGTGAGTGAGTCAGTGAGAGTGAGTCAATTAGTGATAGTGAGTCAGTGAGAGTGAGTCATGATAGAGAGAGTCAGTGAGAGTGAGTCAATTAGTGAGTCATTGAGAGTGAGTCAATTAGTGAGTCATTGAGAGTGAGTCAATTAGTGAGTGTGTCAGTGAGAGTGAGTCAATTAGTGAGAGTGTGTCAGTGAGAGTGAGTCAATTAGTGAGTCATTGAGAGTGAGTCAATTAGTGAGTGAGTCAGTGACAGCGAGTTGATTAGTGAGATTGAGTCAGTGAGAGTGAGTCATGAGAGAGAGTGAGTGAGAGTGAGTCAATTAGTGAAAGAGTGACTCAGTAAGAGTGAGTAAATGTGTGAGCAAGTGAGCCAGTGAGAGTGAGTCAATTAGTGAGAGAGAGTGAGTCAGTGAGAGTGAGTCAATTAGTGAGTCATTGAGAGTGAGTCAATTAGTAAGTGAGTCTGTGAGAGTTAGTCAATTAGTGAGAGTGAGTCAGTGAGAGTGAGTCATGAGAGAGAGAGTGAGTCAGTGAGAGTGAGTCAATTAGTGAGAGAGAGAGAGTGAGTCAGTGAGAGTGAGGCAATTAGTGAGTCATTGAGAGTGAGTCAATTAGTAAGTGAGTCTGTGAGAGTGAGTCTGTGAGAGTGTGGCAATTAGTGAGAGAGTGACTCAGTGAGTGAGTCAATTAGTGTGTGAGTCAGTGAGAGTGAGTCAATTAGTGATAGTGAGTCAGTGAGAGTGAGTCATGAGAGAGAGTGAGTCAGTGAGAGTGAGTCAATTTGTGAGTCCGTGAGAGTAAGTCAGTGAGAGTGAGCCAGTGAGAGTTAGTCAATTAGTGAGAGAGTGAGTTAGTGAGAGTGAGTCAATTAGTGAGTCATTGAGAGTGAGTCAATTAGTGAGAGAGAGAGAGAGTGAGGCAATTAGTGAGTCATTGAGAGTGAGTCAATTAGTAAGTGAGTCTGTGAGAGTAAGTCTGTGAGAGTGAGTCTGAGAGAGTGAGTCTGTGAGAGTGTGGCAATTAGTGAGAGAGTGAGTCAATTAGTGAGCAAGTGACTCAGTGAGTGAGTCAATTAGTGAGTGAGTCAGTGAGAGTGAGTCAATGAGTCAGTGAGAGTGAGTCATGAGAGAGAGTGAGTCAGTGAGAGTGAGTCAATTAGTGAGTCATTGAGAGTGAGTCAATTAGTGAGTGTCAGTGAGAGTGAGTCAATTAGTGAGAGTCAGTCAGTGAGAGTGAGTCAATTAGTGAGTCATTGAGAGTGAGTCAATTAGTCAGTGAGTCAGTGAGAGCGAGTTAATTAGTGAGATTGGGTCAGTGAGAGTGAGTCATGAGAGAGTGAGTCAGTGAGAGTGAGTCAATTAGTGAGAGAGTGTCTCAGTGAGAGTGAGTAAATTTGTGAGCAAGTGAGCCAGTGAGAGTGAGTCAATTGGTGAGAGAGAGAGGGTGAGTCAGTGAGAGTGAGTCAATTAGTGAGTCATTGAGAGTGAGTCAATTAGTGAGTGTCAGTGAGAGTTAGTCAATTAGTGAGAGTGTGTCAGTGAGAGTGAGTCAATTTGTGAGTCCGTGAGAGTAAGTCAGTGAGAGTGAGCCAGTGAGAGTGAGTCAATTAGTGAGAGTCAGTCAGTGAGAGTGAGTCAATTAGTGAGTCATTGAGAGTGAGTCAATTAGTCATTGAGTCAGTGAGAGCGAGTTAATTAGTGAGATTGAGTCAGTGAGAGTGAGTCATGAGAGAGTGAGTCAGTGAGAGTGAGTCAATTAGTGAGAGAGTGTCTCAGTGAGAGTGCGTAAATTTGTGAGCAAGTGAGCCAGTGAGAGTGAGTCAATTGGTGAGAGAGAGAGAGGGTGAGTCAGTGAGAGTGAGTCAATTAGTGAGTCATTGAGAGTGAGTTAATTAGTAAGTGAGTCTGTTCGAGTGAGTCAATTAGTGAGAGTGAGTCAGTGAGAGTGAGTCATGAGAGAGAGAGTGAGTCAGTGAGAGTGAGTCAATTAGTGAGTCATTGAGAGTGAGTCAATTAGTGAGTGAGTCAGTGAGTGAGTCAATTAGTGAGAGTGAGTCAGTGAGAGTGAGTCAATTAGTGAGTCAGTGAGAGTGAGCCAGTGAGAGTGAGCCAGTGAGAGTGAGCCAGTGAGAGTGAGTCAATGAGTGAGTGAGTGAGTGAGTCTGTGAGAGTGAGTCTGTGAGAGTGAGTCTGTGAGACTGTGGCAATTAGTGAGACTGTGGCAATTAGTGAGAGTGTGGCAATTAGTGAGAGAGTGAGTCAATTAGTGAGAGAGTGACTCAGTGAGTGAGTCAATTAGTGAGTGAGTCAGTGAGAGTGAGTCAATTAGTGATAGTGAGTCAGTGAGAGTGAGTCATGAGAGAGAGAGTGAGTCAGTGAGAGTAAGTCAATTAGTGAGTCATTGAGAGTGAGTCAATTAGTGAGTCCGTGAGAGTAAGTCAGTGAGAGTGAGTCAATTAGTTAGAGCGTGAGTGAGTCAGTGAGAGTGAGTCAATTAGTGAGTCATTGAGAGTGAGTCAATTAGTGAGTGAGTCAGTGACAGCGAGTTAATTAGTGAGATTGAGTCAGTGAGAGTGAGTCATGAGAGAGAGTGAGTGAGAGTGAGTCAATTAGTGAGAGAGTGACTCAGTAAGAGTGAGTAAATTTGTGAGCAAGTGAGCCAGTGAGAGTGAGTCAATTAGTGAGAGAGAGTGAGTCAGTGAGAGTGAGTCAATTAGTGAGTCATTGAGAGTGAGTCAATTAGTAAGTGAGTCTGTGAGAGTTAGTCAATTAGTGAGAGTGAGTCAGTGAGAGTGAATCATGAGAGAGAGAGTGAGTCAGTGAGAGTGAGTCAATTCGTGAGAGAGAGTGAGTCAGTGAGAGTGAGGCAATTAGTGAGTCATTGAGAGTGAGTCAATTAGTAAGTGAGTCTGTGAGAGTGTGTCTGTGAGAGTGTGGCAATTAGTGAGAGAGTGACTCAGTGAGTGAGTCATGAGAGAGAGAGTGAGTCAGTGAGAGTGAGTCAATTAGAGAGGCATTGAGAGTGAGTCAATTAGTGAGTGAGTTAGTGAGTGAGTCAATTAGTGAGAGTGAGTCAGTGAGAGTGAGTCAATTAGTGAGTCAGTGAGAGTGAGCCAGTGAGAGTGAGCCAGTGAGAGTGAGCCAGTGAGAGTGAGTCAATGAGTGAGTGAGTGAGTCTGTGAGAGTGAGTCTGTGAGAGTGAGTCTGTGAGACTGTGGCAATTAGTGAGACTGTGGCAATTAGTGAGACTGTGGCAATTAGTGAGAGTGTGGCAATTAGTGAGAGTGTGGCAATTAGTGAGAGAGTGAGTCAATTAGTGAGAGAGTGACTCAGTGAGTGAGTCAATTAGTGAGTGAGTCAGTGAGAGTGAGTCAATTAGTGATAGTGAGTCAGTGAGAGTGAGTCATGAGAGAGAGAGTGAGTCAGTGAGAGTGAGTCAATTAGTGAGTCATTGAGAGTGAGTCAATTAGTGAGTCCATGAGAGTAAGTCAGTGAGAGTGAGTCAATTAGTTAGAGAGTGAGTGAGTCAGTGAGAGTGAGTCAATTAGTGAGTCATTGAGAGTGAGTCAATTAGTGAGTGAGTCAGTGACAGCGAGTTAATTAGTGAGATTGAGTCAGTGAGAGTGAGTCATGAGAGAGAGTGAGTGAGAGTGAGTCAATTAGTGAGAGAGTGACTCAGTAAGAGTGAGTAAATTTGTGAGCAAGTGAGCCAGTGAGAGTGAGTCAATTAGTGAGAGAGAGTGAGTCAGTGAGAGTGAGTCAATTAGTGAGTCATTGAGAGTGAGTCAATTAGTAAGTGAGTCTGTGAGAGTTAGTCAATTAGTGAGAGTGAGTCAGTGAGAGTGAATCATGAGAGAGAGAGTGAGTCAGTGAGAGTGAGTCAATTACTGAGAGAGAGAGAGTGAGTCAGTGAGAGTGAGGCAATTAGTGAGTCATTGAGAGTGAGTCAATTAGTAAGTGAGTCTGTGAGAGTGAGTCTGTGAGAGTGTGGCAATTAGTGAGAGAGTGACTCAGTGAGTGAGTCAGTGAGAGTGAGTCAATTAGTGATAGTGAGTCAGTGAGAGTGAGTCATGAGAGAGTGAGTCAGTGAGAGTGAGTCAATTTGTGAGTCCGTGAGAGTAAGTCAGTGAGAGTGAGCCAGTGAGAGTGAGTCAATTAGTGAGAGAGTGAGTTAGTCAGTGAGAGTGAGTCAATTAGTGAGTCATTGAGAGTGAGTCAATTAGTGAGCGAGTCAGTGAGAGCGAGTTAATTAGTGAGATTGAGTCAGTGAGAGTGAGTCATGAGAGAGAGTGAGTCAGTGAGAGTGAGTCAATTAGTGAGAGAGTGACTCAGTGAGAGTGAGTAAATTTGTGAGCAAGTGAGCCAGTGAGAGTGAGTCAATTAGTGAGAAAGTGAGTCAGTGAGAGTGAGCCAGTGAGAGTGAGTCAATGAGTGAGTGAGTGAGTCTGTGAGAGTGAGTCTGTGAGAGTGAGTCTGTGAGAGTGTGGCAATTAGTGAGAGTGTGGCAATTAGTGAGAGTGTGACAATTAGTGAGAGAGTGAGTCAATTAGTGAGAGTGACTCAGTGAGTGAGTCAATTAGTGAGTGAGTGAGTCTGTGAGAGTGAGTCTGTGAGAGTGAGTCTGTGAGACTGTGGCAATTAGTGAGACTGTGGCAATTAGTGAGACTGTGGCAATTAGTGAGAGTGTGGCAATTAGTGAGAGTGTGGCAATTAGTGAGAGAGTGAGTTGATTAGTGAGAGAGTGACTCAGTGAGTGAGTCAATTAGTGAGTGAGTCAGTGAGAGTGATTCAATTAGTGATAGTGAGTCAGTGAGAGTGAGTCATGAGAGAGAGAGTCAGTGAGAGTGAGTCAATTAGTGAGTCATTGAGAGTGAGTCAATTAGTGAGTCATTGAGAGTGAGTCAATTAGTGAGTGTGTCAGTGAGAGTGAGTCAATTAGTGAGAGTGTGTCAGTGAGAGTGAGACAATTAGTGAGTCCGTGAGAGTAAGTCAGTGAGAGTGAGTCAATTAGTTAGAGAGTGAGTGAGTCAGTGAGAGTGAGTCAATTAGTGAGTCATTGAGAGTGAGTCAATTAGTGAGTGAGTCAGTGACAGCGAGTTAATTAGTGAGATTGAGTCAGTGAGAGTGAGTCATGAGAGAGAGTGAGTGAGAGTGAGTCAATTAGTGAGAGAGTGACTCAGTAAGAGTGAGTAAATGTGTGAGCAAGTGAGCCAGTGAGAGTGAGTCAATTAGTGAGAGAGAGTGAGTCAGTGAGAGTGAGTCAATTAGTGAGTCATTGAGAGTGAGTCAATTAGTAAATGAGTCTGTGAGAGTTAGTCAATTAGTGAGAGTGAGTCAGTGAGAGTGAGTCATGAGAGAGTGAGTCAGTGAGAGTGAGTCAATTAGTGAGAGAGAGAGAGTGAGTCAGTGAGAGTGAGGCAATTAGTGAGTCATTGAGAGTGAGTCAATTAGTAAGTGAGTCTGTGAGAGTGAGTCTGTGAGAGTGTGGCAATTAGTGAGAGAGTGACTCAGTGAGTGAGTCAATTAGTGTGTGAGTCAGTGAGAGTGAGTCAATTAGTGATAGTGAGTCAGTGAGAGTGAGTCATGAGAGAGAGTGAGTCAGTGAGAGTGAGTCAATTTGTGAGTCCGTGAGAGTAAGTCAGTGAGAGTGAGCCAGTGAGAGTGAGTCAATTAGTGAGAGAGTGAGTTAGTGAGAGTGAGTCAATTAGTGAGTCATTGAGAGTGAGTCAATTAGTGAGAGAGAGAGAGAGTGAGTCAGTGAGAGTGAGGCAATTAGTGAGTCATTGAGAGTGAGTCAATTAGTAAGTGAGTCTGTGAGAGTAAGTCTGTGAGAGTGAGTCTGAGAGAGTGAGTCTGTGAGAGTGTGGCAATTAGTGAGAGAGTGAGTCAATTAGTGAGCAAGTGACTCAGTGAGTGAGTCAATTAGTGAGTGAGTCAGTGAGAGTGAGTCAATTAGTGATAGTGAGTCAGTGAGAGTGAGTCATGAGAGAGAGTGAGTCAGTGAGAGTGAGTCAATTAGTGAGTCATTGAGAGTGAGTCAATTAGTGAGTGTCAGTGAGAGTGAGTCAATTAGTGAGAGTCAGTCAGTGAGAGTGAGTCAATTAGTGAGTCATTGAGAGTGAGTCAATTAGTCAGTGAGTCAGTGAGAGCGAGTTAATTAGTGAGATTGGGTCAGTGAGAGTGAGTCATGAGAGAGTGAGTCAGTGAGAGTGAGTCAATTAGTGAGAGTGTCTCAGTGAGAGTGAGTAAATTTGTGAGCAAGTGAGCCAGTGAGAGTGAGTCAATTGGTGAGAGAGAGAGAGGGTGAGTCAGTGAGAGTGAGTCAATTAGTGAGTCATTGAGAGTGAGTCAATTAGTGAGTGTCAGTGAGAGTTAGTCAATTAGTGAGAGTGTGTCAGTGAGAGTGAGTCAATTTGTGAGTCCGTGAGAGTAAGTCAGTGAGAGTGAGCCAGTGAGAGTGAGTCAATTAGTGAGAGTCAGTCAGTGAGAGTGAGTCAATTAGTGAGTCATTGAGAGTGAGTCAATTAGTCATTGAGTCAGTGAGAGCGAGTTAATTAGTGAGATTGAGTCAGTGAGAGTGAGTCATGAGAGAGTGAGTCAGTGAGAGTGAGTCAATTAGTGAGAGAGTGTCTCAGTGAGAGTGAGTAAATTTGTGAGCAAGTGAGCCAGTGAGAGTGAGTCAATTGGTGAGAGAGAGAGAGGGTGAGTCAGTGAGAGTGAGTCAATTAGTGAGTCATTGAGAGTGAGTTAATTAGTAAGTGAGTCTGTTCGAGTGAGTCAATTAGTGAGAGTGAGTCAGTGAGAGTGAGTCATGAGAGAGAGAGTGAGTCAGTGAGAGTGAGTCAATTAGTGAGTCATTGAGAGTGAGTCAATTAGTGAGTGAGTCAGTGAGTGAGTCAATTAGTGAGAGTGAGTCAGTGAGAGTGAGTCAATTAGTGAGTCAGTGAGAGTGAGCCAGTGAGAGTGAGCCAGTGAGAGTGAGCCAGTGAGAGTGAGTCAATGAGTGAGTGAGTGAGTGAGTCTGTGAGAGTGAGTCTGTGAGAGTGAGTCTGTGAGACTGTGGCAATTAGTGAGACTGTGGCAATTAGTGAGAGTGTGGCAATTAGTGAGAGTGTGGCAATTAGTGAGAGAGTGAGTCAATTAGTGAGAGAGTGACTCAGTGAGTGAGTCAATTAGTGAGTGAGTCAGTGAGAGTGAGTCAATTAGTGATAGTGAGTCAGTGAGAGTGAGTCATGAGAGAGAGAGTGAGTCAGTGAGAGTGAGTCAATTAGTGAGTCATTGAGAGTGAGTCAATTAGTGAGTCCGTGAGAGTAAGTCAGTGAGAGTGAGTCAATTAGTTAGAGAGTGAGTGAGTCAGTGAGAGTGAGTCAATTAGTGAGTCATTGAGAGTGAGTCAATTAGTGAGTGAGTCAGTGACAGCGAGTTAATTAGTGAGATTGAGTCAGTGAGAGTGAGTCATGAGAGAGAGTGAGTGAGAGTGAGTCAATTAGTGAGAGAGTGACTCAGTAAGAGTGAGTAAATTTGTGAGCAAGTGAGCCAGTGAGAGTGAGTCAATTAGTGAGAGAGAGTGAGTCAGTGAGAGTGAGTCAATTAGTGAGTCATTGAGAGTGAGTCAATTAGTAAGTGAGTCTGTGAGAGTTAGTCAATTAGTGAGAGAGAGTCAGTGAGAGTGAATCATGAGAGAGAGAGTGAGTCAGTGAGAGTGAGTCAATTAGTGAGAGAGAGAGAGTGAGTCAGTGAGAGTGAGGCAATTAGTGAGTCATTGAGAGTGAGTCAATTAGTAAGTGAGTCTGTGAGAGTGAGTCTGTGAGAGTGTGGCAATTAGTGAGAGAGTGACTCAGTGAGTGAGTCAATTAGTGTGTGAGTCAGTGAGAGTGAGTCAATTAGTGATAGTGAGTCAGTGAGAGTGAGTCATGAGAGAGAGTGAGTCAGTGAGAGTGAGTCAATTTGTGAGTCCGTGAGAGTAAGTCAGTGAGAGTGAGCCAGTGAGAGTGAGTCAATTAGTGAGAGAGTGAGTTAGTCAGTGAGAGTGAGTCATTGAGAGTGAGTCAATTAGTGAGCGAGTCAGTGAGAGCGAGTTAATTAGTGAGATTGAGTCAGTGAGAGTGAGTCATGAGAGAGAGTGAGTCAGTGAGAGTGAGTCAATTAGTGAGAGAGTGACTCAGTGAGAGTGAGCAAATTTGTGAGCAAGTGAGCCAGTGAGAGTGAGTCAATTAGTGAGAGAGTGAGTCAGTGAGAGTGAGCCAGTGAGAGTGAGTCAATGAGTGAGTGAGTGAGTCTGTGAGAGTGAGTCTGTGAGAGTGAGTCTGTGAGAGTGTGGCAATTAGTGAGAGTGTGGCAATTAGTGAGAGTGTGGCAATTAGCGAGAGAGTGAGTCAATTAGTGAGAGTGACTCAGTGAGTGAGTCAATTAGTGAGTGAGTGAGTCTGTGAGAGTGAGTCTGTGAGAGTGAGTCTGTGAGACTGTGGCAATTAGTGAGACTGTGGCAATTAGTGAGACTGTGGCAATTAGTGAGAGTGTGGGAATTAGTGAGAGAGTGAGTCGATTAGTGAGAGAGTGACTCAGTGAGTGAGTCAATTAGTGAGTGAGTCAGTGAGAGTGAGTCAATTAGTGAGTCATTGAGAGTGAGTCATGAGAGAGAGAGTGAGTCAGTGAGAGTGAGTCAATTAGTGAGTCATTGAGAGTGAGTCAATTAGTGAGTCATTGAGAGTGAGTCAATTAGTGAGTGTGTCAGTGAGAGTGAGTCAATTAGTGAGAGTGTGTCAGTGAGAGTGAGTCAATTAGTGAGTCCGTGAGAGTAAGTCAGTGAGAGTGAGTCAATTAGTTAGAGAGTGAGTGAGTCAGTGAGAGTGAGTCAATTAGTGAGTCATTGAGAGTGAGTCAATTAGTGAGTGAGTCAGTGACAGCGAGTTAATTAGTGAGATTGAGTCAGTGAGAGTGAGTCATGAGAGAGAGTGAGTGAGAGTGAGTCACCTAGTGAGAGAGTGACTCAGTAAGAGTGAGTAAATTTGTGAGCAAGTGAGCCAGTGAGAGTGAGTCAATTAGTGAGAGAGTGAGAGTGAGCCAGTGAGAGTGAGTCAATGAGTGAGTGAGTGAGTCTGTGAGAGTGAGTCTGTGAGAGTGTGGCAATTAGTGAGAGTGTGGCAATTAGTGAGAGTGTGGCAATTAGTGAGAGAGTGAGTAAATCTGTGAGAGTGACTCAGTGAGTGAGTCAATTAGTGAGTGAGTCAGTGAGAGTGAGTCAATTAGTGATAGTGAGTCAGTGAGAGTGAGTAAATGTTTGAGCAAGTGAGCCAGTGAGAGTGAGTCAATTAGTGAGAGAGTGACTCAGTGAGTGAGTCAATTAGTGAGTGAGTCAGTGAGAGTGAGTCAATTAGTGAGAGAGAGTGAGTCAGTGAGAGTGTGGCAATTAGTGAGAGTGTGGCAATTAGCGAGAGAGTGAGTCAATTAGTGAGAGTGACTCAGTGAGTGAGTCAATTAGTGAGTGAGTGAGTCTGTGAGAGTGAGTCTGTGAGAGTGAGTCTGTGAGACTGTGGCAATTAGTGAGACTGTGGCAATTAGTGAGACTGTGGCAATTAGTGAGAGTGTGGCAATTAGTGAGAGAGTGAGTCGATTAGTGAGAGAGTGACTCAGTGAGTGAGTCAATTAGTGAGTGAGTCAGTGAGAGTGAGTCAATTAGTGAGTCATTGAGAGTGAGTCATGAGAGAGAGAGTGAGTCAGTGAGAGTGAGTCAATTAGTGAGTCATTGAGAGTGAGTCAATTAGTGAGTCATTGAGAGTGAGTCAATTAGTGAGTGTGTCAGTGAGAGTGAGTCAATTAGTGAGAGTGTGTCAGTGAGAGTGAGTCAATTAGTGACTCCGTGAGAGTAAGTCAGTGAGAGTGAGTCAATTAGTTAGAGAGTGAGTGAGTCAGTGAGAGTGAGTCAATTAGTGAGTCATTGAGAGTGAGTCAATTAGTGAGTGAGTCAGTGACAGCGAGTTAATTAGTGAGATTGAGTCAGTGAGAGTGAGTCATGAGAGAGAGTGAGTGAGAGTGAGTCAATTAGTGAGAGAGTGACTCAGTAAGAGTGAGTAAATTTGTGAGCAAGTGAGCCAGTGAGAGTGAGTCAATTAGTGAGAGAGTGAGAGTGAGCCAGTGAGAGTGAGTCAATGAGTGAGTGAGTGAGTCTGTGAGAGTGAGTCTGTGAGAGTGTGGCAATTAGTGAGAGTGTGGCAATTAGTGAGAGTGTGGCAATTAGTGAGAGAGTGAGTCAATTAGTGAGAGTGACTCAGTGAGTGAGTCAATTAGTGAGTGAGTCAGTGAGAGTGAGTCAATTAGTGATAGTGAGTCAGTGAGAGTGAGTAAATGTTTGGGCAAGTGAGCCAGTGAGAGTGAGTCAATTAGTGAGAGAGTGACTCAGTGAGTGAGTCAATTAGTGAGTGAGTCAGTGAGAGTGAGTCAATTAGTGAGAGAGAGTGAGTCAGTGAGAGTGAGTCAATTAGTGAGTCATTGAGAGTGAGTCAATTAGTAAGTGAGTCTGTGAGAGTTAGTCAATTAGTGAGAGTGAGTCAGTGAGAGTGAGTCATGAGAGAGAGAGTGAGTCAGTGAGAGTGAGTCAATTAGTGAGAGAGAGAGAGTGAGTCAGTGAGAGTGAGGCAATTAGGGAGTCATTGAGAGTGAGTCAATTAGTAAGTGAGTCTGTGAGAGTGAGTCTGTGAGAGTGTGGCAATTAGTGAAAGAGTGACTCAGTGAGTGAGTCAATTAGTGTGTGAGTCAGTGAGAGTGAGTCAATTAGTGATAGTGAGTCAGTGAGAGTGAGTCATGAGAGAGAGTGAGTCAGTGAGAGTGAGTCAATTTGTGAGTCCGTGAGAGTAAGTCAGTGAGAGTGAGCCAGTGAGAGTGAGTCAATTAGTGAGAGAGTGAGTTAGTGAGAGTGAGTCAATTAGTGAGTCATTGAGAGTGAGTCAATTAGTGAGAGAGAGAGAGAGTGAGTCAGTGAGAGTGAGGCAATTAGTGAGTCATTGAGAGTGAGTCAATTAGTAAGTGAGTCTGTGAGAGTGAGTCTGTGAGAGTGAGTCTGTGAGAGTGAGTCTGTGAGAGTGTGGCAATTAGTGAGAGAGTGAGTCAATTAGTGAGCGAGTGACTCAGTGAGTGAGTCAATTAGTGAGTGAGTCATTGAGAGTGAGTCAATTAGTAAGAGTGAGTCTGTGAGAGTGAGTCTGTGAGAGTGAGTCAGTGAGAGTGTGGCAATTAGTGAGAGAGTGAGTCAATTAGTGAGAGAGTGACTCAGTGAGTGAGTCAATTAGTGAGTGAGTCAGTGAGAGTGAGTCAATTAGTGATAGTGAGTCAGTGAGAGTGAGTCATGAGAGAGAGTGAGTCAGTGAGAGTGAGTCAATTAGTGAGTCATTGAGAGTGAGTCAATTAGTGAGTGTGTCAGTGAGAGTTAGTCAATTAGTGAGTGTCAGTGAGAGTGAGTCAATTTGTGAGTCCGTGAGAGTAAGTCAGTGAGAGTGAGCCAGTGAGAGTGAGTCAATTAGTGAGAGTCAGTCAGTGAGAGTGAGTCAATTAGTGAGTCATTGAGAGTGAGTCAATTAGTCAGTGAGTCAGTGAGAGCGAGTTAATTAGTGAGATTGAGTCAGTGAGAGTGAGTCATGAGAGAGTGAGTCAGTGAGAGTGAGTCAATTAGTGAGAGAGTGTCTCAGTGAGAGTGAGTAAATTTATGAGCAAGTGAGCCAGTGAGAGTGAGTCAATTGGTGAGAGAGAGAGAGGGTGAGTCAGTGAGAGTGAGTCAATTAGTGAGTCATTGAGAGTGAGTTAATTAGTAAGTGAGTCTGTTCGAGTGAGTCAATTAGTGAGAGTGAGTCAGTGAGAGTGAGTCATGAGAGAGAGAGTGAGTCAGTGAGAGTGAGTCAATTAGTGAGTCATTGAGAGTGAGTCAATTAGTGAGTGAGTCAGTGAGTGAGTCAATTAGTGAGAGTGAGTCAGTGAGAGTGAGTCAATTAGTGAGTCAGTGAGAGTGAGCCAGTGAGAGTGAGCCAGTGAGAGTGAGCCAGTGAGAGTGAGTCAATGAGTGAGTGAGTGAGTCTGTGAGAGTGAGTCTGTGAGAGTGAGACTGTGGCAATTAGTGAGACTGTGGCAATTAGTGAGACTGTGGCAATTAGTGAGAGTGTGGCAATTAGTGAGAGTGTGGCAATTAGTGAGAGAGTGAGTCAATTAGTGAGAGTGACTCAGTGAGTGAGTCAATTAGTGAGTGAGTCAGTGAGAGTGAGTCAATTAGTGATAGTGAGTCAGTGAGAGTGAGTAAATGTTTGAGCAAGTGAGCCAGTGAGAGTGAGTCAATTAGTGAGAGAGAGAGTGAGTCAGTGAGAGTGAGTCAATTAGTGAGTCATTGAGAGTGAGTTAATTAGTAAGTGAGTCTGTTCGAGTGAGTCAATTAGTGAGAGTGAGTCAGTGAGAGTGAGTCATGAGAGAGAGAGTGAGTCAGTGAGAGTGAGTCAATTAGTGAGTCATTGAGAGTGAGTCAATTAGTGAGAGTGAGTCAGTGAGAGTGAGCCAGTGAGAGTGAGTCAATGAGTGAGTGAGTGTGTCTGTGAGAGTGAGTCTGTGAGAGTGAGTCTGTGAGAGTGTGGCAATTAGTGAGAGAGTGAGTCAATTAGTGAGCGAGTGACTCAGTGAGTGAGTCAATTAGTGAGTGAGTCATTGAGAGTGAGTCAATTAGTAAGAGTGAGTCTGTGAGAGTGAGTCTGTGAGAGTGAGTCAGTGAGAGTGTGGCAATTAGTGAGAGAGTGAGTCAATTAGTGAGAGAGTGACTCAGTGAGTGAGTCAATTAGTGAGTGAGTCAGTGAGAGTGAGTCAATTAGTGATAGTGAGTCAGTGAGAGTGAGTCATGAGAGAGAGTGAGTCAGTGAGAGTGAGTCAATTAGTGAGTCATTGAGAGTGAGTCAATTAGTGAGTGTGTCAGTGAGAGTTAGTCAATTAGTGAGAGTGTCAGTGAGAGTGAGTCAATTTGTGAGTCCGTGAGAGTAAGTCAGTGAGAGTGAGCCAGTGAGAGTGAGTCAATTAGTGAGAGTCAGTCAGTGAGAGTGAGTCAATTAGTGAGTCATTGAGAGTGAGTCAATTAGTCAGTGAGTCAGTGAGAGCGAGTTAATTAGTGAGATTGAGTCAGTGAGAGTGAGTCATGAGAGAGTGAGTCAGTGAGAGTGAGTCAATTAGTGAGAGAGTGTCTCAGTGAGAGTGAGTAAATTTGTGAGCAAGTGAGCCAGTGAGAGAGTGAGTCAATTGGTGAGAGAGAGAGAGGGTGAGTCAGTGAGAGTGAGTCAATTAGTGAGTCATTGAGAGTGAGTTAATTAGTAAGTGAGTCTGTTCGAGTGAGTCAATTAGTGAGAGTGAGTCAGTGAGAGTGAGTCATGAGAGAGAGAGTGAGTCAGTGAGAGTGAGTCAATTAGTGAGTCATTGAGAGTGAGTCAATTAGTGAGTGAGTCAGTGAGTGAGTCAATTAGTGAGAGTCAGTCAGTGAGAGTGAGTCAATTAGTGAGTCAGTGAGAGTGAGCCAGTGAGAGTGAGCCAGTGAGAGTGAGCCAGTGAGAGTGAGTCAATGAGTGAGTGAGTGAGTCTGTGAGAGTGAGTCTGTGAGAGTGAGACTGTGGCAATTAGTGAGACTGTGGCAATTAGTGAGACTGTGGCAATTAGTGAGAGTGTGGCAATTAGTGAGAGTGTGGCAATTAGTGAGAGAGTGAGTCAATTAGTGAGAGTGACTCAGTGAGTGAGTCAATTAGTGAGTGAGTCAGTGAGAGTGAGTCAATTAGTGATAGTGAGTCAGTGAGAGTGAGTAAATGTTTGAGCAAGTGAGCCAGTGAGAGTGAGTCAATTAGTGAGAGAGAGAGTGAGTCAGTGAGAGTGAGTCAATTAGTGAGTCATTGAGAGTGAGTTAATTAGTAAGTGAGTCTGTTCGAGTGAGTCAATTAGTGAGAGTGAGTCAGTGAGAGTGAGTCATGAGAGAGAGAGTGAGTCAGTGAGAGTGAGTCAATTAGTGAGTTATTGAGAGTGAGTCAATTAGTGAGAGTGAGTCAGTGACAGTGAGCCAGTGAGAGTGAGTCAATGAGTAAGTGAGTGAGTCTGTGAGAGTGAGTCTGTGAGAGTGTGGCAATTAGTGAGAGTGTGGCAATTAGTGAGAGTGTGGCAATTAGTGAGAGAGTGAGTCAATTAGTGAGAGTGACTCAGTGAGTGAGTCAATTAGTGAGTGAGTGAGTGAGTCTGTGAGAGTGAGTCTGTGAGAGTGAGTCTGTGAGACTGTGGCAATTAGTGAGAGTGTGGCAATTAATGAGAGTGTGGCAATTAGTGAGAGTGTGGCAATTAGTGAGAGAGTGAGTCTATTAGTGAGAGAGTGACTCAGTGAGTGAGTCAATTAGTGAGTGAGTCAGTGAGAGTGAGTCAATTAGTTATAGTGAGTCAGTGAGTGAGTCATGAGAGAGAGAGTGAGTCAGTGAGAGTGAGTCAATTAGTGAGTCATTGAGAGTGAGTCAATTAGTGAGTCATTGAGAGTGAGTCAATTAGTGAGTGTGTCAGTGAGAGTGAGTCAATTAGTGAGAGTGTGTCAGTGAGAGTGAGTCAATTAGTGAGTCCGTGAGAGTAAGTCAGTGAGAGTGAGTCAATTAGTTAGAGAGTGAGTGAGTCAGTGAGAGTGAGTCAATTAGTGAGTCATTGAGAGTGAGTGAATTGTAGGCTTTCTATTCCGTCACCACGAAAGTTCAGGAAGGAAGGGCATACATTATTGACAGATAAGCAGTTTTATAGAAAATGCATTACAGTGAAACAGATGCAAGAGGCGTAACAGTTGATAGTACAGATAAAAGGTGCATACGTAACTAATAGAGGCGGTCATATGGGCGTAATTTAATAAACATCATTATACATGATGTCACAAGTGGGTGGATCCATAAAAGAATCCTGCAATGTCAGCAGAAATATTTGGCAGAGATGCGCGCGCAGCCGCATGACGTGTGATTGACGTGCAACTAGAGGGTGAAGGGGACTTGACATTTAGCTCTACATGTGGAGACAGAAGTCTGGGGGTCATGTCAACCTAATCCCAAATCATATCTAATATCCTATGTTTAAAGAACTGTGTTATCCAAAAGGAAAGGTCTCTAGGATAGAATCTATTCTATACTGACTGTTAGTGCGTGTACAAGCGTCTAAGTGTCTACATGAGATGCGAGGGGGTAGGAATATTCCATGGTAACGGGGCTATGAATTACTTGCATGAGGACAGCGAGGCCTGGCCCTTTTGCACGGTAGCTGGAGGAATGTTTACCTAAACTACTAGACAGGAATGCATCGGATGAGGAGCGGAGTAGATAATCTTGAAGGTGAAATACAGTTTTTGGCAGGCAATATGCTGGATCAGGCACCGTTAGCCGTATAGGGAGTAGGACAAAGTTCATGGATACAGATGCAGGCTCAGACTGGAGCTTTCAGAGGCAGAAGGCAGGAAAAAGGCTTGATGACAGAATTCTGGGCCTACTCGCCTGAATCTGTAAAATGTGGAAAGTGAACCACATAAAGTCGGTGGCCTTTCATACTTAGGAATGGAATATCTGACCCATTCATGGCGGATCTGAAAGAGGACATGTTGACGGTGGACGCACATGTATTTGCGTCTTCAAAACTGGAACTGGAGGGAACATACATGTACTTATAGCATGCACATGGAGCCGTTGGGGTCTACGATAGGGGACATAACTGATCACAAAATTCATATTTCCTCAATTGAGAGTGAGTCAAATAGTGAGTGAGTCAGTGACAGCGAGTTAATTAGTGAGATTGAGTCAGTGAGAGTGAGTCATGAGAGAGAGTGAGTGAGAGTGAGTCAATTAGTGAGAGAGTGACTCAGTAAGAGTGAGTAAATTTGTGAGCAAGTGAGCCAGTGAGAGTGAGTCAATTAGTGAGAGAGTGAGAGTGAGCCAGTGAGAGTGAGTCAATGAGTGAGTGAGTGAGTCTGTGAGAGTGAGTCTGTGAGAGTGTGGCAATTAGTGAGAGTGTGGCAATTAGTGAGAGTGTGGCAATTAGTGAGAGAGTGAGTCAATTAGTGAGAGTGACTCAGTGAGTGAGTCAATTAGTGAGTGAGTCAGTGAGAGTGAGTCAATTAGTGATAGTGAGTCAGTGAGAGTGAGTAAATGTTTGAGCAAGTGAGCCAGTGAGAGTGAGTCAATTAGTGAGAGAGAGAGTGAGTCAGTGAGAGTGAGTCAATTAGTGAGTCATTGAGAGCGAGTTAATTAGTAAGTGAGTCTGTTCGAGTGAGTCAATTAGTGAGAGTGAGTCAGTGAGAGTGAGTCATGAGAGAGAGAGTGAGTCAGTGAGAGTGAGTCATGAGAGAGAGAGTGAGTCAGTGAGAGTGAGTCAATTAGTGAGTCATTGAGAGTGAGTCAATTAGTGAGAGTGAGTCAGTGAGAGTGAGTCAATTAGTGAGTCAGTGAGAGTAAGTCAGAGAGAGTGAGCCAGTGAGAGTGAGCCAGTGAGAGTGAGCCAGTGAGAGTGAGCCAGTGATAGTGAATCAATGAGTGAGTGAGTGAGTCTGTGAGAGTGAGTCTGTGAGAGTGAGTCTGTGAGAGTGTGGCAATTAGTGAGAGTGTGGCAATTAGTGAGAGTGTGGCAATTAGTGAGAGAGTGAGTCAAGTAGTGAGAGTGACTCAGTGAGTGAGTCAATTAGTGAGTGAGTCAGTGAGAGTGAGTCAATTAGTGATAGTGAGTCAGTGAGAGTGAGACATGAGAGAGAGAGAGTGAGTCAGTGAGAGTGAGTCAATTAGTGAGTCATTGAGAGTGAGTCAATTAGTGAGTGTGTCAGTGACAGTGAGTCAATTAGTGAGAGCGTGTCAGTGAGAGTGAGTCAATTAGTGAGTCCGTGAGAGTAAGTCAGTGAGAGTGAGCCAGTGAGAGTGAGTGAGTCAGTGAGAGTGAGTCAATTAGTGAGTCATTGAGAGTGAGTCTTTTAGTGAGTGAGTCAGTGAGAGCGAGTTAATTAGTGAGATTGAGTCAGTGAGAGTGAGTCATGAGAGAGAGAGAGTGAGTCAGTGAGAGAGTGACTCAGTGAGATTGAGTAAATGTTTGAGCAAGTGAGCCAGTGAGAGTGAGTCAATTAGTGAGAGAGAGAGTGAGTCAGTGAGAGCGAGTCAATTGGTGAGTCATTGAGAGTGAGTCAATTAGTAAGTGAGTCTGTGAGAGTGAGTCAATTAGTGAGAGTGAGTCAGTGAGAGCGAGTTAATTAGTGAGATTGAGTCAGTGAGAGTGAGTCATGAGAGAGAGTGTGAGTCAGTGAGAGTGAGTCAATTAGTGAGAGAGTGACTAAGTGAGAGTGAGTAAATTTGTGAGGAAGTGAGCCAGTGAGAGTGAGTCAATTAGTGAGAGAGAGAGAGTGAGTCAGTGAGAGTGAGTCAATTAGTGAGTCATTGAGAGTGAGTGAATTAGTGAGTCATTGAGAGTGAGTCAATTAGTGAGTGTGTCAGTGAGAGTGAGTCAATTAGTGAGAGTGTGTCAGTGAGAGTGAGTCAATTAGTGAGTCCGTGAGAGTAAGTCAGTGAGAGTGAGTCAATTAGTTAGAGAGTGAGTGAGTCAGTGAGAGTGAGTCAATTAGTGAGAGTGTGGCAATTAGTGAGAGTGTGGCAATTAGTGAGAGAGTGAGTTAATTAGTGAGAGTGACTCAGTGAGTGAGTCAATTAGTGAGTGAGTCAGTGAGAGTGAGTCAATTAGTGATAGTGAGTCAGTGAGAGTGACTAAATGTTTGAGCAAGTGAGCCAGTGAGAGTGAGTCAATTAGTGAGAGAGAGTCAATTAGTGAGTCATTGAGAGTGAGTTAATTAGTGAGTCTGTTCAAGTGAGTTAATTAGTGAGAGTGAGTCAGTGAGAGTGAGTCATGAGAGAGAGAGTGAGTCAGTGAGAGTGAGTCAATTAGTGAGTCATTGAGAGTGAGTCAATTAGTGAGTGAGTCAGTGAGTGAGTCAATTAGTGAGAGTGAGTCAGTGAGAGTGAGTCAATTAGTGAGTCAGTGAGAGTGAGCCAGTGAGAGTGAGCCAGTGAGAGTGAGCCAGTGAGAGTGAGTCAATTAGTGAGAGAGTCAGTGAGTCAGTGAGAGTGAGTCAATTAGTGAGCCATTGAGAGTGAGTCAATTAGTGAGTCGGTGAGACCGAGTTAATTAGTGAGATTGAGTCAGTGAGAGTGAGTCAATTAGTGAGAGAGTGACTCTGTGAGAGTGAGTAAATTTGTGAGCAAGTGAGCCAGTGAGAGTGAGTCAATTAGTGAGAGAGAGAGAGAGTGAGTCAGTGAGAGTGAGGCAATTAGTGAGTCATTGAGAGTGAGTCTGTGAGAGTGAGTCTGTGAGAGTGAGTCTGTGAGAGTGAGTCAGTGAGAGTGTGGCAATTAGTGAGAGAGTGAGTCAATTAGTGAGAGAGTGACTCAGTGAGTGAGTCAATTAGTGAGTGAGTCAATTAGTGATAGTGAATCAGTGAGAGTGAGTCATGAGAGAGAGTGAGTCAGTGAGAGTGAGTCAATTAGTGAGTCATTGAGAGTGAGTCAATTAGTGAGTGTGTCAGTGAGAGTTAGTCAATTAGTGAGAGTGTGTCAGTAAGAGTGAGTCAATTTGTGAGTCCGTGAGAGTAAGTCAGTGAGAGTGAGCCAGTGAGAGTCAGTCAATTAGTGAGAGTCAGTCAGTGAGAGTGAGTCAATTAGTGAGTCATTGAGAGTGAGTTAATTAGTAAGTGAGTCTGTTCGAGTGAATCCATTAGTGAGAGTGAGTCAGTGAGAGTGAGTGAGTCATGAGAGAGAGAGTGATTCAGTGAGAGTGAGTCAATTAGTGAGTGAGTCAGTGAGAGAGTCAATTAGTGAGAGTGAGTCAGTGAGAGTGAGTCAATTAGTGAGTCAGTGAGAGTAAATCAGTGAGAGTGAGCCAGTGAGAGTGAGCCAGTGAGAGTGAGCCAGTGAGAGTGAATCAATGAGTGAGTGAGTGAGGCTGTGAGAGTGAGTCTGTGAGAGTGAGTCTGTGAGAGTGTGGCAATTAGTGAGAGTGTGGCAATTAGTGAGAGTGTGGCAATCAATGAGTGAGTGAGTGAGTCTGTGAGAGTGAGTCTGTGAGAGTGTGGCAATTAGTGAGAGTGTGGCAATTGGTGAGAGTGTGGCAATTAGTGAGAGAGTGAGTCAATTAGTGAGAGTGACTCAGTGAGTGAGTCAATTAGTGAGTGAGTCAGTGAGAGTGAGTCAATTAGTGATAGTGAGTCAGTGAGAGTGAGTCATGAGAGAGAGAGTGACTCAGTGAGTGAGTCAATTAGTGAGTGTGTCAGTGAGAGTGAGTCAATTAGTGAGAGTGTGTCAGTGAGAGTGAGTCAATTAGTGAGTCTGTGAGAGTAAGTCAGTGAGAGTGAGCCAGTGAGAGTGAGTGAGTCAGTGGGAGTGAGTCAATTAGTGAGTCATTGAGAGTGAGTCTTTTAGTGAGTGAGTCAGTGAGAGCGAGATAATTAGTGAGATTGAGTCAGTGAGAGTGAGTCATGAGAGAGAGAGAGTGAGTCAGTGAGAGAGTGACTCAGTGAGAGTGAGTAAATGTTTGAGCAAGTAAGCCAGTGAGAGTGAGTCAATTAGTGAGAGAGAGAGTGAGTCAGTGAGAGTGAATCAATTAGTGAGTCAATTAGTAAGTGAGTCTGTGAGAGTGAGTCAATTAGTGAGAGTGAGTCAGTGAGAGTGAGTCATGAGAGAGAGAGTGAGTCAGTGAGAGTGAGTCAATTAGTGAGTCATTGAGAGTGAGTCAATCAGTGAGTGAGTCAGTGAGAGCGAGTTAATTAGTGAGATTGAGTCAGTGAGAGTGAGTCATGAGAGAGAGTGTGAGTCAGTGAGAGTGAGTCAATTAGTGAGAGAGTGACTCAGTGAGAGTGAGTAAATTTGTGAGGAAGTGAGCCAGTGAGAGTGAGTCAATTAGTGAGAGAGAGAGTGAGTCAGTGAGAGTGAGTAAATTAGTGAGTCATTGAGAGTGAGTTAATTAGTAAGTGAGTCTGTTCGAGTGAGTCAATTAGTGAGAGTGAGTCAGTGAGAGTGAGTCATGAGAGAGAGTGAGTCAGTGAGAGTGAGTCAATTAGTGAGTCGTTGAGAGTGAGTCAATTAGTGAGTGAGTCAGTGAGTGAGTCAATTAGTGAGAGTGAGTCAGTGAGAGTGTGTCAATTAGTGAGTCAGTGAGAGTGAGCCAGTGAGAGTGAGCCAGTGAGAGTGAGTCAATGAGTGAGTGAGTCTGTGAGAGTGAGTCTGTGAGAGTGAGTCTGTGAGAGTGAGTCTGTGAGACTGTGGCAATTAGTGAGATTGTGGCAATTAGTGAGACTGTGGCAATTAGTGAGAGTGTGGCAATTAGTGAGAGTGTGGCAATTAGTGAGAGAGTGAGTTAATTAGTGAGAGTGACTCAGTGAGTGAGTCAATTAGTGAGTGAGTCAGTGAGAGTGAGTCAATTAGTGATAGTGCGTCAGTGAGAGTGAGTAAATGTTTGAGCAAGTGAGCCAGTGAGAGTGAGTCAATTAGTGAGAGAGAGTGAGTCAATTAGTGAGTCATTGAAAGTGAGTTAATTAGTGAGTCTTTTCGAGTGAGTCAATTAGTGAGAGTGAGTCAGTGAGAGTGAGTCATGAGAGAGAGAGTGAGTCAGTGAGAGTGAGTCAATTAGAGAGTCATTGAGAGTGAGTCAATTAGTGAGTGAGTCAGTGAGTGAGTCAATTAGTGAGAGTGAGTCAGTGAGAGTGTGTCAATTAGTGAGTCAGTGAGAGTGAGCCAGTGAGAGTGAGCCAGTGAGAGTGAGCCAGTGAGAGTGAGCCAGTGAGAGTGAGTCAATGAGTGAGTGAGTCTGTGTGAGTGAGTCTGTGAGAGTGTGGCAATTAGTGAGAGTGTGGCAATTATTGAGAGTGTGGCAATTAGTGAGAGTGTGGCAATTAGTGAGAGTGTGGCAATTAGTGAGAGTGTGGCAATTAGTGAGAGAGTGAGTTAATCTGTGAGAGTGAGTAAATTTGTGAGCAAGTGAGCCAGTGAGAGTGAGTCAATTAGTGAGAGAGAGAGAGAGTGAGTCAGTGAGAGTGAGGCAATTAGTGAGTCATTGAGAGTGAGTCAATTAGTAAGTGAGTCTGTGAGAGTGAGTCTGTGAGAGTGAGTCTGTGAGAGTGTGGCAATTAGTGAGTGAGTGACTCAGTGAGTGAGTCAATTAGTGAGTGAGTCAGTGAGAGTGAGTCAATTAGTGATAGTGAGTCAGTGAGAGTGAGTCATGAGAGAGAGTGAGTCAGTGAGAGTGAGTCAATTAGTGAGTCATTGAGAGTGAGTCAATTAGTGAGTGTCAGTGAGAGTTAGTCAATTAGTGAGAGTGTGTCAGTGAGAGTGAGTCAATTTGTGAGTCCGTGAGAGTAAGTCAGTGAGAGTGAGCCAGTGAGAGTGAGTCAATTAGTGAGAGTCAGTCAGTGAGAGTGAGTCAATTAGTGAGTCATTGAGAGTGAGTCAATTAGTCAGTGAGTCAGTGAGAGCGAGTTAATTAGTGAGATTGAGTCAGTGAGAGTGAGTCATGAGAGAGTGAGTCAGTGAGAGTGAGTCAATTAGTGAGAGAGTGTCTCAGTGAGAGTGAGTAAATTTGTGAGCAAGTGAGCCAGTGAGAGTGAGTCAATTGGTGAGAGAGAGAGAGGGTGAGTCAGTGAGAGTGAGTCAATTAGTGAGTCATTGAGAGTGAGTTAATTAGTAAGTGAGTCTGTTCGAGTGAGTCAATTAGTGAGAGTGAGTCAGTGAGAGTGAGTCATGAGAGAGAGAGTGAGTCAGTGAGAGTGAGTCAATTAGTGAGTCATTGAGAGTGAGTCAATTAGTGAGTGAGTCAGTGAGTGAGTCAATTAGTGAGAGTGAGTCAGTGAGAGTGAGTCAATTAGTGAGTCAGTGAGAGTGAGCCAGTGAGAGTGAGCCAGTGAGAGTGAGCCAGTGAGAGTGAGTCAATGAGTGAGTGAGTGAGTCTGTGAGAGTGAGTCTGTGAGACTGTGGCAATTAGTGAGACTGTGGCAATTAGTGAGAGTGTGGCAATTAGTGAGAGTGTGGCAATTAGTGAGAGAGTGAGTCAATTAGTGAGAGAGTGACTCAGTGAGTGAGTCAATTAGTGAGTGAGTCAGTGAGAGTGAGTCAATTAGTGATAGTGAGTCAGTGAGAGTGAGTCATGAGAGAGAGAGTGAGTCAGTGAGAGTGAGTCAATTAGTGAGTCATTGAGAGTGAGTCAATTAGTGAGTCCGTGAGAGTAAGTCAGTGAGAGTGAGTCAATTAGTTAGAGAGTGAGTGAGTCAGTGAGAGTGAGTCAATTAGTGAGTCATTGAGAGTGAGTCAATTAGTGAGTGAGTCAGTGACCGAGTTAATTAGTGAGATTGAGTCAGTGAGAGTGAGTCATGAGAGAGAGTGAGTGAGAGTGAGTCAATTAGTGAGAGAGTGACTCAGTAAGAGTGAGTAAATTTGTGAGCAAGTGAGCCAGTGAGAGTGAGTCAATTAGTGAGAGAGAGTGAGTCAGTGAGAGTGAGTCAATTAGTGAGTCATTGAGAGTGAGTCAATTAGTGAGTGAGTCAGTGAGTGAGTCAATTAGTGAGAGTGAGTCAGTGAGAGTGTGTCAATTAGTGAGTCAGTGAGAGTGAGCCAGTGAGAGTGAGCCAGTGAGAGTGAGTCAATGAGTGAGTGAGTCTGTGAGAGTGAGTCTGTGAGAGTAAGTCTGTGAGAGTGAGTCTGTGAGACTGTGGCAATTAGTGAGATTGTGGCAATTAGTGAGACTGTGGCAATTAGTGAGAGTGTGGCAATTAGTGAGAGTGTGGCAATTAGTGAGAGAGTGAGTTAATTAGTGAGAGTGACTCAGTGAGTGAGTCAATTAGTGAGTGAGTCAGTGAGAGTGAGTCAATTAGTGATAGTGCGTCAGTGAGAGTGAGTAAATGTTTGAGCAAGTGAGCCAGTGAGAGTGAGTCAATTAGTGAGAGAGAGTGAGTCAATTAGTGAGTCATTGAAAGTGAGTTAATTAGTGAGTCTTTTCGAGTGAGTCAATTAGTGAGAGTGAGTCAGTGAGAGTGAGTCATGAGAGAGAGAGTGAGTCAGTGAGAGTGAGTCAATTAGAGAGTCATTGAGAGTGAGTCAATTAGTGAGTGAGTCAGTGAGTGAGTCAATTAGTGAGAGTGAGTCAGTGAGAGTGTGTCAATTAGTGAGTCAGTGAGAGTGAGCCAGTGAGAGTGAGCCAGTGAGAGTGAGCCAGTGAGAGTGAGCCAGTGAGAGTGAGTCAATGAGTGAGTGAGTCTGTGTGAGTGAGTCTGTGAGAGTGTGGCAATTAGTGAGAGTGTGGCAATTATTGAGAGTGTGGCAATTAGTGAGAGTGTGGCAATTAGTGAGAGTGTGGCAATTAGTGAGAGTGTGGCAATTAGTGAGAGAGTGAGTTAATCTGTGAGAGTGAGTAAATTTGTGAGCAAGTGAGCCAGTGAGAGTGAGTCAATTAGTGAGAGAGAGAGAGAGTGAGTCAGTGAGAGTGAGGCAATTAGTGAGTCATTGAGAGTGAGTCTGTGAGAGTGAGTCTGTGAGAGTGAGTCTGTGAGAGTGTGGCAATTAGTGAGTGAGTGACTCAGTGAGTGAGTCAATTAGTGAGTGAGTCAGTGAGAGTGAGTCAATTAGTGATAGTGAGTCAGTGAGAGTGAGTCATGAGAGAGAGTGAGTCAGTGAGAGTGAGTCAATTAGTGAGTCATTGAGAGTGAGTCAATTAGTGAGTGTCAGTGAGAGTTAGTCAATTAGTGAGAGTGTGTCAGTGAGAGTGAGTCAATTTGTGAGTCCGTGAGAGTAAGTCAGTGAGAGTGAGCCAGTGAGAGTGAGTCAATTAGTGAGAGTCAGTCAGTGAGAGTGAGTCAATTAGTGAGTCATTGAGAGTGAGTCAATTAGTCAGTGAGTCAGTGAGAGCGAGTTAATTAGTGAGATTGAGTCAGTGAGAGTGAGTCATGAGAGAGTGAGTCAGTGAGAGTGAGTCAATTAGTGAGAGAGTGTCTCAGTGAGAGTGAGTAAATTTGTGAGCAAGTGAGCCAGTGAGAGTGAGTCAATTGGTGAGAGAGAGAGAGGGTGAGTCAGTGAGAGTGAGTCAATTAGTGAGTCATTGAGAGTGAGTTAATTAGTAAGTGAGTCTGTTCGAGTGAGTCAATTAGTGAGAGTGAGTCAGTGAGAGTGAGTCATGAGAGAGAGAGTGAGTCAGTGAGAGTGAGTCAATTAGTGAGTCATTGAGAGTGAGTCAATTAGTGAGTGAGTCAGTGAGTGAGTCAATTAGTGAGAGTGAGTCAGTGAGAGTGAGTCAATTAGTGAGTCAGTGAGAGTGAGCCAGTGAGAGTGAGCCAGTGAGAGTGAGCCAGTGAGAGTGAGTCAATGAGTGAGTGAGTGAGTGAGTCTGTGAGAGTGAGTCTGTGAGACTGTGGCAATTAGTGAGACTGTGGCAATTAGTGAGACTGTGGCAATTAGTGAGAGTGTGGCAATTAGTGAGAGTGTGGCAATTAGTGAGAGAGTGAGTCAATTAGTGAGAGAGTGACTCAGTGAGTGAGTCAATTAGTGAGTGAGTCAGTGAGAGTGAGTCAATTAGTGATAGTGAGTCAGTGAGAGTGAGTCATGAGAGAGAGAGTGAGTCAGTGAGAGTGAGTCAATTAGTGAGTCATTGAGAGTGAGTCAATTAGTGAGTCCGTGAGAGTAAGTCAGTGAGAGTGAGTCAATTAGTTAGAGAGTGAGTGAGTCAGTGAGAGTGAGTCAATTAGTGAGTCATTGAGAGTGAGTCAATTAGTGAGTGAGTCAGTGACCGAGTTAATTAGTGAGATTGAGTCAGTGAGAGTGAGTCATGAGAGAGAGTGAGTGAGAGTGAGTCAATTAGTGAGAGAGTGACTCAGTAAATTTGTGAGCAAGTGAGCCAGTGAGAGTGAGTCAATTAGTGAGAGAGAGTGAGTCAGTGAGAGTGAGTCAATTAGTGAGTCATTGAGAGTGAGTCAATTAGTAAGTGAGTCTGTGAGAGTTAGTCAATTAGTGAGAGTGAGTCAGTGAGAGTGAATCATGAGAGAGAGAGTGAGTCAGTGAGAGTGAGTCAATTAGTGAGAGAGAGAGAGTGAGTCAGTGAGAGTGAGGCAATTAGTGAGTCATTGAGAGTGAGTCAATTAGTAAGTGAGTCTGTGAGAGTGAGTCTGTGAGAGTGTGGCAATTAGTGAGAGAGTGACTCAGTGAGTGAGTCAGTGAGAGTGAGTCAATTAGTGATAGTGAGTCAGTGAGAGTGAGTCATGAGAGAGAGTGAGTCAGTGAGAGTGAGTCAATTTGTGAGTCCGTGAGAGTAAGTCAGTGAGAGTGAGCCAGTGAGAGTGAGTCAATTAGTGAGAGAGTGAGTTAGTCAGTGAGAGTGAGTCAATTAGTGAGTCATTGAGAGTGAGTCAATTAGTGAGCGAGTCAGTGAGAGCGAGTTAATTAGTGAGATTGAGTCAGTGAGAGTGAGTCATGAGAGAGAGTGAGTCAGTGAGAGTGAGTCAATTAGTGAGAGAGTGACTCAGTGAGAGTGAGTAAATTTGTGAGCAAGTGAGCCAGTGAGAGTGAGTCAATTAGTGAGAGAGTGAGTCAGTGAGAGTGAGCCAGTGAGAGTGAGTCAATGAGTGAGTGAGTTAGTCTGTGAGAGTGAGTCTGTGAGAGTGAGTCTGTGAGAGTGTGGCAATTAGTGAGAGTGTGGAAATTAGTGAGAGTGTGGCAATTAGTGAGAGAGTGAGTCAATTAGTGAGAGTGACTCAGTGAGTGAGTCAATTAGTGAGTGAGTGAGTCTGTGAGAGTGAGTCTGTGAGAGTGAGTCTGTGAGACTGTGGCAATTAGTGAGACTGTGGCAATTAGTGAGACTGTGGCAATTAGTGAGAGTGTGGCAATTAGTGAGAGTGTGGCAATTAGTGAGAGAGTGAGTCGATTAGTGAGAGAGTGACTCAGTGAGTGAGTCAATTAGTGAGTGAGTCAGTGAGAGTGAGTCAATTAGTGAGTCATTGAGAGTGAGTCAATTAGTGAGTCATTGAGAGTGAGTCGATTAGTGAGTGTGTCAGTGAGAGTGAGTCAATTAGTGAGAGTGTGTCAGTGAGAGTGAGTCAATTAGTGAGTGTGTCAGTGAGAGTGAGTCAATTAGTGAGAGTGTGTCAGTGAGAGTGAGTCAATTAGTGAGTCCGTGAGAGTAAGTCAGTGAGAGTGAGTCAATTAGTTAGAGAGTGAGTGAGTCAGTGAGAGTGAGTCAATTAGTGAGTCATTGAGAGTGAGTCAATTAGTGAGTGAGTCAGTGACAGCGAGTTAATTAGTGAGATTGAGTCAGTGAGAGTGAGTCATGAGAGAGAGTGAGTGAGAGTGAGTCAATTAGTGAGAGAGTGACTCAGTAAGAGTGAGTAAATTTGTGAGCAAGTGAGCCAGTGAGAGTGAGTCAATTAGTGAGAGAGAGTGAGTCAGTGAGAGTGAGTCAATTAGTGAGTCATTGAGAGTGAGTCAATTAGTAAGTGAGTCTGTGAGAGTTAGTCAATTAGTGAGAGTGAGTCAGTGAGAGTGAGTCATGAGAGAGAGAGTGAGTCAGTGAGAGTGAGTCAATTAGTGAGAGAGAGAGAGTGAGTCAGTGAGAGTGAGGCAATTAGTGAGTCATTGAGAGTGAGTCAATTAGTAAGTGAGTCTGTGAGAGTGAGTCTGTGAGAGTGTGGCAATTAGTGAGAGAGTGACTCAGTGAGTGAGTCAATTAGTGTGTGAGTCAGTGAGAGTGAGTCAATTAGTGATAGTGAGTCAGTGAGAGTGAGTCATGAGAGAGAGTGAGTCAGTGAGAGTGAGTCAATTTGTGAGTCCGTGAGAGTAAGTCAGTGAGAGTGAGCCAGTGAGAGTGAGTCAATTAGTGAGAGAGTGAGTTAGTGAGAGTGAGTCAATTAGTGAGTCATTGAGAGTGAGTCAATTAGTGAGAGAGAGAGAGAGTGAGTCAGTGAGAGTGAGGCAATTAGTGAGTCATTGAGAGTGAGTCTGTGAGAGTGAGTCAATTTGTGAGTCCGTGAGAGTAAGTTAGTGAGAGTGAGCCAGTGAGAGTGAGTCAATTAGTGAGAGAGAGTGAGTCAGTGAGAGTGAGTCAATTAGTGAGTCATTGAGAGTGAGTCAATTAGTAAGTGAGTCTGTGAGAGTTAGTCAATTAGTGAGAGTGAGTCAGTGAGAGTGAGTCATGAGAGAGTGAGTCAGTGAGAGTGAGTCAATTAGTGAGAGAGAGAGAGTGAGTCAGTGAGAGTGAGGCAATTAGTGAGTCATTGAGAGTGAGTCAATTAGTAAGTGAGTCTGTGAGAGTGAGTCTGTGAGAGTGTGGCAATTAGTGAGAGAGTGACTCAGTGAGTGAGTCAATTAGTGTGTGAGTCAGTGAGAGTGAGTCAATTAGTGATAGTGAGTCAGTGAGAGTGAGTCATGAGAGAGAGTGAGTCAGTGAGAGTGAGTCAATTTGTGAGTCCGTGAGAGTAAGTCAGTGAGAGTGAGCCAGTGAGAGTGAGTCAATTAGTGAGAGAGTGAGTTAGTGAGAGTGAGTCAATTAGTGAGTCATTGAGAGTGAGTCAATTAGTGAGAGAGAGAGAGAGTGAGTCAGTGAGAGTGAGGCAATTAGTGAGTCATTGAGAGTGAGTCTGTGAGAGTGAGTCTGAGAGAGTGAGTCTGTGAGAGTGTGGCAATTAGTGAGAGAGTGAGTCAATTAGTGAGCAAGTGACTCAGTGAGTGAGTCAATTAGTGAGTGAGTCAGTGAGAGTGAGTCAATTAGTGATAGTGAGTCAGTGAGAGTGAGTCATGAGAGAGAGTGAGTCAGTGAGAGTGAGTCAATTAGTGAGTCATTGAGAGTGAGTCAATTAGTGAGTGTCAGTGAGAGTTAGTCAATTAGTGAGAGTGTGTCAATGAGAGTGAGTCAATTTGTGAGTCCGTGAGAGTAAGTCAGTGAGAGTGAGCCAGTGAGAGTGAGTCAATTAGTGAGAGTCAGTCAGTGAGAGTGAGTCAATTAGTGAGTCATTGAGAGTGAGTCAATTAGTCAGTGAGTCAGTGAGAGCAAGTTAATTAGTGAGATTGAGTCAGTGAGAGTGAGTCATGAGAGAGTGAGTCAGTGAGAGTGAGTCAATTAGTGAGAGAGTGTCTCAGTGAGAGTGAGTAAATTTGTGAGCCAGTGAGAGTGAGTCAATTGGTAAGAGAGAGAGAGGGTGAGTCAGTGAGAGTGAGTCAATTAGTGAGTCATTGAGAGTGAGTTAATTAGTAAGTGAGTCTGTTCGAGTGAGTCAATTAGTGAGAGTGAGTCAGTGAGAGTGAGTCATGGGAGAGAGAGTGAGTCAGTGAGAGTGAGTCAATTAGTGAGTCATTGAGAGTGAGTCAATTAGTGAGTGAGTCAGTGAGTGAGTCAATTAGTGAGAGTGAGTCAGTGAGAGTGAGTCAATTAGTGAGTCAGTGAGAGTGAGCCAGTGAGAGTGAGCCAGTGAGAGTGAGCCAGTGAGAGTGAGTCAATGAGTGAGTGAGTGAGTCTGTGAGAGTGAGTCTGTGAGAGTGAGTCTGTGAGACTGTGGCAATTAGTGAGACTGTGGCAATTAGTGAGAGTGTGGCAATTAGTGAGAGTGTGGCAATTAGTGAGAGAGTGAGTCAATTAGTGAGAGAGTGACTCAGTGAGTGAGTCAATTAGTGAGTGAGTCAGTGAGAGTGAGTCAATTAGTGATAGTGAGTCAGTGAGAGTGAGTCATGAGAGAGAGTGAGTCAGTGAGAGTGAGTCAATTAGTGAGTCATTGAGAGTGAGTCAATTAGTGAGTCCGTGAGAGTAAGTCAGTGAGAGTGAGTCAATTAGTTAGAGAGTGAGTGAGTCAGTGAGAGTGAGTCAATTAGTGAGTCATTGAGAGTGAGTCAATTAGTGAGTGAGTCAGTGACAGCGAGTTAATTAGTGAGATTGAGTCAGTGAGAGTGAGTCATGAGAGAGAGTGAGTGAGAGTGAGTCAATTAGTGAGAGAGTGACTCAGTAAGAGTGAGTAAATTTGTGAGCAAGTGAGCCAGTGAGAGTGAGTCAATTAGTGAGAGAGAGTGAGTCAGTGAGAGTGAGTCATGAGAGAGAGTGAGTCAGTGAGAGTGAGTCAATTAGTGAGTCATTGAGAGTGAGTCAATTAGTGAGTGTCAGTGAGAGTTAGTCAATTAGTGAGAGTGTGTCAGTGAGAGTGAGTCAATTTGTGAGTCCGTGAGAGTAAGTCAGTGAGAGTGAGCCAGTGAGAGTGAGTCAATTAGTGAGAGTCAGTCAGTGAGAGTGAGTCAATTAGTGAGTCATTGAGAGTGAGTCAATTAGTCAGTGAGTCAGTGAGAGCGAGTTAATTAGTGAGATTGAGTCAGTGAGAGTGAGTCATGAGAGAGTGAGTCAGTGAGAGTGAGTCAATTAGTGAGAGAGTGTCTCAGTGAGAGTGAGTAAATTTGTGAGCAAGTGAGCCAGTGAGAGTGAGTCAATTGGTGAGAGAGAGAGAGGGTGAGTCAGTGAGAGTGAGTCAATTAGTGAGTCATTGAGAGTGAGTTAATTAGTAAGTGAGTCTGTTCGAGTGAGTCAATTAGTGAGAGTGAGTCAGTGAGAGTGAGTCATGAGAGAGAGAGTGAGTCAGTGAGAGTGAGTCAATTAGTGAGTCATTGAGAGTGAGTCAATTAGTGAGTGAGTCAGTGAGTGAGTCAATTAGTGAGAGTGAGTCAGTGAGAGTGAGTCAATTAGTGAGTCAGTGAGAGTGAGCCAGTGAGAGTGAGCCAGTGAGAGTGAGCCAGTGAGAGTGAGTCAATGAGTGAGTGAGTGAGTCTGTGAGAGTGAGTCTGTGAGACTGTGGCAATTAGTGAGACTGTGGCAATTAGTGAGACTGTGGCAATTAGTGAGAGTGTGGCAATTAGTGAGAGTGTGGCAATTAGTGAGAGAGTGAGTCAATTAGTGAGAGAGTGACTCAGTGAGTGAGTCAATTAGTGAGTGAGTCAGTGAGAGTGAGTCAATTAGTGATAGTGAGTCAGTGAGAGTGAGTCATGAGAGAGAGAGTGAGTCAGTGAGAGTGAGTCAATTAGTGAGTCATTGAGAGTGAGTCAATTAGTGAGTCCGTGAGAGTAAGTCAGTGAGAGTGAGTCAATTAGTTAGAGAGTGAGTGAGTCAGTGAGAGTGAGTCAATTAGTGAGTCATTGAGAGTGAGTCAATTAGTGAGTGAGTCAGTGACCGAGTTAATTAGTGAGATTGAGTCAGTGAGAGTGAGTCATGAGAGAGAGTGAGTGAGAGTGAGTCAATTAGTGAGAGAGTGACTCAGTAAGAGTGAGTAAATTTGTGAGCAAGTGAGCCAGTGAGAGTGAGTCAATTAGTGAGAGAGAGTGAGTCAGTGAGAGTGAGTCAATTAGTGAGTCATTGAGAGTGAGTCAATTAGTAAGTGAGTCTGTGAGAGTTAGTCAATTAGTGAGAGTGAGTCAGTGAGAGTGAATCATGAGAGAGAGAGTGAGTCAGTGAGAGTGAGTCAATTAGTGAGAGAGAGAGAGTGAGTCAGTGAGAGTGAGGCAATTAGTGAGTCATTGAGAGTGAGTCAATTAGTAAGTGAGTCTGTGAGAGTGAGTCTGTGAGAGTGTGGCAATTAGTGAGAGAGTGACTCAGTGAGTGAGTCAGTGAGAGTGAGTCAATTAGTGATAGTGAGTCAGTGAGAGTGAGTCATGAGAGAGAGTGAGTCAGTGAGAGTGAGTCAATTTGTGAGTCCGTGAGAGTAAGTCAGTGAGAGTGAGCCAGTGAGAGTGAGTCAATTAGTGAGAGAGTGAGTTAGTCAGTGAGAGTGAGTCAATTAGTGAGTCATTGAGAGTGAGTCAATTAGTGAGCGAGTCAGTGAGAGCGAGTTAATTAGTGAGATTGAGTCAGTGAGAGTGAGTCATGAGAGAGAGTGAGTCAGTGAGAGTGAGTCAATTAGTGGGAGAGTGACTCAGTGAGAGTGAGTAAATTTGTGAGCAAGTGAGCCAGTGAAAGTGAGTCAATTAGTGAGAGAGTGAGTCAGTGAGAGTGAGCCAGTGAGAGTGAGTCAATGAGTGAGTGAGTGAGTCTGTGAGAGTGAGTCTGTGAGAGTGAGTCTGTGAGAGTGTGGCAATTAGTGAGAGTGTGGAAATTAGTGAGAGTGTGGCAATTAGTGAGAGAGTGAGTCAATTAGTGAGAGTGACTCAGTGAGTGAGTCAATTAGTGAGTGAGTGAGTCTGTGAGAGTGAGTCTGTGAGAGTGAGTCTGTGAGACTGTGGCAATTAGTGAGACTGTGGCAATTAGTGAGACTGTGGCAATTAGTGAGAGTGTGGCAATTAGTGAGAGTGTGGCAATTAGTGAGAGAGTGAGTCGATTAGTGAGAGAGTGACTCAGTGAGTGAGTCAATTAGTGAGTGAGTCAGTGAGAGTGAGTCAATTAGTGAGTCATTGAGAGTGAGTCAATTAGTGAGTCATTGAGAGTGAGTCGATTAGTGAGTGTGTCAGTGAGAGTGAGTCAATTAGTGAGAGTGTGTCAGTGAGAGTGAGTCAATTAGTGAGTGTGTCAGTGAGAGTGAGTCAATTAGTGAGAGTGTGTCAGTGAGAGTGAGTCAATTAGTGAGTCCGTGAGAGTAAGTCAGTGAGAGTGAGTCAATTAGTTACAGAGTGAGTGAGTCAGTGAGAGTGAGTCAATTAGTGAGTCATTGAGAGTGAGTCAATTAGTGAGTGAGTCAGTGACAGCGAGTTAATTAGTGAGATTGAGTCAGTGAGAGTGAGTCATGAGAGAGAGTGAGTGAGAGTGAGTCAATTAGTGAGAGAGTGACTCAGTAAGAGTGAGTAAATTTGTGAGCAAGTGAGCCAGTGAGAGTGAGTCAATTAGTGAGAGAGAGTGAGTCAGTGAGAGTGAGTCAATTAGTGAGTCATTGAGAGTGAGTCAATTAGTAAGTGAGTCTGTGAGAGTTAGTCAATTAGTGAGAGTGAGTCAGTGAGAGTGAGTCATGAGAGAGAGAGTGAGTCAGTGAGAGTGAGTCAATTAGTGAGAGAGAGAGAGAGAGTCAGTGAGAGTGAGGCAATTAGTGAGTCATTGAGAGTGAGTCAATTAGTAAGTGAGTCTGTGAGAGTGAGTCTGTGAGAGTGTGGCAATTAGTGAGAGAGTGACTCAGTGAGTGAGTCAATTAGTGTGTGAGTCAGTGAGAGTGAGTCAATTAGTGATAGTGAGTCAGTGAGAGTGAGTCATGAGAGAGAGTGAGTCAGTGAGAGTGAGTCAATTTGTGAGTCCGTGAGAGTAAGTCAGTGAGAGTGAGCCAGTGAGAGTGAGTCAATTAGTGAGAGAGTGAGTTAGTGAGAGTGAGTCAATTAGTGAGTCATTGAGAGTGAGTCAATTAGTGAGAGAGAGAGAGAGTGAGTCAGTGAGAGTGAGGCAATTAGTGAGTCATTGAGAGTGAGTCTGTGAGAGTGAGTCTGAGAGAGTGAGTCTGTGAGAGTGTGGCAATTAGTGAGAGAGTGAGTCAATTAGTGAGCAAGTGACTCAGTGAGTGAGTCAATTAGTGAGTGAGTCAGTGAGAGTGAGTCAATTAGTGATAGTGAGTCAGTGAGAGTGAGTCATGAGAGAGAGTGAGTCAGTGAGAGTGAGTCAATTAGTGAGTCATTGAGAGTGAGTCAATTAGTGAGTGTCAGTGAGAGTTAGTCAATTAGTGAGAGTGTGTCAATGAGAGTGAGTCAATTTGTGAGTCCGTGAGAGTAAGTCAGTGAGAGTGAGCCAGTGAGAGTGAGTCAATTAGTGAGAGTCAGTCAGTGAGAGTGAGTCAATTAGTGAGTCATTGAGAGTGAGTCAATTAGTCAGTGAGTCAGTGAGAGCGAGTTAATTAGTGAGATTGAGTCAGTGAGAGTGAGTCATGAGAGAGTGAGTCAGTGAGAGTGAGTCAATTAGTGAGAGAGTGTCTCAGTGAGAGTGAGTAAATTTGTGAGCCAGTGAGAGTGTCAATTGGTAAGAGAGAGAGAGGGTGAGTCAGTGAGAGTGAGTCAATTAGTGAGTCATTGAGAGTGAGTTAATTAGTAAGTGAGTCTGTTCGAGTGAGTCAATTAGTGAGAGTGAGTCAGTGAGAGTGAGTCATGGGAGAGAGAGTGAGTCAGTGAGAGTGAGTCAATTAGTGAGTCATTGAGAGTGAGTCAATTAGTGAGTGAGTCAGTGAGTGAGTCAATTAGTGAGAGTGAGTCAGTGAGAGTGAGTCAATTAGTGAGTCAGTGAGAGTGAGCCAGTGAGAGTGAGCCAGTGAGAGTGAGCCAGTGAGAGTGAGTCAATGAGTGAGTGAGTGAGTCTGTGAGAGTGAGTCTGTGAGAGTGAGTCTGTGAGTCTGTGGCAATTAGTGAGACTGTGGCAATTAGTGAGAGTGTGGCAATTAGTGAGAGTGTGGCAATTAGTGAGAGAGTGAGTCAATTAGTGAGAGAGTGACTCAGTGAGTGAGTCAATTAGTGAGTGAGTCAGTGAGAGTGAGTCAATTAGTGATAGTGAGTCAGTGAGAGTGAGTCATGAGAGAGAGTGAGTCAGTGAGAGTGAGTCAATTAGTGAGTCATTGAGAGTGAGTCAATTAGTGAGTCCGTGAGAGTAAGTCAGTGAGAGTGAGTCAATTAGTTAGAGAGTGAGTGAGTCAGTGAGAGTGAGTCAATTAGTGAGTCATTGAGAGTGAGTCAATTAGTGAGTGAGTCAGTGACAGCGAGTTAATTAGTGAGATTGAGTCAGTGAGAGTGAGTCATGAGAGAGAGTGAGTGAGAGTGAGTCAATTAGTGAGAGAGTGACTCAGTAAGAGTGAGTAAATTTGTGAGCAAGTGAGCCAGTGAGAGTGAGTCAATTAGTGAGAGAGAGTAAGTCAGTGAGAGTGAGTCAATTAGTGAGTCATTGAGAGTGAGTCAATTAGTAAGTGAGTCTGTGAGAGTTAGTCAATTAGTGAGAGTGAGTCAGTGAGAGTGAGTCATGAGAGAGAGAGTGAGTCAGTGAGAGTGAGTCAATTAGTGAGAGAGAGAGAGTGAGTCAGTGAGAGTGAGGCAATTAGTGAGTCATTGAGAGTGAGTCAATTAGTAAGTGAGTCTGTGAGAGTGAGTCTGGGAGAGTGTGGCAATTAGTGAGAGAGTGACTCAGTGAGTGAGTCAATTAGTGTGTGAGTCAGTGAGAGTGAGTCAATTATTGATAGTGAGTCAGTGAGAGTGAGTCATGAGAGAGAGTGAGTCAGTGAGAGTGAGTCAATTTGTGAGTCCGTGAGAGTAAGTCAGTGAGAGTGAGCCAGTGAGAGTGAGTCAATTAGTGAGAGAGTGAGTTAGTGAGAGTGAGTCAATTAGTGAGTCATTGAGAGTGAGTCAATTAGTGAGAGAGAGAGAGAGTGAGTCAGTGAGAGTGAGGCAATTAGTGAGTCATTGAGAGTGAGTCTGTGAGAGGGAGTCTGAGAGAGTGAGTCTGTGAGAGTGTGGCAATTAGTGAGAGAGTGAGTCAATTAGTGAGCAAGTGACTCAGTGAGTGAGTCAATTAGTGAGTGAGTCAGTGAGAGTGAGTCAATTAGTGATAGTGAGTCAGTGAGAGTGAGTCATGAGAGAGAGTGAGTCAGTGAGAGTGAGTCAATTAGTGAGTCATTGAGAGTGAGTCAATTAGTGAGTGTCAGTGAGAGTTAGTCAATTAGTGAGAGTGTGTCAATGAGAGTGAGTCAATTTGTGAGTCCGTGAGAGTAAGTCAGTGAGAGTGAGCCAGTGAGAGTGAGTCAATTAGTGAGAGTCAGTCAGTGAGAGTGAGTCAATTAGTGAGTCATTGAGAGTGAGTCAATTAGTCAGTGAGTCAGTGAGAGCGAGTTAATTAGTGAGATTGAGTCAGTGAGAGTGAGTCATGAGAGAGTGAGTCAGTGAGAGTGAGTCAATTAGTGAGAGAGTGTCTCAGTGAGAGTGAGTAAATTTGTGAGCCAGTGAGAGTGAGTCAATTGGTAAGAGAGAGAGAGGGTGAGTCAGTGAGAGTGAGTCAATTAGTGAGTCATTGAGAGTGAGTTAATTAGTAAGTGAGTCTGTTCGAGTGAGTCAATTAGTGAGAGTGAGTCAGTGAGAGTGAGTCATGGGAGAGAGTGAGTCAGTGAGAGTGAGTCAATTAGTGAGTCATTGAGAGTGAGTCAATTAGTGAGTGAGTCAGTGAGTGAGTCAATTAGTGAGAGTGAGTCAGTGAGAGTGAGTCAATTAGTGAGTCAGTGAGAGTGAGCCAGTGAGAGTGAGCCAGTGAGAGTGAGCCAGTGAGAGTGAGTCAATGAGTGAGTGAGTGAGTCTGTGAGAGTGAGTCTGTGAGAGTGAGTCTGTGAGACTGTGGCAATTAGTGAGACTGTGGCAATTAGTGAGAGTGTGGCAATTAGTGAGAGTGTGGCAATTAGTGAGAGAGTGAGTCAATTAGTGAGAGAGTGACTCAGTGAGTGAGTCAATTAGTGAGTGAGTCAGTGAGAGTGAGTCAGTTAGTGATAGTGAGTCAGTGAGAGTGAGTCATGAGAGAGAGTGAGTCAGTGAGAGTGAGTCAATTAGTGAGTCATTGAGAGTGAGTCAATTAGTGAGTCCGTGAGAGTAAGTCAGTGAGAGTGAGTCAATTAGTTAGAGAGTGAGTGAGTCAGTGAGAGTGAGTCAATTAGTGAGTCATTGAGAGTGAGTCAATTAGTGAGTGAGTCAGTGACAGCGAGTTAATTAGTGAGATTGAGTCAGTGAGAGTGAGTCATGAGAGAGAGTGAGTGAGAGTGAGTCAATTAGTGAGAGAGTGACTCAGTAAGAGTGAGTAAATTTGTGAGCAAGTGAGCCAGTGAGAGTGAGTCAATTAGTGAGAGAGAGTGAGTCAGTGAGAGTGAGTCAATTAGTGAGTCATTGAGAGTGAGTCAATTAGTAAGTGAGTCTGTGAGAGTTAGTCAATTAGTGAGAGTGAGTCAGTGAGAGTGAGTCATGAGAGAGAGAGTGAGTCAGTGAGAGTGAGTCAATTAGTGAGAGAGAGAGAGTGAGTCAGTGAGAGTGAGGCAATTAGTGAGTCATTGAGAGTGAGTCAATTAGTAAGTGAGTCTGTGAGAGTGAGTCTGGGAGAGTGTGGCAATTAGTGAGAGAGTGACTCAGTGAGTGAGTCAATTAGTGTGTGAGTCAGTGAGAGTGAGTCAATTAGTGATAGTGAGTCAGTGAGAGTGAGTCATGAGAGAGAGTGAGTCAGTGAGAGTGAGTCAATTTGTGAGTCCGTGAGAGTAAGTCAGTGAGAGTGAGCCAGTGAGAGTGAGTCAATTAGTGAGAGAGTGAGTTAGTGAGAGTGAGTCAATTAGTGAGTCATTGAGAGTGAGTCAATTAGTGAGAGAGAGAGAGAGTGAGTCAGTGAGAGTGAGGCAATTAGTGAGTCATTGAGAGTGAGTCTGTGAGAGTGAGTCTGAGAGAGTGAGTCTGTGAGAGTGTGGCAATTAGTGAGAGAGTGAGTCAATTAGTGAGCAAGTGACTCAGTGAGTGAGTCAATTAGTGAGTGAGTCAGTGAGAGTGAGTCAATTAGTGATAGTGAGTCAGTGAGAGTGAGTCATGAGAGAGAGTGAGTCAGTGAGAGTGAGTCAATTAGTGAGTCATTGAGAGTGAGTCAATTAGTGAGTGTCAGTGAGAGTTAGTCAATTAGTGAGAGTGTGTCAGTGAGAGTGAGTCAATTTGTGAGTCCGTGAGAGTAAGTCAGTGAGAGTGAGCCAGTGAGAGTGAGTCAATTAGTGAGAGTCAGTCAGTGAGAGTGAGTCAATTAGTGAGTCATTGAGAGTGAGTCAATTAGTCAGTGAGTCAGTGAGAGCGAGTTAATTAGTGAGATTGAGTCAGTGAGAGTGAGTCATGAGAGAGTGAGTCAGTGAGAGTGAGTCAATTAGTGAGAGAGTGTCTCAGTGAGAGTGAGTAAATTTGTGAGCCAGTGAGAGTGAGTCAATTGGTAAGAGAGAGAGAGGGTGAGTCAGTGAGAGTGAGTCAATTAGTGAGTCATTGAGAGTGAGTTAATTAGTAAGTGAGTCTGTTCGAGTGAGTCAATTAGTGAGAGTGAGTCAGTGAGAGTGAGTCATGAGAGAGAGAGTGAGTCAGTGAGAGTGAGTCAATTAGTGAGTCATTGAGAGTGAGTCAATTAGTGAGTGAGTCAGTGAGTGAGTCAATTAGTGAGAGTGAGTCAGTGAGAGTGAGTCAATTAGTGAGTCAGTGAGAGTGAGCCAGTGAGAGTGAGCCAGTGAGAGTGAGCCAGTGAGAGTGAGTCAATGAGTGAGTGAGTGAGTCAGTGAGAGTGAGTCTGTGAGAGTGAGTCTGTGAGACTGTGGCAATTAGTGAGACTGTGGCAATTAGTGAGAGTGTGGCAATTAGTGAGAGTGTGGCAATTAGTGAGAGAGTGAGTCAATTAGTGAGAGAGTGACTCAGTGAGTGAGTCAATTAGTGAGTGAGTCAGTGAGAGTGAGTCAATTAGTGATAGTGAGTCAGTGAGAGTGAGTCATGAGAGAGAGAGTGAGTCAGTGAGAGTGAGTCAATTAGTGAGTCATTGAGAGTGAGTCAATTAGTGAGTCCGTGAGAGTAAGTCAGTGAGAGTGAGTCAATTAGTTAGAGAGTGAGTGAGTCAGTGAGAGTGAGTCAATTAGTGAGTCATTGAGAGTGAGTCAATTAGTGAGTGAGTCAGTGACAGCGAGTTAATTAGTGAGATTGAGTCAGTGAGAGTGAGTCATGAGAGAGAGTGAGTGAGAGTGAGTCAATTAGTGAGAGAGTGACTCAGTAAGAGTGAGTAAATTTGTGAGAAAGTGAGCCAGTGAGAGTGAGTCAATTAGTGAGAGAGAGTGAGTCAGTGAGAGTGAGTCAATTAGTGAGTCATTGAGAGTGAGTCAATTAGTAAGTGAGTCTGTGAGAGTTAGTCAATTAGTGAGAGTGAGTCAGTGAGAGTGAGTCAATTAGTGAGTCCGTGAGAGTAAGTCAGTGAGAGTGAGTCAATTAGTGAGAGAGAGAGAGTGAGTCAGTGAGAGTGAGGCAATTAGTGAGTCATTGAGAGTGAGTCAATTAGTAAGTGAGTCTGTGAGAGTGAGTCTGTGAGAGTGTGGCAATTAGTGAGAGAGTGACTCAGTGAGTGAGTCAATTAGTGTGTGAGTCAGTGAGAGTGAGTCAATTAGTGATAGTGAGTCAGTGAGAGTGAGTCATGAGAGAGAGTGAGTCAGTGAGAGCGAGTTAATTAGTGAGATTGAGTCAGTGAGAGTGAGTCATGAGAGAGTGTCTCAGTGAGAGTGAGTAAATTTGTGAGCCAGTGAGAGTGAGTCAATTGGTAAGAGAGAGAGAGGGTGAGTCAGTGAGAGTGAGTCAATTAGTGAGTCATTGAGAGTGAGTTAATTAGTAAGTGAGTCTGTTCGAGTGAGTCAATTAGTGAGAGTGAGTCAGTGAGAGTGAGTCATGAGAGAGAGAGTGAGTCAGTGAGAGTGAGTCAATTAGTGAGTCATTGAGAGTGAGTCAATTAGTGAGTGAGTCAGTGAGTGAGTCAATTAGTGAGAGTGAGTCAGTGAGAGTGAGTCAATTAGTGAGTCAGTGAGAGTGAGCCAGTGAGAGTGAGCCAGTGAGAGTGAGCCAGTGAGAGTGAGTCAATGAGTGAGTGAGTGAGTCTGTGAGAGTGAGTCTGTGAGAGTGAGTCTGTGAGACTGTGGCAATTAGTGAGAGTGTGGCAATTAGTGAGAGTGTGGCAATTAGTGAGAGTGTGGCAATTAGTGAGAGAGTGAGTCAATTAGTGAGAGAGTGACTCAGTGAGTGAGTCAATTAGTGAGTGAGTCAGTGAGAGTGAGTCAATTAGTGATAGTGAGTCAGTGAGAGTGAGTCATGAGAGAGAGAGTGAGTCAGTGAGAGTGAGTCAATTAGTGAGTCATTGAGAGTGAGTCAATTAGTGAGTCCGTGAGAGTAAGTCAGTGAGAGTGAGTCAATTAGTTAGAGAGTGAGTGAGTCAGTGAGAGTTAGTCAATTAGTGAGTCATTGAGAGTGAGTCAATTAGTGAGTGAGTCTGTGAGAGTGAGTCTGTGAGAGTGTGGCAATTAGTGAGAGAGTGACTCAGTGAGTGAGTCAATTAGTGTGTGAGTCAGTGAGAGTGAGTAAATTAGTGATAGTGAGTCAGTGAGAGTGAGTCATGAGAGAGAGTGAGTCAGTGAGAGTGAGTCAATTTGTGAGTCCGTGAGAGTAAGTCAGTGAGAGTGAGCCAGTGAGAGTGAGTCAATTAGTGAGAGAGTGAGTTAGTGAGAGTGAGTCAATTAGTGAGTCATTGAGAGTGAGTCAATTAGTGAGAGAGAGAGAGAGTGAGTCAGTGAGAGTGAGGCAATTAGTGAGTCATTGAGAGTGAGTCTGTGAGAGTGAGTCTGAGAGAGTGAGTCTGTGAGAGTGTGGCAATTAGTGAGAGAGTGAGTCAATTAGTGAGCAAGTGACTCAGTGAGTGAGTCAATTAGTGAGTGAGTCAGTGAGAGTGAGTCAATTAGTGATAGTGAGTCAGTGAGAGTGAGTCATGAGAGAGAGTGAGTCAGTGAGAGTGAGTCAATTAGTGAGTCATTGAGAGTGAGTCAATTAGTGAGTGTCAGTGAGAGTTAGTCAATTAGTGAGAGTGTGTCAGTGAGAGTGAGTCAATTTGTGAGTCCGTGAGAGTAAGTCAGTGAGAGTGGGCCAGTGAGAGTGAGTCAATTAGTGAGAGTCAGTCAGTGAGAGTGAGTCAATTAGTGAGTCATTGAGAGTGAGTCAATTAGTCAGTGAGTCAGTGAGAGCGAGTTAATTAGTGAGATTGAGTCAGTGAGAGTGAGTCATGAGAGAGTGAGTCAGTGAGAGTGAGTCAATTAGTGAGAGAGTGTCTCAGTGAGAGTGAGTAAATTTGTGAGCAAGTGAGCCAGTGAGAGTGAGTCAATTGGTGAGAGAGAGAGAGGGTGAGTCAGTGAGAGTGAGTCAATTAGTGAGTCATTGAGAGTGAGTTAATTAGTAAGTGAGTCTGTTCGAGTGAGTCAATTAGTGAGAGTGAGTCAGTGAGAGTGAGTCATGAGAGAGAGAGTGAGTCAGTGAGAGTGAGTCAATTAGTGAGTCATTGAGAGTGAGTCAATTAGTGAGTGAGTCAGTGAGTGAGTCAATTAGTGAGAGTGAGTCAGTGAGAGTGAGTCAATTAGTGAGTCAGTGAGAGTGAGCCAGTGAGAGTGAGCCAGTGAGAGTGAGCCAGTGAGAGTGAGTCAATGAGTGAGTGAGTGAGTCTGTGAGAGTGAGTCTGTGAGAGTGAGTCTGTGAGACTGTGGCAATTAGTGAGACTGTGGCAATTAGTGAGAGTGTGGCAATTAGTGAGAGTGTGGCAATTAGTGAGAGAGTGAGTCAATTAGTGAGAGAGTGACTCAGTGAGTGACTCAATTAGTGAGTGAGTCAGTGAGAGTGAGTCAATTAGTGATAGTGAGTCAGTGAGAGTGAGTCATGAGAGAGAGAGTGAGTCAGTGAGAGTGAGTCAATTAGTGAGTCATTGAGAGTGAGTCAATTAGTGAGTCCGTGAGAGTAAGTCAGTGAGAGTGAGTCAATTAGTTAGAGAGTGAGTGAGTCAGTGAGAGTGAGTCAATTAGTGAGTCATTGAGAGTGAGTCAATTAGTGAGTGAGTCAGTGACAGCGAGTTAATTAGTGAGATTGAGTCAGTGAGAGTGAGTCATGAGAGAGAGTGAGTGAGAGTGAGTCAATTAGTGAGAGAGTGACTCAGTAAGAGTGAGTAAATTTGTGAGCAAGTGAGCTAGTGAGAGTGAGTCAATTAGTGAGAGAGAGTGAGTCAGTGAGAGTGAGTCAATTAGTGAGTCATTGAGAGTGAGTCAATTAGTAAGTGAGTCTGTGAGAGTTAGTCAATTAGTGAGAGTGAGTCAGTGAGAGTGAATCATGAGAGAGAGAGTGAGTCAGTGAGAGTGAGTCAATTAGTGAGAGAGAGAGAGTGAGTCAGTGAGAGTGAGGCAATTAGTGAGTCATTGAGAGTGAGTCAATTAGTAAGTGAGTCTGTGAGAGTGAGTCTGTGAGAGTGTGGCAATTAGTGAGAGAGTGACTCAGTGAGTGAGTCAATTAGTGTGTGAGTCAGTGAGAGTGAGTCAATTAGTGATAGTGAGTCAGTGAGAGTGAGTCATGAGAGAGAGTGAGTCAGTGAGAGTGAGTCAATTTGTGAGTCCGTGAGAGTAAGTCAGTGAGAGTGAGCCAGTGAGAGTGAGTCAATTAGTGAGAGAGTGAGTTAGTCAGTGAGAGTGAGTCATTGAGAGTGAGTCAATTAGTGAGCGAGTCAGTGAGAGCGAGTTAATTAGTGAGATTGAGTCAGTGAGAGTGAGTCATGAGAGAGAGTGAGTCAGTGAGAGTGAGTCAGTTAGTGAGAGAGTGACTCAGTGAGAGTGAGCAAATTTGTGAGCAAGTGAGCCAGTGAGAGTGAGTCAATTAGTGAGAGAGTGAGTCAGTGAGAGTGAGCCAGTGAGAGTGAGTCAATGAGTGAGTGAGTGAGTCTGTGAGAGTGAGTCTGTGAGAGTGAGTCTGTGAGAGTGTGGCAATTAGTGAGAGTGTGGCAATTAGTGAGAGTGTGTAATTAGCGAGAGAGTGAGTCAATTAGTGAGAGTGACTCAGTGAGTGAGTCAATTAGTGAGTGAGTGAGTCTGTGAGAGTGATTCTGTGAGAGTGAGTCTGTGAGACTGTGGCAATTAGTGAGACTGTGGCAATTAGTGAGAGTGTGGCAATTAGTGAGAGTGTGGCAATTAGTGAGAGTGTGGCAATTAGTGAGAGAGTGAGTCGATTAGTGAGAGAGTGACTCAGTGAGTGAGTCAATTAGTGAGTGAGTCAGTGAGAGTGAGTCAATTAGTGATAGTGAGTCAGTGAGAGTGAGTCATGAGAGAGAGAGTCAGTGAGAGTGAGTCAATTAGTGAGTCATTGAGAGTGAGTCAATTAGTGAGTCATTGAGAGTGAGTCAATTAGTGAGTGTGTCAGTGAGAGTGAGTCAATTAGTGAGAGTGTGTCAGTGAGAGTGAGTCAATTAGTGAGTCCGTGAGAGTAAGTCAGTGAGAGTGAGTCAATTAGTTAGAGAGTGAGTGAGTCAGTGAGAGTGAGTCAATTAGTGAGTCATTGAGAGTGAGTCAATTAGTGAGTGAGTCAGTGACAGCGAGTTAATTAGTGAGATTGAGTCAGTGAGAGTGAGTCAAGAAAGAGAGAGTGAGTGAGAGTGAGTCAATTAGTGAGAGAGTGACTCAGTAAGAGTGAGTAAATTTGTGAGCAAGTGAGCCAGTGAGAGTGAGTCAATTAGTGAGAGAGTGAGAGTGAGCCAGTGAGAGTGAGTCAATTAGTGAGAGAGTGAGTCAGTGAGAGTGAGCCAGTGAGAGTGAGTCAATGAGTGAGTGAGTGAGTGAGTCTGTGAGAGTGAGTCTGTGAGAGTGAGTCTGTGAGAGTGTGGCAATTAGTGAGAGTGTGGCAATTAGTGAGAGTGTGGCAATTAGTGAGAGAGTGAGTCAATTAGTGAGAGTGACTCAGTGAGTGAGTCAATTAGTGAGTGAGTCAGTGAGAGTGAGTCAATTAGTGATAGTGAGTCAGTGAGAGTGAGTAAATGTTTGAGCAAGTGAGCCAGTGAGAGTGAGTCAATTAGTGAGAGAGAGAGTGAGTCAATGAGAGTGAGTCAATTAGTGAGTCATTGCGAGTGAGTTAATTAGTAAGTGAGTCTATTTGAGTGAGTCAATTAGTGAGAGTGAGTCAGTGAGAGTGAGTCATGAGAGAGAGAGTGAGTCAGTGAGAGTGAGTCATGAGAGAGAGAGTGAGTCAGTGAGAGTGAGTCAATTAGTGAGTCATTGAGAGTGAGTCAATTAGTGAGAGTGAGTCAATTAGTGAGTCAGTGAGAGTAAGTCAGTGAGAGTGAGCCAGTGAGAGTGAGCCAGTGAGAGTGAGCCAGTGAGAGTGAGCCAGTGATAGTGAATCAATGAGTGAGTGAGTGAGTCTGTGAGAGTGAGTCTGTGAGAGTGTGGCAATTAGTGAGAGTATGGCAATTAGTGAGAGTGTGGCAATTAGTGAGAGAGTGAGTCAAGTAGTGAGAGTGACTCAGTGAGTGAGTCAATTAGTGAGTGAGTCAGTGAGAGTGAGTCAATTAGTGATAGTGAGTCAGTGAGAGTGAGACATGAGAGAGAGAGTGAGTCAGTGAGAGTGAGTCAATTAGTGAGTCATTGAGAGTGAGTCAATTAGTGAGTGTGTCAGTGAGAGTGAGTCAATTAGTGAGTCCGTGAGAGTAAGTCAGTGAGAGTGAGCCAGTGAGAGTGAGTGAGTCAGTGAGAGTGAGTCAATTAGTGAGTCATTGAGAGTGAGTCTTTTAGTGAGTGAGTCAGTGAGAGCGAGTTAATTAGTGAGATTGAGTCAGTGAGAGTGAGTCATGAGAGAGAGAGAGTGAGTCAGTCAGAGAGTGATTCAGTGAGAGTGAGTAAATGTTTGCGCAAGTGAGCCAGTGAGAGTGAGTCAATTAGTGAGAGAGAGTGAGTCAGTGAGAGTGAGTCAATTGGTGAGTCATTGAGAGTGAGTCAATTAGTAAGTGAGTCTGTGAGAGTGAGTCAATTAGTGAGAGTGAGTCAGTGAGAGCGAGTTAATTAGTGAGATTGAGTCAGTGAGAGTGAGTCATGAGAGAGAGTGTGAGTCAGTGAGAGTGAGTCAATTAGTGAGAGAGTGACTAAGTGAGAGTGAGTAAATTTGTGAGGAAGCGAGCCAGTGAGAGTGAGTCAATTAGTGAGAGAGAGAGTGAGTCAGTGAGAGTGAGTCAATTAGTGAGTCATTGAGAGTGAGTCAATTAGTGAGTCATTGAGAGTGAGTCAATTAGTGAGTGTGTCAGTGAGAGTGAGTCAATTAGTGAGAGTGTGTCAGTGAGAGTGAGTCAATTAGTGAGTCCGTGAGAGTAAGTCAGTGAGAGTGAGTCAATTAGTTAGAGAGTGAGTGAGTCAGTGAGAGTGAGTCAATTAGTGAGAGTGTGGCAATTAGTGAGAGTGTGGCAATTAGTGAGAGAGTGAGTTAATTAGTGAGAGTGACTCAGTGAGTGAGTCAATTAGTGAGTGAGTCAGTGAGAGTGAGTCAATTAGTGATAGTGAGTCAGTGAGAGTGACTAAATGTTTGAGCAAGTGAGCCAGTGAGAGTGAGTCAATTAGTGAGAGAGAGTGAGTCAATTAGTGAGTCATTGAGAGTGAGTTAATTAGTGAGTCTGTTCGAGTGAGTTAATTAGTGAGAGTGAGTCAGTGAGAGTGAGTCATGAGAGAGAGAGTGAGTCAGTGAGAGTGAGTCAATTAGTGAGTCATTGAGAGTGAGTCAATTAGTGAGTGAGTCAGTGAGTGAGTCAATTAGTGAGAGTGAGTCAGTGAGAGTGAGTCAATTAGTGAGTCATTGAGAGTGAGCCAGTGAGAGTGAGCCAGTGAGAGTGAGCCAGTGAGAGTGAGTCAATTAGTGAGAGAGTCAGTGAGTCAGTGAGAGTGAGTCAATTAGTGAGCCATTGAGAGTGAGTCAATTAGTGAGTCAGTGAGACCGAGTTAATTAGTGAGATTGAGTCAGTGAGAGTGAGTCAATTAGTGAGAGAGTGACTCTGTGAGAGTGAGTAAATTTGTGAGCAAGTGAGCCAGTGAGAGTGAGTCAATTAGTGAGAGAGAGAGAGAGAGAGTGAGTCAGTGAGAGTGAGGCAATTAGTGAGTCATTGAGAGTGAGTCAATTAGTAAGTGAGTCTGTGAGAGTGAGTCTGTGAGAGTGAGTCTGTGAGAGTGAGTCTGTGAGAGTGAGTCAGTGAGAGCGTGGCAATTAGTGAGAGAGTGAGTCAATTAGTGAGAGAGTGACTCAGTGACTGAGTCAATTAGTGAGTGAGTCAATTAGTGATAGTGAATCAGTGAGAGTGAGTCATGAGAGAGAGTGAGTCAGTGAGAGTGAGTCAATTAGTGAGTCATTGAGAGTGAGTCAATTAGTGAGTGTGTCAGTGAGAGTTAGTCAATTAGTGAGAGTGTGTCAGTGAGTGAGTCAATTTGTGAGTCCGTGAGAGTAAGTCAGTGAGAGTGAGCCAGTGAGAGTGAGTCAATTAGTGAGAGTCAGTCAGTGAGAGTGAGTCAATTAGTGAGTCATTGAGAGTGAGTCAATTAGTCAGTGAGTCAGTGAGAGCGAGTTAATTAGTGAGATTGAGTCAGTGAGAGTGAGTCATGAGAGAGTGAGTCAGTGAGAGTGAGTCAATTAGTGAGAGAGTGTCTCAGTGAGAGTGAGTAAATTTGTGAGCAAGTGAGCCAGTGAGAGTGAGTCAATTGGTGAGAGAGAGAGAGGGTGAGTCAGTGAGAGTGAGTCAATTAGTGAGTCATTGAGAGTGAGTTAATTAGTAAGTGAGTCTGTTCGAGTGAGTCAATTAGTGAGAGTGAGTCAGTGAGAGTGAGTCATGAGAGAGAGAGTGAGTCAGTGAGAGTGAGTCAATTAGTGAGTCATTGAGAGTGAGTCAATTAGTGAGTGAGTCAGTGAGTGAGTCAATTAGTGAGAGTGAGTCAGTGAGAGTGAGTCAATTAGTGAGTCAGTGAGAGTGAGCCAGTGAGAGTGAGCCAGTGAGAGTGAGCCAGTGAGAGTGAGTCAATGAGTGAGTGAGTCTGTGAGAGTGAGTCTGTGAGAGTGAGACTGTGGCAATTAGTGAGACTGTGGCAATTAGTGAGACTGTGGCAATTAGTGAGAGTGTAGCAATTAGTGAGAGTGTGGCAATTAGTGAGAGAGTGAGTCAATTAGTGAGAGAGTGACTCAGTGAGTGAGTCAATTAGTGAGTGAGTCAGTGAGAGTGAGTCAATTAGTGATAGTGAGTCAGTGAGAGTGAGTCATGAGAGAGAGAGTGAGTCAGTGAGAAAGAGTCAATTAGTGAGTCATTGAGAGTGAGTCAATTAGTGAGTCATTGAGAGTGAGTCAATTAGTGAGTGTGTCAGTGAGAGTGAGTCAATTAGTGAGAGTGTGTCAGTGAGAGTGAGTCAATTAGTGAGTCCGTGAGAGTAAGTCAGTGAGAGTGAGTCAATTAGTTAGAGAGTGAGTGAGTCAGTGAGAGTGAGTCAATTAGTGAGTCATTGAGAGTGAGTCAATTAGTGAGTCAGTCAGTGACAGCGAGTTAATTAGTGAGATTGAGTCAGTGAGAGTGAGTCATGAGAGAGAGTGAGTGAGAGTGAGTCAATTAGTGAGAGAGTGACTCAGTGAGAGTGAGTAAATTTGTGAGCAAGTGAGCCAGTGAGAGTGAGTCAATTAGTGAGAGAGAGTGAGTCAGTGAGAGTGAGTCAATTAGTGAGTCATTGAGAGTGAGTCAATTAGTAAGTGAGTCTGTGAGAGTTAGTCAATTAGTGAGAGTGAGTCAGTGAGAGTGAGTCATGAGAGAGAGAGTGAGTCAGTGAGAGTGAGTCAATTAGTGAGAGAGAGAGAGTGAGTCAGTGAGAGTGAGGCAATTAGTGAGTCATTGAGAGTGAGTCAATTAGTAAGTGAGTCTGTGAGAGTGAGTCTGTGAGAGTGTGGCAATTAGTGAGAGAGTGACTCAGTGAGTGAGTCAATTAGTGTGTGAGTCAGTGAGAGTGAGTCAATTAGTGATAGTGAGTCAGTGAGAGTGAGTCATGAGAGAGAGTGAGTCAGTGAGAGTGAGTCAATTTGTGAGTCCGTGAGAGTAAGTCAGTGAGAGTGAGCCAGTGAGAGTGAGTCAATTAGTGAGAGAGTGAGTTAGTCAGTGAGAGTGAGTCAATTAGTGAGTCATTGAGAGTGAGTCAATTAGTGAGAGAGAGTGAGTCAATTAGTGAGTCAGTGAGAGTGAGTCAATTAGTGAGAGAGTGTCTCAGTGAGAGTGAGTAAATTTGTGAGCAAGTGAGCCAGTGAGAGTGAGTCAATTGGTGAGAGAGAGAGAGGGTGAGTCAGTGAGAGTGAGTCAATTAGTGAGTCATTGAGAGTGAGTTAATTAGTAAGTGAGTCTGTTCGAGTGAGTCAATTAGTGAGAGTGAGTCAGTGAGAGTGAGTCATGAGAGAGAGAGTGAGTCAGTGAGAGTGAGTCAATTAGTGAGTCATTGAGAGTGAGTCAATTAGTGAGTGAGTCAGTGAGTGAGTCAATTAGTGAGAGTGAGTCAGTGAGAGTGAGTCAATTAGTGAGTCAGTGAGAGTGAGCCAGTGAGAGTGAGCCAGTGAGAGTGAGTCAATGAGTGAGTGAGTGAGTCTGTGAGAGTGAGTCTGTGAGAGTGAGTCTGTGAGACTGTGGCAATTAGTGAGACTGTGGCAATTAGTGAGAGTGTGGCAATTAGTGAGAGTGTGGCAATTAGTGAGAGAGTGAGTCAATTAGTGAGAGAGTGACTCAGTGAGTGACTCAATTAGTGAGTGAGTCAGTGAGAGTGAGTCAATTAGTGATAGTGAGTCAGTGAGAGTGAGTCATGAGAGAGAGAGTGAGTCAGTGAGAGTGAGTCAATTAGTGAGTCATTGAGAGTGAGTCAATTAGTGAGTCCGTGAGAGTAAGTCAGTGAGAGTGAGTCAATTAGTTAGAGAGTGAGTGAGTCAGTGAGAGTGAGTCAATTAGTGAGTCATTGAGAGTGAGTCAATTAGTGAGTGAGTCAGTGACAGCGAGTTAATTAGTGAGATTGAGTCAGTGAGAGTGAGTCATGAGAGAGAGTGAGTGAGAGTGAGTCAATTAGTGAGAGAGTGACTCAGTAAGAGTGAGTAAATTTGTGAGCAAGTGAGCCAGTGAGAGTGAGTCAATTAGTGAGAGAGAGTGAGTCAGTGAGAGTGAGTCAATTAGTGAGTCATTGAGAGTGAGTCAATTAGTAAGTGAGTCTGTGAGAGTTAGTCAATTAGTGAGAGTGAGTCAGTGAGAGTGAATCATGAGAGAGAGAGTGAGTCAGTGAGAGTGAGTCAATTAGTGAGAGAGAGAGAGTGAGTCAGTGAGAGTGAGGCAATTAGTGAGTCATTGAGAGTGAGTCAATTAGTAAGTGAGTCTGTGAGAGTGAGTCTGTGAGAGTGTGGCAATTAGTGAGAGAGTGACTCAGTGAGTGAGTCAATTAGTGTGTGAGTCAGTGAGAGTGAGTCAATTAGTGATAGTGAGTCAGTGAGAGTGAGTCATGAGAGAGAGTGAGTCAGTGAGAGTGAGTCAATTTGTGAGTCCGTGAGAGTAAGTCAGTGAGAGTGAGCCAGTGAGAGTGAGTCAATTAGTGAGAGAGTGAGTTAGTCAGTGAGAGTGAGTCATTGAGAGTGAGTCAATTAGTGAGCGAGTCAGTGAGAGCGAGTTAATTAGTGAGATTGAGTCAGTGAGAGTGAGTCATGAGAGAGAGTGAGTCAGTGAGAGTGAGTCAGTTAGTGAGAGAGTGACTCAGTGAGAGTGAGCAAATTTGTGAGCAAGTGAGCCAGTGAGAGTGAGTCAATTAGTGAGAGAGTGAGTCAGTGAGAGTGAGCCAGTGAGAGTGAGTCAATGAGTGAGTGAGTGAGTCTGTGAGAGTGAGTCTGTGAGAGTGAGTCTGTGAGAGTGTGGCAATTAGTGAGAGTGTGGCAATTAGTGAGAGTGTGTAATTAGCGAGAGAGTGAGTCAATTAGTGAGAGTGACTCAGTGAGTGAGTCAATTAGTGAGTGAGTGAGTCTGTGAGAGTGATTCTGTGAGAGTGAGTCTGTGAGACTGTGGCAATTAGTGAGACTGTGGCAATTAGTGAGACTGTGGCAATTAGTGAGAGTGTGGCAATTAGTGAGAGTGTGGCAATTAGTGAGAGAGTGAGTCGATTAGTGAGAGAGTGACTCAGTGAGTGAGTCAATTAGTGAGTGAGTCAGTGAGAGTGAGTCAATTAGTGATAGTGAGTCAGTGAGAGTGAGTCATGAGAGAGAGAGTCAGTGAGAGTGAGTCAATTAGTGAGTCATTGAGAGTGAGTCAATTAGTGAGTCATTGAGAGTGAGTCAATTAGTGAGTGTGTCAGTGAGAGTGAGTCAATTAGTGAGTCCGTGAGAGTAAGTCAGTGAGAGTGAGTCAATTAGTGAGTCCGTGAGAGTAAGTCAGTGAGAGTGAGTCAATTAGTTAGAGAGTGAGTGAGTCAGTGAGAGTGAGTCAATTAGTGAGTCATTGAGAGTGAGTCAATTAGTGAGTCAGTCAGTGACAGCGAGTTAATTAGTGAGATTGAGTCAGTGAGAGTGAGTCATGAGAGAGAGTGAGTGAGAGTGAGTCAATTAGTGAGAGAGTGACTCAGTGAGAGTGAGTAAATTTGTGAGCAAGTGAGCCAGTGAGAGTGAGTCAATTAGTGAGAGAGAGTGAGTCAGTGAGAGTGAGTCAATTAGTGAGTCATTGAGAGTGAGTCAATTAGTAAGTGAGTCTGTGAGAGTTAGTCAATTAGTGAGAGTGAGTCAGTGAGAGTGAGTCATGAGAGAGAGAGTGAGTCAGTGAGAGTGAGTCAATTAGTGAGAGAGAGAGAGTGAGTCAGTGAGAGTGAGGCAATTAGTGAGTCATTGAGAGTGAGTCAATTAGTAAGTGAGTCTGTGAGAGTGAGTCTGTGAGAGTGTGGCAATTAGTGAGAGAGTGACTCAGTGAGTGAGTCAATTAGTGTGTGAGTCAGTGAGAGTGAGTCAATTAGTGATAGTGAGTCAGTGAGAGTGAGTCATGAGAGAGAGTGAGTCAGTGAGAGTGAGTCAATTTGTGAGTCCGTGAGAGTAAGTCAGTGAGAGTGAGCCAGTGAGAGTGAGTCAATTAGTGAGAGAGTGAGTTAGTCAGTGAGAGTGAGTCAATTAGTGAGTCATTGAGAGTGAGTCAATTAGTGAGAGAGAGTGAGTCAATTAGTGAGTCAGTGAGAGTGAGTCAATTAGTGAGAGAGTGTCTCAGTGAGAGTGAGTAAATTTGTGAGCAAGTGAGCCAGTGAGAGTGAGTCAATTGGTGAGAGAGAGAGAGGGTGAGTCAGTGAGAGTGAGTCAATTAGTGAGTCATTGAGAGTGAGTTAATTAGTAAGTGAGTCTGTTCGAGTGAGTCAATTAGTGAGAGTGAGTCAGTGAGAGTGAGTCATGAGAGAGAGAGTGAGTCAGTGAGAGTGAGTCAATTAGTGAGTCATTGAGAGTGAGTCAATTAGTGAGTGAGTCAGTGAGTGAGTCAATTAGTGAGAGTGAGTCAGTGAGAGTGAGTCAATTAGTGAGTCAGTGAGAGTGAGCCAGTGAGAGTGAGCCAGTGAGAGTGAGTCAATGAGTGAGTGAGTGAGTCTGTGAGAGTGAGTCTGTGAGAGTGAGTCTGTGAGACTGTGGCAATTAGTGAGACTGTGGCAATTAGTGAGAGTGTGGCAATTAGTGAGAGTGTGGCAATTAGTGAGAGAGTGAGTCAATTAGTGAGAGAGTGACTCAGTGAGTGACTCAATTAGTGAGTGAGTCAGTGAGAGTGAGTCAATTAGTGATAGTGAGTCAGTGAGAGTGAGTCATGAGAGAGAGAGTGAGTCAGTGAGAGTGAGTCAATTAGTGAGTCATTGAGAGTGAGTCAATTAGTGAGTCCGTGAGAGTAAGTCAGTGAGAGTGAGTCAATTAGTTAGAGAGTGAGTGAGTCAGTGAGAGTGAGTCAATTAGTGAGTCATTGAGAGTGAGTCAATTAGTGAGTGAGTCAGTGACAGCGAGTTAATTAGTGAGATTGAGTCAGTGAGAGTGAGTCATGAGAGAGAGTGAGTGAGAGTGAGTCAATTAGTGAGAGAGTGACTCAGTAAGAGTGAGTAAATTTGTGAGCAAGTGAGCCAGTGAGAGTGAGTCAATTAGTGAGAGAGAGTGAGTCAGTGAGAGTGAGTCAATTAGTGAGTCATTGAGAGTGAGTCAATTAGTAAGTGAGTCTGTGAGAGTTAGTCAATTAGTGAGAGTGAGTCAGTGAGAGTGAATCATGAGAGAGAGAGTGAGTCAGTGAGAGTGAGTCAATTAGTGAGAGAGAGAGAGTGAGTCAGTGAGAGTGAGGCAATTAGTGAGTCATTGAGAGTGAGTCAATTAGTAAGTGAGTCTGTGAGAGTGAGTCTGTGAGAGTGTGGCAATTAGTGAGAGAGTGACTCAGTGAGTGAGTCAATTAGTGTGTGAGTCAGTGAGAGTGAGTCAATTAGTGATAGTGAGTCAGTGAGAGTGAGTCATGAGAGAGAGTGAGTCAGTGAGAGTGAGTCAATTTGTGAGTCCGTGAGAGTAAGTCAGTGAGAGTGAGCCAGTGAGAGTGAGTCAATTAGTGAGAGAGTGAGTTAGTCAGTGAGAGTGAGTCATTGAGAGTGAGTCAATTAGTGAGCGAGTCAGTGAGAGCGAGTTAATTAGTGAGATTGAGTCAGTGAGAGTGAGTCATGAGAGAGAGTGAGTCAGTGAGAGTGAGTCAGTTAGTGAGAGAGTGACTCAGTGAGAGTGAGCAAATTTGTGAGCAAGTGAGCCAGTGAGAGTGAGTCAATTAGTGAGAGAGTGAGTCAGTGAGAGTGAGCCAGTGAGAGTGAGTCAATGAGTGAGTGAGTGAGTCTGTGAGAGTGAGTCTGTGAGAGTGAGTCTGTGAGAGTGTGGCAATTAGTGAGAGTGTGGCAATTAGTGAGAGTGTGTAATTAGCGAGAGAGTGAGTCAATTAGTGAGAGTGACTCAGTGAGTGAGTCAATTAGTGAGTGAGTGAGTCTGTGAGAGTGATTCTGTGAGAGTGAGTCTGTGAGACTGTGGCAATTAGTGAGACTGTGGCAATTAGTGAGACTGTGGCAATTAGTGAGAGTGTGGCAATTAGTGAGAGTGTGGCAATTAGTGAGAGAGTGAGTCGATTAGTGAGAGAGTGACTCAGTGAGTGAGTCAATTAGTGAGTGAGTCAGTGAGAGTGAGTCAATTAGTGATAGTGAGTCAGTGAGAGTGAGTCATGAGAGAGAGAGTCAGTGAGAGTGAGTCAATTAGTGAGTCATTGAGAGTGAGTCAATTAGTGAGTCATTGAGAGTGAGTCAATTAGTGAGTGTGTCAGTGAGAGTGAGTCAATTAGTGAGAGTGTGTCAGTGAGAGTGAGTCAATTAGTGAGTCCGTGAGAGTAAGTCAGTGAGAGTGAGTCAATTAGTTAGAGAGTGAGTGAGTCAGTGAGAGTGAGTCAATTAGTGAGTCATTGAGAGTGAGTCAATTAGTGAGTGAGTCAGTGACAGCGAGTTAATTAGTGAGATTGAGTCAGTGAGAGTGAGTCATGAGAGAGAGTGAGTGAGAGTGAGTCAATTAGTGAGAGAGTGACTCAGTAAGAGTGAGTAAATTTGTGAGCAAGTGAGCCAGTGAGAGTGAGTCAATTAGTGAGAGAGTGAGAGTGAGCCAGTGAGAGTGAGTCAATTAGTGAGAGAGTGAGTCAGTGAGAGTGAGCCAGTGAGAGTGAGTCAATGAGTGAGTGAGTGAGTGAGTCTGTGAGAGTGAGTCTGTGAGAGTGAGTCTGTGAGAGTGTGGCAATTAGTGAGAGTGTGGCAATTAGTGAGAGTGTGGCAATTAGTGAGAGAGTGAGTCAATTAGTGAGAGTGACTCAGTGAGTGAGTCAATTAGTGAGTGAGTCAGTGAGAGTGAGTCAATTAGTGATAGTGAGTCAGTGAGAGTGAGTAAATGTTTGAGCAAGTGAGCCAGTGAGAGTGAGTCAATTAGTGAGAGAGAGAGTGAGTCAATGAGAGTGAGTCAATTAGTGAGTCATTGCGAGTGAGTTAATTAGTAAGTGAGTCTATTTGAGTGAGTCAATTAGTGAGAGTGAGTCAGTGAGAGTGAGTCATGAGAGAGAGAGTGAGTCAGTGAGAGTGAGTCATGAGAGAGAGAGTGAGTCAGTGAGAGTGAGTCAATTAGTGAGTCATTGAGAGTGAGTCAATTAGTGAGAGTGAGTCAATTAGTGAGTCAGTGAGAGTAAGTCAGTGAGAGTGAGCCAGTGAGAGTGAGCCAGTGAGAGTGAGCCAGTGAGAGTGAGCCAGTGATAGTGAATCAATGAGTGAGTGAGTGAGTCTGTGAGAGTGAGTCTGTGAGAGTGTGGCAATTAGTGAGAGTATGGCAATTAGTGAGAGTGTGGCAATTAGTGAGAGAGTGAGTCAAGTAGTGAGAGTGACTCAGTGAGTGAGTCAATTAGTGAGTGAGTCAGTGAGAGTGAGTCAATTAGTGATAGTGAGTCAGTGAGAGTGAGACATGAGAGAGAGAGTGAGTCAGTGAGAGTGAGTCAATTAGTGAGTCATTGAGAGTGAGTCAATTAGTGAGTGTGTCAGTGAGAGTGAGTCAATTAGTGAGTCCGTGAGAGTAAGTCAGTGAGAGTGAGCCAGTGAGAGTGAGTGAGTCAGTGAGAGTGAGTCAATTAGTGAGTCATTGAGAGTGAGTCTTTTAGTGAGTGAGTCAGTGAGAGCGAGTTAATTAGTGAGATTGAGTCAGTGAGAGTGAGTCATGAGAGAGAGAGAGTGAGTCAGTCAGAGAGTGATTCAGTGAGAGTGAGTAAATGTTTGCGCAAGTGAGCCAGTGAGAGTGAGTCAATTAGTGAGAGAGAGTGAGTCAGTGAGAGTGAGTCAATTGGTGAGTCATTGAGAGTGAGTCAATTAGTAAGTGAGTCTGTGAGAGTGAGTCAATTAGTGAGAGTGAGTCAGTGAGAGCGAGTTAATTAGTGAGATTGAGTCAGTGAGAGTGAGTCATGAGAGAGAGTGTGAGTCAGTGAGAGTGAGTCAATTAGTGAGAGAGTGACTAAGTGAGAGTGAGTAAATTTGTGAGGAAGCGAGCCAGTGAGAGTGAGTCAATTAGTGAGAGAGAGAGTGAGTCAGTGAGAGTGAGTCAATTAGTGAGTCATTGAGAGTGAGTCAATTAGTGAGTCATTGAGAGTGAGTCAATTAGTGAGTGTGTCAGTGAGAGTGAGTCAATTAGTGAGAGTGTGTCAGTGAGAGTGAGTCAATTAGTGAGTCCGTGAGAGTAAGTCAGTGAGAGTGAGTCAATTAGTTAGAGAGTGAGTGAGTCAGTGAGAGTGAGTCAATTAGTGAGAGTGTGGCAATTAGTGAGAGTGTGGCAATTAGTGAGAGAGTGAGTTAATTAGTGAGAGTGACTCAGTGAGTGAGTCAATTAGTGAGTGAGTCAGTGAGAGTGAGTCAATTAGTGATAGTGAGTCAGTGAGAGTGACTAAATGTTTGAGCAAGTGAGCCAGTGAGAGTGAGTCAATTAGTGAGAGGCAGTGAGTCAATTAGTGAGTCATTGAGAGTGAGTTAATTAGTGAGTCTGTTCGAGTGAGTTAATTAGTGAGAGTGAGTCAGTGAGAGTGAGTCATGAGAGAGAGAGTGAGTCAATTAGGGAGTCATTGAGAGTGAGTCAATTAGTGAGTGAGTCAGTGAGTGAGTCAATTAGTGAGAGTGAGTCAGTGAGAGTGAGTCAATTAGTGAGTCATTGAGAGTGAGCCAGTGAGAGTGAGCCAGTGAGAGTGAGCCAGTGAGAGTGAGTCAATTAGTGAGAGAGTCAGTGAGTCAGTGAGAGTGAGTCAATTAGTGAGCCATTGAGAGTGAGTCAATTAGTGAGTCAGTGAGACCGAGTTAATTAGTGAGATTGAGTCAGTGAGAGTGAGTCAATTAGTGAGAGAGTGACTCTGTGAGAGTGAGTAAATTTGTGAGCAAGTGAGCCAGTGAGAGTGAGTCAATTAGTGAGAGAGAGAGAGAGAGAGTGAGTCAGTGAGAGTGAGGCAATTAGTGAGTCATTGAGAGTGAGTCAATTAGTAAGTGAGTCTGTGAGAGTGAGTCTGTGAGAGTGAGTCTGTGAGAGTGAGTCTGTGAGAGTGAGTCTGTGAGAGTGAGTCAGTGAGAGCGTGGCAATTAGTGAGAGAGTGAGTCAATTAGTGAGAGAGTGACTCAGTGACTGAGTCAATTAGTGAGTGAGTCAATTAGTGATAGTGAATCAGTGAGAGTGAGTCATGAGAGAGAGTGAGTCAGTGAGAGTGAGTCAATTAGTGAGTCATTGAGAGTGAGTCAATTAGTGAGTGTGTCAGTGAGAGTTAGTCAATTAGTGAGAGTGTGTCAGTGAGTGAGTCAATTTGTGAGTCCGTGAGAGTAAGTCAGTGAGAGTGAGCCAGTGAGAGTGAGTCAATTAGTGAGAGTCAGTCAGTGAGAGTGAGTCAATTAGTGAGTCATTGAGAGTGAGTCAATTAGTCAGTGAGTCAGTGAGAGCGAGTTAATTAGTGAGATTGAGTCAGTGAGAGTGAGTCATGAGAGAGTGAGTCAGTGAGAGTGAGTCAATTAGTGAGAGAGTGTCTCAGTGAGAGTGAGTAAATTTGTGAGCAAGTGAGCCAGTGAGAGTGAGTCAATTGGTGAGAGAGAGAGAGGGTGAGTCAGTGAGAGTGAGTCAATTAGTGAGTCATTGAGAGTGAGTTAATTAGTAAGTGAGTCTGTTCGAGTGAGTCAATTAGTGAGAGTGAGTCAGTGAGAGTGAGTCATGAGAGAGAGAGTGAGTCAGTGAGAGTGAGTCAATTAGTGAGTCATTGAGAGTGAGTCAATTAGTGAGTGAGTCAGTGAGTGAGTCAATTAGTGAGAGTGAGTCAGTGAGAGTGAGTCAATTAGTGAGTCAGTGAGAGTGAGCCAGTGAGAGTGAGCCAGTGAGAGTGAGCCAGTGAGAGTGAGTCAATGAGTGAGTGAGTCTGTGAGAGTGAGTCTGTGAGAGTGAGACTGTGGCAATTAGTGAGACTGTGGCAATTAGTGAGACTGTGGCAATTAGTGAGACTGTGGCAATTAGTGAGAGTGTAGCAATTAGTGAGAGTGTGGCAATTAGTGAGAGAGTGAGTCAATTAGTGAGAGAGTGACTCAGTGAGTGAGTCAATTAGTGAGTGAGTCAGTGAGAGTGAGTCAATTAGTGATAGTGAGTCAGTGAGAGTGAGTCATGAGAGAGAGAGTGAGTCAGTGAGAAAGAGTCAATTAGTGAGTCATTGAGAGTGAGTCAATTAGTGAGTCATTGAGAGTGAGTCAATTAGTGAGTGTGTCAGTGAGAGTGAGTCAATTAGTGAGAGTGTGTCAGTGAGAGTGAGTCAATTAGTGAGTCCGTGAGAGTAAGTCAGTGAGAGTGAGTCAATTAGTTAGAGAGTGAGTGAGTCAGTGAGAGTGAGTCAATTAGTGAGTCATTGAGAGTGAGTCAATTAGTGAGTCAGTCAGTGACAGCGAGTTAATTAGTGAGATTGAGTCAGTGAGAGTGAGTCATGAGAGAGAGTGAGTGAGAGTGAGTCAATTAGTGAGAGAGTGACTCAGTGAGAGTGAGTAAATTTGTGAGCAAGTGAGCCAGTGAGAGTGAGTCAATTAGTGAGAGAGAGTGAGTCAGTGAGAGTGAGTCAATTAGTGAGTCATTGAGAGTGAGTCAATTAGTAAGTGAGTCTGTGAGAGTTAGTCAATTAGTGAGAGTGAGTCAGTGAGAGTGAGTCATGAGAGAGAGAGTGAGTCAGTGAGAGTGAGTCAATTAGTGAGAGAGAGAGAGTGAGTCAGTGAGAGTGAGGCAATTAGTGAGTCATTGAGAGTGAGTCAATTAGTAAGTGAGTCTGTGAGAGTGAGTCTGTGAGAGTGTGGCAATTAGTGAGAGAGTGACTCAGTGAGTGAGTCAATTAGTGTGTGAGTCAGTGAGAGTGAGTCAATTAGTGATAGTGAGTCAGTGAGAGTGAGTCATGAGAGAGAGTGAGTCAGTGAGAGTGAGTCAATTTGTGAGTCCGTGAGAGTAAGTCAGTGAGAGTGAGCCAGTGAGAGTGAGTCAATTAGTGAGAGAGTGAGTTAGTCAGTGAGAGTGAGTCAATTAGTGAGTCATTGAGAGTGAGTCAATTAGTGAGAGAGAGTGAGTCAATTAGTGAGTCATTGAGAGTGAGTTAATTAGTGAGTCTGTTCGAGTGAGTCAATTGGTGAGAGTGAGTCAGTGAGAATGAGTCATGAGAGAGAGAGTGAGTCAGTGAGAGTGAGTCAATTAGTGAGTCATTGAGAGTGAGTCAATTAGTGAGTGAGTCAGTGAGTGAGTCAATTAGTGAGAGTGAGTCAGTGAGAGTGAGCCAGTGAGAGTGAGCCAGTGAGAGTGAGCCAGTGAGAGTGAGTCAATTAGTGAGAGTGAGTGAGTCAGTGAGAGTGAGTCAATTAGTGAGCCATTGAGAGTGAGTCAATTAGTGAGTGAGTCAGTGAGACTGAGTTAATTAGTGAGATTGAGTCAGTGAGAGTGAGTCAATTAGTGAGAGAGTGACTCTGTGAGAGTGAGTAAATTTGTGAGCAAGTGAGCCAGTGAGAGTGAGTCAATTAGTGAGAGAGAGGGAGAGTGAGTCAGTGAGAGTGAGGCAATTAGTGAGTCATTGAGAGTGAGTCAATTAGTAAGAGTGAGTCTGTGAGAGTGAGTCTGTGAGAGTGAGTCAGTGAGAGTGTGGCAATTAGTGAGAGAGTGAGTCAATTAGTGAGAGAGTGACTCAGTGAGTGAGTCAATTAGTGAGTGAGTCAGTGAGAGTGAGTCAATTAGTGATAGTGAGTCAGTGAGAGTGATTCATGAGAGAGAGTGAGTCAGTGAGAGTGAGTCAATTAGTGAGTCATTGAGAGTGAGTCAATTAGTGAGTGTGTCAGTGAGAGTTAGTCAATTAGTGAGAGTGTCAGTGAGAGTGAGTCAATTTGTGAGTCCGTGAGAGTAAGTCAGTGAGAGTGAGCCAGTGAGAGTGAGTCAATTAGTGAGAGTCAGTCAGTGAGAGTGAGTCAATTAGTGAGTCATTGAGAGTGAGTCAATTAGTCAGTGAGTCAGTGAGAGCGAGTTAATTAGTGAGATTGAGTCAGTGAGAGTGAGTCATGAGAGAGTGAGTCAGTGAGAGTGAGTCAATTAGTGAGAGAGTGTCTCAGTGAGAGTGAGTAAATTTGTGAGCAAGTGAGCCAGTGAGAGTGAGTCAATTGGTGAGAGAGAGAGAGGGTGAGTCAGTGAGAGTGAGTCAATTAGTGAGTCATTGAGAGTGAGTTAATTAGTAAGTGAGTCTGTTCGAGTGAGTCAATTAGTGAGAGTGAGTCAGTGAGAGTGAGTCATGAGAGAGAGAGTGAGTCAGTGAGAGTGAGTCAATTAGTGAGTCATTGAGAGTGAGTCAATTAGTGAGTGAGTCAGTGAGTGAGTCAATTAGTGAGAGTGAGTCAGTGAGAGTGAGTCAATTAGTGAGTCAGTGAGAGTGAGCCAGTAAGAGTGAGCCAGTGAGAGTGAGCCAATGAGTGAGTGAGTGAGTCTGTGAGAGTGAGTCTGTGAGAGTGAGTCTGTGAGAGTGAGTCTGTGAGAGTGAGTCTGTGAGACTGTGGCAATTAGTGAGACTGTGGCAATTAGTGAGACTGTGGCAATTAGTGAGACTGTGGCAATTAGTGAGAGTGTGGCAATTAGTGAGAGAGTGAGTCAATTAGTGAGAGAGTGACTCAGTGAGTGAGTCAATTAGTGAGTGAGTCAGTGAGAGTGAGTCAATTAGTGATAGTGAGTCAGTGAGAGTGAGTCATGAGAGAGAAAGTGAGTCAGTGAGAGTGAGTCAATTAGTGAGTCATTGAGAGTGAGTCAATTTGTGAGTCATTGAGAGTGAGTCAATTAGTGAGTGTGTCAGTGAGAGTGAGTCAATTAGTGAGAGTGTGTCAGTGAGAGTGAGTCAATTAGTGAGTCCATGAGAGTAAGTCAGTGAGAGTGAGTCAATTAGTTAGAGAGTGAGTCAGTGAGAGTGAGTCAATTAGTGAGTCATTGAGAGTGAGTCAATTAGTGAGTGAGTCAGTGACAGCGAGTTAATTAGTGAGATTGAGTCAGTGAGAGTGAGTCATGAGAGAGAGTGAGTGAGAGTGAGTCAATTAGTGAGAGAGTGACTCAGTAAGAGTGAGTAAATTTGTGAGCAAGTGAGCCAGTGAGAGTGAGTCAATTAGTGAGAGAGAGTGAGTCAGTGAGAGTGAGTCAATTAGTGAGTCATTGAGAGTGAGTCAATTAGTAAGTGAGTCTGTGAGAGTTAGTCAATTAGTGAGAGTGAGACAGTGAGAGTGAGTCATGAGAGAGAGAGTGAGTCAGTGAGAGTGAGTCAATTAGTGAGAGAGAGAGAGTGAGTCAGTGAGAGTGAGGCAATTAGTGAGTCATTGAGAGTGAGTCAATTAGTAAGTGAGTCTGTGAGAGTGAGTCTGTGAGAGTGTGGCAATTAGTGAGAGAATGTCTCAGTGAGTGAGTCAATTAGTGTGTGAGTCAGTGAGAGTGAGTCAATTAGTGATAGTGAGTCAGTGAGAGTGAGTCATGAGAAAGAGTGAGTCAGTGAGAGTGAGTCAATTTGTGAGTCCGTGAGAGTAAGTCAGTGAGAGTGAGCCAGTGAGAGTGAGTCAATTAGTGAGAGAGTGAGTTAGTCAGTGAGAGTGAGTCAATTAGTGAGTCATTGACAGTGAGTCAATTAGTGAGCGAGTCAGTGAGAGCGAGTTAATTAGTGAGATTGAGTCAGTGAGAGTGAGTCATGAGAGAGAGAGTGAGTCAGTGAGAGTGAGTCAATTAGTGAGAGAGTAACTCAGTGAGAGTGAGTAAATTTGTGAGCAAGTGAGCCAGTGAGAGTGAGTCAATTAGTGAGAGAATGAGTCAGTGAGAGTGAGCCAGTGAGAGTGAGTCAATGAGTGAGTGAGTGAGTCTGTGAGAGTGAGTCTGTGAGAGTGAGTCTGTGAGAGTGTGGCAATTAGTGAGAGTGTGGCAATTAGTGAGAGTGTGGCAATTAGTGAGAGAGTGAGTCAATTAGTGAGAGTGACTCAGTGAGTGAGTCAATTAGTGAGTGAGTGAGTCTGTGAGAGTGAGTCTGTGAGAGTGAGTCTGAGAGAGTGAGTCTGTGAGAGTGTGGCAATTAGTGAGAGAGTGAGTCAATTAGTGAGCAAGTGACTCAGTGAGTGAGTCAATTAGTGAGTGAGTCAGTGAGAGTGAGTCAATTAGTGATAGTGAGTCAGTGAGAGTGAGTCATGAGAGAGAGTGAGTCAGTGAGAGTGAGTCAATTAGTGAGTCATTGAGAGTGAGTCAATTAGTGAGTGTCAGTGAGAGTTAGTCAATTAGTGAGAGTGTGTCAGTGAGAGTGAGTCAATTTGTGAGTCCGTGAGAGTAAGTCAGTGAGAGTGGGCCAGTGAGAGTGAGTCAATTAGTGAGAGTCAGTCAGTGAGAGTGAGTCAATTAGTGAGTCATTGAGAGTGAGTCAATTAGTCAGTGAGTCAGTGAGAGCGAGTTAATTAGTGAGATTGAGTCAGTGAGAGTGAGTCATGAGAGAGTGAGTCAGTGAGAGTGAGTCAATTAGTGAGAGAGTGTCTCAGTGAGAGTGAGTAAATTTGTGAGCAAGTGAGCCAGTGAGAGTGAGTCAATTGGTGAGAGAGAGAGAGGGTGAGTCAGTGAGAGTGAGTCAATTAGTGAGTCATTGAGAGTGAGTTAATTAGTAAGTGAGTCTGTTCGAGTGAGTCAATTAGTGAGAGTGAGTCAGTGAGAGTGAGTCATGAGAGAGAGAGTGAGTCAGTGAGAGTGAGTCAATTAGTGAGTCATTGAGAGTGAGTCAATTAGTGAGTGAGTCAGTGAGTGAGTCAATTAGTGAGAGTGAGTCAGTGAGAGTGAGTCAATTAGTGAGTCAGTGAGAGTGAGCCAGTGAGAGTGAGCCAGTGAGAGTGAGCCAGTGAGAGTGAGTCAATGAGTGAGTGAGTCTGTGAGAGTGAGTCTGTGAGAGTGAGTCTGTGAGACTGTGGCAATTAGTGAGACTGTGGCAATTAGTGAGAGTGTGGCAATTAGTGAGAGTGTGGCAATTAGTGAGAGAGTGAGTCAATTAGTGAGAGAGTGACTCAGTGAGTGACTCAATTAGTGAGTGAGTCAGTGAGAGTGAGTCAATTAGTGATAGTGAGTCAGTGAGAGTGAGTCATGAGAGAGAGAGTGAGTCAGTGAGAGTGAGTCAATTAGTGAGTCATTGAGAGTGAGTCAATTAGTGAGTCCGTGAGAGTAAGTCAGTGAGAGTGAGTCAATTAGTTAGAGAGTGAGTGAGTCAGTGAGAGTGAGTCAATTAGTGAGTCATTGAGAGTGAGTCAATTAGTGAGTGAGTCAGTGACAGCGAGTTAATTAGTGAGATTGAGTCAGTGAGAGTGAGTCATGAGAGAGAGTGAGTGAGAGTGAGTCAATTAGTGAGAGAGTGACTCAGTAAGAGTGAGTAAATTTGTGAGCAAGTGAGCCAGTGAGAGTGAGTCAATTAGTGAGAGAGAGTGAGTCAGTGAGAGTGAGTCAATTAGTGAGTCATTGAGAGTGAGTCAATTAGTAAGTGAGTCTGTGAGAGTTAGTCAATTAGTGAGAGTGAGTCAGTGAGAGTGAATCATGAGAGAGAGAGTGAGTCAGTGAGAGTGAGTCAATTAGTGAGAGAGAGAGAGTGAGTCAGTGAGAGTGAGGCAATTAGTGAGTCATTGAGAGTGAGTCAATTAGTAAGTGAGTCTGTGAGAGTGAGTCTGTGAGAGTGTGGCAATTAGTGAGAGAGTGACTCAGTGAGTGAGTCAATTAGTGTTTGAGTCAGTGAGAGTGAGTCAATTAGTGATAGTGAGTCAGTGAGAGTGAGTCATGAGAGAGAGTGAGTCAGTGAGAGTGAGTCAATTTGTGAGTCCGTGAGAGTAAGTCAGTGAGAGTGAGCCAGTGAGAGTGAGTCAATTAGTGAGAGAGTGAGTTAGTCAGTGAGAGTGAGTCATTGAGAGTGAGTCAATTAGTGAGCGAGTCAGTGAGAGCGAGTTAATTAGTGAGATTGAGTCAGTGAGAGTGAGTCATGAGAGAGAGTGAGTCAGTGAGAGTGAGTCAGTTAGTGAGAGAGTGACTCAGTGAGAGTGAGCAAATTTGTGAGCAAGTGAGCCAGTGAGAGTGAGTCAATTAGTGAGAGAGTGAGTCAGTGAGAGTGAGCCAGTGAGAGTGAGTCAATGAGTGAGTGAGTGAGTCTGTGAGAGTGAGTCTGTGAGAGTGAGTCTGTGAGAGTGTGGCAATTAGTGAGAGTGTGGCAATTAGTGAGAGTGTGTAATTAGCGAGAGAGTGAGTCAATTAGTGAGAGTGACTCAGTGAGTGAGTCAATTAGTGAGTGAGTGAGTCTGTGAGAGTGATTCTGTGAGAGTGAGTCTGTGAGACTGTGGCAATTAGTGAGACTGTGGCAATTAGTGAGACTGTGGCAATTAGTGAGAGTGTGGCAATTAGTGAGAGTGTGGCAATTAGTGAGAGAGTGAGTCGATTAGTGAGAGAGTGACTCAGTGAGTGAGTCAATTAGTGAGTGAGTCAGTGAGAGTGAGTCAATTAGTGATAGTGAGTCAGTGAGAGTGAGTCATGAGAGAGAGAGTCAGTGAGAGTGAGTCAATTAGTGAGTCATTGAGAGTGAGTCAATTAGTGAGTCATTGAGAGTGAGTCAATTAGTGAGTGTGTCAGTGAGAGTGAGTCAATTAGTGAGAGTGTGTCAGTGAGAGTGAGTTAATTAGTGAGTCCGTGAGAGTAAGTCAGTGAGAGTGAGTCAATTAGTTAGAGAGTGAGTGAGTCAGTGAGAGTGAGTCAATTAGTGAGTCATTGAGAGTGAGTCAATTAGTGAGTGAGTCAGTGACAGCGAGTTAATTAGTGAGATTGAGTCAGTGAGAGTGAGTCATGAGAGAGAGTGAGTGAGAGTGAGTCAATTAGTGAGAGAGTGACTCAGTAAGAGTGAGTAAATTTGTGAGCAAGTGAGCCAGTGAGAGTGAGTCAATTAGTGAGAGAGTGAGAGTGAGCCAGTGAGAGTGAGTCAATTAGTGAGAGAGTGAGTCAGTGAGAGTGAGCCAGTGAGAGTGAGTCAATGAGTGAGTGAGTGAGTGAGTCTGTGAGAGTGAGTCTGTGAGAGTGAGTCTGTGAGAGTGTGGCAATTAGTGAGAGTGTGGCAATTAGTGAGAGTGTGGCAATTAGTGAGAGAGTGAGTCAATTAGTGAGAGTGACTCAGTGAGTGAGTCAATTAGTGAGTGAGTCAGTGAGAGTGAGTCAATTAGTGATAGTGAGTCAGTGAGAGTGAGTAAATGTTTGAGCAAGTGAGCCAGTGAGAGTGAGTCAATTAGTGAGAGAGAGAGTGAGTCAATGAGAGTGAGTCAATTAGTGAGTCATTGCGAGTGAGTTAATTAGTAAGTGAGTCTATTTGAGTGAGTCAATTAGTGAGAGTGAGTCAGTGAGAGTGAGTCATGAGAGAGAGAGTGAGTCAGTGAGAGTGAGTCATGAGAGAGAGAGTGAGTCAGTGAGAGTGAGTCAATTAGTGAGTCATTGAGAGTGAGTCAATTAGTGAGAGTGAGTCAATTAGTGAGTCAGTGAGAGTAAGTCAGTGAGAGTGAGCCAGTGAGAGTGAGCCAGTGAGAGTGAGCCAGTGAGAGTGAGCCAGTGATAGTGAATCAATGAGTGAGTGAGTGAGTCTGTGAGAGTGAGTCTGTGAGAGTGTGGCAATTAGTGAGAGTATGGCAATTAGTGAGAGTGTGGCAATTAGTGAGAGAGTGAGTCAAGTAGTGAGAGTGACTCAGTGAGTGAGTCAATTAGTGAGTGAGTCAGTGAGAGTGAGTCAATTAGTGATAGTGAGTCAGTGAGAGTGAGACATGAGAGAGAGAGTGAGTCAGTGAGAGTGAGTCAATTAGTGAGTCATTGAGAGTGAGTCAATTAGTGAGTGTGTCAGTGAGAGTGAGTCAATTAGTGAGTCCGTGAGAGTAAGTCAGTGAGAGTGAGCCAGTGAGAGTGAGTGAGTCAGTGAGAGTGAGTCAATTAGTGAGTCATTGAGAGTGAGTCTTTTAGTGAGTGAGTCAGTGAGAGCGAGTTAATTAGTGAGATTGAGTCAGTGAGAGTGAGTCATGAGAGAGAGAGAGTGAGTCAGTCAGAGAGTGATTCAGTGAGAGTGAGTAAATGTTTGCGCAAGTGAGCCAGTGAGAGTGAGTCAATTAGTGAGAGAGAGTGAGTCAGTGAGAGTGAGTCAATTGGTGAGTCATTGAGAGTGAGTCAATTAGTAAGTGAGTCTGTGAGAGTGAGTCAATTAGTGAGAGTGAGTCAGTGAGAGCGAGTTAATTAGTGAGATTGAGTCAGTGAGAGTGAGTCATGAGAGAGAGTGTGAGTCAGTGAGAGTGAGTCAATTAGTGTGAGAGTGACTAAGTGAGAGTGAGTAAATTTGTGAGGAAGCGAGCCAGTGAGAGTGAGTCAATTAGTGAGAGAGAGAGTGAGTCAGTGAGAGTGAGTCAATTAGTGAGTCATTGAGAGTGAGTCAATTAGTGAGTCATTGAGAGTGAGTCAATTAGTGAGTGTGTCAGTGAGAGTGAGTCAATTAGTGAGAGTGTGTCAGTGAGAGTGAGTCAATTAGTGAGTCCGTGAGAGTAAGTCAGTGAGAGTGAGTCAATTAGTTAGAGAGTGAGTGAGTCAGTGAGAGTGAGTCAATTAGTGAGAGTGTGGCAATTAGTGAGAGTGTGGCAATTAGTGAGAGAGTGAGTTAATTAGTGAGAGTGACTCAGTGAGTGAGTCAATTAGTGAGTGAGTCAGTGAGAGTGAGTCAATTAGTGATAGTGAGTCAGTGAGAGTGACTAAATGTTTGAGCAAGTGAGCCAGTGAGAGTGAGTCAATTAGTGAGAGAGAGTGAGTCAATTAGTGAGTCATTGAGAGTGAGTTAATTAGTGAGTCTGTTCGAGTGAGTTAATTAGTGAGAGTGAGTCAGTGAGAGTGAGTCATGAGAGAGAGAGTGAGTCAGTGAGAGTGAGTCAATTAGTGAGTCATTGAGAGTGAGTCAATTAGTGAGTGAGTCAGTGAGTGAGTCAATTAGTGAGAGTGAGTCAGTGAGAGTGAGTCAATTAGTGAGTCATTGAGAGTGAGCCAGTGAGAGTGAGCCAGTGAGAGTGAGCCAGTGAGAGTGAGTCAATTAGTGAGAGAGTCAGTGAGTCAGCGAGAGTGAGTCAATTAGTGAGCCATTGAGAGTGAGTCAATTAGTGAGTCAGTGAGACCGAGTTAATTAGTGAGATTGAGTCAGTGAGAGTGAGTCAATTAGTGAGAGAGTGACTCTGTGAGAGTGAGTAAATTTGTGAGCAAGTGAGCCAGTGAGAGTGAGTCAATTAGTGAGAGAGAGAGAGAGAGAGTGAGTCAGTGAGAGTGAGGCAATTAGTGAGTCATTGAGAGTGAGTCAATTAGTAAGTGAGTCTGTGAGAGTGAGTCTGTGAGAGTGAGTCTGTGAGAGTGAGTCTGTGAGAGTGAGTCAGTGAGAGCGTGGCAATTAGTGAGAGAGTGAGTCAATTAGTGAGAGAGTGACTCAGTGACTGAGTCAATTAGTGAGTGAGTCAATTAGTGATAGTGAATCAGTGAGAGTGAGTCATGAGAGAGAGTGAGTCAGTGAGAGTGAGTCAATTAGTGAGTCATTGAGAGTGAGTCAATTAGTGAGTGTGTCAGTGAGAGTTAGTCAATTAGTGAGAGTGTGTCAGTGAGTGAGTCAATTTGTGAGTCCGTGAGAGTAAGTCAGTGAGAGTGAGCCAGTGAGAGTGAGTCAATTAGTGAGAGTCAGTCAGTGAGAGTGAGTCAATTAGTGAGTCATTGAGAGTGAGTCAATTAGTCAGTGAGTCAGTGAGAGCGAGTTAATTAGTGAGATTGAGTCAGTGAGAGTGAGTCATGAGAGAGTGAGTCAGTGAGAGTGAGTCAATTAGTGAGAGAGTGTCTCAGTGAGAGTGAGTAAATTTGTGAGCAAGTGAGCCAGTGAGAGTGAGTCAATTGGTGAGAGAGAGAGAGGGTGAGTCAGTGAGAGTGAGTCAATTAGTGAGTCATTGAGAGTGAGTTAATTAGTAAGTGAGTCTGTTCGAGTGAGTCAATTAGTGAGAGTGAGTCAGTGAGAGTGAGTCATGAGAGAGAGAGTGAGTCAGTGAGAGTGAGTCAATTAGTGAGTCATTGAGAGTGAGTCAATTAGTGAGTGAGTCAGTGAGTGAGTCAATTAGTGAGAGTGAGTCAGTGAGAGTGAGTCAATTAGTGAGTCAGTGAGAGTGAGCCAGTGAGAGTGAGCCAGTGAGAGTGAGCCAGTGAGAGTGAGTCAATGAGTGAGTGAGTCTGTGAGAGTGAGTCTGTGAGAGTGAGACTGTGGCAATTAGTGAGACTGTGGCAATTAGTGAGACTGTGGCAATTAGTGAGAGTGTAGCAATTAGTGAGAGTGTGGCAATTAGTGAGAGAGTGAGTCAATTAGTGAGAGAGTGACTCAGTGAGTGAGTCAATTAGTGAGTGAGTCAGTGAGAGTGAGTCAATTAGTGATAGTGAGTCAGTGAGAGTGAGTCATGAGAGAGAGAGTGAGTCAGTGAGAAAGAGTCAATTAGTGAGTCATTGAGAGTGAGTCAATTAGTGAGTCATTGAGAGTGAGTCAATTAGTGAGTGTGTCAGTGAGAGTGAGTCAATTTGTGAGAGTGTGTCAGTGAGAGTGAGTCAATTAGTGAGTCCGTGAGAGTAAGTCAGTGAGAGTGAGTCAATTAGTTAGAGAGTGAGTGAGTCAGTGAGAGTGAGTCAATTAGTGAGTCATTGAGAGTGAGTCAATTAGTGAGTCAGTCAGTGACAGCGAGTTAATTAGTGAGATTGAGTCAGTGAGAGTGAGTCATGAGAGAGAGTGAGTGAGAGTGAGTCAATTAGTGAGAGAGTGACTCAGTGAGAGTGAGTAAATTTGTGAGCAAGTGAGCCAGTGAGAGTGAGTCAATTAGTGAGAGAGAGTGAGTCAGTGAGAGTGAGTCAATTAGTGAGTCATTGAGAGTGAGTCAATTAGTAAGTGAGTCTGTGAGAGTTAGTCAATTAGTGAGAGTGAGTCAGTGAGAGTGAGTCATGAGAGAGAGAGTGAGTCAGTGAGAGTGAGTCAATTAGTGAGAGAGAGAGAGTGAGTCAGTGAGAGTGAGGCAATTAGTGAGTCATTGAGAGTGAGTCAATTAGTAAGTGAGTCTGTGAGAGTGAGTCTGTGAGAGTGTGGCAATTAGTGAGAGAGTGACTCAGTGAGTGAGTCAATTAGTGTGTGAGTCAGTGAGAGTGAGTCAATTAGTGATAGTGAGTCAGTGAGAGTGAGTCATGAGAGAGAGTGAGTCAGTGAGAGTGAGTCAATTTGTGAGTCCGTGAGAGTAAGTCAGTGAGAGTGAGCCAGTGAGAGTGAGTCAATTAGTGAGAGAGTGAGTTAGTCAGTGAGAGTGAGTCAATTAGTGAGTCATTGAGAGTGAGTCAATTAGTGAGAGAGAGTGAGTCAATTAGTGAGTCATTGAGAGTGAGTTAATTAGTGAGTCTGTTCGAGTGAGTCAATTGGTGAGAGTGAGTCAGTGAGAATGAGTCATGAGAGAGAGAGTGAGTCAGTGAGAGTGAGTCAATTAGTGAGTCATTGAGAGTGAGTCAATTAGTGAGTGAGTCAGTGAGTGAGTCAATTAGTGAGAGTGAGTCAGTGAGAGTGAGCCAGTGAGAGTGAGCCAGTGAGAGTGAGCCAGTGAGAGTGAGTCAATTAGTGAGAGTGAGTGAGTCAGTGAGAGTGAGTCAATTAGTGAGCCATTGAGAGTGAGTCAATTAGTGAGTGAGTCAGTGAGACTGAGTTAATTAGTGAGATTGAGTCAGTGAGAGTGAGTCAATTAGTGAGAGAGTGACTCTGTGAGAGTGAGTAAATTTGTGAGCAAGTGAGCCAGTGAGAGTGAGTCAATTAGTGAGAGAGAGGGAGAGTGAGTCAGTGAGAGTGAGGCAATTAGTGAGTCATTGAGAGTGAGTCAATTAGTAAGAGTGAGTCTGTGAGAGTGAGTCTGTGAGAGTGAGTCAGTGAGAGTGTGGCAATTAGTGAGAGAGTGAGTCAATTAGTGAGAGAGTGACTCAGTGAGTGAGTCAATTAGTGAGTGAGTCAGTGAGAGTGAGTCAATTAGTGATAGTGAGTCAGTGAGAGTGATTCATGAGAGAGAGTGAGTCAGTGAGAGTGAGTCAATTAGTGAGTCATTGAGAGTGAGTCAATTAGTGAGTGTGTCAGTGAGAGTTAGTCAATTAGTGAGAGTGTCAGTGAGAGTGAGTCAATTTGTGAGTCCGTGAGAGTAAGTCAGTGAGAGTGAGCCAGTGAGAGTGAGTCAATTAGTGAGAGTCAGTCAGTGAGAGTGAGTCAATTAGTGAGTCATTGAGAGTGAGTCAATTAGTCAGTGAGTCAGTGAGAGCGAGTTAATTAGTGAGATTGAGTCAGTGAGAGTGAGTCATGAGAGAGTGAGTCAGTGAGAGTGAGTCAATTAGTGAGAGAGTGTCTCAGTGAGAGTGAGTAAATTTGTGAGCAAGTGAGCCAGTGAGAGTGAGTCAATTGGTGAGAGAGAGAGAGGGTGAGTCAGTGAGAGTGAGTCAATTAGTGAGTCATTGAGAGTGAGTTAATTAGTAAGTGAGTCTGTTCGAGTGAGTCAATTAGTGAGAGTGAGTCAGTGAGAGTGAGTCATGAGAGAGAGAGTGAGTCAGTGAGAGTGAGTCAATTAGTGAGTCATTGAGAGTGAGTCAATTAGTGAGTGAGTCAGTGAGTGAGTCAATTAGTGAGAGTGAGTCAGTGAGAGTGAGTCAATTAGTGAGTCAGTGAGAGTGAGCCAGTGAGAGTGAGCCAGTGAGAGTGAGCCAATGAGTGAGTGAGTGAGTCTGTGAGAGTGAGTCTGTGAGAGTGAGTCTGTGAGAGTGAGTCTGTGAGACTGTGGCAATTAGTGAGACTGTGGCAATTAGTGAGACTGTGGCAATTAGTGAGAGTGTGGCAATTATTGAGAGTGTGGCAATTAGTGAGAGAGTGAGTCAATTAGTGAGAGAGTGACTCAGTGAGTGAGTCAATTAGTGAGTGAGTCAGTGAGAGTGAGTCAATTAGTGATAGTGAGTCAGTGAGAGTGAGTCATGAGAGAGAAAGTGAGTCAGTGAGAGTGAGTCAATTAGTGAGTCATTGAGAGTGAGTCAATTTGTGAGTCATTGAGAGTGAGTCAATTAGTGAGTGTGTCAGTGAGAGTGAGTCAATTGGTGAGAGTGTGTCAGTGAGAGTGAGTCAATTAGTGAGTCCATGAGAGTAAGTCAGTGAGAGTGAGTCAATTAGTTAGAGAGTGAGTCAGTGAGAGTGAGTCAATTAGTGAGTCATTGAGAGTGAGTCAATTAGTGAGTGAGTCAGTGACAGCGAGTTAATTAGTGAGATTGAGTCAGTGAGAGTGAGTCATGAGAGAGAGTGAGTGAGAGTGAGTCAATTAGTGAGAGAGTGACTCAGTAAGAGTGAGTAAATTTGTGAGCAAGTGAGCCAGTGAGAGTGAGTCAATTAGTGAGAGAGAGTGAGTCAGTGAGAGTGAGTCAATTAGTGAGTCATTGAGAGTGAGTCAATTAGTAAGTGAGTCTGTGAGAGTTAGTCAATTAGTGAGAGTGAGACAGTGAGAGTGAGTCATGAGAGAGAGAGTGAGTCAGTGAGAGTGAGTCAATTAGTGAGAGAGAGAGAGTGAGTCAGTGAGAGTGAGGCAATTAGTGAGTCATTGAGAGTGAGTCAATTAGTAAGTGAGTCTGTGAGAGTGAGTCTGTGAGAGTGTGGCAATTAGTGAGAGAATGTCTCAGTGAGTGAGTCAATTAGTGTGTGAGTCAGTGAGAGTGAGTCAATTAGTGATAGTGAGTCAGTGAGAGTGAGTCATGAGAAAGAGTGAGTCAGTGAGAGTGAGTCAATTTGTGAGTCCGTGAGAGTAAGTCAGTGAGAGTGAGCCAGTGAGAGTGAGTCAATTAGTGAGAGAGTGAGTTAGTCAGTGAGAGTGAGTCAATTAGTGAGTCATTGACAGTGAGTCAATTAGTGAGCGAGTCAGTGAGAGCGAGTTAATTAGTGAGATTGAGTCATGAGAGAGAGAGTGAGTCAGTGAGAGTGAGTCAATTAGTGAGAGAGTAACTCAGTGAGAGTGAGTAAATTTGTGAGCAAGTGAGCCAGTGAGAGTGAGTCAATTAGTGAGAGAATGAGTCAGTGAGAGTGAGCCAGTGAGAGTGAGTCAATGAGTGAGTGAGTGAGTCTGTGAGAGTGAGTCTGTGAGAGTGAGTCTGTGAGAGTGTGGCAATTAGTGAGAGTGTGGCAATTAGTGAGAGTGTGGCAATTAGTGAGAGAGTGAGTCAATTAGTGAGAGTGACTCAGTGAGTGAGTCAATTAGTGAGTAAGTCAGTGAGAGTGAGTCAATTAGTGATAGTGAGTCAGTGAGAGTGAGTAAATGTTTGAGCAAGTGAGCCAGTGAGAGTGAGTCAATTAGTGAGAGAGAGAGTGAGTCAGTGAGAGTGAGTCAATTAGTGAGTCATTGAGAGTGAGTTAATTAGTAAGTGAGTCTGTTCGAGTGAGTCAATTAGTGAGAGTGAGTCAGTGAGAGTGAGTCATGAGAGAGAGAGTGAGTCAGTGAGAGTGAGTCATGAGAGAGAGAGTGAGTCAGTGAGAGTGAGTCAATTAGTGAGTCATTGAGAGTGAGTCAATTAGTGAGAGTGAGTCAGTGAGAGTGAGTCAATTAGTGAGTCAGTGAGAGTAAGTCAGTGAGAGTGAGCCAGGTGAGAGTGAGCCAGTGAGAGTGAGCCAGTGAGAGTGAATCAATGAGTGAGTGAGTGAGTCTGTGAGAGTGAGTCTGTGAGAGTGAGTCTGTGAGAGTGTGGCAATTAGTGAGAGTGTGGCAATTAGTGAGAGTGTGGCAATTAGTGAGAGAGTGAGTCAAGTAGTGAGAGTGACTCAGTGAGTGAGTCAATTAGTGAGTGAGTCAGTGAGAGTGAGTCAATTAGTGATAGTGAGTCAGTGAGAGTGAGTCATGAGAGAGAGAGTGAGTCAGTGAGAGTGAGTGAATTAGTGAGTCGTTGAGAGTGGGTCAATTAGTGAGTGTGTCAGTGAGAGTGAGTCAATTAGTGAGAGCGTGTCAGTGAGAGTGAGTCAATTAGTGAGTCCGTGAGAGTAAGTCAGTGAGAGTGAGCCAGTGAGAATGAGTGAGTCAGTGAGAGTGAGTCAATTAGTGAGTCATTGAGAGTGAGTCTTTCAGTGAGTGAGTCAGTGAGAGCGAGTTAATTAGTGAGATTGAGTCAGTGAGAGTGAGTCATGAGAGAGAGAGAGTGAGTCAGTGAGAGAGTGACTCAGTGAGAGTGAGTAAATGTTTGAGCAAGTGAGCCAGTGAGAGTGAGTCAATTAGTGAGAGAGAGAGTGAGTCAGTGAGAGTGAGTCAATTAGTGAGTCATTGAGAGTGAGTCAATTAGTAAGTGAGTCTGTGAGAGTGAGTCAATTAGTGAGAGTGAGTCAGTGAGAGCGAGTTAATTAGTGAGATTGAGTCAGTGAGAGTGAGTCATGAGAGAGAGTGTGAGTCAGTGAGAGTGAGTCAATTAGTGAGAGAGTGACTCAGTGAGAGTGAGTAAATTTGTGAGGAAGTGAGCCAGTGAGAGTGAGTCAATTAGTGAGAGAGAGAGTGAGTCAGTGAGAGTGAGTCAATTAGTGAGTCATTGAGAGTGAGTTAATTAGTAAGTGAGTCTGTTCGAGTGAGTCAATTAGTGAGTCATTGAGAGTGAGTCAATTAGTGAGAGAGAGTGAGTCAATTAGTGAGTCATTGAGAGTGAGTTAATTAGTGAGTCTGTTCGAGTGAGTCAATTAGTGAGAGTGAGTCAGTGAGAGTGAGTCATGAGAGAGAGAGTGAGTCAGTGAGAGTGAGTCAATTAGTGAGTCATTGAGAGTGAGTCAATTAGTGAGTGAGTCAGTGAGTGAGTCAATTAGTGAGAGTGAGTCAGTGAGAGTGAGCCAGTGAGAGTGAGCCAGTGAGAGTGAGTCAATTAGTGAGAGTGAGTGAGTCAGTGAGAGTGAGTCAATTAGTGAGCCATTGAGAGTGAGTCAATTAGTGAGTGAGTCAGTGAGACCGAGTTAATTAGTGAGATTGAGTCAGTGAGAGTGAGTCAATTAGTGAGAGAGTGACTCTGTGAGAGTGAGTAAATTTGTGAGCAAGTGAGCCAGTGAGAGTGAGTCAATTAGTGAGATAGAGGGAGAGTGAGTCAGTGAGAGTGAGGCAATTAGTGAGTCATTGAGAGTGAGTCAATTAGTAAGAGTGAGTCTGTGAGAGTGAGTCTGTGAGAGTGAGTCAGTGAGAGTGTGGCAATTAGTGAGAGAGTGAGTCAATTAGTGAGAGAGTGACTCAGTGAGTGAGTCAATTATTGAGTGAGTCAGTGAGAGTGAGTCAATTAGTGATAGTGAGTCAGAGAGAGTGAGTCATGAGAGAGAGTGAGTCAGTGAGAGTGAGTCAATTAGTGAGTCATTGAGAGTGAGTCAATTAGTGAGTGTGTCAGTGAGAGTTAGTCAATTAGTGAGAGTGTCAGTGAGAGTGAGTCAATTTGTGAGTCATTGAGAGTGAGTCAATTAGTGAGTGAGTCAGTGAGTGAGTCAATTAGTGAGAGTGAGTCAGTGAGAGTGAGTCAATTAGTGAGTCAGTGAGAGTGAGCCAGTGAGAGTGAGCCAGTGAGAGTGAGCCAATGAGTGAGTGAGTGAGTCTGTGAGAGTGAGTCTGTGAGAGTGAGTCTGTGAGAGTGAGTCTGTGAGACTGTGGCAATTAGTGAGACTGTGGCAATTAGTGAGACTGTGGCAATTAGTGAGAGTGTGGCAATTAGTGAGAGTGTGGCAATTAGTGAGAGAGTGAGTCAACTAGTGAGAGAGTGACTCAGTGAGTGAGTCAATTAGTGAGTGAGTCAGTGAGAGTGAGTCAATTAGTGATAGTGAGTCAGTGAGAGTGAGTCATGAGAGAGAAAGTGAGTCAGTGAGAGTGAGTCAATTAGTGAGTCATTGAGAGTGAGTCAATTTGTGAGTCATTGAGAGTGAGTCAATTAGTGAGTGTGTCAGTGAGAGTGAGTCAATTAGTGAGAGTGTGTCAGTGAGAGTGAGTCAATTAGTGAGTCCATGAGAGTAAGTCAGTGAGAGTGAGTCAATTAGTTAGAGAGTGAGTCAGTGAGAGTGAGTCAATTAGTGAGTCATTGAGAGTGAGTCAATTAGTGAGTGAGTCAGTGACAGCGAGTTAATTAGTGAGATTGAGTCAGTGAGAGTGAGTCATGAGAGAGAGTGAGTGAGAGTGAGTCAATTAGTGAGAGAGTGACTCAGTAAGAGTGAGTAAATTTGTGAGCAAGTGAGCCAGTGAGAGTGAGTCAATTAGTGAGAGAGAGTGAGTCAGTGAGAGTGAGTCAATTAGTGAGTCATTGAGAGTGAGTCAATTAGTAAGTGAGTCTGTGAGAGTTAGTCAATTAGTGAGAGTGAGACAGTGAGAGTGAGTCATGAGAGAGAGAGTGAGTCAGTGAGAGTGAGTCAATTAGTGAGAGAGAGAGAGTGAGTCAGTGAGAGTGAGGCAATTAGTGAGTCATTGAGAGTGAGTCAATTAGTAAGTGAGTCTGTGAGAGTGAGTCTGTGAGAGTGTGGCAATTAGTGAGAGAATGTCTCAGTGAGTGAGTCAATTAGTGTGTGAGTCAGTGAGAGTGAGTCAATTAGTGATAGTGAGTCAGTGAGAGTGAGTCATGAGAAAGAGTGAGTCAGTGAGAGTGAGTCAATTTGTGAGTCCGTGAGAGTAAGTCAGTGAGAGTGAGCCAGTGAGAGTGAGTCAATTAGTGAGAGAGTGAGTTAGTCAGTGAGAGTGAGTCAATTAGTGAGTCATTGACAGTGAGTCAATTAGTGAGCGAGTCAGTGAGAGCGAGTTAATTAGTGAGATTGAGTCAGTGAGAGTGAGTCATGAGAGAGAGAGTGAGTCAGTGAGAGTGAGTCAATTAGTGAGAGAGTAACTCAGTGAGAGTGAGTAAATTTGTGAGCAAGTGAGCCAGTGAGAGTGAGTCAATTAGTGAGAGAATGAGTCAGTGAGAGTGAGCCAGTGAGAGTGAGTCAATGAGTGAGTGAGTGAGTCTGTGAGAGTGAGTCTGTGAGAGTGAGTCTGTGAGAGTGTGGCAATTAGTGAGAGTGTGGCAATTAGTGAGAGTGTGGCAATTAGTGAGAGAGTGAGTCAATTAGTGAGAGTGACTCAGTGAGTGAGTCAATTAGTGAGTGAGTCAGTGAGAGTGAGTCAATTAGTGATAGTGAGTCAGTGAGAGTGAGTAAATGTTTGAGCAAGTGAGCCAGTGAGAGTGAGTCAATTAGTGATAGAGAGAGTGAGTCAGTGAGAGTGAGTCAATTAGTGAGTCATTGAGAGTGAGTTAATTAGTAAGTGAGTCTGTTCGAGTGAGTCAATTAGTGAGAGTGAGTCAGTGAGAGTGAGTCATGAGAGAGAGAGTGAGTCAGTGAGAGTGAGTCATGAGAGAGAGAGTGAGTCAGTGAGAGTGAGTCAATTAGTGAGTCATTGAGAGTGAGTCAATTAGTGAGAGTGAGTCAGTGAGAGTGAGTCAATTAGTGAGTCAGTGAGAGTAAGTCAGTGAGAGTGAGCCAGGTGAGAGTGAGCCAGTGAGAGTGAGCCAGTGAGAGTGAATCAATGAGTGAGTGAGTGAGTCTGTGAGAGTGAGTCTGTGAGAGTGAGTCTGTGAGAGTGTGGCAATTAGTGAGAGTGTGGCAATTAGTGAGAGTGTGGCAATTAGTGAGAGAGTGAGTCAAGTAGTGAGAGTGACTCAGTGAGTGAGTCAATTAGTGAGTGAGTCAGTGAGAGTGAGTCAATTAGTGATAGTGAGTCAGTGAGAGTGAGTCATGAGAGAGAGAGTGAGTCAGTGAGAGTGAGTGAATTAGTGAGTCGTTGAGAGTGGGTCAATTAGTGAGTGTGTCAGTGAGAGTGAGTCAATTAGTGAGAGCGTGTCAGTGAGAGTGAGTCAATTAGTGAGTCCGTGAGAGTAAGTCAGTGAGAGTGAGCCAGTGAGAATGAGTGAGTCAGTGAGAGTGAGTCAATTAGTGAGTCATTGAGAGTGAGTCTTTCAGTGAGTGAGTCAGTGAGAGCGAGTTAATTAGTGAGATTGAGTCAGTGAGAGTGAGTCATGAGAGAGAGAGAGTGAGTCAGTGAGAGAGTGACTCAGTGAGAGTGAGTAAATGTTTGAGCAAGTGAGCCAGTGAGAGTGAGTCAATTAGTGAGAGAGAGAGTGAGTCAGTGAGAGTGAGTCAATTAGTGAGTCATTGAGAGTGAGTCAATTAGTAAGTGAGTCTGTGAGAGTGAGTCAATTAGTGAGAGTGAGTCAGTGAGAGCGAGTTAATTAGTGAGATTGAGTCAGTGAGAGTGAGTCATGAGAGAGAGTGTGAGTCAGTGAGAGTGAGTCAATTAGTGAGAGAGTGACTCAGTGAGAGTGAGTAAATTTGTGAGGAAGTGAGCCAGTGAGAGTGAGTCAATTAGTGAGAGAGAGAGTGAGTCAGTGAGAGTGAGTCAATTAGTGAGTCATTGAGAGTGAGTTAATTAGTAAGTGAGTCTGTTCGAGTGAGTCAATTAGTGAGAGTGAGTCAGTGAGAGTGAGTCATGAGAGAGAGAGTGAGTCAGTGAGAGTGAGTCAATTAGTGATAGTGAGTCAGTGAGAGTGAGTCATGAGAGAGAGTGAGTCAGTGAGAGTGAGTCAATTTGTGAGTCCGTGAGAGTAAGTCAGTGAGAGTGAGCCAGTGAGAGTGAGTCAATTAGTGAGAGAGTGAGTTAGTCAGTGAGAGTGAGTCAATTAGTGAGTCATTGAGAGTGAGTCAATTAGTGAGAGTGAGTCAGTGAGAGTGAGTCAATTAGTGAGTCAGTGAGAGTAAGTCAGTGAGAGTGAGCCAGGTGAGAGTGAGCCAGTGAGAGTGAGCCAGTGAGAGTGAATCAATGAGTGAGTGAGTGAGTCTGTGAGAGTGAGTCTGTGAGAGTGAGTCTGTGAGAGTGTGGCAATTAGTGAGAGTGTGGCAATTAGTGAGAGTGTGGCAATTAGTGAGAGAGTGAGTCAAGTAGTGAGAGTGACTCAGTGAGTGAGTCAATTAGTGAGTGAGTCAGTGAGAGTGAGTCAATTAGTGATAGTGAGTCAGTGAGAGTGAGTCATGAGAGAGAGAGTGAGTCAGTGAGAGTGAGTGAATTAGTGAGTCGTTGAGAGTGGGTCAATTAGTGAGTGTGTCAGTGAGAGTGAGTCAATTAGTGAGAGCGTGTCAGTGAGAGTGAGTCAATTAGTGAGTCCGTGAGAGTAAGTCAGTGAGAGTGAGCCAGTGAGAATGAGTGAGTCAGTGAGAGTGAGTCAATTAGTGAGTCATTGAGAGTGAGTCTTTCAGTGAGTGAGTCAGTGAGAGCGAGTTAATTAGTGAGATTGAGTCAGTGAGAGTGAGTCATGAGAGAGAGAGAGTGAGTCAGTGAGAGAGTGACTCAGTGAGAGTGAGTAAATGTTTGAGCAAGTGAGCCAGTGAGAGTGAGTCAATTAGTGAGAGAGAGAGTGAGTCAGTGAGAGTGAGTCAATTAGTGAGTCATTGAGAGTGAGTCAATTAGTAAGTGAGTCTGTGAGAGTGAGTCAATTAGTGAGAGTGAGTCAGTGAGAGCGAGTTAATTAGTGAGATTGAGTCAGTGAGAGTGAGTCATGAGAGAGAGTGTGAGTCAGTGAGAGTGAGTCAATTAGTGAGAGAGTGACTCAGTGAGAGTGAGTAAATTTGTGAGGAAGTGAGCCAGTGAGAGTGAGTCAATTAGTGAGAGAGAGAGTGAGTCAGTGAGAGTGAGTCAATTAGTGAGTCATTGAGAGTGAGTTAATTAGTAAGTGAGTCTGTTCGAGTGAGTCAATTAGTGAGTCATTGAGAGTGAGTCAATTAGTGAGAGAGAGTGAGTCAATTAGTGAGTCATTGAGAGTGAGTTAATTAGTGAGTCTGTTCGAGTGAGTCAATTAGTGAGAGTGAGTCAGTGAGAGTGAGTCATGAGAGAGAGAGTGAGTCAGTGAGAGTGAGTCAATTAGTGAGTCATTGAGAGTGAGTCAATTAGTGAGTGAGTCAGTGAGTGAGTCAATTAGTGAGAGTGAGTCAGTGAGAGTGAGCCAGTGAGAGTGAGCCAGTGAGAGTGAGTCAATTAGTGAGAGTGAGTGAGTCAGTGAGAGTGAGTCAATTAGTGAGCCATTGAGAGTGAGTCAATTAGTGAGTGAGTCAGTGAGACCGAGTTAATTAGTGAGATTGAGTCAGTGAGAGTGAGTCAATTAGTGAGAGAGTGACTCTGTGAGAGTGAGTAAATTTGTGAGCAAGTGAGCCAGTGAGAGTGAGTCAATTAGTGAGATAGAGGGAGAGTGAGTCAGTGAGAGTGAGGCAATTAGTGAGTCATTGAGAGTGAGTCAATTAGTAAGAGTGAGTCTGTGAGAGTGAGTCTGTGAGAGTGAGTCAGTGAGAGTGTGGCAATTAGTGAGAGAGTGAGTCAATTAGTGAGAGAGTGACTCAGTGAGTGAGTCAATTATTGAGTGAGTCAGTGAGAGTGAGTCAATTAGTGATAGTGAGTCAGAGAGAGTGAGTCATGAGAGAGAGTGAGTCAGTGAGAGTGAGTCAATTAGTGAGTCATTGAGAGTGAGTCAATTAGTGAGTGTGTCAGTGAGAGTTAGTCAATTAGTGAGAGTGTCAGTGAGAGTGAGTCAATTTGTGAGTCATTGAGAGTGAGTCAATTAGTGAGTGAGTCAGTGAGTGAGTCAATTAGTGAGAGTGAGTCAGTGAGAGTGAGTCAATTAGTGAGTCAGTGAGAGTGAGCCAGTGAGAGTGAGCCAGTGAGAGTGAGCCAATGAGTGAGTGAGTGAGTCTGTGAGAGTGAGTCTGTGAGAGTGAGTCTGTGAGAGTGAGTCTGTGAGACTGTGGCAATTAGTGAGACTGTGGCAATTAGTGAGACTGTGGCAATTAGTGAGAGTGTGGCAATTAGTGAGAGTGTGGCAATTAGTGAGAGAGTGAGTCAACTAGTGAGAGAGTGACTCAGTGAGTGAGTCAATTAGTGAGTGAGTCAGTGAGAGTGAGTCAATTAGTGATAGTGAGTCAGTGAGAGTGAGTCATGAGAGAGAAAGTGAGTCAGTGAGAGTGAGTCAATTAGTGAGTCATTGAGAGTGAGTCAATTTGTGAGTCATTGAGAGTGAGTCAATTAGTGAGTGTGTCAGTGAGAGTGAGTCAATTAGTGAGAGTGTGTCAGTGAGAGTGAGTCAATTAGTGAGTCCATGAGAGTAAGTCAGTGAGAGTGAGTCAATTAGTTAGAGAGTGAGTCAGTGAGAGTGAGTCAATTAGTGAGTCATTGAGAGTGAGTCAATTAGTGAGTGAGTCAGTGACAGCGAGTTAATTAGTGAGATTGAGTCAGTGAGAGTGAGTCATGAGAGAGAGTGAGTGAGAGTGAGTCAATTAGTGAGAGAGTGACTCAGTAAGAGTGAGTAAATTTGTGAGCAAGTGAGCCAGTGAGAGTGAGTCAATTAGTGAGAGAGAGTGAGTCAGTGAGAGTGAGTCAATTAGTGAGTCATTGAGAGTGAGTCAATTAGTAAGTGAGTCTGTGAGAGTTAGTCAATTAGTGAGAGTGAGACAGTGAGAGTGAGTCATGAGAGAGAGAGTGAGTCAGTGAGAGTGAGTCAATTAGTGAGAGAGAGAGAGTGAGTCAGTGAGAGTGAGGCAATTAGTGAGTCATTGAGAGTGAGTCAATTAGTAAGTGAGTCTGTGAGAGTGAGTCTGTGAGAGTGTGGCAATTAGTGAGAGAATGTCTCAGTGAGTGAGTCAATTAGTGTGTGAGTCAGTGAGAGTGAGTCAATTAGTGATAGTGAGTCAGTGAGAGTGAGTCATGAGAAAGAGTGAGTCAGTGAGAGTGAGTCAATTTGTGAGTCCGTGAGAGTAAGTCAGTGAGAGTGAGCCAGTGAGAGTGAGTCAATTAGTGAGAGAGTGAGTTAGTCAGTGAGAGTGAGTCAATTAGTGAGTCATTGACAGTGAGTCAATTAGTGAGCGAGTCAGTGAGAGCGAGTTAATTAGTGAGATTGAGTCAGTGAGAGTGAGTCATGAGAGAGAGAGTGAGTCAGTGAGAGTGAGTCAATTAGTGAGAGAGTAACTCAGTGAGAGTGAGTAAATTTGTGAGCAAGTGAGCCAGTGAGAGTGAGTCAATTAGTGAGAGAATGAGTCAGTGAGAGTGAGCCAGTGAGAGTGAGTCAATGAGTGAGTGAGTGAGTCTGTGAGAGTGAGTCTGTGAGAGTGAGTCTGTGAGAGTGTGGCAATTAGTGAGAGTGTGGCAATTAGTGAGAGTGTGGCAATTAGTGAGAGAGTGAGTCAATTAGTGAGAGTGACTCAGTGAGTGAGTCAATTAGTGAGTGAGTCAGTGAGAGTGAGTCAATTAGTGATAGTGAGTCAGTGAGAGTGAGTAAATGTTTGAGCAAGTGAGCCAGTGAGAGTGAGTCAATTAGTGATAGAGAGAGTGAGTCAGTGAGAGTGAGTCAATTAGTGAGTCATTGAGAGTGAGTTAATTAGTAAGTGAGTCTGTTCGAGTGAGTCAATTAGTGAGAGTGAGTCAGTGAGAGTGAGTCATGAGAGAGAGAGTGAGTCAGTGAGAGTGAGTCATGAGAGAGAGAGTGAGTCAGTGAGAGTGAGTCAATTAGTGAGTCATTGAGAGTGAGTCAATTAGTGAGAGTGAGTCAGTGAGAGTGAGTCAATTAGTGAGTCAGTGAGAGTAAGTCAGTGAGAGTGAGCCAGGTGAGAGTGAGCCAGTGAGAGTGAGCCAGTGAGAGTGAATCAATGAGTGAGTGAGTGAGTCTGTGAGAGTGAGTCTGTGAGAGTGAGTCTGTGAGAGTGTGGCAATTAGTGAGAGTGTGGCAATTAGTGAGAGTGTGGCAATTAGTGAGAGAGTGAGTCAAGTAGTGAGAGTGACTCAGTGAGTGAGTCAATTAGTGAGTGAGTCAGTGAGAGTGAGTCAATTAGTGATAGTGAGTCAGTGAGAGTGAGTCATGAGAGAGAGAGTGAGTCAGTGAGAGTGAGTGAATTAGTGAGTCGTTGAGAGTGGGTCAATTAGTGAGTGTGTCAGTGAGAGTGAGTCAATTAGTGAGAGCGTGTCAGTGAGAGTGAGTCAATTAGTGAGTCCGTGAGAGTAAGTCAGTGAGAGTGAGCCAGTGAGAATGAGTGAGTCAGTGAGAGTGAGTCAATTAGTGAGTCATTGAGAGTGAGTCTTTCAGTGAGTGAGTCAGTGAGAGCGAGTTAATTAGTGAGATTGAGTCAGTGAGAGTGAGTCATGAGAGAGAGAGAGTGAGTCAGTGAGAGAGTGACTCAGTGAGAGTGAGTAAATGTTTGAGCAAGTGAGCCAGTGAGAGTGAGTCAATTAGTGAGAGAGAGAGTGAGTCAGTGAGAGTGAGTCAATTAGTGAGTCATTGAGAGTGAGTCAATTAGTAAGTGAGTCTGTGAGAGTGAGTCAATTAGTGAGAGTGAGTCAGTGAGAGCGAGTTAATTAGTGAGATTGAGTCAGTGAGAGTGAGTCATGAGAGAGAGTGTGAGTCAGTGAGAGTGAGTCAATTAGTGAGAGAGTGACTCAGTGAGAGTGAGTAAATTTGTGAGGAAGTGAGCCAGTGAGAGTGAGTCAATTAGTGAGAGAGAGAGTGAGTCAGTGAGAGTGAGTCAATTAGTGAGTCATTGAGAGTGAGTTAATTAGTAAGTGAGTCTGTTCGAGTGAGTCAATTAGTGAGAGTGAGTCAGTGAGAGTGAGTCATGAGAGAGAGAGTGAGTCAGTGAGAGTGAGTCAATTAGTGATAGTGAGTCAGTGAGAGTGAGTCATGAGAGAGAGTGAGTCAGTGAGAGTGAGTCAATTTGTGAGTCCGTGAGAGTAAGTCAGTGAGAGTGAGCCAGTGAGAGTGAGTCAATTAGTGAGAGAGTGAGTTAGTCAGTGAGAGTGAGTCAATTAGTGAGTCATTGAGAGTGAGTCAATTAGTGAGAGAGAGTGAGTCAATTAGTGAGTCATTGAGAGTGAGTTAATTAGTGAGTCTGTTCGAGTGAGTCAATTAGTGAGAGTGAGTCAGTGAGAGTGAGTCATGAGAGAGAGAGTGAGTCAGTGAGAGTGAGTCAATTAGTGAGTCATTGAGAGTGAGTCAATTAGTGAGTGAGTCAGTGAGTGAGTCAATTAGTGAGAGTGAGTCAGTGAGAGTGAGCCAGTGAGAGTGAGCCAGTGAGAGTGAGTCAATTAGTGAGAGTGAGTGAGTCAGTGAGAGTGAGTCAATTAGTGAGCCATTGAGAGTGAGTCAATTAGTGAGTGAGTCAGTGAGACCGAGTTAATTAGTGAGATTGAGTCAGTGAGAGTGAGTCAATTAGTGAGAGAGTGACTCTGTGAGAGTGAGTAAATTTGTGAGCAAGTGAGCCAGTGAGAGTGAGTCAATTAGTGAGAGAGAGGGAGAGTGAGTCAGTGAGAGTGAGGCAATTAGTGAGTCATTGAGAGTGAGTCAATTAGTAAGAGTGAGTCTGTGAGAGTGAGTCTGTGAGAGTGAGTCAGTGAGAGTGTGGCAATTAGTGAGAGAGTGAGTCAATTAGTGAGAGAGTGACTCAGTGAGTGAGTCAATTATTGAGTGAGTCAGTGAGAGTGAGTCAATTAGTGATAGTGAGTCAGAGAGAGTGAGTCATGAGAGAGAGTGAGTCAGTGAGAGTGAGTCAATTAGTGAGTCATTGAGAGTGAGTCAATTAGTGAGTGTGTCAGTGAGAGTTAGTCAATTAGTGAGAGTGTCAGTGAGAGTGAGTCAATTTGTGAGTCCGTGAGAGTAAGTCAGTGAGAGTGAGCCAGTGAGAGTGAGTCAATTAGTGAGAGTGAGTCAGTGAGAGTGAGTCAATTAGTGAGTCATTGAGAGTGAGTCAATTAGTCAGTGAGTCAGTGAGAGCGAGTTAATTAGTGAGATTGAGTCAGTGAGAGTGAGTCATGAGAGAGTGAGTCAGTGAGAGTGAGTCAATTAGTGAGAGAGTGTCTCAGTGAGAGTGAGTAAATTTGTGAGCAAGTGAGCCAGTGAGAGTGAGTCAATTGGTGAGAGAGAGAGAGGGTGAGTCAGTGAGAGTGAGTCAATTAGTGAGTCATTGAGAGTGAGTTAATTAGTAAGTGAGTCTGTTCGAGTGAGTCAATTAGTGAGAGTGAGTCAGTGAGAGTGAGTCATGAGAGAGAGAGTGAGTCAGTGAGAGTGAGTCAATTAGTGAGTCATTGAGAGTGAGTCAATTAGTGAGTGAGTCAGTGAGTGAGTCAATTAGTGAGAGTGAGTCAGTGAGAGTGAGTCAATTAGTGAGTCAGTGAGAGTGAGCCAGTGAGAGTGAGCCAGTGAGAGTGAGCCAATGAGTGAGTGAGTGAGTCTGTGAGAGTGAGTCTGTGAGAGTGAGTCTGTGAGAGTGAGTCTGTGAGACTGTGGCAATTAGTGAGACTGTGGCAATTAGTGAGGCTGTGGCAATTAGTGAGAGTGTGGCAATTAGTGAGAGTGTGGCAATTAGTGAGAGAGTGAGTCAATTAGTGAGAGAGTGACTCAGTGAGTGAGTCAATTAGTGAGTGAGTCAGTGAGAGTGAGTCAATTAGTGATAGTGAGTCAGTGAGAGTGAGTCATGAGAGAGAAAGTGAGTCAGTGATAGTGAGTCAATTAGTGAGTCATTGAGAGTGAGTCAATTTGTGAGTCATTGAGAGTGAGTCAATTAGTGAGTGTGTCAGTGAGGGTGAGTCAATTAGTGAGAGTGTGTCAGTGAGAGTGAGTCAATTAGTGAGTCATGAGAGTAAGTCAGTGAGAGTGAGTCAATTAGTTAGAGAGTGAGTCAGTGAGAGTGAGTCAATTAGTGAGTCATTGAGAGTGAGTCAATTAGTGAGTGAGTCAGTGACAGCGAGTTAATTAGTGAGATTGAGTCAGTGAGAGTGAGTCATGAGAGAGAGTGAGTGAGAGTGAGTCAATTAGTGAGAGAGTGACTCAGTAAGAGTGAGTAAATTTGTGAGCAAGTGAGCCAGTGAGAGTGAGTCAATTAGTGAGAGAGAGTGAGTCAGTGAGAGTGAGTCAATTAGTGAGTCATTGAGAGTGAGTCAATTAGTAAGTGACTCAGTGAGTGAGTCAATTAGTGTGTGAGTCAGTGAGAGTGAGTCAATTAGTGATCGTGAGTCAGTGAGAGTGAGTCATGAGAAAGAGTGAGTCAGTGAGAGTGAGTCAATTTGTGAGTCCGTGAGAGTAAGTCAGTGAGAGTGAGCCAGTGAGAGTGAGTCAATTAGTGAGAGAGTGAGTTAGTCAGTGAGAGTGAGTCAATTAGTGAGTCATTGAGAGTGAGTCAATTAGTGAGCGAGTCAGTGAGAGCGAGTTAATTAGTGAGATTGAGTCAGTGAGAGTGAGTCATGAGAGAGAGAGTGAGTCAGTGAGAGTGAGTCAATTAGTGAGAGAGTGACTCAGTGAGAGTGAGTAAATATGTGAGCAAGTGAGCCAGTGAGAGTGAGTCAATTAGTGAGAGAATGAGTCAGTGAGAGTGAGCCAGTGAGAGTGAGTCAATGAGTGAGTGAGTGAGTCTGTGAGAGTGAGTCTGTGAGAGTGAGTCTGTGAGAGTGTAGCAATTAGTGAGAGTGTGGCAATTAATGAGAGTGTGGCAATTAGTGAGAGAGTGAGTCAATTAGTGAGAGTGACTCAGTGAGTGAGTCAATTAGTGAGTGAGTCAGTGAGAGTGAGTCAATTAGTGATAGTGAGTCAGTGAGAGTGAGTAAATGTTTGAGCAAGTGAGCCAGTGAGATTGAGTCAATTAGTGAGAGAGAGAGTGAGTCAGTGAGAGTGAGTCAATTAGTGAGTCATTGAGAGTGAGTTAATTAGTAAGTGAGTCTGTTCGAGTGAGTCAATTAGTGAGAGTGAGTCAGTGAGAGTGAGTCATGAGAGAGAGAGTGAGTCAGTGAGAGTGAGTCATGAGAGAGAGAGTGAGTCAGTGAGAGTGAGTCAATTAGTGAGTCATTGAGAGTGAGTCAATTAGTGAGAGTGAGTCAGTGAGAGTGAGTCAATTAGTGAGTCAGTGAGAGTAAGTCAGTGAGAGTGAGCCAGGTGAGAGTGAGCCAGTGAGAGTGAGCCAGTGAGAATGAATCAATGAGTGAGTGAGTGAGTCTGTGAGAGTGAGTCTGTGAGAGTGAGTCTGTGAGAGTGTGGCAATTAGTGAGAGTGTGGCAATTAGTGAGAGTGTGGCAGTTAGTGAGAGAGTGAGTCAAGTAGTGAGAGTGACTCAGTGAGTGAGTCAATTAGTGAGTGAGTCAGTGAGAGTGAGTCAATTAGTGATAGTGAGTCAGTGAGAGTGAGTCATGAGAGAGAGAGTGAGTCAGTGAGAGTGAGTCAATTAGTGAGTCGTTGAGAGTGGGTCAATTAGTGAGTGTGTCAGTGAGAGTGAGTCAATTAGTGAGAGCGTGTCAGTGAGAGTGAGTCAATTAGTGAGTCCGTGAGAGTAAGTCAGTGAGAGTGAGCCAGTGAGAGTGAGTGAGTCAGTGAGAGTGAGTCAATTAGTGAGTCATTGAGAGTGAGTCTTTCAGTGAGTGAGTCAGTGAGAGCGAGTTAATTAGTGAGATTGAGTCAGTGAGAGTGAGTCATGAGAGAGAGAGAGTGAGTCAGTGAGAGAGTGACTCAGTGAGAGTGAGTAAATGTTTGAGCAAGTGAGCCAGTGAGAGTGAGTCAATTAGTGAGAGAGAGAGTGAGTCAGTGAGAGTGAGTCAATTAGTGAGTCATTGAGAGTGAGTCAATTAGTAAGTGAGTCTGTGAGAGTGAGTCAATTAGTGAGAGTGAGTCAGTGAGAGCGAGTTAATTAGTGAGATTGAGTCAGTGAGAGTGAGTCATGAGAGAGAGTGTGAGTCAGTGAGAGTGAGTCAATTAGTGAGAGAGTGACTCAGTGAGAGTGAGTAAATTTGTGAGGAAGTGAGCCAGTGAGAGTGAGTCAATTAGTGAGAGAGAGAGTGAGTCAGTGAGAGTGAGTCAATTAGTGAGTCATTGAGAGTGAGTTAATTAGTAAGTGAGTCTGTTCGAGTGAGTCAATTAGTGAGAGTGAGTCAGTGAGAGTGAGTCATGAGAGAGAGAGTGAGTCAGTGAGACTGAGTCAATTAGTGAGTCATTGAGAGTGAGTCAATTAGTGAGTGAGTCAGTGAGTGAGTCAATTAGTGAGAGTGAGTCAGTGAGAGTGTGTCAATTAGTGAGTCAGTGAGAGTGAGCCAGTGAGAGCGAGCCAGTGAGAGTGAGCCAGTGAGAGTGAGCCAGTGAGAGTGAATCAATGAGTGAGTGAGTCTGTGATAGTGAGTCTGTGAGAGTGAGTCTGTGAGAGTGTGGCAATTAGTGAGAGTGTGGCAATTAGTGAGAGTGTGGCAATTAGTGAGAGTGTGGCAATTAGTGAGAGAGTGAGTTAATTAGTGAGAGTGACTCAGTGAGTGAGTCAATTAGTGAGTGAGTCAGTGAGAGTGAGTCAATTAGTGATAGTGAGTCAGTGAGAGTGAGTAAATGTTTGAGCAAGTGAGCCAGTGAGAGTGAGTCAATTAGTGAGAGAGAGTGAGTCAATTAGTGAGTCATTGAAAGTGAGTTAATTAGTGAGTCTGTTCGAGTGAGTCAATTAGTGAGAGTGAGTCAGTGAGAGTGAGTCATGAGAGAGAGAGTGAGTCAGTGAGAGTGAGTCAATTAGTGAGTCATTGAGAGTGAGTCAATTAGTGAGTGAGTCAGTGAGTGAGTCAATTAGTGAGAGTGAGTCAGTGAGAGTGAGTCAATTAGTGAGCCAGTGAGAGTGAGCCAGTGAGAGTGAGCCTGTGAGAGTGAGCCTGTGAGAGTGAGACAGTGAGAGTGAGTCAATGAGTGAGTGAGTGAGTCTGTGAGAGTGAGTCTGTGAGAGTGAGTCTGTGAGACTGTGGCAATTAGTGAGACTGTGGCAATTAGTGAGAGTGTGGCAATTAGTGAGAGAGTGAGTCAATTAGTGAGAGTGACTCAGTGAGTGAATCAATTAGTGAGTGAGTCAGTGAGAGTGAGTCAATTAGTGATAGTGAGTCAGTGAGAGTGAGTCATGAGAGAGAGAGTGAGAGTGAGTCAATTAGTGAGTCATTGAGAGTGAGTCAATTAGTGAGTGTGTCAGTGAGAGTGAGTCAATTAGTGAGTGTGTCAGTGAGAGTGAGTCAATTAGTGAGTCCGTGAGAGTAAGTCAGTGAGAGTGAGCCAGTGAGAGTGAGTGAGTTAGTGAGAGTGAGTCAATTAGTGAGTCATTGAGAGTGAGTCTTTTAGTGAGTGAGTCAGTGAGAGCGAGTTAATTAGTGAGATTGAGTCAGTGAGAGTGAGTCATGAGAGAGAGAGAGTGAGTCAGTGAGAGTGAGTCAATTAGTGAGAGAGTGACTCAGTGAGAGTGAGTAAATGTTTGAGCAAGTGAGCCAGTGAGAGTGAGTCAATTAGTGAGAGAGTGAGTGAGTCAGTGAGAGTGAGTCAATTAGTGAGTCATTGAGAGTGAGTCAATTAGTGAGTGAGTCAGTGACAGCAAGTTAATTAGTGAGATTGAGTCAGTGAGAGTGAGTCATGAGAGAGAGTGAGTGAGAGTGAGTCAATTAGTGAGAGAGTGACTCAGTAAGAGTGAGTAAATTTGTGAGCAAGTGAGCCAGTGAGAGGGAGTCAATTAGTGAGAGAGAGTGAGTCAGTGAGAGTGAGTCAATTAGTGAGTCATTGAGAGTGAGTCAATTAGTAAGTGAGTCTGTGAGAGTTAGTCAATTAGTGAGAGTGAGTCAGTGAGAGTGAATCATGAGAGAGAGAGTGAGTCTGTGAGAGTTAGTCAATTAGTGAGAGTGAGTCAGTGAGAGTGAATCATGAGAGAGAGAGTGAGTCAGTGAGAGTGAGTCAATTAGTGAGTCATTGAGAGTGAGTCAATTAGTGAGTGAGTCAGTGAGAGAGAGTGAGTCAGTGAGAGTGAGTCAATTATTGAGTCAGTGCGAGTAAGTCAGTGAGAGTGAGCCAGTGAGAGTGAGCCAGTGAGAGTGAGTCAATGAGTGAGTGAGTGAGTCAGTGAGAGTGAGTCTGTGAGAGTAAGTCAGTGAGAGTGTGGCAATTAGTGAGAGTGTCAGTCAATTAGTGAGAGAGTGACTCAGTGAGTGAGTCAATTAGTGAGTGAGTCAGTGAGAGTGAGTCAATTAGTGATAGTGAGTCAGTGAGAGTGAGTCATGAGAGAGAGAGTGAGTGAATCAGTGTGAGTGAGTCAACCTATGGCATAAGTGGTCTTGTTTTTCAAGTCACTGCTTATGGCATGGAGCAAGGGAAAAGAGTAACTAAAGTAACCATTAATCGCCACTTAATGTGAATAGATTATAATTAATTTTTAATCACAATATATGCAGTATACATTACACTGCATGTCTTCCACTCGGAGCTGCTTATGTCAAAGTGCAGGTTACAGAGCAGAGCCAGGACTGTGTACTCACTTTACTAGAACACTGGAAAATTAAAATAAAAAAAAAACGTGCAGTGTTAGCATTGACATCACCAACTTTCTTTAGGATCCATCAATCCAGGGCATTTTTTTACCCCTTTAATCAACGGAATGGTGAGTGGGGAGCAGCAGGAGGGGGTGGGGAGAACAACAAAGGACTGTGAAGGCAGAGGGTTTATACAAGTGGGTGTGTGCAGTAAATAAGAAAAGCACACTGCCTCATGTGCTCATGGAAATTTGGAAGAGCAGCATAGTAAAGATTTTCTTTTTTTAAAACTAACCGCAACGTGGGTAGTTAAATAAAGAAATCTATTGATCACAAGAGTATGGAATCCAAAGCTTCTGAGCGGAATTTACGGGCTTCTGCCTTGTTGGTGATCAACCGTTTCTACATAGAGTGCCACGGGGCCAGCACATATTGCTTTGTGACCATAGACATTTGGGGTGCCTGCCATGCGTGTGGCGATTCTTTAATGCCCGCTTAGTGCTGGTGATTGAAGGATGCAAGTGTACCTGGCCGAGGAACGGCTTAGAAACTGGAAGATTTAGACTCTGCACACACAAACAAGAATTAAGATACTTGCAGTGGGATCACAGTTTTTGTACAGCCCCATGCAGAGGTAAAGCAAGAACCCCCCTCCCCCCTCCCCCAATAGGGAACCAACCAGTTTTTCCGTGATAGGACTGGTAACCTAACAAAGGTTTGGGTAAAAAAGGTAGTTTGCGTTGATCTATAAATTGCCATAGCAGAAGGGGTGGTAAGTTTTGAGTACTTGTTTGCTAGTAGTGCCTGTTAGTCTTCTTTCGAATATAGGCAAAAAACATGACGTACAGATAGTCAAACCAGGTGAGAGTGACACAGTTTCCCAAACATGTGAAGACTTTCAACCCTGCAGTGTCAGTGCATCATGCCTTTAGAGACTCCTTGGCAGAATCTGGTACGAGCACATACTAATTCAGTGACTGTATAACAGGATCTCACATTAATGGTGACAAACCCATGAGTATGCCCTTGGACTGGCATGTGCGTGCCTGGGAACTGAGCGCTGTGAAAGCTTGTGTAGAAATGGACATGCAACTTCTGCATATTTTTATATTGATTAATGTCCAGCGAGGCCGCATGGTGAGTACTTGTACTGACACACACAGCTTAATACGAAGTACGACTAAATCTTGTTTTGAGAAGATTACCGTGGTCACATTCATATGAGGCACATGGGATCATGACTCTGACAGGCAGACACTTTTTACTGACGTTCAGGCTTCGTGGTGGCACTTCAGCATCTTGAGTTGCCTTCAGCCCAGCGACATGGGGTGATAGGACCTTGTATAGCACACACAGGCCAAATAACCGTATGCCTTGAGATCAGCACTATCCTTTTTGGCTGCATATAAACTGTCTTTGATCTGCACGCAAGCCTTATGGTTTTCTTTTGTGAAATTTGTGTGGAACTTTTTATCACATTTCAGCTGCATGTCCCTGTTTGATCATCCATGTGATTGAGAGCCCATGACTATGTGCTTTAAACAAGGAAGTCGCACAAAAACACCCCTTTGTTCCACAGGCCATACGATCTTCTGTGTTCTTAGATAATGTTGCTACCGAAATGCGGAAGTTTTTTTATCTGACTTGTATTTCATCATTATTAAGTACTCATTGAGGCAGACATTAATTTAAAGCTACATCATTACTGAACAGAGCCCCAGAGTGAGACGCTCTTAACATATCAGCTGGCACATAGTCTTTTCACTGTATGCTCTTTCAGCAGCATAAACCGAAAGTCTGTGGGGCACTGACAGAGCTGAAGTGGGTGACTGGTGGCCTGCTGGTTCTGTTGAAGCAGTAAAAAAAAAACAAGCATTGGCATAGCCAATAGGTCTCGGCTTTGGGACCTTATAAGGATTTAGCCATGCAGCACATTATCCTGGGTGCCAGAACATTTACTGTTCTTTATTGTGTAAAGTCGAGAACAGTGTTGTGTGAGCAGCCGTCACGTTCGGTAAAACAACATAAACCCGAATTAAAGTATGAAGTGTTTTGTTAAACTTCATAAAGCACACTTGTGCAAATAGTTGCATCCTGAGGAGCAGTAGTAGGACAGTCTTGTTTCTACTCATGTAAGCTTTCAGAAAACTGAGGCCACCAGTGCACTCACTTAGCAGACAGTCACAGGTCTTTCTTGTGCAGGAAGACACAGATGCTAGACCCAAGTTGTGTGATTTACCGAGAGTACCTAGATCGAGTGGAATAAGTGAGAATTACCTAAATTGCTTTTGGAATAAAAGGTGCATACCTTTTATTTTTTCTTATGAGGTCAGGTTGGCAATGTTCAGTTGCTTGTTGTGTAGATTACTGACAGAGAAGTAGGTCTTGCCTCTCCACATATGCCCTAAGAAATATCTCTGGCGTTTGCGGAAATACATTAATGGTAGAACATCTTGCGAGGGAGGAGCAGAACGGCCTATGACAAGGTACAGTTTGTCGTGTCAAATGAGGGTCTGTGTGAGTGGTGCAGATAGATCAGCGTCAGCGCTTGGGAGCAGTGAGGAGGTTGTTGTAAAGTAGCTGTGAGCAGCTGTTACAAAGAACGTGTTTGCAGGAAGATACAGATTGGAAAGGTCACCGTGTATTGTTTCCGAATTTTTCTCGGTTGTGTGCGGTCATCATAACCCACCCATACACAGTGACAGAGCATTTGTGTTCTAGCAGTGTCACACTGTCACAGCTGTTGCATGTTTGTAGTGTCCATGCCCTCATGTGCAGGCAATCACAAAACATTCACAAGCGCGCACGAGAAGCCAGTGAAGCAGCGAGCGCAGTCATCCACGGAGCTAGCAGTCAATCCGCAACCAGCAACAGGGAGGAAGCTGCAGTGAGAGGCAGAGTGGCCGGTCATATAGCAGCAAATAGCAGTTCTGTGCACTGAGTCACCAAGCAGTCAGAGTGAAGACACTCAGAGCACGCATATAATCTCCATCACACAGTAGTCAGTCACTCAAACAACAGTCATGGGTATTTAATCGCTGAGCAGTCAGTTACAAAGCCGAGTAGTTAGAGCCGCAGAGCAGCGGGGGCAGTCAGATAAAGAGCAGGCGCGCAGAAAGGTCCCAACCCCCACTGCCCATCAGGCTGTACCCATTACCGAGTTTTAATTAGCACATTTTCAGAAACATTTGCCAGAAAGCAGTGCTCAATCTAAATAGTCATCTGCAACGGCAGATGACCCTCACACTTATGTAATATTTCTTTATTTTAGACTTAGTCCCCAGTTCTGTCTTCTTTCAAACACTGAAGGTCCTGGAATTTTCTTTGGAAGTAATCCATTTATTTATGTTTTTGTTTTTCAAAAGAACGAACAAGGCATATGTTTTGTCCAAGCACGTAACGTCAAAAAAGTAAATGCCTTATACCGTATATTTCAGTGACACTTCATAAAAGCATTCACTAAAACAAGGGAAAAAGCATATGCAGTGAAGACATATCACTTAGCCTAATACTGAGTAGACGTTATTCTTCATAGGCAAGTTTTCCGTGACTGCTGTAAGACTTCAAAAGAGATAAGGTACAAAATGACAACGGAATGTGCAAGTTATATGCTAAGTACGTTGCGGGAAAAACGGACAATGCGGAGGTTTTCTGAAATGTGGGCACTTTAAGCTTTTCATTCCATGTGTCCAGCCGGAACTATTGATTCTTTTAGTAAGATAGCTTGGGATACCAATTGTATGTTTTTTTAAATCACGGAAGCAACATTCGGCAACACTCTGACTTCAAAAGAGTGCAATTGGAGATGTTTTAGCATTGAGGTAGTGCTGAATGTCCATAGCGAATGTTCCACCTTGGAAACAAGAAGGTAAAGGAAAGAAAACAAACGGAAAGAAAGAGCCTGATCAAAGCTGAAGAAAAGGGAGGGGGAGGAGGGAGTGCGAGCAGCAGCTGTGTTAAACAAGCCGAGGTGACAAGAAGGGCTGGGCGAGAAGGGAGGGGGGAATGCCAGCAACAGAGGAGCCTGATCAAAGCTGACGAAAAGGGAAGGGGAGAAGGGAGGAGGGAGTGTGAGCAGCAGCTGTGCACGTGCACGCCAACGTGCACTCAAGGTTTAGGCCAGCCAAAACCGTGGGTAGCACTTTGAAAATCCCACATATAAAATGTCTCTTCGAGCCTCTGGCTCGCGAGACCTAAAAAGTGAAAACTGACTCAGATGAAAGCGGTGTCAAAGGGATGAATGAGTCAGGTGCAGCCTCTGAAGGAAAAATTAGTGCTGTGGGCCTACGAGTGGAGGTAGAAAAAAAACCTGGCTGAAAGGTATCCAAAATGTCTGCAGTTTTCCCTTGAAAAATCATTTGCACCCATAGATGAAACGTCTGAAACTGATCAAAGTGAAAATAAAATTGAAAGGCTTGGATTGAAAATGTGCAAAGGATTCATGTTGTTCTGTCCGAGTTTCTCAGCACCTGAGTGGTCAAATTGCATGGAAAAAGTGCAGATTGCCACACTGAATGAACTGTGTAATGCGAGGCTTGAACTGTATGAGTCACCCTGATGGCAAACTGATAACAAAGAGTCAAGAAATGCTGAAATAAATAACTGAGAACTGTCAAGAGCTGAAGGGATAAGAATCTTTGAATGCAAAACAATAAGAGGATTTGTAGTGCAGAAAACTGCTGATACTATCTGGGTTTACATTACTCTACTCTTTTGAGGATTGGAAATAGAATCTGAACTTTCCACCAGTTGGCCCAGAAATATTTCTTGAAAAAAAACAATCTACTTAATGATCCTTCAGGCTATTGCAGATGAACTTGTGGATGACCTTTCTTGAAGTACTTGTTACACTGATGTTTCATTGCTACGTCATCTTTGAACTGCAAAGTCTCAACAATTTTTGTTTTGCTCCTGGCGCGGAGCCTGTTGATGTGGAACTGTGTTTATTTTGCCCATGTGACTGTGTTCCCTTTATTGATTAGGTATCGAATTTAGGATATAAGGTTTGAGAAAGAACATTTATGAACTGAGTTGGAAAAATTGTACGAGACTATACAGAGAGAGACATTGTCGATTTTAATATTGCGAATGCCTATCATGGAGGAAGATCATTTGGATATTCAACATGCTACGGAGAAGAAAATCAAATTTAAATGGACATTTATTTGTTTGGCAGCAAGTTTATCTAGTGTTATGAGTATTTGTGTAATAGCTTGGTTCCTACATGTGAAATTCCCTATGCATACACTTGTACACCCAACACCTACACCGCCTGAACATTATTATTTTACTCTTTCACTGCTAGATGAGAAACATAGGCTTTCTTACCAGAACAATTCATTTATTGAATGTTGAATTATACACATAGTATTGCTAATATTTCTGATTGTTAGGTTTGTGGATTGTTGCCTGCACACCAGGTAAAAGGGGGAACGCCTCTCATACCACTCCCATTCTCCCACAATGGCTCTTGCACGGCTTGGTTTGGAGCCTTGTGGGCAGCACATGCTATTAAGATTTTTAGCTTTGATATAGGAGGTCTTAATGAAGAGCTAAATATAGCATGTTATCCAAATGATGATGGTAACCCACAGGCAAAAGGATCAGATTTAGAAGTGGAGGAATATGGTGGTCATGTTGATTATATCACTTTGGGCCATATGTATGAAGCCAATTTGCGATCGCAAAAGCCAAAATTCGTAGAATTTCAGCGTTTGCGATTGCAAATTAGCAGTGTGCAATGTAGCACACATAACCCCCCTCGCAAAATAAGGAATCGCAAATTTTGCGATTCCCTTTTTTGCAATTGCATTTAAGGAATCGCAAATTTTTATAAATACCAGGTTTTAAACCATGCTAGTCAGTTCCCTCTCAGACACTTGCAATGTCTGTTTGATGGAGCCCGCTCATGAGATGTAATAAACTTGTGTTTTGTTCAACTCCAGTGTCGATCCTCATTTTGTGAACCGTAGACTAAGGGTGTCCCTGCACCAGTGAGACAGATAAAAATCTCACTTCTACAATGTGGTCTGCCTGGGGTTCTTAAGGTATCTATTAGTACAAGCTAGATTTAAATGAGAGTAGTCTTGGTGCCATGAGTTAATGTGTATTTCTTTGTTCCTTTCAGATGTCAAATTCCCTGCTTTTCCTCTTCCCAATATCCTTTCCCTCACCTGCTCTCCCATTGCTCTGTATTTGAATATTTTCAGAGTTGGGGCTAACAGGAGGTGGACCCCTTTGTGCATCATTCTGATTCTGGAGAGTGTTCGTTTGAGCAGCAGGCCGTTCCGACAGAATTACGCACCCAAGAAATTATATACTCTTCCCGATCAGGGTGTTGCACAAAGATGGCTACCTTAGACAACGTAATGCAGGCCTTGGCCCTGGTACAGCAAGAGCTGATTGCATCCAAAGCAGAAACTGCAGCTCTTAAAGAGAGACTAGATAGGCAAACCAGAAATCCCTTTGATGTTACTTCTATAGCGCCACAGATACAGGTTCTTGCCCCCACCCCCCATTCCATTAGCTACACCTGAGAGGTATTCTGGGGATCCTCATAAAATTCAAGTGTTCCTGACTCAAGTCATGCTACATTTCTCTTGCAAACCGGCTTCTTTCCCAAACAATCATTCCCGGGTTGCTTTTGCCATTTCCTATCTGTCAGGTGATGCGGCCAATTGGGCAGTGCACTTGGTCAAAAATGAAGATCCTAGACGATGTATTGCAGTACCTGTTCTCCCCGCGACGCTCCATACTGACACTACTCAACATTTGTGAGGTCTTTGGTAGAGCGTCAGGATACACAATAAACTGGTCCAAATCTGTTATGTATGTGCTGCACGGCCCTCCACCGCAGCTACCCGCGGACTGCCCGCTCCGGACGGCAGACGGGTCATTTAAATATTTGGGTATATACATCACTGCGGATCAGGCGGACTTCTTCCAACGGAATCTCCGGCCCCCTGTGGACCGCCTCAAACGAGATGTGCGTCATTGGGGAGCGCTACCGCTGACCCTGTTGGGGAAAGCAGTGCTCTTTAAAATGATGGCCCTGCCCCGATTTGTATACGTACTGGAAAATATGCCGTACTAAATACCACCCGCGTACTTTCGTACAATTGCGGCGCAGGTAACTAGCCTCCTATGGAGTAACGGGCCGGCACGTATTGCGCAGTCCAAACTGACCCGTGGCTGGTATGACGGAGGGATAGCGCTCCCCAATATCCAACTTTACTACTGGGCGGCACAGCTGAAGGTAATCAATCAATGGCTCCATGCTCCGCAGTCCGACCCAGCATTCAAGGCAGACAGGGACGTACTGGGCACGAGGGGTATGCTGTCGCTCCTATATGACAGAAGACTGGCCCCAGAGTTAATCGCCCCTCTGAGACAGACCGTTGCCGTCTGGCATGCGGCCCAGGCCAGACTGAGATGGCGCGGGGTTCTGACACAGCTCACGCCTCTGTGGGATACAAAGCGGTTCGGTAGGCTCAGGAACAGCATTAGCTTTGACAACTGGGACAACATTGGGATCTCCACGGTGGGTGACATGTGGCATAAAGGTGCAGTAGTCCCATTCGCACGCCTGCAACAACAATATGAACTGGCGCCCTCTGAATGGTTCCGATATACGCAGATTAAGCATGCCTTATTATCAAAACTAGCACCCGGCAATGAGGTTGCGGAGGCATCTCCCATGGAGGACAGGTTGCTGATTATATGCCAAAGAAGGCCACATCACTCACGTACCGTAAACTAGTAAACAACCTGCCGGACCCAATGGGACCCCTGCAAGAGAAATGGTTCCGCGATGTAGGCGAGTTTGACGACCCGGAATGGCGGGAGGCACTAGCTTCGCCGCGAGAGGCGGGCATACCCTCGAGACTTAGACTGGTACAGCTCCGGATTCTGCACCGCTCATACTACACCAGACACACTCTACATGGCATAGGTAGAGCACCACACCCGTTCTGTCTACGCGGCTGCGGGGGGAGGGTACCTTTTTTCATACCATATGGGCGTGCCCTATAATCCAAGAATACTAGAAGCGGGTGATGCGGACGCTGTCACAGTCGGGGGGAGAGTCATTGGTGCCGGAACCTAGACGCTGTCTGTTAAATGTGTGGGAACCTAATGACCTCAACCGCCAGGCTCATAGCTGGGCTACGTTGGGGATCGTAATAGCTAAACGGAACATAGCCCAAAAATGGGGGACGGGGGAAGCACCATCGCTGTCCGCATGGGGAAGGGACATGTATGCGGCCATGCTGGCTGAACGATCAGCGTTCGTCAGGCGGGGATGCCCCCGTAAATGGGGTAAGTATGGGGGGCATGGAATAAATTCAGAAGAGACATATGCGATCCACCACCAATGCAGGAAGATGAAACCTCTGGCACAGACTGACGAGAGAGACTTTGAGGCGGGCGTATGGGGCGTTGATATCAGAAATGTAAAACTGTATAGAAGTCTTTTCAACGGGCTGGATGTAGTGTCATGTGCTATACTGCTATATGCTATGGAAAAACTGTATACTCAAATAATATGTCTTGTTCAAAGGAAAATAATAAACTATTTAAAAAAAAAAAATGAAGATCCTGTGTTATCTGACTGGAACGCTTTTCGGCAAGAATTCGAAAGGGTTTTTGATAGAAAAGCTACCACCTTTAGTGCTGATAAGGAGCTTTTGGAATTGAGGCAGGGAAAGAAAGACTTGGTTACTTACCTAACATCTTTCAATAGATTAGTAGCGGAAACAGCATGGCCCGATGAAAAAAGAATGTCTTTGTACTATCAGGGGCTTAGAGAAGAGATGAAGGACATTTTGGCCCAGATAGAGCCTCAACCCACGACTTGCATTGATTTAATGAATCTAACGCTGAGACTGGACCATAGACTAACCGAAAGGGCCGGGTATAAACAGAAGAATGACAAGACGTATGGTAAATATGATAGAGGATACGAAAGATCAGTTACTTCTCCTGAAACTCAGGTTGAAGCTATGGAGGTGGGAGCTATTCGATCCCCTCTGTCAGAAGTCGCGCTTCCTGTACCCTTTTTGTCTACAACTCACAGTAAAACTGCAAATCCCAGAATGCCTTGCAAGAGAGAGTACATTGTATGCCTTCCCATGCTGCATTGCGATAGGTCAGCTGCCTGCCATCAGCATATAGGCTGCCTGTTCCTGTTCACGAGTGCTTGGCCTTGCTTCCTGCATGAGGACCACGCCCCCTTTTCCTGTTGGACCCTTCCCGTAATGGCTAAACACCATTCTCCTATGTGACCTGATTTCACGGAAACTTCCAAGTGAATTCGAAGACTACAACGTGTGTTTGAGCGCCTGGTGTAACCGGAGCTCCTCTGGACCTGTATCTGGCCTCACGCGCTGGAAACGCGATCCTACATTGTTTTTGCCGTCAGCGCGTAGAAGCGCTTTTGAATCACGTCTGGTTACATTGTATCCTGCCTTGTTTCGTCGGCGCTGGAAATGAGCTCAGCGACCTGCCTCTGACTGCCGGACCCGGTAAGCACTTTGGAAAACTTTATTGAACGCGAACTTTGTGAGGCGTTAATCCAGTGTAAAGGGACTCGTGCTGCTGCAAACACGTTATTCATCAATTACTTTGCCCCAGTATCTTCACATCGCATTTATCCCCGGAGTTGAGGACTCGAAGCTCCGTCATGACAGACAGATTTGTTTCTTTTTGTTTATTCAAAAACTATCAGTGCACAGCATAGCATCGACCAAGAGAAATAAGTAAAGACTATATATCTTGTTGAGGAACATTGTTCTCAGCGCATTGTAGACGCTATACTTCTTCCTTCATTGAGTGGGAGAGATACTTCCATAGGAACTCATTTTGTTTTTGCCTACCCTCCTCGCACTGGATTCAGAGAGGTGCAGATTCCTTACTTTTGATTTATCTCTCAGTTCTTTTCATTTGAAGAGGCCTTCAGTCTGCTGGCTACAAGTCTTGGTTGTGTAAGTATGAGAAGGCATAGAATGTAAGCACACAGTGGGGCTATTAACAAAGGGACAGAACTTCTGAATTATTGCTTGTTTTCTGTCTCCCTGTAGGAACCTTGACGCCCTGTGCCTGACATCTGGGTAGAAGACCTGGTGGTCCTTTAAGGTCTCTTCGCTTTCTAAGGGGCTACGTCTTCCTGTAGTGTGTTATATACCTATAGAGGAGTGGACCCTGCGAGAGCGAAAAGATAATATCTTCGCTCCCGTGGATATTGGACTTGAGTCTGCAGGCTACAAGTCTTGGTTGTGTAAGTATGAGAAGGCATAGAATGTAAGCACACAGTGGGGTTATTAACAAAGGGACAGAACTTCTGAATTCTTGCTTGTTTTCTGTCTCCCTGTAGGAACCTTGACGCCCTGTGCCTGACATCTGGGTAGAAGACCTGGTGGTCCTTTAAGGTCTCTTCGCTTTCTAAGGGGCTACGTCTTCCTGTAGTGTGTTATATACCTATAGAGGAGAGGACCCTGCGAGAGCGAAAAGATAATATCTTCGCTCCCGTGGATATTGGACTCTCTGTTGTTGGTACCAGGACCGGACACCCTCTTTCTAAAGAGGAAAGAGAAGCTCGGCGAGTGAATGGGCAGTGTATGTATTGTGGGAACAAAGAGCATTTAGTTAGAGAATTCCCTTCAAGGCCCAAACCATTGTATTTTTTATGGAAACAAAAAGGTGGCTGTTTCAGTTATGGAACAAAAAGTGTCATCACACTCCTTTAGCCACCTCTGTAAAAGAGGACTGGAAGGTTCCATCACTATCAGTGGTAGAAACAAGCGAAACAGAACCTCACATTGTGCTTCACATTCTGTTTCAGGGTAAAGATAAAAGTCATGAAGTATCGGTTATGACTGATTTCGGGGCCACTGGTAAGCAAGGGTTGGTACGGAAGTTGGATTTGAGTCGTATACCCAGAGACAATCCGGAGAAGTTTTTGGCCGTAGATGGCAAACCCTTGAAGTCAGGTCCAATTTCCAAACAGACTGCACGGGTTGAATTATCGCTCATCAGTGAAGGTCAGAGGCATGAAGAAACCATTTCCTTAAACATTGTTGAGGCACCCAATACGAAATAATTTTAGGAATGCTGTGGGTATGGCATCAGAACCCTACCATTGACTGAAAGCGCAAAGTAGTGAGGTTCTAATCTGAGGGTTGCACCACAACATGTTTGATAGATATTCACACACAGGCATCAGCTTTAGCCTATCCCTGGTGCATCGCTACCCGTGCAGAAAAAGAGGTAGCCCTGCCGTTGGTGTATAGACAATATGAGGATGTATTCAATGAGATTGAGGCAGAAACTCTCCCACCACATAGAGAATACGACTGCCAGATCGATTTGATAGCTGGGGCCACGATACCATCCAGCAGGGTGTACGCTTTGTCGGAACCCGAAACCAGACATCTGAGCGAGTATTTGGATCATTATCTCGATATCGGTTTCATTAGACCTACCCTTTCCCCTGCTGCCTCTTCTCTTTTTTTTTTTATCTCCAAAGCGAATGGTGACTTAAAACGTGTATTGACTACCGTCTTTTCAGTTTTTTCTAAATTATGTTTTGAAGGAATATGTTGATATATTCGTAGTGGTATACATAAACGATATCCTCATTTATTCGGCAAATGATGACATTTATGTGCGTCATGTTTCTTTGGTGTTGCGAAAGTTGAGAGAATATCAGTTATACTGCAAGCTGAGTAAATGTGACTTTAATGTACATGAAATAGAATTCCTAAGACTCATGTTGAGCCCGACTGGGTTGGGCATGGCTGAAAGAAAAGTTAAAGCTGTGCAGGATTGGCCTGTACCCACTAATGTAAGAGAACTGCAATGTTTTATGGGTTTTGCCAACTACTATCGAAGGTTCGTCTTGCACTTCTCCCATGTATCTGCTCCTATCACAAGGCTCTTGCGAAAAAGAGAACCTTTTGTGCCATGGAGGCGTTCACATTTTTAAAGAAGGCCTTCACTACAACTTCAGTTCTCAAACATCCGCAACTTGATTTGCCTTTTGTGATAGAGGCAGACGCTTCGAATGACGCCATTGGAGCAATTCTGTCTCAAAGAGATATACAAACAAGACAGTTACACCCAGTGGCGTGCATGTTGAAGAAACTAAACCCGGCTGAGATAAATTACACCATCTCAGAGAAAGAGCTGTTGGCCATCAAAACGGCCTTTCAAGAATGGAGGCATTATCTCTGGAGGGCCCAACATCAAGTAACCGTCTATACAGATCACAGAAATCTCCAGTACTTGACTCACACAGAGGCAAATGAGGTGGGTGTTGTTCTTTGCGGAATATGATTTTCTCATTACCTTCCGGCCTGGAGTAGAGAGCAGAAAAGCTGACCCGTTGTTATTACAAGGAAACAGTAGTGTGCCAAAAGAAGTGGTCATAGAGGCCATCATCAGTCCTACCAAAGTACTGTGTGTGGTACAAGTCGAACATTTTCTGGAAGAAGTAAAAAATCACTACTCAGCTGATAATTGGAAAAAATGGGCTGGAGCACTCCAACAAAGAAGCCTCAGACAAGGATTACCTTTTGCACAAGACAAGTTGTACTTACCTTCCACGAGGATACAACGCAAAGCTTTTGAATGGTGTCATACGTCAGCTTTCGCTGGCCATCCTGGATGTGCGAAGACCTTACAGTTGTTGCAGAGATACTTTTGGTGGAATACACTATCTAATGATGTAAAGACATAAATAGCACAATGTGCAGTTTGTGCTAGAGCAAAGGGAGATCACTCAAAAGCTAAGGGAAAGCTGATTCCTATGCCCACTCCCATTCAACCCTGGCAAAACATAAGTATGGTTTTTGTTACAGGATTACCCAAAGAAAAGGCGTATTCAGCCATCCTAGTGGTAATTGACAGCCTTACCAAGATGGGACACTTAATACCAGGCATACACCTACCAACTGCAGGGCAGACCGCCCAGTTGATACTTGAAAATTTGGTGAAATTACACGGTCTTCCGAAGGTTATCGTTTCAGACAGGGGCCCTCAATTTTTGGCTTGTTTTTGGCACATTTGGTGCAAGGTGTTACAAATCTCTACAGCATTATCTACTAGTTTCAATCCCCAAACTGATGGCCAGACAGAATGACTTAATCAGACTCTCAAGAAATACCTACGTTGTTATTGCAAGGAAGCCAAGGAATTGTGAGATTCTTTGTTGTGACTTGCTGAACTCGCCTATAATAACTCTTGGCACAGTTCCATAGGTGTTTCACCGTTTCTTGCGAATCATGGGTTCCATGCAAATATCCTGCCTGTCGCCATACCCGAGGAGGTTGTCAATCAGTCGGAGGTTCAGGCAAGAATTAAAAAGATCCTTTCCGTACATATAAAGATCCAAATCCATTTGTCTCATGCCAAGCAGCAATACTAAAAATGGGCGGATCAGCATCGTGTGGAGGGTACGTTGTACAAACCTGGTGATAAGGTCTGGTTGTCCACCAGGAATATATGGTTCTGGGCCCGCAGTGTTTTTCATCCTAGGTACACTGGCCCCTTTACAGTGCTCAAGCAGATCAAACCTGTCGCTTACAAGTTACGTCTTCCATTGCGCCTAAGGATACATCTATCTGGTGTTCCATTGCAGTTTGTTGAAACCAGCCCGGAGTGTTCGGTGTTTGGCAACTCCGCTGATCCTGAAGGATGGCCATCTGGAGTATGAGGTTAGGCGCATTCTGGATTCCAGGTACAGAAGAGGTTCTCTATGGTATTTGGTGTCTTGGAAGGGGTATGCGGCTGAGGATGATTCCTGGGAACCGGTGGTCAACGTACATGCTCCTGCGGCAGTACGGGCGTTCCATCTCGCTCACCCGCACAAGTCTGGCCCTAAGAGGCACTGAGAAGGAGGGCATACTGTCAGGAACAGCAGATATTGGCGCCTACCCAGCGTAAAGCCAATCAAAAACTACATATCCCATGAGTCTCCCCACTGGAGGCTCATGGGATAAAAACGGAAGACGCACCGAGAATTACGTGCGTAATTCTGGTTTCCGGATGCTCCCTGTCCTGTGGGGAGAAGTTTGCCCTGGACTTCATCGGCGATCTGGGAGGAAGCGTGACCGTGGTGTTCAGTCAAGCCTCCCCTCTTTCCTGAGGTAAGAAAAGAGGCCTGTTTCCCGAACGGCGCTCCGATCGTATTGAACACTGGAACGGTGTTCAATTGAGACCAACTTTTTGGCTGCATGGATATCTGGTAGCTGCTCATTCTTTTGTTTCCTGCGAGGGTTCGCAGAAACAAAGGCGGCTTTTGTTTTGAGGGGCTCATTTCTAGAGCATAATGCTCTATTCTTTCATGGTGCTTCACAGAAATAGTGCTCCCCATTAAAGCCTTCCATTTTGAGGAAAGAGTGGAGAGGCTATTAATTTATTTGTTCCAGTGCTCGTGGGGGTGTGCTTTTACATCCTGCGGGGGAATTGGTAAGGCAAGACAAACCATAGTTCTCTTTTAGGAATTCTTGTGAACTGCTCTATTTCCCATTATACTCCTACCTTCGGATTGGCGTTCAGTGTGAACGTGAAGATTTGGATTACCTTGAGAGACTTTTGATTGCACAAAAGGATTTCCTTCTATACCCATCACTATTGTCGTACAGGAATTGGTCATCGACTATATATGGGAGTGCTAATAGTTTATTCATTCAGTTATGTTGTATGAGGTATATATGAAGATGTGCTAGATAGGAGTATATACTTGTTGAGAGCGGCAGAAAAGAAATTCTTGACTCATTCTGTTTTCATGCTTGCAGGTATCACAGGCAATAAGAATCCCTAAGAAAGCTTGACATAGACTGTGGAATTCTTGGAGATGTGGTCTGCCTGGGGTTCTTAAGGTATCTATACGTACAAGCGAGAATTAAATGAAAGTAGCCTTGATGCCATGAGTTAATGTGAATTTCTTTGTTCCTTTCAGATGTCAAATTCCCTGCTGTTCCTCTTCCAAATCCCCTTTCCCTTGACTTCTCTCCCATCGCTCTGTGTTTGAATATTCTCAGAGTTGGGGCTAACAGGAAGGGGACCCCTTTGTGCATCATTCCGCTTCTGGAGAGTGTTCGTTTGAGGATCAGGCCAATCCAACAGGAATAGGGGCCAATAGGTAGAAGCGCCATTTATTATTCCTTGGCCTCACTCTGGCGAAGCAAGATATTGACAGGGCCTGGAAGGATGCGTCCCCGCCATCGGTGGAGAGTTGGAAGATGGGTCTCGACTTTTCAATGGGGCTGAAAATACCAATCTTTAAGGTGAGGGGGTGACCCCAGAAACACCCGAAAATATGGAGGAGGTGGACGAACTATTGGGGACTCTATTTAGAACCCATTCCCCCTGCAACAACTATTGAGGAATTGGTGTGATGATCAAATGATGAGTGAAAGATTAGACTATAACTATGTACCTATTCGACCTGGGTGGCTGGGAATTACATGTGCTAGACTACATATTGGGAATATGACAATGTTGTTTATTGTTTGGGGTTTTACTAAGATATCATTAACTTCTAAACTGATGTATTTGGATATTGTAAATGTTGACATCACTATTACTACTATGTCAATTGTAATATTGGTAACCATGGTTATACCAGGGCAGATTTGTCGGTAGACAATAAAATTTTGTTGTGAATAAAAGAACAGGAAAGGTTACAAAAGAAAGTACAATGACATAACAAACAGTTCTCCCACAGCCTACAGAGACACAAACATTACTAGGGATGGTGAAAATATAAGGTAGTGAAACATAAGGTGCCTCTAACACTGAGGTTCTAGGTTCCATGAGGTGTGGACATTACTGATTACCCTACCTGCTGTAGTACAAATGAAACAGGGCTTGATATCGGACCCTGTGGAGATGTCAGTGGCTCCCACAGGACCTATTGGGAGAAGGGACTCCTGTATACTGAGGCCACAGACCCCACACCTGGTACCACTAGGAGAGTGGTAGTGCCTCAGATGTACAGAGAGTTCTTACTTACCTTGGGCCATGACATCCCCCTAGCTGGGCACCTGGGCAAAATTAAAAACTGGGAAAGGCCTGCCAGCCATTTCTATTTGCTCCAGATGTCCCGGAAAGTGAAGGAGTTTGTCAGCTCCTGTGTCATCCGTCAAGCAAGTGGCAAAACAGGTGGGCACCCAAAGGCCCCCTTAATTCCACTACCAGTGTCCCTTAATTCCACTACCAGTGTTTGGGGTTCCCTTTGAGAGGGTTGGCGAGGACATAGTGGGTCCATTTGAACCACCCACAGCCTCAGGAAACCAATATATACTGGTAGTAGTGGATCATGCTACCAGGTATCCTGAAGCAATTCCCCTTAGGTCTACTACAGCTCCTGCAGTAGCCAAAGCCCTCATTGGTATCTTTACCAGGGTAGGGTAACCTAAGGAGGTGGTTTCTGACAGAGGTGCCAACTTTATGTCAGCTTACATAAAACATATGTCGAATGAGTGTGGAGTGAACTACACATCCACTTCACCTTATCACCCACAAACCAATGGTTTTGTTGAAAGGTCCAACAAGACATTGAAAGGCATGATCATGGGGCTCCCTTAAAAACTCAAAAAGATATGGGATGTCTTCCTGCTATGCCTGCTTCTTGCTTACAGGGAAGTGCCTCAGAAAGGAGTAGGGTTCACCCCTTTGAACTTCTGTTTGGCCGTCCTGTAAGGGGACCACCTGCTCGTGTAAAAGAAGGCTTAGAGAAATCTTTCCATGAGCCTAAACAAGATGTAGTGGATTATTTACTAGGCCTTCACTCCAGAAAGGTATCCAAAAATCTAGAGGCCAGCCAACAGCTCCAGAAGCTGTGGTATGACCAGAAAGCTGCACTGATGGAGTTCCAACCAGGGCAAAAGGTGTGGGTTTTGGAATCTGTGGCATAAAGGGCTATCCAAGACAAATGGAGTTGACCTTACCCCATCTTAGAAAAGAAAAGTGAGGTTAACAACTTGGTAAACATGGGCACTTGCAGGACCCCCAAGAGGGTGATCCATGTTAAACGCTTGAAACGTTTTTGTGACAGGGCTGATGTAACCATGCTGATGGATACTGATGAGGATCAGGAGACAGAGAATGAATCTCAACCTGACCTCCTCTCTTACAGCCCCAAAGATGGGTCAGTGGATGGAGTTATCTACTCAGATACCCTCTCTGATCAACAGTGGGCTGACCACAGGCAGGTTTTGAAGCAGTATGATGAGCTCTTCTCCTTATCCCCTGGCAGACACACTGGTTTACCCATGATGTGGACACTTGAGACAGCTTGCCTGTCAAAGCAAAGATCTATCAACAGTCTGGCCAAGTTAAAGAGAGCATCAAGGCTGAGGTAAGCAAGGTACTGGAGTTTAATTTTAAAATGTCTTTATTAATTTTCAGCGAGAACGTACAAGTCTTCAGACAAGATGGCAGCACATATTAATGTACAACAACATAGCAGTATGAAAAAAGCATACTATAAGAGAGTCATGAACATTAATTCGATTTCAGAGCTGCATCCATTACTGTACCGTGATACACATATCTCAGTTGTTCAACCAACTGTTGTGACAGTTTTTGCAACACACATCTAAAACATTCTAAACAACTAGCAAAGGAGGACATGTTATATTGTGCCCATTTCGGGTGTATCTGTTGGTGGGTAAGGGGCTATAATCTAGGTGTGTAACTGTGCGGGAAGGGTGCATTTCACCAGTTTGTCTATGCATAAATATGCCCTGAATGTGTCGCTTGTCGGGGGGGGGGAGGAAGGGAGGCCAGGATGAGGATGGCCAGAGAGAGGAGGGGGCTACTCTCATGCGGAAGAGCATCATTCCATGGTATATATCCCTCCCAGTTGGCCAGAGCAGTAGGTCGGGCCTAGGAGGCCGGTAGACCAGGTGGGACCCGTGTTACTTTCAACTCATTTACAGTGAGATATGCCTTTCAGTCGGGAGGTTTGGGGGTAATTGGATGGCCAGGCACATTGCCACAGTCTTTCTCAAGTTCAGCCAACTGGGCCCTACGGAGATAGGTGAGCCATGATTGGACAGAGGGGGCCAAGTACGATTTCCTGGACAAGGCGAGTCTCCGTTTGGCTATCACCAGTGCTTGGTCTAGGAATTTGTTAAGGGTTTTATGCTTTATAGTGCGTGTTGTGATGCCCAGCAGGAAGTGTGAGCTTTGCGGTGCGATTATTGTGCCCGTGGCCTCTGTGAGCGTGTCCTCCACTGTGGTCTAGTATAGTGACAGTTGTGGACAGTCCCACACCATATGAATAAATGTGGCCTCTGTGTGTTGACATCGGGGGCAGACGTCAGCGAAGCCTGGATACACTCCTGCCAGTCTGTGAGGGGTAAGATATGTATGGTGGAGGTAAGAAAATTGTTTATACTTAAGCCTAGTATTTTTTTGGATGACTTTCATGACCCCCATGCATTGGTCTCACTCTTTGTCAGTCAATGTTGTTGAGAGTACAGTGTCCCAGTAAGTCTTGAGCTCTGTCAGAGGTGTTGTGTCTAGTGTCAGGAAGTTATATAGCATAGTGATAGCTTTTCTGCCTGCACCATGAGAAAGTAAAGTTTGAAGTACTCTCAATGTCTTTGGTTCGTCGTGTGTTCTGCCCCATACTATGCGCATTTGGTGTGTGAGAGATGCATATAGTAAAAAGGAGCCTGGAGATATCCCATAATTGTTCACCAGGTTTTCGAACTTACAGAGGATCGAGTTGGAGAACAGGTCCCCCCATGTAGTGACACCAGCCCTGGTCCATTCCACTGCTTCTGGGCTAGGGGCCAATGTAGTGCCGTCTGAAAGCACCTAGAGAGGTAATTCAGGGGCATAGGGAGGAAGAAATTGTTTCTTGGTGAAATAATGGGACCAGCGAAAATGGGCCGTGGTCATTAAAATGTTCCCCGCTCCCCTTGGGATTACTGTCTCGGCCCCCATTTGTCATTCCAGTACAGTATGCTGGTGCTGCCCAATCGCCCAGTGCCCCAGTTCCCAGCCTTTACCATTAAAGTTGTGCGGCCGCATAAACTTGTTCATAATTGGGGGCTCCCAATCCCCCTTCTGATAGTGGGGCATAGCACTTAGCGAGGGAAACACTTGTCCTATTCTTCCCCATATGAGGGGTAGTAGTGACCTGAGATCGGGGAAAAGTTTCTGGGGCAGTAAAAAGGGGAGGGTGGCAAAGAGCTACAGCAGTCTGGGCAACATAGCATTTCAGATATAGCTATAAGTCCCATGGGGGAGAGTGGCAGCTCTGTCCAGAACGACTGGGAAGATCGGGCGCTGGCTAGTACCCTACCCAGGTTACCATCTATTAAGTTTGTCATCAAGTGGTATACATGAACTCCCAAGTATTTAAAGGTGTCACAGAACTAGGGGAGCAGAGTGCTTGGTAAATCAGCCTTCTGCTCGGGGCTCAGAGGTGTCATAGGGAATAAAAGAGACTTGTCCCAGTTCACCTTTAGTCCAGATATTCGACGAATGCGGTCCAGTAGCGTTATTAAGGCAGGTAGAACAGTTATGTCCCCACGCAAATAAATCAGCACGTCATCAGCATATAGCGAGACTACGTGACATTGATTGTACGACTTTACTTCCTAGTTGGTAGCATGTAAGCGTAACTCACAGGCTAGGGGCTCCATCGCTTGTGCAAAAATGATCGGCGATAGGAGGCACCCCTGTCCAGTGCGTCGTCCAATGTCAAACAGGTCCAAAATTAGGTTGTCCGTCATAACACGCACCGTTGGTGAATTGTACAGTAGGGAGATACAATTTAAAAATCGGGTGCCTATTCTGAAAGCAGTTAAGACAGCATTGATATATCCCTAACCCAAGGTGTCGAACACCTTCTCAATATCTAAGGAAGTGCCATATGTCAGGTGCAGGCCTTTGTCGTTTTCCTTATGTTAGCATGAGCACGTTGCAGATTGTCCTCTGCTTGGCGTACGTTACTATACAAACTTATTTTGCTTTGTGCCACACTGTACTTTTACACAGAACCTGCTGTTGTTTTTGCGTTCTGTTCTTTCCTGTGATTTATTCTGAATACCATAGGCAAGGTCAAACAACAATGTCCCTTGTTATTCTGTTCTGGTCAGGCCCTAGCACCTAGACAAAACACATAAATGCCGCTGTTGTTTGGGAACACATACTTTTGTCATATAGGTATGCACGAATAGGTAACACACACTTGGAGAGGGACCTTTCCAGGGAAGTCATTGAGACTGCACCTGAGATGTAGAACTTCCATCTGTGCATGCTAGGGTACAGTGTCTGCTGCCAAAACCCAGAGATCTTCTGGTATATAGTAATTTTGCTTCTGTAAAAGGGGAGTGAGGTTAGGCTATCCTGTCTTATACAAAGACAGCTCCTTTTATGATATATGGATTACTTACCATGCTGACCGTATTTGTGTAAGGCATTTTCTTACGTATGGCGGCACCTATACTCCATATTAGATCACGATAGTTAAAATGAACATTTTAAACTTTTCTCGTGTCTCTGTCAGAACGTTTTGTGGACTAGTACGAGTGTGAGAGTGAAAGGGTGTGTCCTGTCACCGCGATTCCTGAGAGGGTCGGTAGTGTTGTGTTCCGGGGTGTCTAATCTGGTGATCCTCAGTGAGTCAACAGGAGGGCAAGTGAGACACTATATCTAGTCAGTCCCGGGCTCATGGGTACTCAGGTGGTGGGATGACTGCCTACTAAGGTTCTATGATCCCAAGCATAGTTCTGTGACACTGCATAATTCCTGCAACATGATGCCGCCAACATTTGGTCTGGTTCTCATTCACGGGACTCCTTGTGCTTGTCCACAATACCCTTACACCGCTTCCCAGAGATGCCCGGGGTGGGAGGGCTTTGCCTCCGTATTTTTTTAGATCACCTATTGCTGTAGGTTTTTTCAAACTTGAATTTTAAAAAGTTTTTGACCTCTTTTAGTGCTACAGTTTGCAGCCCTTTGTTTGTCTTTATGGCTCAACCTGTTGTGATTCTGGTTCATTGCCGTGCAGAAGTTACTCAACATTTGTTGTAACATGCAGTCCCCAATGCCGGGTCTCCCGTTGTTTTTGTTGTTGAGGCGGATCCTGCATACCGTTTTGAAGTCTTTTACTTCTGGGTTACATTTTCTACTGTGGATGCAAATTATGATTCCTTTCATGCGTAAACTGCTGCCGCTGTTCTGGTAGCTCATCGCCCATATGCGGTTTTTGAAGTTCCTCCTACGGCTTAGGAGCACCAGAATGGCGCCCTACCCCATCCTATTGCTACTGTTCAAATGGTCCCCTTAAGTATTGACGGGGCCACTTGGCCTGTGTTGGCTGGTTTTACTCCGTACCCTAGTTATCTTAACGCCAATTTGGTGGAGGTACGTTTGTTGTATGCTTAGGTGATTCTCCTTTATAGACGCCTGATTAATTAGTTGCCCATGCCATTCTCGCGGATACACCTGGAACTGCGCCACCAATGCAGGCTGCGCAAGGTGAGGGTCTTGTTTTTTTTTTGTAACATATTTTTATTGACATTTTCAGATTTTATCTACAGTACAGTATACCTATCCATCCATCAATTATGCCGTATAGCACAGTATGCGGTATCACATTTTATCTGCAAAGACTGAAGGAAAATTGGCAAGGAAAGGAAACAATAAAAATACAAAAATAATGTGTGTACCCTATGGGCTCTGATAGAAAATATGTCACTTGAACTGGGGTGTAACACAGGTAAAAACTAGGGGATGTGCATGGAAGTTCACGTCCAGGCCTCTCAAACTAATGCTCGAACAGTCGTGTGGGTGTGGCGCCCCAATGAATTGCGAGTGAATCGACTCTTAGGCCCGACCGGCCATTGTGACAGTATGCGCTATGGTGCTACTTTGTATGCGATCATATCCCCAACATGTGAAGGGGTTGGGTGGTCAGGATTGAAGACTGCGTATGCAGGGCTGGTAGTGCAGGTGTGTCGCCTTTAGGGTCTTCGCCAGGGGTTAATTGCTTGAATCTATATAACAACATGGCCCATTCCATTGATATGGGGTGCTTGCGGGTCCCTCTCACCTCCTCCTCCCGTAATGTGTCCTCCTCCGCAGCCGCCCATTTGTGTGTAGCTCCCACCCAAGCCGCCAATGGGGGACCGGTGGGGAGCGCCAGTGCATAGCAATGCTCCGTTTGGCCAATAACACCGCGAGGGAGAGAAAGCGGGTCTGCACCTTGTGTTGTTTGTGTGTGCGGAAGATACCTAGGGCGCTGGCTTCCCATGCGGTCATGCACGTGATCCCTGTGAGGTCCCCTAGAACATTGTGGATGTGCTGCCAAAAGACTCGGATTACGGAGCAACTCCAGAACATGTGTTGGAAATCTGCATCCTGCGAGCGGCATCTGAGGCAATGTAACTGCGTGTCGGGGTAGAATCGTTGGAGGCGTGCTGGTGTTAAATACGCTCTATGGAGTATGTAATATTGAATGTTTTTAAAGCGTGCATTTCTAGATACCTTCTTGGGGTACTCCAGGGCCCTCTCCCACTCCTTCTCGTGAAATGCGCGCCCAATTTCAGCCTCCCATGTGGCCCGCAGGGTCTCTAGTGGTTTATTGGTCAGCTCTTGTATGGCCTTATAGAGCCATGTAGTTAGATGGCGACCCGCCCCCATGTGTAAAATCGCGTGGAGAACTGGATGTGTGTGCGGTTCCCCCAACGAGAGGTCTTGGTACGGCCGATAACTATCCAGTAGTTGGCGGTGAAGCAGGAATTGCCCTGGGGGAAGATTGTAGTCGTCCATAAGATTTCGGAATGGTCTAAGCTGTCCGTCCTCAAAAAGGGACTCCATCTCAGTGATGCCACAAGATGTCCACGTAATAAGCATGTTGTTTGTGTAATAGTGTTCCCGCTTGGGCCATCCGATCAGAGGGAGTAAAGGGGAATACAGGGGTGTTCCTACGGACATGCGGTGAATTCTTTGCATGCACCTTCGTGCCACTGCCACCTGAAGGGGGTATGTATGTTTCGGTTTGGTGCCAGGGAACAGTAGGCGACGGATCTCTGGAGCAGGTACCCGCTCCGTTATGGTATGCGTTTCCCCAGTGTACCTGTCGGCCGTCCAGTGGGATAGCCACTGTAGTTGTGCCGCCAAAAAGTAGGCCTCGAATGAGGGAGCGCCCAGGCCACCCTGTGTGGTGGGTAATTGTAGTTTTTTCAGTGCTATTCTGTGTCTGGTAGTGCCCCAGATTAACGCGCTGAGGAGGGAGTCCAAGTCCTGAAAAAAGGTTCTAGGTGGGATCACTGGCAGATTGGTAAAATAGTATATTAATCGTGGGACCATTATCATTTTGGCTAAAGGCACTCGTCCTATGGGTGCCAGCGGGAGGCTCCTCCAGAATCCGACTGCAGCTCTAATGCCCGCCAATGCCCTGCTATGGTTACCCTCGAAAATATCGGTTGAGGAATGATAAAGACGGATCCCGAGGTACCGAGGTACATCCGCACTCCAAGGCACTCGCTGAGCACCCAGCCTAACCTCCTGAGGGGGTAGGCCCAGATGCAACGGGTATACCGTTGATTTATCCCAATTCACCCGTAGTCCAGAGGCCGCTGCGAATTCCAAGTCCGCCGTGATGTCTTGCACGTATATTAACAGGTCGTCAGCGTACAAAGAGACACTGTGCACGGTGCCTGCTATAGGAATGCCCCAGTGTACTCCCTCCTGACGAAGCCGTATGGCTAGGGGTTCGACTGCCAGGGCAAAAAGTAAGGGGGACGGTGGACATCCCTGTCGCGTGCCCCTCTGGATCGCGAACTCCGCCGAGATGTAGCGGCCCAGGCGCACTCGTGAGGTCAGTTTAGTATACAAAGTTGTGTATATGCGAGGAGGGTGGGGCCAATGTCCGCTCGCTGCAGGACCGCGAAAAGATACTGCCATGTGAGGGAATCAAATGCCTTCTCAAGATCTAGGATGAGACAGGCCGACCGGGGGTAAATCCCCTTCACCTGATCTTGGATGTGGAAAACGCGGCGTATGTTCTGGGATGTGCGTCTGCCGGGGATAAACCCACACTGGTCCGGATGGACCAGGGGACATATGATTTGTATGTATCTATCGGCTAGTATCTTCCCGAGGAGTTTGCAGTCAGCGGATAGTAGCGATATGGGGCGATAGGAGGCCATTTGCTGCGGATCCCGATGCGGCTTTAAGAAAGTCACGAGTACTGACTCTCTCATAGATCTCGGTAGCTCTCCCTTCTCGAGCGCAGTCGCAAGCATCTCCACCATTCGAGGGATTAGTTGTACTGAAAAGGTCGTGCAATAGTCTAGCGGGAACCCATCTAATCCCGGTGCCTTATTGCGGGCTAGGGCATGTAAAGCGCGGGTCACATCCGCCACTGTTATCGTCGTTTCCAGAGCCTCCTTATCTGTCCTTGAGATTTTAGGTATTGTCAGGGGATCGAGGGAGCGATCCACTACGGCTTGTGGAGTTGAGGCTGGGTCATTATATATCCCCGCGTAGTAGCCGTAAAAAGCCCTGAGAATCTCGGCCTGGGAGCGCACCAATACACCCCGGGAGTCCAGGATTTCTGTGATGGGTTTGCTATCCGTGTCCTGCCTGGCCAGCCTTGCCAAGAGCGTGCCTGTTTTGTCCCTCTCTTTATGCATCCGTGTAGCGTACGCTCTAAAATTGTACCGACGGAGATCCGCGCAGGCGGCCTGGTAAGCTGTTTTTGCTTCGGCTAAGCGCTGCGTCTCTCCCTCGGATGTGGTATCCCGCTTAGTGATAGCGGCGAGGTGCTGTTCCACCTTGGTAAGCGCTTGTTCCAACAAGCGCTTAACTCCAGTTATTTGTTTTATACATTCTCCCCGGGCCACTACCTTAAACGTGTCCCATTCCACTAAAGCGGAGGACGCTGTACCAGCATTGTGTGTAAAATAGTCTCGCATACTACACTCCTGCTCATGCCGGAAGACGTGGTCTGAGAGACAATCTCGTGGCAAGCGCCAGGCAGGGACGGGGGGGTGTGGGGGCCGCCAGTTGAGTTGGAGAATGTGGGCATCGTGATCAGAAATGACCCTGCCTATGTAGTCTGTGTGGGTAATTTTGGGTAGTATAGCTGCTGAGCATAAGAATCGGTCAAGATGGACGCGTAGATTATGCAGGATGGAATGGAAGGAGTACAATCGGGACTGAGGGTGGCGCATTCGCCACACATCGGTAGGTGTCCAGTGTGAGAGCCAGGCCCGAAAGGTGAGGGTCTTGTTATTAGTCCTGTTATTATTAATTCGGTGATAAGCACCCTTCCTCAGAATCGTGAGAATTTCCATTTTGGATTGCACAGAAAATTGATCAGCTTGATGCAGTTTTCCTGCTCACGGGTCCTGTTGAGAAACATAGTATCCTTACCATGTGCCGGCCAATGGGGCCGATTACCCCATTGGCCGGCTGGAACACCTGGGGGAGAGTGTTTGCCTCATTGTATACACTTTGTTATGGCACCCCCTCGATAAACATTCTCCTGAGCATTCTAAAACAAGTACAGAACGATCTTGGGGCAGGTCCTGCCCTGGATTTAGGGATGAAATTGATGGGTATTTTTCCAGTAGTCTACGAAATGATTGTTTCTAATATTAAAGGTGAAGCAGGGTCCTTAATGGTTGGTCAACACCTTTCAGCGGTGGCTGACATTGACCGGGAATGTGAGTTGCCGATTATTATTGCTGATGTTTATACGTTCTTAGGTTGCATTAATTTGGGGGTTAGATCTTCTAATCAGTCTCAAGGCAACCCCCCCTTCTGAGAAGGAGGGTTGTCCAGTCTTTCCTAAAAAGACATGTGACAAATTTAAGCAGCAGCAGAAGCCTATGTCTCGGGGTGGGTCACCACCTGTGGACACTTTTGAACGTAGATATTGTCATGTGTTTTAGGCTAGTCTTGTCATGAATACCCCTTTTTTACATACATTGTCCCATCCACACGACAATAACGGTTATGAACAGGTTACCTTTTACCTAGTAGCTTGCTCCTGTCTCTTCGACACCAGGCTCTTAGTATTCTATCATAATTCCTGTACCGGACGTACATAAACATGTCCCCAGGCACGGCATAATTATTCTATATGAGAGTCACCACTTTTTTTCATCCTTGGCCAACAGCCCGCTGTACATGATCGTATTGGTTTGGAAAAACATTTATGATTGTTTTCAAAACATTTATGATTGTTTTTAAAACATATTGATTCTAGAAGAAACCCTGGAGTGACCACCCTAGTATATAAGACCCTTATTTCCCCCTGCAAATTAGAGGAGAATTCCTTCCAAGCTGACACGGGGTCCTGCATGCTGCATCTTTGTCAGGCAGTGGTCTGACATCCCTTGCAGGGTGTCATCCTCGAAGCCGAGACAGGGTCCTTCATTCTCTACCATCAGATGAGGGGGATGGTTCTTCCCTAGGGGTTTCTTGGCTTCATACATACATATATGCATATACATGCTACACATACAGATCTTGGCTAGGTACGTTTAGGCAAATTACTTAGAGCGGGTATTTTAGGAACATGCAAGTGCTACTGTTTTTATCTGAACTGCTTATGTTCATCTTATTAGCACTATGGTAGAAATGTATCTAATATTTGCTATATTGGTACTTGCAATATCTTTTGTATGCTTCTGTCTTCCGATTGTTGCAGCAAATATGTTTTACACAAGACTTGACGCTTGAGCAATATATACTTATTGAAAACGTCCTAATCTCCATCTTGTGTATTTCCTGAGAATAAGCAAGCACGAGTGACTAAGCGAAGAGTACTGTACTGTTTTCCACGATCCCTGAGGTAACAGGGTTGTCATGTTCAGTGGTTGCCAGAAACTACCTACACCACTGTAGTATACAGGGGGGTGGTAGTGGCACTGTAGAGCTAGCTGGTCTAACGGCTGACATATACTGTGGGGGTGTCCATAAGCGGTTTGGACACCAAGCCCTCAGTTCATCCAAAACATGCAGGTCGTAGGGATTCCTAGGAACTACATGACTATGATTTATGTGATCGCTCTAAAATTAAAACTCCTGAGAGGTTTCAGGTTCTTGATCCTTGTTCTCCTCGTTCCTTTCAGGAATCGTCTTACCAACAGTACGACCAAGGAGGGCGGCAAGATCGCAAACAGGGCGAGTTATTGCAACCCAAGCGGGACCCTCAGGGCTCTTTTGACGTGAAAGTTAAGAGAGTGGAACCACCCCTATATAGAGCCACGTTCCAGAAGAAGAAAGTTGCCACTTTGATAGCAAAGTATGCCCCAGATGGTGAAAACCCTCCCTCTGGACAGGAGTTGGGTAGTGACTGTCCTCGACAGTGCAGTGGAAGTTACCGGAGTGCACCAGACACTCCACCAGTTTCTGGTGGCAAAAGCATCCGACATCTTTGTAACTGGCGAGACTGCGGACACCCGCATAGCTCCACCTGATAGACTTTACCATGTAAACAGTCAGATTGAAGGTGACATTAGATGCACCATAAATGCTATTTTTTGGGACAACTTGACTTCTTCTTATGACATTTTGTTAGCGGAGGTCGATTGGCCTCCCCCGTTTGTTCTTGCATGTCCTTGGGCGAGGATGTGATTACACCTTACTTTTCTTAATACGTCCCTGATGAGACAAAGCATGCTTATGCTTTGGAGTGGGCTCTTGCTTTGACCCCACCCTCATACTGCAACCTGGCTGGTTGGTATAAGGACTCTCCTTCACATGCAGCCTCAATATCCAATTAAGCATGATGCTAAGGCGTCCGTCAAATACATTCTTACTTAATTAGAATATCAGGGTGTGACTGAACCCTGTGTCTCTGCGATGACAATTCCTCTTTTTCCTATCTTGAAACCTGATGGTTCTTATCGCATAGTTTTGGATTATAGATATTTGAATAGTCATTCTTGTACTTTTGCGGTGCAAAACACACATAGTACAGCTTTTATAAACAATATTGTGCGTATAAAATTCAAAACTACACTTGATATTTCAAATGGATTTTTCAGTCATAACCTGGCTCCTGAGAGTCAGGATTTGTCTGCGTTCAGCACCCTAGGCTCCCAGAGGTGATATATGAGACTTCCCTTGGGGTATACAAATAGACCCGGGGTTTTTGCCGCATGTATAGTGTCTCTTTTGCACGATATTGATCTTCACGCTTTCTCTTATGTCGATGACATATACCTTAGTGATGATGAATTAAATACCCATCTTGCAAGAGTGTATCGCATTATTACTGATTCGCTGCTATGGGCTACAAATTTAATTTTGCAAAATTACATATTGAGTTTCTGGCTGTTCTTTTTCTTGGTTATGAATAAACTAATGAAGGTTGTGGTTTAGCTCCCCATTTCTTGGAGAAGTGTGCTCAATTGCAACCTCCATTTACCCTTAAAAAGTTGCAGTCTCTATTTTGACAGAACTTACATTCCTGACTATGCTCAGAGTATCAACCCCCTTTATGCCATGATACACCCATCCTTTTCTGCTTCTTCCTGGCTTCCTGAACATACCTCAGTGTTGCATGCTTTACTATCAGATTTGCCTGCATAGCAATACTTACAGACTAGGTTAAATACTACCAGTGTGGTCATCCGGATTGTGCCTGGTGCAATCGGCTTCACCTATATGACATTCAATGAGGGTGATACTGTTACAATTGCTTGTAAGTCACATCTGTATACTCCTGCGAAATTCCCTTTTTCTTCTACGGAATATATTTTAACTGCTGTTCAAATGGCTATTCTGAAAGATCGCCCTCTTGCTCAAGGTAAACACATTTTTGTTGTTTCTCCTGTGCCCACCTTAGAGGCGGTCACAAAAGCCAGTGTTCCTAATTCTAAAGCTCTGCATCCTCGTTGGATTCAATGGGCAGCGATATCATCATCGATATCATACAAAACAGTACAGAGATCAAACATCCAACAAACAGCATGTGGTTGGCTTATTCCCCAGATCATCTCTTGTTTAGACACTCATGATGTGTAATGACAATAACATTGCAAGGAACATGCATACACAATAATATCAGACTTCATTGCTCGGTGATAATGGCCGTTCTTGTGCCCGTAGATATGGTCTTAAAGGTTCCCCGATGTCTTGAGGAGGATGGTAGCTCCTTCACATATAGCTGGAGGTTTTCTTTGCAATAAACCAGGTTCTTTAGCCAGTTCTCTGGTCGCGGGGCCTAAACACTTTCCCATCTTATTGCCACCCCCCGTTTCGCAAGTAACAGCGCAATTCTGATAAATTTGCCCACTGCTCCCTTTAGCTGTGGAATGCAACTCAATAAGCAAATCTGTGGATTGTGGTCGGATAAAGTGTGAGGGAGTGCAAATATGTCCGATACCCAAGCATTCGCCCCTTCACTTAATAACCAATAGTCCAAATGGGACCAACTACCGTGGGCAGCAGAAGCGTGGGTACCTTTTAATGTATCGTGATTGTGAAGCCGCCACGTAACTTAGGCCTCGGGCCAGTTGCGTAGTATATTAATAATACCAGCAAACAATTCAGGCTCGTCTGTATTAGGGCCTACACATTAACTATAATTAAAAGCGAGATACCCAGTTTGCAATGCACAATAGCGTAGCGCCCCCCTTCATCTATGCACGTTTTAATCTCAGTGAATGCAATGCCCCTCTTAAGGAGCGTCATGACCCCTCGGGCATATGAGGAATATGAAGAAGCTAGGCGATATACAGCCCATTTGAGAGCAATCTTGGCCTCTGTGTGTTTGGTCAGGTGAGTCTCTTGGAGAGGAGCAATCTGGACCTCATGTCGGTCCAGATAGGCAAACACCTGCCTAATTATTCTAGGGGAATTCAATCCACGGACATTCCACTTCAGACACTAACCCTGTCTGTAGCCAGCGCCACTGCATATGTTGACCATTGATGTACATAGTTCCCTTATTTTCAAAAACCAACAAGTACCCATTACCAACAGTAGTAGTGTCCAGCCAACCATATGCAACGAACCCCAATAACCATATTCCCCCCACCGCCCCCCACCTACTTTAGCATATCCAACTTGCCAAAGCCATCCCATGAACTAAACAGAATCCCCCGAATGTGAGGTATGAACATTGCGTAGTTTGGGGTATACCCATGTGGGGACGCTGGAGCACAACAAACTCCCTAGTTAGAAAGGGAGGTGGCCGACCAGTGGAGATAAGCTCTCAAATCACATCATATCAAGACGTGCAACATTCAGCCAGTGAAACATTACAGCCTGACAGTTTGCGAGACATCCAACCTGAAACAAGAAATACAATGTGATAGAGAGTACCAGTGTAGCCATAGGTCTCGGCAGGGGGGTCCTGCCTATGGAAACGTAATGCAGAACATTCGGCAAGGCTGACAAACATATCCCAGGTGGTCACAGTACTCATTAGAAAAAAAAACTGAATGGTGTGCCACTTGAGTCAATCCTCATTGTCTGAAGCATTGGGGACGGCCTTCTTCTTACACCTGATGGTCTTCACATACTCCATGGCTTGTTTAGGGTTGGTGAAAATCTTGGCCTTGTCGTCTGATCCAATGCGTAGTCGGGCCGGATACAGCATAGCATATTGCACATTTTCTGCGATTAGTATTTTTTTAACTTGCTGGAATTCCTTCCTCGCTGCTTGGACCGCAACTGTGAAAGCATGATAAAATGCCAACAGATTGCCCTGATAGGTTATGGTGCCTTTCTGGCGCGACAGGCGCAGCACCGAGTCACGATCTCTGTAATTGAGTAAGCGTGCAATAATAGGCCTGGGAGGGGCTCCAGGGGGAGGGCGGGCCGCCAGTAATCGGTGAGCTCTCTCCGATATCAACAAATGTGATATACTCTCCTCCCCCAAAATCTCCCGCAGCATATCCTTGATGTAAGTCTCCAGCTTGCCTACATTGGTCGACTCCGGCAGACCTGTGATTCGCAAAACACTGCGCCGGGATCTGGACTCCAAGTCCTCGTTCTTGGCTTGGATAGCCGCAAGCACTTTCTCCATATCTAGGGACTTGGAAGTCACCTGCTGCAGTCCATCCTCCGCATCCGATATGCGTTTTTCGGCTTCACCCAGTTGTGCCGTCTGCTTGTCTAATTTTGCAGATATGTGGTCCATACGTCCACTGAGAGCCTCAATTTTTTTATCAATGGACTGCAGACTTGCTTGTATGGCAGCTAGCGTTGCCTCGAGGGTTGATGGGGATTCCGCCGGGGCGTCCAATTCAGAGTACGACGTGGCTCTTTGCTGCAGCCTTCCGGGTTTTCGCAAGTCAAAAATGAGGCACGGCTGATTTTTGTCCAGTTTACCCGTGATGTGTTTTTTCCTGCAGTACGGCTGTTCCCAGCACACCTTCAATACAGCACGTTTGCCCTCATCCCCTCTCACTGACGGGCACCACTGACACACGTTGCTGTTCTTAGTAGTACTACACTTGGTCCGACGTTCTATACGTTAAGTATCTCAATGCAGCACGGCCACCAAAGCTGTACTGAACTTGGGAAACGAATAGCCCCCCTCACGCCTCTGCCTTTCACAATGTGGCAAAGGAAACGACCACCAGCCGTTACACTGCGATGTAGCTATCAATCTGGGCCTGCCTCAATGCGGTTCCAGAGCGTTGTGTTGTCATGTAGCTTGTGCCATATAGGGGGCAACACCGCTGATATCGCTGTCGAGAAGGCTGGCACAAGTGAGCATCAGCACCCCTCAATGAAAATATAGTGCCAAATCAGTGAACCGGGACAGCCATGGTGTTTGATGCATCGCACGGTCTCTGTGCCCCATGTCTGCAGTGCACAGTAGCATGCCCCCCGCCGTCGCTTCCCTTTCCCAGTGCCGCTTCATCTTGCGCTCCTGCACAGGGCCCGTAGCCTCCCAAAGGAAGTCGCCGCGAAGACAGGAGGCACCCTCGTTGCCGTCCTCCGATCCACTCGCTCGCAGCACACGGATTATTCACAGCAGGCCCACGGGGATGGGTGCCCGACCCTCACCACAGTCCCCCGCCGCCAGCCCCAATCCAGCCACAGTTCGCTCTGAGCAAGCTTTAACAGAGGGGCAGATCCACACAGAGAACCCGCAGGTAAAGCAATGTCCAGCGGCCCCCTCCACAGTATGCACCAGCGCTTAGGCAGCCTCCAGGCCTCCGGCAGCCGATATACTGCTCACCCGGCCGCCATGTTATGTCCCAGATCCGCCCTGCCTCGCACTTTCAGCCAGTTCCCGCAGCTTTTCAGAGGGAAGACACCCCAAACTCATGCTCTGCTCACCTCTCCGTCTCCCTATCAGTTCACCCACTTTACTCGAGCGGCACACAGCGGGCACGCGGGGGTCACATCAGGGGCGTGCAACGCTTGCTTGAGACGGGCGTCTGGTTCTCCTCACAACTACACGTTGACCGCTCAGATTCAGCCCCGGCCTGCCCCTCACAAACTACAACAGAGGAGTGGGGCCACCCAGGCACTCATAGCCAAAGTAATATTAGTGGTACCTCCCAATGCAGATTCGGATGTGCAGGCAGCCCCCAAGGTCTCCAACGGGTGCTAATCTGTTCTCGCGGCCCCCATGTTGTTCACAGAGCCGCCCTTCAGCCAGCCAGCATTTGAGCTCAGTTCGGGCCGGTGATCGCAGCAAAGTTGCCTCCGGCAGCCGCATTGCAGTTCTATATCAAATGCCACCGGTTATTGAGCTCGGATGGTGTTTAGGGAGCAAGATTAATGACGGATTGGCAAGTCAGCCGGCGGAGCGGCACTACAGTGTAGCCATCTTGCCGTGCGCCCTCTAGCGCCCCCTGCAGACACAAGAGTTTTTTAATTCTGAAGATGTTCACCCTCTACCTTCTTCAATACTTCCTCTTGACCAGTACAAATATGTTATTTATACTGATGGTTCAGCTCAACCGGCTGTTGGCTCTAAACAAGCTTACTCCTCAGCTTTCACTATTATCATAGGTTCAATGAATGACAGAGTTTTTCACTCTAACTTGGTTCATACCCAGTCCCTTAGGGACTGCAAGGTCCAGCTGCCCGAATTGAGGGCTCACCTTTCAGCTCTCAAGTATGCTCATCCTGAATTACCCACCTTAATTGTGTGTGATTCTTTCTATTGTGTATAGTCTTTCAATGACAATTTGTTCCTTTGGAAACAAAATGATTTTTGGGATTCTAATGGTGGCACACCAAAGCATAAAATGCTTTGGGTTTGAGTGACCACTGTTAAAGAACGCTTGCCTCTTACACGCGTTGTACATATGTTGGGCCATCAACATGCGGGAGCACACACTATTGGCAATACAATGGCTGATGAAGCAGCCAAATCTGCAGTAGCCACAGTTAAAGTAGCAGTGGTTCCACAATCCATAACTAAAGTCGATGATGACATCTTGGTGACCATTGTCGCAACTACGGACTGTAGTCCCTTTCCGCTGGGATTTCCTTTTTAAATATACTTATCAGTTAACTACTGTCAAAGCTCCTTTTTTGTCCATTCCTGGGGTTGGAGATCGTGTGATTCCCAACCTTGATTGCAGACGCTCTTTAATACTGGCCGCTCATGAAGGTATTGCTTCTGCACACGTGGGAGTGGCCACTACTGTTTCTCTTTTACAGCAATGCTAATGGTGGCGCAGTTTATGCCAGCAGACTTGTAGATATGTTCTTTCTTGCGATGTCTGTCAGCAAATTAAGAGTTCTACTGTGTCACGTCCACCTCAAACACACCGTTTTATTTCTAATCAGCCATTTGGCTGCATTTATTTTGATCATTGCGGTCCTCTTATGTCTGACAATGCTTTCAAGTATATTTTGGTTGCAGTGGATTCTTGCACAAGGTTCCTTTGAGTCTGCCCACAGCGCTCGGCTGATGCTCGCACTGTTATAAAAGATTAGCATGTCTTTGTCGGGACATATGCCTGTGGCACTTTCTATTCAGACCAGGGTAGGGCTTTTTCCTCTAAGACATACCGCGGTTTGATGACATCGATGGGAGTGCAGATGCACTTCTCGTCTCCATATAGGCCAAAGGGCAATTCTGTTGTGGAGCGGTTGAGCTGCGATTTAAAGCAATCTTTATCAGCAAAGGTATTAGGTACGGGCCGTGGCTGGTTAACTCATTTTTATGGGGTTCAAAGTGCTCTTAATACCCTCCCAAGATGATATCTGGGTGGGCGGCCCTGTACGAAATGCTCTTAGGCTTCAGGATGTTTGTTCCATATGTTGATGGTCTAGACGTTGTGGCAGCTGCCGCAACCTTTGACATAGATAACCACTATGCTATCTTACAGAATCTACTAAAGTGTTGTGACGCTCTGGCAAAAACCCATTTGCCTTTGACTCAGTCATCTGACGCAGCTGCTCTGATTCCTGTTTCTGTCTGGCTTCCTAAAGTTGGAGATCTGGTTCATGAAAAGGTGGCGATCAAGAAAGAATTCGGGCCCTCCTAATGGGCTCCTGTTCCAGTGCTTGGTCTTCAGGGTACCCAAGCTGTGACTTTACCTCCACTACTGGGAGACAAAGAAAGTCGCTTGGTTTCCATTGAAGATATAAAATTACACCATTTGGCCAATACTCACTGGTATGCCTCGGAGTGTCCCAAGGCTGAATATTCCTATACAGCCTGTGAGCTCCATTATTTCTGATTCTCCCTGGCTGCCAGAGGTTGATGTTGAGTCTTCAGTTGACCTGGTACCCGTTTTACCTTCTTCACACTCTACAATAGAAATCATTTATTCTGATTCACACCTCGAGTCCCCTTTGGGGGTGCAAGCTTCAGGTCTACATTCAGAATCCCAGCCTCCATTATTCCATCTGAGTTCTTCTGGTTACTATATCGATCAAGATCATTTTTCTTCCAACAGCTCTTCGTTGTCTTCTGTTTTAACCCCACCACCAGCATGGATTTGTGTTTTTATCTCCTGGTTAAAACGCACTTATTTGGCTCCACCTTGGATATATGTCTGGATTGTGTTTTCCATGGTATTTCTGTTCATGTGGATTGGATTTGTGATAGTTTTTTCCTTTTGATTATTGGTCATTATCGCCCAGAACGTTCTGCTGCAGAACATGTCGATAGGGTGTTGGCCCCACAATCCTCCTCACATAAAATGAAACGAGACCAGTCCCTTGTTGACATTTCGGCGGTCCCAGTCACTGATGGAATTGTATGGGACAAAGTACCATTTGATGTCTTTGGTCCGATGGAGACCGTACAGATACCATATGCATCTGATAGAGACTACTAGCCGCAGATTCCTTCACGTAGAATTATCCCCAGGCGTGAGACTGGAACCGGAAACTTTTTGCCACAGAATCCCTGCGCCTGGGGGTGGGGCGACATCACGCAACTCCGCCCAGGCGTCGTCCGCGTACGTGATGTCAGCGAGGTCACATAAGACCCGCCCCGGTGTGCCCACGTCAGTTTTTTCCTTTTCCGCGTTCAACACGGATCCTATCCTTGCTACGGGCCTGTTAGGCCCCTTTTTTGTTCCATTTTTTAGTGGAACAGTGTGCGAATGCCTTCGGGCTTTAAGACTTGCACGTCTTGTGGGCATCTTATGCCGGCGACGGACCCTCACCTCATTTGTATGTGGTGTTTAGGGGAGGATCACGGCACCACAGACTGTACGCAGTGCCAACAGTTGAAGCCGAAGTCGCGGTGGGAGCGCCAGATGAAACTTCTCTCGGCGCGTCTCTCCAGGTCGACGTCCTCCCCTCGGTCTGCTTTGACGGATGGCTTCAGACTCAGCCGTGGTCGTCGTCCTCGCCTTTCTCCAATGTCACGTGAGCGTCGCTCTCCGGTGGGTAAGTGTAGCAGTTTGTCCCCGGGGGCTGGTTTCCGGCCTTCCGGGGGCATGGACTCTCCGCTGGGGATGCGGCCCCGCGTGTCATCCTATCCACCATTTCCCGGTGTTGGGGCGTCGAGAGTCCAAATGGAGACATACGCTGTGGCTTTGCAGGCCTCGCTGGCGTCTCCTCCTCCTTCCCCTCCTGGGGCGTTTGCGGATCCCTCACTCTGCGCGGGGCCCTCTGCGGCACCACCGGTGGCTCCGGCCCCGGCGTCGGCTGGTTCGGATCCAGGCTTGGAGGATGTGGTACTGTTGGGGTGCGGCTCCTCTGGGGCACCTTCTTCAGGCCACAGCATCTCTCCCTCGCCGCAAACTCCCGTGGGGGTCCCTGTGGTGTCGTGGGAGGTCGCCGGGGCTCGCGTTGCATCCCCGAGCCCCTCTCGGTCCTTTGACAGGGTGGTCCTGTCTAAGGTCGAGGTGACGCCGCTACGGCGCCGGCAGCAGCTGCACCGTGTGGAGCCACTGGGGTTGGTGGACCCCCCTCGTCCCGCTCCGGGTCCCTGGCGCCGCCGCATGGGTTGACTAGCTATTTTCACCTCATTCTGGGCCGTGGCTGTCGGAGGGCTTCGTGCCACTCCCCAGGCCTGTCTCGATCCCCCGCGCAGGTGGCTGCCTCGGCGGGGGTCGGGTCGGCGTCACTCCGGTGCCGCCCCGGGGCCGGTGCGGCTCCAGTTCTACTCCGGTCTCCACTCCAGTCCCCGGTGCGGGGTGACTTGGAGGTCCCTTGTCCGGCGTCCTTCCTCAAGCAGCGGATTGTATGGCTCCGCGCAGGGGTTGTACCGCGGATTCGTCAGCGGACGCTCCTTCTTCTCCGGAGGCATGCATATTGGTCTCGTCCTCCCCGGAGACTGGTCGCCGTGTGGTGTCTTTTTCACCGGCGTCGAAGGGCGGCTCCCCACCCATCCTGGGGCAGAAGTGTTCATCGGAAGAGCGTCAGGTCCCTCATTCTTCGGCTCCTTCTGACTTCTAGGTCTGGCCCTTGCCCGCCCCGCTTGGCTGCCTTAGTTTGCAGCCGTCGCCCACAGAGGAGCTGATTTCTCCACCGCGGGGCCCTATGGAGGTGGGTGCGGCCTTCGCTCCCGCAGTGTCCACAGCTGTGGGCATCCTGCACATGGGTGATCCGGTAGCTCACTTTCTGGCGGACAATCTATTGGAGGTCCTCCACCAGGGCTCTGGTGGGAGGGGAATCTTACTTCCCTTTGAAGGTTCGCTCCTTTCTTCCCTGATGGGGGGCTTGGAAGCGTCCTGCCTCAGGGGACCCGGTGCCTCAGCATCTTCTGCACCGGCACCTCCCGGCACCGCGTGACCCGGCGTGTCTTTCCCTTCACCCCTCAGCAGCCAGCCCCCTTTTACGGACTGCTTTTCCCTCCCTGCCGCCGCTGTTGACTCCGCCGTCCCGAGAGGCCCTTAACACCTTGTGTGTGCTGGCTAGGGCCTCCTCCTGTTTTTGGGACACGGCGGAGTCTCTGGGATCTGCAGCGTCCCAGGAGTCTGGCCTGGTGGACTTACGGCATCATGCATTGGATGGCCGGGAGCTTGCAGCGTTTATTCTCCGCTCTGGACATCTCGGAGGTGCTGGGACGGGCCATGGCTTCCTCAGTCGCTCTCTGTCGCCATGCTTGGCTTTGGGACGGAGTATTCCCTGAGAATATTCGGGAGCGACTCATCGACCTTCCGTTTGATGGCAGCCTGTTGTTCCATGCCCCGGCCGACACTGCCATCCAAAGGCTCTTGGCAGGGCTCCGTCCTCCTCCTCCTCCTCCGCCTTATCCTCCTCCTCCTCCGTCCCCTCCTCAGTGACTTCTGAGTTGGGTTGATTCTGGGCCTTCTTAGGCCTGCTGTTCTGGCTGTGCAGTGTGTTTTCGAGCCGTTTATGTCCTTCCTTGGGACTTTGGCATTGTTGGCTGCTGGACGGCCCTTGTGTTGATTGTGTGTCGTTCTGCAGGAGTTGTTGCGCAGACTTGGATCTACGATTGGGTCTTCTGCTTTGTTTGGGCTGCTTGTCAAGCCTTCAGCGGGGGTGTTTCTTTCTCCATGGCTCTTTTGTTTTTTCCTCTGCGGCGGAAGTTCTTCCAAAGAGGGTTCCCATATCTTGGGACTTAACGTACCCTATGTGGGGTAGTGGTAGCTGTCATATGGCTTGCGCTCTGCTAGAGGGTTCTGGTTGCCTTCGGGTGCCTGTTCTCCATGGCGTTTAGGTAGGTTGCTTTTGCTTCCTGAGGTCGTGTGCGCGGCCACTCGTAGTGGTGGCCCGGGCATCTGATCCTCTCCCTGCTCCTGTCCTGAGGTCTGGGGTGATCATGTGTTCTCCCTTGCTAGGCGTCACCTACTCGGCCTTCCTGGGGCCTCGGGCTGTTCTTCTTGCTTCTGGCTTAGACTGCCGGCGCTGTTCTGGCTGGCAGGCTGCTTTCCATCTGGAGTGGGTTCGCCTTCTTTTCCCTAGTTTCCTTGGGTCCTCTAGGCTTCTTCTTCTTCCGCTTTCCTGTCTTGGCATTGCGTGGAAGCTATGTTGCCTTGTGAGGGGAGTGGGGTGCTTCGGCCTCTCAGTCCTTGCCCTTGGTTCCTCTGCTGTGAGTGTACGGGCCTCTTCAGCCTTCTTTCCCTCCTGCATCCCCTTGGGGTCGGTGGGGTTCTGCTTGTGGGGTTTCCCTTGGCCTGGCAGGGGCTAGGTTCTACCTGGTCCACAGCTCTGTTCTGCATTGGCTGGTGGGGTCCTTTCACAGACCCTCCTTCCCAGGAGGTATTGCTAGGGTATCTATTCTACGTGAAGGAATCTGCGGCTAGTAGTCTCTATCAGATGTACGAGTTGCTTACCTTCGGTAACGATGTATCTGGTAGAGATGATTCTAGCTGCAGATTCCTTCACGGCCCGCCCTGCCTCCCCTATTCTGCGAGGACCCTTGGGTTGGTCTTCGGTACTCGCCTCCCAGTGCAGGGCTGTGTCTCCTGTTCTTGCGGGTGACTCCGTTGTGGGGCTGTTCATTCCTCCTTTGGTCCTTGGAGGATGGGTTTCCGGTGCTCCGGTGCCCTGCTGCTCTGGCTACTCCAGGTTTTGGGGGGATTGCTTTCTAACCCTGTCCTCCCTCCCCTCCCCTCCCCTCCTTCCATTGCTCTCCTCTGATTAAGGGTCATCTGGCCTTGTCTTGCCCTTGTCCCTTGTGGGTGGTTGCCCTCTAGGTTGGGGTGGCTTGGAGGTTTGTTGTCCCTGTCTGTCTTGGGACTGGTCCCATTCCTTGCTCAGGATAGGGGGGGTGGGCTTCCTACGTGTGCCATGACTTTTACGCCTGTTCTTGCCTCCGGGGCACAGGGATGGGAGGTTGTCTATGTGCTGGCAGGGTGACTGCGCAGGTTTCTGCTTGTTTTCTTCTTTCTTCTTTCCCTGCCCTTGGGTTCTGCGGTGTTTGCACTACCCTGGTTGTGTGTTTAGTCACCGTTTCTTTCCAATTTATCTGCTCTTCGCACACTGTTCCCATGCTTCCACAGTTTTTTATCTGGTGGTTCTGCGTTGTGGTGCGGAAAAGTTCTCCGAAGAAAACTGACGTGGGCGCGCCGGGGCGGGTCTTATGTGACCTCGCTGACGTCACGTACGAGGACGACGCCTGGGTGGAGTTGTGTGTAGTCGCCCCGCCCCTGGCGCGCAGGGTTGATGTGTCAAAAAGTTTCCCGATCCAGTCTCACGCCTGGGGATAATTCTACATGAAGGAATCTGCGGCTAGAATCGTCTCTACCAGATACATCATTACCGAAGGTAAGTAACTCGTACATTCAGTTTTTCCATTGGTGATATAATTGTGCCTGGGTTGCAATCAGATGATTGGTATGTTGATGCTGTGAATTCTATGTTTTCCGAATTGCAATATTATGCTGTCTTTGATACTGAGGATTTATATTTAAATTCTGCTAACTCTGCCAATTTTTTCTGTTATCAACATTATGGGCATCATTTTTTACATAGGGCTAATGGATAGTGTCCCCAATATAATTATACTCAATGGGAACATTGCCTAACTCCATCTCAGGGTAGTTCTAATGCACAAAAGAAGAAATACACTTATTTTCCAGGTTATAAGCTATCTGACCCAGTAGCATGCTATTTTAAATTGGTTCCCACTCTAAATATATGCTTACTCAGACCAAGTTAATATATGCATCCCTTTTTATAGACAACCTAGCCCTGAATGGATATGAATATTGGAAAGACAATATTGATTTGAAATCAGTTTGGTGCACTAAGTCATGGCAAGTCCAGGGAACAAAATCTCTATTCCGTGCATGTCTGATACCTACACAAATTAGCTTTCTTAATGACACGGTCCAACAGACTACTTGTCTAGGGTTGGCTAAGATTAAAGAATTGAATACTCCCATTATTCCATCCTTGGCCCTTTTTGAATATTTGCAATCTTATACAAATTGTAGATCAACTAAATAGTATGATAAGAAATGGCACATTGTAGTGCTAGAGGCACTCTTGTGGTCTGACACCCTCTGATGACCTTTGACTATCATCATTTTAATTGAACTTGGTGTGTTATTTTATCATAGCCTGAATGTACGACATCCTGCATATGCCTTGTTTCTCTTAAAGGTTTCTTTCTTGTAATCTTGCAGTCATTCAGTGGGAGCTGTCACGGAGTAGGACAGCCTTGCCAAGAACAGAACGTGTGGGATGTGCATTTGAAAGCATGAGAGAGAGAGGTGTGGTATGTACTTTTGGTCTTGAAGTGCAGTGTTATAAGCAGTGTTGCACAAATGTGCACTGTGCTGTACATTAAGAGATGAAGTCTGTGATGCTATAAGCAGTGGGGCACAAATGTGCACTGTGTTGTACACTGGGAAAAATTATTAAGTTCTTACTATTGGCTCATGTCACCCTGAATTCTGACTCTGCTTGGCTTGAGCTTTTTTTCTGCGTGCACAGACACGCTTGCAAGTTGTTTGGGTTAATCACGTTCAAGGATTGTTTTGTGAGAGATTGTTTAATGTACCATGGAAAGCTTTCATGAGCTTCGTCAGGATAAAGGCTTGAACATGTGAGAATGTAGAGGGAACGTGGGAACTCCTTCCTGCCGTGGAATGCTTGACTGGAAGCTGGCCAGTTCCAGTAAGTTTCCTTGGGCAGAGGGGAAGACTCTCGAACCTTCTAGTGTGTGTTTTGAGACTATAAAGCTGAGGGTTGTTGACTTAGAAACCGGGATTTTGGAATCCAAATGGGGACGGACGCGTCCACTTCGGTACAGCGGAACCCTGGTTGCTGAGGTGTTGAGTTGTGATTATTGTCATTGTGATGTGTGGCCAGTGGCTTTGATCATTTGAGGTGTTTTCTTTGTGATGTGTGAATGAGTCAGAGTGCACATCCAAAGTAATAATTTGAAGTATTCAGTGTATATATATCTTTCTTATCTCTTGCAGGATGGCCAGTATATTTGCTTGAGTTTTATCTCATATTATTTGCTGCTTGTTTATTCATTAGTATTATTTATGCATTAACTGTTGCATTTACCAAGGGTGTTATTATTGTATGTATATATGTGATCAAGGCTCCACGGAGCCGAAACGTTATGGCCGTCGCTCTGGGCAATAAATGAAACTTGCACTACCTCCAGGCTCGTGTACTTACTTCTTTGGCAGTTGAAGGACCTTCAAGGCTGGTGGAAGTAGTTTCTGGATATATATATATATATATATATATATATATATATATATATATATATATATATATATTCACTGAAAAAACCATAGGTTTCAGGGGTGTTATAGTTAGCTGGACTTTTCACTTGTACAAAACCATTGAAATTCCCCCGTTATAGTTAGTTCAGCTAACTATAACTCGCGCGCCCGCAATGCACTGCTGATGACGTCACATATTACATCACTCATGACATGGTCAGTGACATCACTCATGACATCACTGATGACATCTCAAATGACATCACTGATGACATCACTGATGACATCATCCAGTGAATGTGTGTTATTCTGAAAATTAAATATGTTTTATATATGTATATCTCAAGGTCGATGGAAGAATAAATGGGTATATAAGTGTCTAAATGGATGATTTGTTTTTGAAAAATTGATTGTGTAACTGACTGATTAAGTGTATCATAGTGAATACATGGCTTAGTGAGTAATGTTTAAATATGTAAATATCTGTATCAGTCTCTCACTTTGTGTATAAGTGGCTGCATGGGTTGGTGAGTAGCTACATGGGTGTCTATATAGGTTATTAGTTGGTTTTTTGAGTATCAGTCTGAGTGTCTGCATGGTTCGGTGGGGGTATTACGTAGTGCATAGGTGCATGAATGAGTGACTCACTGTTTGTATGTGTTGAACACAGTATGTGTGCAGGACTGTATGGGTGGATGAGTGTGTGTATGGGTGTGTTAGTGAGTGAATGACTGTCTCAATAGTGTCTTTATGAGTAACTACATATGTTTTAAACTAGTATATGTGACTATTGGTGTATATATGTGAGTATATGTGAGAGTGAGAGATTGAAAGAGTTCCTGTATGAATAAGTATGTGTTTCTATAAGTGATTGTTTAAAAGACTAAGTATGTGTAAGTTTCCGTAGAAGTAAGTGTGGTGGTGTGTGTATAACTGTATATGCAAGTAAATGTATGTTTGATTCTTTATTAGCATGAGTGACTATGTGTGTGAGTAACTATGGATGAGTGGCATTGTGTAACAGGATGTATAGGTGTATGAGTACATATGATGAGTGAGTACATGTATGAGTGACTGTATTGGACTGTTGGTGAATGAGTGGATGTGTATGTGGATCTTAGAATTACTGAAGAGGTTGTTGTAACTGGTATTGGTATGTCCATTGTTTTGAAAATTTTAGTCTCTATTTTTGAATGTGTGTATCAAAGGTTATATTAGGGTGAGAGGAGGTCTGCCACTCTATCACAAGGATGATGTCATCAGTGATGTCATCAGTGATGTCATTTGAGATGTCATCAGTGATGTCATGAGTGATGTCACTGACCATGTCATGAGTGATGTAATATGTGACGTCATCAGCAGTGCATTGCGGGCGCGCGAGTTATAGTTAGCTGAACTAACTATAACGGGGGAATTTCAATGGTTTTGTACAAGTGAAAAGTCCAGCTAACTATAACACCCCTGAAACCTATGGTTTTTTCAGTGAATTTCTGAGGTTTTTTAAATGCTAATTCCTAACTATAACGTGCCTGAAACCTATGGTTTTTTCTGTTAATTTCAAAGGTTTTTTAAATGCTAATTTCTAACTATGCCTACAGAGATAGGACATGTGAAGAAAGAAGAAAAAATGCACAGAAAGAAACAAAAGAAGTGCAGAAAGAAGCAACAGAAGTCCTCAAATACGAAGATAAGTGCAGGAAGAAGGATAACGTGCAGAAAGAACAAAAAGAAGAGCAGAAAGAAGCCTTGTTGCAAAATCATCCTGTACCCTCAACTTTTTCAGACGGATACTGGTGGTAACTGAGTCTGACTAACCAGTCCTAGAGCCAGTGCTATGTTAAAAGACACTTAGAATACAGTGAAAACACCTACATACACTAGGGAACATTATGCGTTGGGGTCTCCCTGTGATTAGCCTTACCTCCTCTATAAGCCCCTAGTATATAATAGGGCATGGGGATTAAAACTACCTCTTAAAACAGGCCACAGGGCGTTTTTGCACACGTTAACTCAGGCCCCGTCCCCTCCTTTCACCATTGTGTAAACACGCCCTGTGTCCGTTTTTAGTTGGGAGATTAAGTTCATTTGAGTCCTGAGGGTCCCTAGGGTCCAACTAGCCCACTAGGTACCTCCAGTAAGTGCCACAGAGCTGCGTTGCAGAGAGGTGTAAAAAGTGGCACGGCCTGGACCACCTCTCTGCAATGCAGCTCAGTGGCGCTTACTGGAAGCACTTGGTGGGCTAGTTAGCCCCCAGGGGCCCTCAGTATTGAAGGGAAATTATATCCCCAATTTAAAACGTGCCATGGTGCGTGTTTGCACACGTCACCTCAGGCCCCGTCCCCTCCCTTCACCACTGTGTAAACGCGCCCTGTGGCTGTTCTAAGTTGAGAGATTAAGTCCCTTGAATCCTAAGGGTCCCTAGGGTCACACTAGACCACTAGGTACCTCCAGTAAGCGCCACAGAGCTGCGTTGCAGAGAGGTGTAAAAAGGGGCTTGGCCTCAGAACACCTGTCTGCTGCGCAGCTCCCTGGCGCATACTGGAGATGCCTGTTGGGGGCGCGTTTGCAGAGTGCTGCATGGAGGGGGCATGGCCTCCGGCACGGTGCCAGTCTTTTATTTATTTAATTTTTTTAAGAAGGGGGGCTGTGTGGTTCCCCTTCTTATTCTAATTTATTGGCCCTGATGACCCCATCCCCCAGGGCCTGTCTCCTAATTATATTTTTTTGACCCCAATCCCCAGGGCCGGCCACTGTTTTTTATTATTTTTAAAAAATATATATTTATAGACACACCTAGGACATGCTGGACAAACCGTACGTACCTATCACCATGACGATTTGCGTGATATTCATTAAAAGGCGACTATGCATGCAATTAATCCACGTGGAATGTATTTACACCACTAGTGAAGCTCTGACATGTCTGATGCTCTACCGTGCCTAATCCCGGTAGACACCCTTGTCGTTTATTTATACAAACATGGGTAGCTATTGACGGGCACATTTAATACACATGCACACCAAGCCATTCAAAGGGGATTCGACAAAAATTCGACCAAAACTATGCAAGAAACCCCCCTCACAGTTAATAAAACACACATCCACTGCCGGATGTGTAATACTTTTTATTTTACTCTCTGGAAAGGGGACGAACATCACTTGCGAGTCACAGCGCGCTCCTGACAGAGCCCAATGCTGTGTTACACCCACCATTGCCTGCCGAGTGCCACACACCTCTGTATTGTATTCCACTAGCTAGTGCATATGCTATGACACTCTCTAGCCCATGTGCACTGTAACACCACCCCGTGAAAATGTCATGCCACACTTGTCTTCGCACGGGTTATATTGCCCCATCTAACGTGCCTTCCTCGATGCCTATGTTATAACGCACAGTGCTATGCCATACATATTACAATTTGGGATCCATATCTTTGTCACAGTGCATATGCAACGTTACACTCCCCAGCACATATTTTATATTACAACTTTAGAGACTAGTTAGGTTACACAACACTGCCCTGTGCATATTACACTCCAAGGCGCATATCGCATAGCACACGCTAGTGCCTGTGCTATCTCGCGCTCTCCAATGAATCTGTCATTGCGCACAATGTATTGCATATTATATTTCACGCCTGGTTCATCTTATATCACACTTTTTGGTGCATAGTTTATACCATACACTATATCTAGTTTTCATTTTCAATCGTGCTCTCAGGACTATGTTCTATATAACACTGTGTTCACCTACCCTTTTCACGGGCATTACATTTTGCGATAGGGGGTGGAGGGTCAGGGGGTGTTTTTGCCAAGTGAGCCCGGAGTCACAGTCACTAACGTCTTCTTCTCCCTGAATAAAAGTGAGATTATGCTGCATACTTGTTCATATTTTAAGTAGTTTGCACAGACAAAATGTTTTAAAAACAATAAAGTTTCTAATACCCGCCTTCTCTGAACAGTTAGCTTGCTGCCCCATCCCCCTCCTCCCTATCCTCTGTTGTGTGAATCCATGGACTAGCCTCCTCCCTCCTGCCATGCATGGTCTGATGTGCTGCCACTGCCCTCAATTTAGTATGATGTACCAGTCCACTCCTCCTGCCCTCCATTGCCCAATTCTATGCCCCATCATTGACCTCCTGCTTAAACTCTGTGCTTAGCTTGCTGCCCCTATTCTCCTTCCCCCTGCCCTCCGATGTCTTTGTGCATGCCCCTGCTCCATCCTTTTTGCCCACCATGTCCCATGGACCTGCCACTCCTATCTACTCTGAGTGTTCTGTTGAGCTGCCACTCCCCTCCCACCTGCCTAGCATTGTCAGATGACTGTAACCTGTCCCTGCCACCTCCACCCTGCCTGTCCACATGCCATGCCTCTATCCTCTTCCTCCTGTCCTACATGGTCCATTGTACTGCCACACCCTTCTGCCCTCCCTGGTCTGTTGTGCTGCAACTGCTCCTCCTGCCTGCCCCGTGTGGTCTGTTGTGAGGCCCCTTCCCCTGAACTTTCTTGTCTGTGCACAGGTCCTGACCCTCCCTTCTATCCTCCATCGTCCTTTGTGCATGCCCCTGCACCCTCCTTCTTGCCCATCATAGCCATTGTGCTGCCACTAACCCTCCCACTTGCCATGCATGGTCTTCTGTGCTGCCATGGCCCCTCCCACCTTCCCTGTGTGGTCAGTTAGCTGCCCCTGACCCCCTCCCACCTTCCCTCCATGGTCTTTGTGTATGCCATCACAGTCTCACTGTTGCTCTTCATGTTGTGTCTTGCTTCTAGTGCCCATCCTGCCTGACCTCCATGGCCATCTTGCTGCTCCTGCCCTGCCCCCTTGCCCCCAGCCCTCTGTTTACATGTGCAGACCCCTACTCCCTCCCTCCTGGCTTGTCTGTTCCATTGTAATGCCCCTGATCCGTCCCTCCTGCCCTTTATGGTCTGTTATGCTGCAGCCTTCTCTCCTGTCTGTCCATTATGGTCAGCTAGCTACCATTGCCTCTTGCCCCTCTGTTCTCTGTTGTCCATGTGCATGGTCCTGTCCCCTCCCTCTTGCTTTCTATGGATTGTTGTGCTGCACTCCCGTCCTGCATGCCCTGTGTGGTGTATTGTGCTGCTGCAAACCCTGATGCCTGCCCTGCAGGGTCAGTTTGGTGCACCTCTCCATGTCTCTCCTGTCCTCTGTTATCCAAGTCCATGTCCCTATCCCATTTCCTTCCATGATCCAATGTACCATACTTGCGAACATTTTGAACTTGGTAAGAGGGAGATTTTGAAAAAAAACTGGGGTATTGATTTTCCCCTTTGAGTTACATTGAAAAAGAGGATATTGTAGACAGGAGACAGATCAAATAAAGCCCATTTGAGCTTAAAAACATTGGACGTTTCCTGGCTGAATCGGGTCTGTTGGCATGTATGGTTGTACTACCATTGCCTCTTCCTTCTGCCCACAATGGTCTATTACATTGCCACAGCCTTGAAGGAGGGTAGATTTTGTATCACAGGGGGCCCCTGGCCCGTTCTGTCCACACCTGAAGTATGAGACCCTTGTCCTTGCCCTGCCAGCCTCATTTGTAGGCCGTATTAAATTGACCAGCGGGTCCTGTGTTGCTATATAATTATCCTGAGACATCCTTACCACTCAGCCAGCATAAAACCCCTGTGTAGGCCCTTCTGTTCAATATGTAGGCCTCTTTGTTAAATTGACCATAGCTCTGCAATTTTAGTGTATAGCAGTCTGAAGGCAGGTCTGCGAGGCCTTCTGCTCCAAACTAGTAGCCCCCACCCTTCCCGAGTGCTCCGTATCAAAGTTCAACATCCCCCTGAAGCTGTCGACATACAGTAGGCTGCATCCTGGACTGGTACTTGCTTCCTGGGCAGGTTTCCCGCTTTTAAGGAAGTGGCAACCGCAGAGCGTCAAGTTAGGAGAACTGAGGAGATTTTATACATGAATATATTGAATTCCTGTACAATACCCATTATTTTCTGCTTGCTCTATGGAACTTACGATAAGCGATTGGCCTGAGAGACTGACCTTTTCACCCAGTCCATTGTCAGCATTAAGTGGGTAAATGACGAAATGTCTGGTAAAATCTGCAGACGAAGCTTTTGGGTAGCATACGTAGGTAGATGTAGCGTGCAAAGGAGCCCACAAAATGATATAAAAAGGGAGCACCCACAGATATCGACGGACAACCTCGCCGTCTGTATGTAGGTTAACAGGCTGTGCAGGTTTTCCCCAAGAACTGGGAGCTCTTGTCTTCCTTTGCTTAAAATGTCTTGCTCGGCTTTGCTTGAAGTATCTTATTCTATTTTACCTATATGAAATGTCATGTTATGTTTAACCATTGTTCTCTTTACTTTTGCATTTAAAAGATGTTGTATTGTAATTGCAGGAATGCTTGCTCTAAGAGTAAATGTGAGTGTCCCTAGGTAACATTTTCCTTGGTGTAACTTGTTTCTCATGATGCATTTATAGATGTGTTTTCTCTCTCTCTCTGTCAGTCCATTAATTGAGATACAGAGAATATCATGACAGCTGTATGATTATCTGGATTCTGTATTTTGTACTTTAGGTCTCTATTCTGCGGTTTCTTTGAAGTTGCATCTTCTCATTAAACTGCCATTGTATTCTGCCTCCAATTCCATGTCTCATATGTCTGTTTTCTTCATTTTTGGAGCAAGCGTTCCTAGGCACCCCGGCTCAAATTAAGGTGCCCCTTTTGTCCCTGACTCACTCTCCTGCTCAGTTCTGTGGTGGCTCCCGGGGCTCTGGGGACCGCCCCTAGCTTCCTTGACCCGTAATAGATCTTCCCTCCAACAGCCTCTCTTGCAAGTCCTGTATTGTTGGTTTGTTGCCCCTGCCCCCCTTTCCACTGCCCTCCATAGTCTGTTGTGCTTCCACGGCCCTTCCTGCCTGCTCAGTGTGGTTAAATTGTTGCCTTTGCACCCTCCTACCTGTCTTCAATTTTCAGAGTCCGTGCCCCTGGCCTCTGCCTCTCAACAGTATCCTAATGAACAACTAGATTGCTAACATTCTATATTTATTACAAAAGTGTGGAGCGCCTGACATCATCTTGATGTAATCAAAACTGTAATACCTAGAGCATTCCTTTAGAAATTACATATATGAGAGGGTCTTATTGGCATCAAAATTATGGTTAGTGCTCTAAAAGACTAAAATAAGGACATATTTTCTGAGTTTTCAAATAGCGACAAAGCACTTTTAAATTATTTGTTATCTTTATGTTTTTTTATCTAGTTGACAACTTGATTAAATGTTGCACTTAGGGGAGAGGATGTGGTGTTACTTCCAGAACTGCAGACTTTGCAACTGGGGAACCAGGTTGAAGTTTCTGCTTCAGCTCGACATTCTGTGATTCTGGTCAAATCACTTAGTCTCCCCATGTCTACAACCAAAATGAATTTGTTCTTGTGTGATGTAACCAATGCTCATGTAAAGCTCTCCAATACCTGACAAGTCTGCACTATATAACACTGCAAAAACACAAAATAATAAGTGTTTTGCACACTTCTGTCATTGGGCTATATTTGGGCTATATCTGGGTGATTTTGGGCTACATTTGGGCTCTTTTGTCTCCGGTGGCCATCTTGGGAGATTTATTTGTTATGAAGTTTCCTAATTTCCTCATGTACTGCAGTCTCCTCAGTCGGAAATGCTTTCAGTTTTTTACTTTGATTCCATCATGAAGGTATTCAGATATGTCACACATTTGCCATGAATTCTGAATGTTAGCACTCTAGTTGCTCATTAGATCACTGTAGTAAAACTACTGCTCACCATGGAAGTCTGCTCCTGGTATTAAAAGTGCATGTTTCAGTCTGCATGTCAGAATTTTTTAATGAAATAGAAGAGGATTTGAGAAGTCACTCAAAATGTGCCCTCATTTTCTTTCTTCAGCATTAATCATAATTTCTATGGCAAAATGAACCCCCTCATTGTGTTCCTTTTTAAATTAAATGTTTTAAGTGTTACCAGTTTATTCCAATCAAGATGGCTTCAGGTGTGCCATACTTTTGTCATAATGAAGACAGTAAGTGTTCTAGTTGTTTTTAAGAACATTCTTGGACATTCTGTCATTGGGCTATACTTGGGCTACATCTGGGTGATATTTGGGCTACATTTGGGCTCTTTTGTCTCTGGTGGCCATCTTGGGAGACTTATTTGTTATGAAGTTTCCTAATTTCCTCATTTACTGCAGTCTCCTCAGTAGGAAATACTTTCAGTTTTTTACTTTGATTCCATCAAGAAGGCATTCAAATGTGTCACACATTTGCCATAAAATCAGAATGTTAGCACTCTTTTTGCTCATTAGATCACTGTAGTAAAGCTACTGCTCACCAGGGAAAACTGCTGCTGGTATTGAAAGTGCATGTTTCAGTCTGCATGCCAGGATTTGAGAAGTCACTCAAAATGTGCCCTAATTTTTCTTTATGCAGCACTAATCATACTTTTTATGGAAAAATGAACCACCTCATTTTTTTCCTTTTTAAATTAAATGTTTTAAGAGTTACCACTTTAATCCAAGCAAGATGGCTTCAGGTGTGCCATACATTTATCATAAGTAGGACGGTTAGCGCTCTAGTAGTTCTTTGGAACACCCTGGAAAGCTGCAGTAGAACACAAAGGAATCAACTGACAGTCTCTGCCCTTGTTGGATGTACATGTTTTACTGAGAATGTCAGACTTCATTCTCACATGACTGAGAAAGATAATGTGAATTTACAGAAAATAAGCTCTCAGTTTAGCTTATAGATCACCTTCCAAACCTCTGTGGTAAAAGCATGAGAAAATATTTTTCTCTCAATCATGGTATCCCAGCAGAAGGCTTTTTCACATGGTGAAATCACCTTAGAACATACCACAATTCCTAAAATGAGTATGGTACCATCAACAAATGATTTATAATGTAACTAAAGTCTTAAAATCTTCTATTAACTGCAATGCTTTTTAATGAGGTGCTATCATGTATATTGGTCCCAAGATGGCTGCCAACACTTCTTGGATGAAGTGCTGACAGCCAATCAGATCTCAGGATGAGATGTGTGGTTAGGCTCCGCCCACATATATATATTGATTTAAATGCTATTTTCTCAGGAACTACTGAACAGATTTACACCAGACCTACAAAAGGCACTTCCTTGACCTGAGGACTACCTCTCTGCCAAATTTCAAGTAACTCTGTTCAGCCGTTCGGGCTGTAGCTGTGTCTAAAGGTCCTATGGAAAAATGCATGGGAAAAACGCGTTTTGGGACCCCCCTTTTTTCTCAGCCCCCGCTTGACGAATCCCCCCGAGACTTTCAGGGTAGGAGCGGAGCGTAGCGCCCCACCTATTTTGAAAATTTCGCGAGGATTCATCGACCGGCGCCAAAGTTATTCCAAATAGAATGTTGCGGATTTCCTATGGAAACAGGGTCCTAACTATAACTATCTACTGGCGACCGCCAGTAGATAATATATATCTATATATATATATATATATATATATATATATATATATATATATATATATATATTCACTTAAAAAACCATAGGTTTCACACATGTTATAGTTAGCTTGACATTTCACTCGTGAAAAACCATTGAAATTCCCCCGTTATAGTTAGTGCAGGCAACTATAACTCACGCGACCGCAATCCTCTGCTGATGACGTCAGATATTACATCACTGTATTTACACACTTATTTACCCATGTCTTCTTCCATAAATTTTTAGCTATACATATATTACAAATATTTTTTCTTCAGAAAGACACATATGTCATCAGTGATGTAATATCTGACGTGCTGAAAAAACACACGTCAAATTTTTTTTTTTACATTTTTCGCGGAAAATTAAGCGAGGTTCGCGCACCGTGCGCGCACGCTAAAAATCCCATAAAAAAAATAAAAAATACATACATAAAGTAGTATTTAAAAAACCTTTGAAATTCACTGAAAAAACCATAGGTTTCACACACGTTATAGTTACGAATTAGCATTTAAAAAACCTTGCAAATTCACTTAAAAAACCATAGGTTTCACACATGTTATAGTTAGCTGGACATTTCACTCGTAAAAAAACAATGAAATTCCCCCGTTATAGTTAGTGCAGGCAACTATAACTCACGCGACCGCAATCCTCTGCTGATGACGTCAGATATTACATCACTGATGACATATGTGTCTTTCTGAAAAATAAATATTTGTAATATATGTATAGCTAAAGATTAATGGAAGAAGACATGGGTAAATAAGTGTCTAAATACAGTGATGTAATATCTGACGTCATCAGCAGAGGATTGCGGTCGCGTGAGTTATAGTTGCCTGCACTAACTATAACGGGGGAATTTCATTGGTTTTTTTACGAGTGAAATGTCCAGCTAACTATAACATGTGTGAAACCTATGGTTTTTTAAGTGAATATATATATATATATATATATATATTCACTGAAAAAACCATAGGTTTTGTCATATAATCAATGATGTCATGAGTGATGTCACTGACCATGTCATGAGTGATGTAATATGTGACGTCATCAGCAGTGCATTACGGGCGCGCGAGTTATAGTTTGCTGAACTAACTATAATCGGGGAATTTCAATGGTTTTGTACAAGCGAAAAGTCCAGTTAACTATAAAACCCCTTAAACCTATGGTTTTTTCTGTGAATTTCTGAGGTTTTTTAAATGCTAATTCCTAACTATAACGTGCCTGAAACCTATGGTTTTTTCTGTGAATTTCAAAGGTTTTTTAAATGCTAATTTCTAACTATGCCTACAGAGATAGGACATGTGAAGAAAGAAGAAAAAATGCACAGAATGAAAAAAAAGAAGTGCAGAAAGAAGCAACAGAAGTCCTCTAAGACGAAGAAAAGTGCAGGAAGACGGATAACGTGCAGAAAGAACAAAAAGAAGAGCAGAAAGAAGCCTTGTTGCAAAATCATCCTGTACCCTCAACTTTTTCAGACGGATACTGGTGGTAACTGAGTCTGACTAACCAGTCCTAGAGCCAGTGCTATGTTAAAAGACACTTAGAATACAGTGAAAACACCTACATACACTAGGGAACATTATGCGTTGTGGTCCCCCTGTGATTAGCATGACCTCCTCTGTAAGCCCCTAGTATATAATAGGGGATTAAAACTACCTCTTAAAACAGGCCACAGGGCGTTTTTGCACACATTAACTCAGGCCCCGTCCCCTCCCTTCACCACTGTGTAAACACGCCCTGTGTCCGTTTTTAGTTGGGAGATTAAGTTCATTTGAATCCTGAGGGTCCCTAGGGTCCAACTAGACCACTAGGTACCTCCAGTAAGCACCACAGAGCTGCGTTGCAGAGAGGTGTAAAAAGGGGCTTGGCCTCAAAACACCTGTCTGCAGCGCAGCTCCCTGGCGCATACTGGAGATGCCTGTTGGGCTAGTTGGCCCTCAGGGACCCTCAGTATTGAAGAGGAATTAATTCCCCAACTTACAATTCGCCAGGGGGCGCGTTTGCAGAGTGCTGCAAGGAGGGGGCGTGGCCTCCGGCACGATGCCAGTCTTTTACTTATTTTAAGTTTTTTAAGAAGGGGGGCTGTGTGGTTCCCCTTCTTAGTCTAATTTATTGGCCCTGATGACCCCATCCCCCAGGGCCTGTCTCCTAATTATATTTTTTTGACCCCAATCCCCAGGGCCGGCCACTGTTTTTTATTATTTTAAAAAAATATATATTTATAGACACACCTAGGACATGCTGGACAAACCGTACGTACCTATCACCATGACGATTTGCGTGATATTCATTAAAAGGCGACTATGCATACAATGAATCCACGTGGAATGTATTTACACCACTAGTGAAGCTCTGACATGTCTGATGCCCTACCGTGCCTAATCCCGGTAGACACCCTTGTTGTTTATTTATACAAACATGGGTAGCTATTGACGGGCACATGTAATACACATGCACACCAAGCAATTCAAAGGGAATTCGACAAAAATTCGACCAAAACTATGCAAGAAACCCCCGTCACGGTTAATAAAACACACATCCACTGCCGGATGTGTAATACTTTTTATTTTACTCTCTGGAAAGGGGACGAACATCACTTGAGAGTCACAGCGCGCTCCTGGCAGAGCCCAATGCTGTGTTACACCCACCATTGCCTGCTGAGTGCCACACACCTCTGTGTTGTATTCCACTAGCTAGTGCATATGCTATGACACTCTCTAGCCCATGTGCACTGTAACACCACCCCGTGAATATGTCATGCCACACTTGTCTTCGCATGGGTTATATTGCCCCATCTAACGTGCCTTCCTCGATGCCTATGTTATAACGCACAGTGCTATGCCATACATATTACAATCTGGGATCCATATCTTTGTCACAGTGCATATGCAACGTTACACTCCCCAGCACATATTTTATATTACAACTTTAGAGACTAGTTAGGTTACACAACACTGCCCTGTGCATATTACACTCCAAGGCGCATATCGCATAGCACGCGCTAGTGCCTGTGCTATCTCGCGCTCTCCAATGAATCTGTAATTGCGCACAATGTATTGCATATTATATTTCACGCCCGGTTCATCTTATATCACACTTTTTGGTGCATAGTTTATACCATACACTATATCTAGTTTTCATTTTCAATCGTGCTCTCAGGACTATGTTCTATATAACACTGTGTTCACCTACCCTTTTCACGGGCATTACATTTTGCGATAGGGGGTGGAGGGTCAGGGGGTGTTTCTGCCAAGTGAGCCGGGAGTCACAGTCACAAACGTCCTCTTCTTCCTGAATAAAAGTGAGATTATGCTGCATACTTGTTCATATTTTGAGTAGTTCGCAAAGACACACGTTTTAAAAACAATAAAGTTCCTAATACCCGCCTTCTCTGAACAGTTAGCTTGCTGCCCCATCCCCCTCGTCCCTATCCTCTGTTGTGTGAATCCATGGACTAGCCTCCTCCCTCCTGCCATGCATGGTCTGATGTGCTGCCACTGCCCTCAATTTAGTATAATTTACCAGTCCACTCCTCCTGCCCTCCATTGCCCAATTCTATGCCCATTATTGACCTCCTGCTTAAACTCTGTGCTTAGCTTGCTGCCCCTATTCTCCTTCCCCCTGCCCTCCGATGTCTTTGTGCATGCCCCTGCTCCATCCTTTTTGCCCACCATGTTCCATGGACCTGCCACTCCTATCTACTCTGAGTGTTCTGTGGAGCTGCCACTCCCCTTCCACCTGCCTAGCATTGTCAGATGACTGTAACCTGTCCCTGCCACCTCCACCCTGCCTGTCCACATGCCATGCCCCTATCCTCTTCCTCCTGTCCTACATGGTCCATTGTACTGCCACACCCTTCTGCCCTCCCTGGTCTGTTGTGCTGCAACTGCTCCTCCTGCCTGCCCCGTGCGGTCTGTTGTGAGGCCCCTTCCCCTGAACTTTCTTGTCTGTGCACAGGTCCTGACCCTCCCTTCTATCCTCCATCGTCCTTTGTGCATGCCCCTGCACCCTCCTTCTTGCCCATCATAGCCATTGTGCTGCCACTAACCCTCCCACTTGCCATGCATGGTCTTCTGTGCTGCCATGGCCCCTCCCACCTTCCCTGTGTAGTCAGTGAGCTGCCCCTGACCCCCTCCCACCTTCCCTCCATGGTCTGTGTGTATGCCATCACAGTCTCAGTGTTGCTCTTCATGGTGTGTCTTGCTTCTAGTGCCCATCCTGCCTGACCTCCATGGCTATCTTGCTGCTTCTGCCCTGCCCCCTTGCCCCCAGCCCTCTGTTTACATGTGCAGACCCCTACTCCCTCCCTCCTGGCTTGTCTGTTCCATTGTAATGCCCCTGATCCGTCCATCCTGCCCTTTATGGTCTGTTATGCTGCAGCTTTCTCTCCTGTCTGTCCATTATGGTCAGCTAGCTACCATTGCCTCTTGCCCCTCTGTTCTCTGTTGTCCATGGGCATGGTCCTGTCCCCTCCCTCTTGCTTTCTATGCACTCCCGTCCCGCATGCCCTGTGTGGTGTATTGTGCTGCTGCAAACCCTGATGCCCTGCAGGGTCAGTTTGGTGCACCTCTCCATGTCCCTCCTGTCCTCTGTTATCCAAGTCCATGTCCCTACCCCATTTCCTTCCATGATCCAATGTACCATACTTGCGAACATTTTGAACTTGGTAAGAGGGAGATTTTGAAAAATAAACTGGGGTATTGATTTTCCCCTTTGAGTTACATTGAAAAAGAGGAGATTGTAGACAGGAGACAGATCAAATAAAGCCCATTTGAGCTTAAAAACATTGGACGTTTCCTGGCTGAATCGGGTCAGTTGGCATGTATGGTTGTACTACCATTGCCTCTTCCTTCTGCCCACAATGGTCTATTACATTGCCACAGCCTCTCTTGCAAGTCCTGTATTGTTGGTTTGTTGCCCCTGCCCCCCTTTTCACTGCCCTCCATAGTCTGTTGTGCTGCCACGGCCCTTCCTGCCTGCTCAGTGTGGTTAAATTGTTGCCTTTGCACCCTCCTACCTGCCTTCAATTTTCAGAGTCCGTGCCCCTGGCCTCTGCCTCTCAACAGTATCCTAATGAATAACTAGATTGCTAACATTCTATATTTATTACAAAAGTGTGGAACGCCTGACGTCATCTTGATGTAATCAAAACTGTAATACCTAGAGCATTTCCTTTAGAAATTACATATATGAGAGGGTCTTATTGGCATCAAAATTATGGTTAGTGCTCTAAAAGACTAAAATAAGGACATATTTTCTGAGTTTTCAAATAGCGACAAAGCACTTTTAAATTATTTGTTATCTTTATGTTTTTTTATCCAGTTGACCACTTGATTAAATGTTGCACTTAGGGGAGAGGATGTGGTGTTACTTCCAGAACTGCAGACTTTGCAACTGGGGAACCAGGTTGGAGTTTCTGCTTCAGCTCGACATTCTGTGATTCTGGTCAAATCACTTAGTCTCCCCATGTCTACAACCAAAATGAATTTGTTCTTGTGTGATGTAACCAATGCTCATGTAAAGCACCCCAATACCTGACAAGTCTGCACTATATAACACTGCAAAAACACAAAATAATAAGTGTTTTGCACACTTCTGTCATTGGGCTATATTTGGGCTATATCTGGGTGATTTTGGGCTACATTTGGGCTCTTTTGTCTCCGGTGGCCATCTTGGGAGATTTATTTGTTATGAAGTTTCCTAATTTCCTCATGTACTGCAGTCTCCTCAGTAGGAAATGCTTTCAGTTTTTTACTTTGATTCCATCATGAAGGTATTCAGATATGTCACATATTTGCCATAAATTCTGAATGTTAGCACTCTAGTTGCTCATTAGATCACTGTAGTAAAACTACTGTTCACCATGGAAGTCTGCTCCTGGTATTAAAAGTGCATGTTTCAGTCTGCATGTCAGAATTTTTTAATGAAATAGAAGAGGATTTGAGAAGTCACTCAAAATGTGCCCTCATTTTCTTTCTGCAGCATTAATCATAATTTCTATGGCAAAATGAACCCCCTCATTGTGTTCCTTTTTAAATTAAATGTTTTAAGTGTTACCAGTTTATTCCAATCAAGATGGCTTCAGGTGTGCCATACTTTTGTCATAATGAAGACAGTAAGCGCTCTAGTTGTTTTTAAGAACACTCTGGGACATTCTGTCATTGGGCTATACTTGGGCTACATCTGGGTGATATTTGGGCTACATTTGGGCTCTTTTGTCTCTGGTGGCCATCTTGGGAGACTTATTTGTTATGAAGTTTCCTAATTTCCTCATTTACTGCAGTCTCCTCAGTAGGAAATACTTTCAGTTTTTACGTTGATTCCATCAAGAAGGCATTCAGATGTGTCACACATTTGCCATAAATTCAGAATGTTAGCACTCTTTTTGCTCATTAGATCACTGTAGTAAAGCTACTGCTCACCAGGGAAAACTGCTGCTGGTATTGAAAGTGCATGTTTCAGTCTGCATGTCAGAATTTTTTAATGAAATAGAAGAGGATTTGAGAAGTCACTCAAAATGTGCCCTAATTTTTCTTTCTGCAGCACTAATCATACTTTTTATGGAAAAATGAACCCCCTCATTTTGTTCCTTTTTAAATTAAATGTTTTAAGAGTTACCACTTTAATCCAAGCAAGATGGCTTCAGGTGTGCCATATGTTTATCATAAGTAGGACTGTTAGCGCTCTAGTTGTTCTTTGGATCACTCTGGGAAGCTGCAGTAGAACACAAAGGAATCAACTGACAGTCTCTGCCCTTGTTGGATGTACATGTTTTACTGAGAATGTCAGACTTCATTCTCACATGACTGAGAAAGATAATGTGAATTTACAGAAAATAAGCTCTCAGTTTAGCTTATAGATCACCTTCCAAACCTCTGTGGGAAAAGCATGAGAAAATATTTTTCTCTCAATCATGATATCCCAGCAGAAGGCTTTTTCACATGGTGAAATCACCTTAGAACATACCACAATTCCTAAAATGAGTATGGTACCATCAACAAATGATTTATAATGTAACTAAAGTCTTAAAACCTTCTATTAACTGCAATGCTTTTTAATGAGGTGCTATCATGTATATTGGTCCCAAGATGGCTGCCAACACTTCTTGGATGAAGTGCTGACAGCCAATCAGATCTCAGGATGAGATGTGTGGTTAGGCTCCGCCCACATATGTATATGATTTTACTTTTGATTTTCTCAGGAACTACTGAACAGATTGACACCAGACCTGCAAAAGGCACTTCCCTGACCTGAGGACTACCTCTCTGCCAAATTTCAAGTAATTCTGTTCAGCCGTTCGGGCTGTACCTTGGACTAAAGGTCCCTATGGAAAATTGCATGGGGAAAACGCGTTTTGGGACCCCCCTTTTTTCTCAGCCCCCGCTTGACGAATCCCCCCGAGACTTTCAGGGTAGGAGCGGAGCGGAGCGCCCCACCTATTTTGAAAATTTTGCAAGGATTCGTCAACCGGCGCCAAAGTTATTCCAAATAGAAAGTTGCAGATTTCCTATGGAAACACGGTCCTAACTATAACTATCTACTGGCGACCGCCAGTAGATAATATCTATATATATATGTGTGGGTGTGGGTGTGTATATGTATATGTATATGTATGTGTGTGGGTGTATATATATATATATGTGTGGGTGTATACATATATATATATCTGTGGTGGGTGTGTATATATATGTGTGTGGGTGTATATATATATATATATATATATATATGTATATATATGTGTGGGTGTATATATATGTATATATATGTGTGGGGGTTTACATATATATATATCCAATTGAAACGGAGTTCCAGTCGCGCACTCGGACCAAAGACACACCAGGAAGCCACAGGAGTATAACAACAAAAGGGGGTTTATTCACATCATAAACCCGCCGTGACGCGTTTCACCCAGAAACGGGCTTGTTCACACAGCGATACTGCAAACAATAAAGCATTACATACTCTTCCGTGTTTTAGCCATAAACAGTGTAAAAGGACTAACACATCGTATTATAATTGAATGTCCATTTTCTTGGGAGCCATTTTGTAGTGTGGTACTGTGTCTGATAATCACATAGTATTACTCATAGTTCATCACATGCAACCCCTGACATTAGTCCATTCCTTGTTGACACATAAAATCAATTCACATTAATTAACAGTCTGTATCATCGCGTTATATTTGCCAAAACGTATGTACTTTAGTAACCCCTTGTGGTATACTGCAACAAAACAGACTTACATTAACGAATGTGTTCGTTAATAAGAGATGCGAGCATAAATGGAATGTATCCAATCTTTCCCAAATAGTTATCGTATATTTTGATTTTGCCCACAAAGTATCCCGGTACGGGTAGTACATCATAATAATAACAACGCTTTCGTATGCGTGATTAAGTTTCACTCAACCCAAATAGTGGGAAGGTTTTTTATGTGCCCAACCCAGAGATACCAATCAGAGTATATGTGAATATGAATAGAATTCCCGGATAGTGGGATGTCTCACTAAGATGCCTGGTGTGTATTATGGCTCCATAAAATGAAAGTTACTGTAACTTTAAAACTAGGGACATAATCTTCAAATTATGGAAGAGACCTCTTAACTAGCTTAATGTCTTGCTCACCCCGTGTGTATCATCCTAAATACTCGTTCAAATACAACAACCAAAGTGAAAAAAAAAATAATCATGAAATCAAAGTGAAAAAGTCTTATCTGTATCTTAGAAAGTAGCTGGAAGATGTGCGAAGAAAAGGGTAGGGATCCTGTTGCCACTGGCTTGAGACATTATCCCTTCTTTTCCTCCTGTGAGAGAGAGATATAAAAAGTATAAGTTATTGAATGTAACTTAACAGTAAAAAGAAAGAAACCAGATGTTATAGATGGTATTCTAAAAACAGTATTCTAGAATCATGCAGTTAAGAAACAGAATATAGCAATTAATGTGATTGCAGGTGGATTGCCATTTCCTCATCCAGATTATGTCCATTGGGGAATCTAGTACACATACCAATAATATGCCTAGATTCTCGTGCCTAAGTCTCAAAATCCGGTTTCCCCCTCTTTTGGTAGGTAAAACCTGTTCTATAACATAGTAGGAGAGTTTGGTACAATCTGTAAAATTGTATCTTTCAAAATGTCGGGCAATGGGATATTGTTTGTCTAAATTCGTGATTGCCCTCATGTGTTCCATAATGCGTTTTTTCGTCATATGTGTTGTTCTGCCCACGTATCTTAACTTGCATGGGCATTCCAGCACATAGATGACGAATGTGCTATTACATGTTAAAAACTGCTTTATGCTGACCATGGTGTTGGTACTGGTATTCCAAAATTCTTTGACCATCCGGCTATTGCCACAGGCCTTACAATGGCCGCATGGGAAGAAACCCTGCAGGTCAATGCCCCTGTTACTCACATTTGCTGTCAAATCACTATGTATAAGGAGGTCTCTTAGATTGCGTCCTCTCCTATAGGTTATGCTCGGTCTATCTGGCAAACTCTCTCCTATTACAGGATCACTTTTCAATATATCAGATTTTGTATGATGGCCTTCCGTATTTGATTGGAATTACCATTCTATGTGAGAATCATGCGTGTTTCATTTAATTCTTCGTCATTAGCAGTGGGCATCTTTAAAGTATCTCCCAACATCTTGCCTCTGTCAGTGTTAGTTACTTTCTCAATTGATCTTTTAAGGACCCAGGATGGGTACCCTCTTTCTTTGAATCTTTTGATCATCACTTTCTCTTCATTCTGATAATCATTTGTGGTACTGCAATTCCTTTTGGCTCTGAGCAGCTCCCCGTATGGTATACTCCATTTCAAGTTATCCGGGTGGCTTCTCAGAGCATGAAGCAAAGTATTGCCTGCTGTACTTTTACGGTACAGAATGGTCCGAATTTTGTTGCCCTCAATTTGTACCCTTGTATCCAAGTATTCTACCTCCCTTCTGCTGATTGTGCTAGTTAATGTGAGATTTCTCTCATTTTTGTTTAAGGCGTCGATGAAATTACGTAGATTGCCTTCTTCTCCCTGCCATATGACAAAAATGTCATCAATATACCTAAGCCTAAACTTGACCTTGGTAAAGGCATTGTGAAAGTGAATATTGATTCAGTTGTCCTCTTCCCACGCTCCCATGAAAAGATTGGCAAAACAAGGCGCTAAGCATGTACCCATCCCGTGTGTTTGTTTGTACATGTCATCATTGAATATAAAAAAATTATTGCAAAGGCAAAATCTGATCATGTCCAAAATCATGTTTGTGTGTCCCAGAAATCTGATATTCCTACGTTTTAAAAAACGTGCACATGCCTGTATTCCCTGTTCATGGTCTATCACCCTGTATAGCGAATTGACGTCTAGGGTCAATAGTATATAATCATCCCTCCATTCAAAACTGTCAATTTTGCTAAGGAAGTCCTAGTCCTTGGTATCTCTTACATATGAAGGTAAGGTGGAAACAAAATCTCTCAAGAAATGATCAACGTAGCGGGAGATATTTTCAAGAACACCACCTCTCGAAGAGATTATGGGTCTTCCCGGTGGGTTCTCTCTGTTCGTGTGTATTTTGGGAAGAAGGTACATAACAGGAGAAATTGGGTAATCTTTTTTAAGGAAACAAAACTCTTCCCATTCTATCAGCCCTTTGTCTTTCCATTCATTCAATATCTCCCAAATGTTTGTAATGTTATTATTGTATTATTTTCGAGTTGAATGTATATATGTGGTGTTGTCATTTAGTTGGCGTATGGCCTCAGCTATATACATTTCTTTCGTTAAAAAAAACAATATTTCCCCCTTTATCAGCAGGTCTCACCACTATATTTTCATCTGCTGCTAATGCATTCATAGCTATTCTTTGGGCATTTTTGAGGTTATGCTTAAAATTTCTAATTTTTTTGAGCCAATTTTTTTGTCTAAACTTTAGAAAATCATTGCCAACAAGTTCTTGAAAAGTGTCAATGTTGTCATGGTTCATTTTTGGCAGGAAAGTAGACTTAGGTTTAAATTTACTACATGCTGCTTTGTCATGCCTTATCTCCATTTCATCAAGAATGAGAAGGGAGTCTACGCTCATTTATGTCCCATCTGGATTATTCTGAAGTTCATGGAGAGTGACCATGGCATCAATATCACCAATTGTTAGATCTTCTTCATAGGTAGAACGTTCCAATTGTTGATATTCTCTACTTTTTACTGGTTTCAATTCATGCCACTTCTTCAGTTTTAATTTTCTGCAGAACGTAAAGACATCAATCTTACTGTCCACTTAGTTCATTGGAACTGCTGGACAGAAAGAGAGTCCCAGGCATAAAGTTTGTTTATCTTTATTGCTCAAAGTTTTAGTTGTCAAATTGACAATTGTTTGGTTTACCATTTCATCTTCCATCAATAGTTCTTCTTGGAGCGTGTCTGTCTTTTTCCCATATACTCCGCAGCGTTCTCTTTCTTGTTTCCTTTGTCTATTCCTCTTCCGCCTCTTCCTCTGGTACCCCTTCCTCTTCACAGGTAGGACACATCCCAAAACGACTTTTTTAGACGAATATCGGCTCATGAAAAAGAGCCAACAGACAACGACGTCAACATCCAGAACAAATCTGAGAGAAGATTCCCCGATACCGAGGGAAAGAGGGTCCCACGCCAGAAATTGTGGTCTGTGCTCTATGAGTTGGATATACCGCATCATATTTTGCACATTTTGATGAGGCTCCATGAAGCAAATTTTGCCCGGTAAGGTGCGGGAAGGATGGAGCCTTGACAACACGATTCTCCGTTGACAGGGGGGTAAGGCAGGGGTGCGTTCTGGCACCGACCCTGTTCTGCCTCTATGTCAACGGAGTGATCACTCATTTGAATACGGTTCGAAACACTGATGCCCCAAAGATGGCGGGAAATCGGGTGCCTGCAATTATGTTTGCAGACGACACCCTCCTGCTCTCAAAATCCCCAATGGGGATTCAACGCATACTGGACGGATTTGAGTCCTTTTGCCTTGAGCGGGGATTGGAGATCAATGCACTAAAAACTAAATTTATGATTTTCAATCCACCAGCGACTAGTCGCTCCAGTCCAAAAATAGGTACTACAAGACAGGAGAGGGTCCAGATATTTGATTACTTAGGGGTAACTATCAATGAGAGTATGACGTGGCCCCCCCAACAAACCAAGTCCCAACTGAAATTGGCACAGCTGGCAGGGGGCATTCTAAAGCTTGCTAACAAGTCGACCATAAAGCCAATAGGACCACCATTAGAGATTTATAAAACACAAGCCAGGGGCGCGGTGATGTATGGGGGTGAACTATGGGGTCATGTTTGTAAGTCTGACATTAGCATGACTGAAAATAAATTCCTACGAAAACTATTGGCCCTACCATCCAGCACTCCACTCCTCCCATTGAGGTTAGATCTGGGTATAAGACCGATCGCCCATGAGCTTGGCGTCAAACCCCTAAGGTTTTGGCGTAGGCTTTGGGCAACTCCTGAGTTATTAAATTACAGGCTGGAATTGGCAGAAATACTATGTATGCCCAAGATATGGAAAATACCCTGGCTTATGTATGTCAAGAGCGAATGTGGTAGGTTGGGAATACCTGCTTTATGGGACGACCCTTTGAATAGTTGTAACGCGATCTCTCGCAAACATCTCTCTAGATTGTTTTATGATAGTAAGTTGGATTCTCTCCTCCATAATCAAGAGGTGGGCACTCTCACAGAATCTTTTTTAAAGATTAAACATGTATATAATTTTGAACTTTTTTTAGATGATATCTAGCCCATTTTAACCAGGAAACTGTATCTGCAATGGAGATATGGAACCCGACCGCTTAGAGCCTTTACGACTAGGTGGTCTACCTCTCCTCCAATTAATTTTCCCGGTTGCAATTGTGATAATGAAAATGAACTTCATGTTTTATTTTTTTGCCCGGCTTATAGCAAGCCTAGAAGGTATTGGCTCGTACCTTTGTGTAAAAATCTGGGGTTCGCTCTTTGCATGTATGCATTCCGAATACTCAAATCAGATGTGACGAGATCTACTGTATTCGCTGTTTCAAAATTCCTGGCTGCTATGTGGTTTAAGCGACGAGTACTACTGAAAACTGCATAAATCGTTAAACTGGATGTACAGTTTCTTTTCCACATTTTTAACTGTTTTTAATATTATAACTAGTTTTGGGGTTTATTTTATATATGTTCTCTTTTATGGCTATTACGCCGAAATAAAGATTTTTCAGCAGCAGCAGCAGAAAGAGGGAGAGGAAGAGGAAGGGGTACCAGAGGAAGAGGCGGAAGAGGAATAGACAAAGGAAACAAGAAAGAGAACGCTGCAGAGTATATGGGAAAAAGACTGACACGCTTCAAGAAGAACTATTGATGGAAGATGAAATGGTAAACCAAACAATTGTCAATTTGACAACTAAAAATTTGAGCAATAAAGATAAACAAACTTTATGCCAGGGACACTCTTTCTGTCCAGCAGTTCCAATGAACCACGTGGACAGTAAGATTGATGTCTTTAAGTTCTGTACAAAATTAAAACTGAAGAAGTGGCATAAATTTAAACCAGTAAAAAGTAGAGAATATCAACAATTGGAACGTTCTACCTATGAAGAAGATCTAACAATTGGTGATATTGATGCCATGGTCACTCTCCATGAACTTCAGAATAATCCAGATGGGACATAAATGAGCGTAGACTCCCTTCTCATTCTTGATGAAATGGAGATAAGGCATGACAAAGCAGCATGTAGTAAATTTAAACCTAAGTCTACTTTCCTGCCAAAAATGAACCATGACAACATTGACACTTTTCAAGAAATTGTTGGCAATGGTTTTCTAAAGTTTAGACAAAAAAATTGGTTAAAAAAAATGAGAAATGTTAAGCATAACCTCACAAATGCCCAAAGAATAGCTATGAATGAATTAGCAGCAGATGAAAATATAGTGGTGAGACCTGCTGATAAAGGGGGAAATATTGTTATTTTAACGAAAGAAATGTATATAGCTGAGGCCATACACCAACTAAATGACAACACCACATATATACATTCAACTCGAATAGAATACAATAATAGTGTTATGATCTCAGTAGAAAGACACCTGGAGCCAGGAGGTATTCTTAAGCCATTTTTATTCAGTCTCCAGTTCAGGTTACATCTGTCTCTACTCCAGCCAGCCTAGTGTGGTACCAGCCCCACCAGGAGCAGCCTCCCTAGCTGCTCAGCCCATCTTCAACTGCCAACACTCATCCACTCAGACACCCAGGCATTCCATGCATCACAGGCACACCAACATTCTATGACCATCTCACGCTCTGGCTGAGCAGCTAGTGGCAGCAGGGCTGGACTACATGTTATTCAATTAAGTAGGATATAACATTATCCCTTTTTCTTCAACGAAAACGAAACATGCAAGTGATAAAACATCAAGGAAGAACTATCCACAAGAAAAATGAATAATGGTACAAGTCCCACAGATGCAAACATAAAATTAAAACATCGCAGGAGAAAGAACCATTATACACAGAAAGAACGGATAAGATAAATACATTTGATAAGCAATATCTCCCATCCCTTCGTTAAAGATAAAAACACTATGAAGCAAGAATAACATTACCCGTAATACATTTGAAGCATTTTGCATTAAACACCGTGACATAATGCACTACAACGCAAAGAGTAAATAAACCCCACTCAACCAATGCCCAAAGTAATAACCTAGAGTACCACCAAAGATAGAATACTCTACTACAACAATCCCAAAAGAAAGGGAACCAAACATGTATATGGGTCGTCACCCATAGAAACTCCCATGAAAGGACATACATAAGTACTGCGCGCAACTAAAACTCAACCCTGTGTGCTACACTAACTCAACCCTGTGTGCAACAATAACTCAACCCTGTGTGAGGGTTAACCGTAAAAAAATGTACAATAGTACTGCGCGCAACTATCTATGGACAAAACCATAACCCAACCCAGTGTGAGGGTTAACCTAGGTACTGTGTGTGTATGGGAACTAACCCATGACCCAACCCCCTTGTAGAGGTTATGTACTGTTATATCCTACTTAATTGAATAACATGTAGTCCAGCCCTGCTGCCACTAGCTGCTCAGCCAGAGCGTGAGATGGTCATAGAATGTTGGTGTGCCTGTGATGCATGGAATGCCTGGGTGTCTGAGTGGATGAGTGTTGGCAGTTGAAGATGGGCTGAGCAGCTAGGGAGGCTGCTCCTGGTGGGGCTGGTACCACACTAGGCTGGCTGGAGTAGAGACAGATGTAACCTGAACTGGAGACTGAATAAAAATGGCTTAAGAATACCTCCTGGCTCCAGGTGTCTTTCTACTGAGATCATAACATTTATTTTGGCGACGAGCGGACTTGAACCCTAGAGACTCTTGGTGAACCAATGAAACAAAGGAACTACAAAGAAAAAAGGAGAAACTAAGAGATCTTACAAGCAACTACAATCTACAAAGAAAGAATTCCCAGGGAAGCCAGCGCCAGCCCCACCAGTGTCCTTACCAATGGACAGCCCACAGAGCAGTGTCATCACCAAAGGACACTACAGCCTGGGAATACTACAGCCACCTAAAGCATAAGGACTACAGTGAGTTGGAGGAGTAGCTAAGCTACAGCCGCATCTGGTGTGCCGGCCACTACGTTTGTCACATAAAGGTTTACAAGGTGTTGGTGGAGTAGTTGCACTACAGCCACATCTGGTGTCCAGCCACGTTGTTATGTACGTTAGTGTATTGTGAGTTGGATGTGAAGCTTCTCTACGGCCAGTTGTTGGTGTTCCAGCCACAGCGCTCTTCTGAGTCTACAGTGTTTTTGAATTAAAGGCACAATTTGTGATTCCTCGTCAATTAGAGGTCAGAAAAAACAGCGTACGTGCGCAGATGGAGAGTTTTTGGTGTATTGGGACATGTGCAGCATTTTGGGATTTAAAGCAACGTTTGTACCTGACAAGGATTATTAATCAAGTGCTACGATGCAACAGTCAGTTAAAATGAACTACGGACTTGCCCCGTATTTGCCAACCTTTGGATGTCTACTCTAGGGGCACTCAGGGACGTTTTGATTTTGGTTCTTCTCTGCATTGGAGCGGAGATCCACTTGGATCGGGACTTGCATAGGAGTTTGCAGGCGCAGCATGGGCAGCGTGTTGTAGTTGCCGCATAATTGTGTGAGAGCATGGAGTGTGTACACTGCTCTGCCGGTGACGCACAACGCTTCGTTACTTTTGGCATCGTCGGTGCCAAGTGGGTACACAGTTCTTTTATCGATTTGCGGCAAGATACAGAGGGACTTATCATTTGTGCACTTTTCAGCGCTTTCTGTGGTGAGACTTTATCTTCTGTTTCTGGCAGCGCTTTACAGTTAGTTTAACTGCTTACTTGAAATTCAAACTGGGCGCGAGTCACGGACAGCGCGCGCAAACTTACCTGATGTTTCCTCGTGGGATTCTGCATGACGTGCTCATCTTCGTGGGATCCTCTGTGACGGTCAAGCTGCACACTGGACGCTTTTAGAGCATCTACGTGCCGGGAGCCTCCCGGCGCAACGTAAAAAACGTGCCGCCATCTTAGGGTTGGTGGTGGCACATAGTCATTTAACGTTCTGTGCTGCTCTCGGGTTTTCTAGCCAACCACAGTGTTCCTGCTGAATTCGATAAAGTTTTTGTTTGTTTGTGAATGTCAACGTGAGGGCCGGGGACAACGCGGTGTCATATGACTGTGTTTTCATTTGGTTTTGTCTTTAATTGAGAATCTCCGTTCAGTGGACGTCGGAGGTATGGTACATGGGTAATTTTTCCCCACAGTAGTGTGCAAGCCTGCTACATGTCGCAACCGCGATCCCTGTTATGAGTTGTTTTTTTGTATTCCGGCTACAAGTAATTTTTCTTCCTTCTGTGTACATCATGCCGGATAGTTTCAGTTTTTGGGTGGGACTGAGTTACATGTCTGCATTCTCCCACTGTTGACATCTAACACTTATTGGATATGGTGTTGTTCCCAGCAAGATTGTGTTATGTTTTGCTCTCATTATTTTTCGAGGTGAAGTATTGTAGGATAGACCACAGGGTAGCGGGATCAGATCTGAGATGGCCCACCGGTGTGGGGCACATTCACCAGTGTTCTACAGTTAATGCAATTGCATTAGTTTATGCGTTTTAAAGTTTTAAATGTTGTGATGCCACAGGTTTTAGTTTTGCTTGGGATGGTTCTTCCTTGATGTCCTGTGGAGTGTCATCACATTGTGTCTATACACGAGGGAAGATTGTGGGTAATAGCCCTGTGTCCATATGGGGTACGTAACCTCCACAAGGGGGTCAAGAGCTCTTTTCGGATTTATGTTTGGTTACTCCTACATGGGGGTACGTAACCTCTACAAGGGGGTTGGGTCATGGGTTAGTTCCCATACACACACAGTACCTAGGTTAACCCTCACACTGGGTTGGGTTATGGTTTTGTCCATAGATAGTTGTAGAAAGATACCTCACGCCAACTCGGCACTAAAAATTGCCAAATGTAATGCAGCGTCGCGTCAATCGCAGGGTAGTGTGCACACTTCACAAAGTCCCACAACAGTGCACACGCTGCTAGACACCGCCAATCCTGCGACTGCCAATTCGCAGTGGTTGTCAGAAAATCGCGTGGTTGGCAACCCTGCAGCAAACAGGAACCACGGAAAGGGAAAATACAAAAGCGGCCGTCCACCTCAAGATGGCGGGACGCTGTCTACGTTGCTGCCGAATGGCTCAAGGTGCGTCCGTGCACCAAACGTCCACAAGAGCCAGAAGACGAAGGTGAAGCAGCCGTGCACGTCACACTGAAGATGAACACAGGGAACTGCGCCGCAGGACTGCACGCGACCAGTAGCTTGGCAAAGGTAAGCGCGTGCGTGTACATTTGAAAATGAAGGCTGCAGTTAAACTGACAAAATACCAAAGGGCAGCCAAGAACCGTAAATACCAATAAAATGGCCTACCCCCATACTCGCACCAATAAAGAGGATGGCAGGGAAACGTTGATTCAACAACTGTCTATAATAGCATGAGATCAGAATAAAAGTCCACTGCTAACTCTGTGCTTGGGAGTTACACGGCCGGTCTTCGTGCCTGCTCCAGTGCAGATAGGAAACATGACACCTTCCGTTTAGTGTCCTTACAAAGAGGCTGACCCTCATTTTCCCAAACCGCAATCTCCAAACCATCACAATCCAGGGCAAACGTACTATTTGTGCACCTCTTCTCCTCACACGATGTAGCAAGAATACACAAATGTGGCAACAGTGTGCTTAACAATTTCTTCCATCTGCGCTGCCTGTACAAAGTACCACAATGTATGCCTTTTCCTTGATGTCACTGCCGTCCTAGTAGAACGATGCGGGTCACTGTGGTATTGGAGGCACTCCAAATCGCTGCAACTATCAATAAAGCACCGATAAATTCTCCATCTGAGCAGCGACAGCACACTGGTTCTTACATCTTTATGACAAAAACTCCCAAATTGTCTTTTTCATCCTCTTTGTGGCTGGAACACCATATGCGGTTGTAGTTGAACTACTCCTCCAACTCACTATAATCCTTTATGTTTGATGTGGCTGGAACACCAGATGTGGCTGTAGCTTAGCTACTCCTCCAACTCACTGTAGTCCTTTAGGTGTTAGTAGTATTCCCAGGCTGTAGTGTCCTTTTGATGACACTTCTCTGTGGGCTGTCCAATGGAAAGGACACTGGTGGGGCTGGCGCTGGCTTTCCTGGGAATTCATTCTTTATAGATGTAGTAGCTTGTAGGATCTCTTGGTTTCTCCTTGTTTCCTTTGTAGTTCCTTTGTTTCAGTGGTTCACCAAGAGTCTCTAGGGCTCAACTCCGCTCGTCGCCAAAATAAATGTTGTGATCTGTGTAGAAAGATAATGTTATATCCTACTTAATTGATTAACCTGTAGTCCAGCCCTGCTGCCACTAGCTGCTCAGCCAGAGCGTGAGATGGTCATAGAATGTTGGTGTGCCTGTGATGCATGGAATGCCTGGGTGTCTGAGTGGATGAGTGTTGGCAGTTGAAGATGGGCTGAGCAGCTAGGGAGGCTGCTCCTGGTGGGGCTGGTACCACACTAGGCTGGCTGGAGTAGAGACAGATGTAACCTGAACCGGAGACTGAATAAAGATGGCTTAAGAATACCTCCTGGCTCCAGGTGTCTTTCTACACAGATCACAACAGACAGATAGGAAACATGACACCTTCCGTTTAGTGTCCTTACAAAGAGGCTGACCCTCATTTTCCCAAACCGCAATCTCCAAACCATCACAATCCAGGGCAAACGTACTATTTGTGCACCTCTTCTCCTCACACGATGTAGCAAGAATACACAAATGTGGCAACAGTGTGCTTAACAATTTCTTCCATCTGCGCAGCCTGTACAAAGTACCACAATGTATGCCTTTTCCTTGATGTCACTGCCGTCCTAGTAGAACGATGCGGGTCACTGTGGTATTGGAGGCACTCCAAATCGCTGCAACTATCAATAAAGCACCGATAAATTCTCCATCTGAGCAGCGACAGCACACTGGTTCTTACATCTTTATGACTAAAACTCCCAAATTGTCTTTTTCATCCTCTTTGTGGCTGGAACACCATATGCGGTTGTAGTTGAACTACTCCTCCAACTCACTATAATCCTTTATGTTTGATGTGGCTGGAACACCAGATGTGGCTGTAGCTTAGCTACTCCTCCAACTCACTGTAGTCCTTTAGGTGTTAGTAGTATTCCCAGGCTGTAGTGTCCTTTTGATGACACTTCTCTGTGGGCTGTCCAATGGAAAGGACACTGGTGGGGCTGGCGCTGGCTTTCCTGGGAATTCATTCTTTATAGATGTAGTAGCTTGTAGGATCTCTTGGTTTCTCCTTGTTTCCTTTGTAGTTCCTTTGTTTCAGTGGTTCACCAAGAGTCTCTAGGGCTCAACTCCGCTCGTCGCCAAAATAAATGTTGTGATCTGTGTAGAAAGACACCTGGAGCCAGGAGGTATTCTTAAGCCATCTTTATTCAGTCTCCGGTTCAGGTTACATCTGTCTCTACTCCAGCCAGCCTAGTGTGGTACCAGCCCCACCAGGAGCAGCCTCCCTAGCTGCTCAGCCCATCTTCAACTGCCAACACTCATCCACTCAGACACCCAGGCATTCCATGCATCACAGGCACACCAACATTCTATGACCATCTCACGCTCTGGCTGAGCAGCTAGTGGCAGCAGGGCTGGACTACAGGTTAATCAATTAAGTAGGATATAACATTGACAACAGGTTGTCATGACTTGCCAGATAAGGCTCTGAATAAATACAGGCAGCTAGTCTGAAACAGCACACTTGCAAACGCTGTCCAAATACATAAGTTGAAGTCACTACCAAAGTACAGAATTTTGTCACCCTCATGACAACTTCGCTGCAAAGATAAGCTGGTGGCAAAAAAAACAACACATAGCAAGAAAAATGGTTGTGACGTGTGACAAGCAGGAACACTGTAGAATACCTCCGACATACATGAAACGGAGGATCTACATGAAACTTCCAAAATCGACGATTCCAGATGCTGTTCAAGTCGTGAAGACACCGCGTTGTCCCCGGCCCTCAAGTCGACCTTCACAAAACTTTATTGAAATCACTGTGGTTGTCAGAAAATCGCGTGGTTGGCAACCCTGCAGCAAACAGGAACCACGGAAAGGGAAAATACAAAAGCGGCCGTCCACCTCAAGATGGCGGGACGCTGTCTACGTTGCTGCCGAATGGCTCAAGGTGCGTCCGTGCACCAAACGTCCACAAGAGCCAGAAGACGAAGGTGAAGCAGCCGTGCACGTCACACTGAAGATGAACACAGGGAACTGCGCCGCAGGACTGCACGCGACCAGTAGCTTGGCAAAGGTAAGCGCGTGCGTGTACATTTGAAAATGAAGGCTGCAGTTAAACTGACAAAATACCAAAGGGCAGCCAAGAACCGTAAATACCAATAAAATGGCCCTACCCCCTAATACAATAATAGCATTACAAACATATGAGAGAAGTTGAATGAATGGAAAGACAAAGGGCTGATAGAATGGGAAGAGTTTTGTTTCCTTAAAAAAGATTACCCAATTCTTCCTGTTATGTACCTTCTTCCCAAAATACACAAGAACAGAGAGAACACACCGGGAAGACCCATAATCTCTTCGAGAGGTGGCGTTCTTGAAAATATCTCCCGCTACATTGATCATTTCTTGAGAGATTTTGTTTCCACCTTACCTTCATATGTAAGAGATACCAAGGACTTCCTTAGCAAAATTGACAGTTTTGAGTGGAGGGTTGATTATATATACTATTGACCCTAGACGTCAATTCGCTATACGCGGTGATAGACCATGAACAGGGAATACAGGCATGTGCACGTTTTTTAAAACGTAGGAATATCAGATTTCTGGGACACACAAACATGATTTTGGACATGATCAGATTTTGCCTTTGCAATAATTTTTTTATATTCAATGATGACATGTACAAACAAACACACGGGACCGCAATGGGTACATGCTTAGCGCCCAGTTTTGCCAATCTTTTCATGGGAGCGTGGGAAGAGGACAACAGAATCAATATTCACTTTCACAATGCCTTTACCAAGGTCAAGTTGTGGCTTAGGTATATTGATGACATTTTTGTCATATGACAGGGAGAAGAAGGCAATCTACGTAATTTCATCGACGCCTTAAACAAAAATGAGAGAAACCTCACATTAACTAGCACAATCAGCAGAAGGGAGGTAGAATACTTGGATACAAGGGTACAAATTGTGGGCAACAAAATTCGGACCATTCTGTACCGTAAAACTACAGCAGGCAATACTTTGCTTCATGCTCTGAGCAGCCACCCGGATAACTTGAAATGGAGTATACATACGGCGAGCTGCTCAGAGCCAAAAGGAATTGCAGTACCACAAATGATTATCAGAATGAAGAGAAAGTGATGATCAAAAGATTCAAAGAAAGAGGGTACCCATCCTGGGTCCTTAAAAGAGCAATCAAGAAAGTAACTAACACTGACAGAGGCAAGATGTTGGGAGATACTTTAAAGATGCCCACTGCTAATGACGAAGAATTAAATGAAACAAGCATGATTCTCACATAGAATGGTAATTCCAATCAAATACGAAAGGCCATCATACAAAATTGGAATACATTGAAAAGTGATCCTGTAATAGGAGAGAGTTTGCCAGATAGACCGAGCATAACCTATAGGAGAGGACGCAATCTAAGAGACCTCCTTATACATAGTGATTTGACAGCAAATGTGAGTAACAGGGGCATTGACCTGCAGGGTTTCTTCCCATGCGGCCATTGTAAGGCCTGTGGCAATAGCCGGATGGTCAAAGAATTTTGGAATACCAGTACCAACACCATGGTCAGCATAAAGCAGTTTTTAACATGTAATAGCACATTCGTCATCTATGTGCTGGAATGCCCATGCAAGTTAAGATACGTGGGCAGCACAACACATATGGCGAAAAAACGCATTATGGAACACATGAGGGCAATCACGAATTTAGACAAACAATATCCCATTGCTCGACATTTTGAAAGATACAATTTTTCAGATTGTACCAAACTCTCCTACTATGTAATAGAACTGGTTTTACCTAACAAAAGAGGGGGAAACCGGATTTTGACACTTAGGCAACGAGAATCTAGGCATATTATTGGTATGTGTACTAGATTCCCCAATGGACATAATCTGGATGAGGAAATGGCAATCCACCTGCAATCACATTAATTGCTATATTCTGTTTCTTAACTGCATGATTCTAGAATACTGTTTTTAGAATACCATCTATAACATCTGGTTTCTTTCTTTTTACTGTTAAGTTACATTCAATAACTTATACTTTTTATATCTCTCTCTCACAGGAGGAAAGGAAGCTAGTGGCAACGGGATCCCTACCCTTTTCTTCGCACATCTTCCAGCTACTTTCCAAGATACAGATAAGACTTTTTCACGATTTTTTTTTCTCACTTTGGTTGTTGTATTTGAACGAGTATTTATTATGATACACAGGGGGTGAGCAAGACATTAAGCTAGTTAAGAGGTCTCTTCCATAATTTGAAGATTATGTCCCTAGTTTCAAAGTTACAGTAACTTTCATTTTATGGAGCCATACTACATACTAGGCATCTTAGTGAGACATCCCACTATCCGGGAATTCTATTCACATTCACATATACTCTGATTGGTATCTCTGGGTTGGGCACATAAAAAACCTTCCCACTATTTGGGTTGAGTGAAACTTAATCACGCATACGAAAGCGTTGTTATTATTATGATGTACTACCCGTACCAGGATACTTTGCGGGCAAAGACAAAATATATAACTATTTGGGAAAGATTGGATACATTCCGTTTATGCTCGCATCTCTTATTAACAAACACATTCGTTAATGTAAGTCTGTTTTGTTGCAGTATCCCACAAGGGGTTACTAAGGTACACACGTTTTGGCAAATATAACGCGATGATACAGACTGTTAATTAATGTGAATTGATTTGATGTGTCAACATGGAATGGACTAATGTCAGGAGTTGCATGTGATGAACTATGAGTAATACTATGTGATTATCAGACACAGTACCACACTACAAAATGGCTCCCAAGAAAATGGACATTCAATTATAATACGATGTGTTAGTCCTTTTACACTGTTTATGGCTAAAACACGGTAGAGTATGTAATGCTTTATTGTTTGCAGTATCGCTGTGTGAACAAGCCCGTTTCTGGGTGAAACGCGTCACGGCGGGTTTATGATGTGAATAAACCCCCTTTTGTTGTTATACTCCTGTGGCGTCCTGATGTATCTTTCGTCCGAGTGCGTGACTGGAACTCCGTTTCTATTGGATATTATTTGCCGGTTCTCTCTGCCGGTTTCGCGCCACCCCTCGCAGGCTTTGAACTTCAGAAGGAGATATTTGGATTATATGAAAATGAGAAGTTCGCCGCTGATCTGAGGAGGAAGTATTACTAACAAGAGGAAGCCCGCACCACAATCGGACTGACCGCAAGCTATCCCAGGGAGGGATACACCGTGCAGGTAAGAAGAACTTTTGTCCTTTAGAAGGGTGTGAATGGGCTCTGGACAGTAATATGAGTATACTCAAGATGAGGCTGGACGCTTATGTGTATTCCAGCAGCTACACAAAGTGAGAGCAATAACAAGAACTGTTGCCTTGCTAATGAGCTACTGAGCTACTTAACGATAACGTTATCGTTCGTTCTAGCATCTAGTCTCTATCAGCCGCAAGGGGAACTCTTCATGTGAAAGAGGGAGCAATTAGCACTCAAGGACCAGAAGTATTTCAACAGGGATCTTGTTAGATTCCTAAGATTAAGCATGGAAGAAGAGAGAGAAAGGAGAGAGGCAGCATAGACTCTCTTTGCAAGGGCGCCGGGTATAAGATGCTCCTTACCAATGGTGACACCGATTGAAAAAACAGTCATGGACCCGTTGAGAAGATTTGAAAAACTACACAAACAGAAGATATCTAAATGGTGGGAAGCCACGTCGCTTCAAGATTATATTGACAAGGCGATGGTACCCCGTGGTCTAAGGATTTATATAACTCCATCCTATGAATCACCGGACCCTCAGATGTTAGAATACTGGTCAGCCAATTCCAGAAGCAGTTCCAGGAATATGCTGGAAATTTTGGTGAAATATGCCTGGTCTGATAGGGAGAACATCAAGAAAGAAATTGAACAGATCAGTCTCAATACACATGCAGAACAAGAATTAATCGAGAAATACCTAGAGGAAATGAAAAAACGTCAAAAATCAATGGAAGATGACATAAAAAGAAGGAAACAACGAAAATTAAACAGAGACTGTGGTGACTATGAGGCAGGTAGGATCCTGACACATAGTAAAAAATATGATCACTTGTAAGATACTAACAGTAATCAGACAAAGACCAAGTCGGGAGAATTACGGGATCAACAGGATGATGAAGCAGCCAGTACAAGTGATACAAATACTGATGTATCAGTAACAACAAGGTCATCGGAGAGCTCACAGTCAGGAGGGGATAATACCACACGTCCCAAAATGACTTTTTTAGACGAATATCGGCTCATGAAAAAGAGCCGACAGACAACGAGGTCAACATCCAGAACAAATCTGAGAGAGGATTCCCCTATAACGAGGGAACGAAGGAGAGGAAGAGGAAGGGGTACCAGAGGAAGAGGTGGAAGAGGAATAGACAAAGGAAACAAGAAAGAGAACGCAGCGGAGTATATGGGAAAAAGACAGACACACTCCAAGAAGAACTATTGATGGAAGATGAAAAGGTAAACCAAACAATTGTCAATTTGACAACTAAAACTTTGAGCAATAAAGATAAACGAACTTTATGCCTGGGACTCTCTTTCTGTCCAGCAGTTCCAATGAACTACGTGGACAGTAAGATTGATGTCTTTACGTTCTGCAGAAAATTAAAACTGAAGAAGTGGCATGAATTGAAACCAGTAAAAAGTAGAGAATATCAACAATTGGAACGTTCTACCTATGAAGAAGATCTAACAATTGGTGATATTGATGCCATGGTCACTCTCCATGAACTTCAGAATAATCCAGATGGGACATAAATGAGCGTAGACTCCCTTCTCATTCTTGATGAAATGGAGATAAGGCATGACAAAGCAGCATGTAGTAAATTTAAACCTAAGTCTACTTTCCTGCCAAAAATGAACCATGACAACATTGACACTTTTCAAGAAATTGTTGGCAATGGTTTTCTAAAGTTTAGACAAAAAAATTGATTTAAAAAAATGAAAAATGTTAAGCATAACCTCACAAATGCCCAAAGAATAGCTATGAATGAATTAGCAGCAGATGAAAATATAGTGGGGAGACCTGCTGATAAAGGGGGAAATATTGTTATTTTAACGAAAGAAATGTATATAGCTGAGGCCATACGCCAACTAAATGACAACACCACATATATACATTCAACTCGAATAGAATACAATAATAGCATTACAAACATTTGGGAGAAATTAAATGAATGGAAAGACAAAGGGCTGATAGAAAGGGAAGGGTTTTGTTTCCTTATAAAATATTACCCAATTCTTCCTGTTATGTACCTTCTTCCCAAAATACACAAGAACAGAGAGAACCCACCGGGTAGACCCATAATCTCTTCGAGAGGTGGTGTTCTTGAAAATATCTCCCGCTACGTTGATCATTTCTTGAGAGATTTTGTTTCCACCTTACCTTCATATGTAAGAGATACCAAGGACTTCCTTAGCAAAATTGACAGTTTTGAATGGAGGAATGATTATATACTATTGACCCTAGACGTCAATTCACTATACACGGTGATAGTGCATGAACAGGGAATACAGGCATGTGCATGTTTTTTAAAACGTAGGAATATCAGATTCCTGGGACACACAAACATGATTTTGGACATGATCAGTTTTTGCCTTTGCAATAATTTTTTTATGTTCAATGATGACATGTACAAACAAACACACGGGTCCGCGATGGGTACATGCTTTGCCCCCAGTTTTGCCAATCTTTTCATGGAAGCGTGGGAAGAGGACAACAGAATCAATATTCACTTTCACAATGCCTTTACCGAGGTCAAGTTGTGGCTTAGGTATATTGATGACATTTTTGTCATTTGGCAGGGAGAAGAAGGCGATCTACGTAATTTCATCGACGCCTTAAACAAAAATGAGAAAAACCTCACATTAACTAGCACAATCAGCAGAAGGAAGGTAGAATACTTGGATACAAGGGTACAAATTGTGGACAACAAAATTCGGACCATTCTGTACCGTAAAAGTACAGCAGGCAATACTTTGCTTCATGCTCTGAGCAGCCACCCGGATAACTTGAAATGGAGTATACCATACGGGGAGCTGCTCAGAGCCAAAAGGAAATGCAGTACCACAAATGATTTTCAGAATGAAGAGAAAGTGATGATCAAAGGATTCAAAGAAAGAGGGTACCCATCCTGGGTCCTTAAACGAGCAATCGAGAAAGTAACTAACACTGACAGAGGCAAGATGTTGGGAGATACTTTAAAGATGCCCAATGTTAATGACGAAGAATTAAATGAAACACGCATGATTCTCACATAGAATCGTAATTCCAATCAAATACGGAAGGCCATCATACAAAATTGGAATATATTGAAAATTGATCCTGTAATAGGAGAGAGTTTGCCAGATAGACCGAGCATAACCTACAGGAGAGGATGCAATCTAAGAGACCTCCTTATACATAGTGATTTGACAGCAAATGTGAGTAACAGGGGCATTGACCTGCAGGGTTTCTTCCCATGCGGCCATTGTAAGGCCTGTGGCAATAGCCGGATGGTCAAAGAATTTTGGAATACCAGTACCAACACCATGGTCAGCATAAAGCAGTTTTTAACATGCAATAGCACATTCGTCATCTATGTGCTAGAATGCCTATGCAAGTTAAGATACGTGGGCAGCACAACACATATGGCAAAAAAACGCATTATGTAACACATGAGGGCAATCACGAATTTAGACAAACAATATCCCATTGCCCGACATTTTGAGAGATACAATTTTTTGAGACTGTACCAAACTCCCCTACTATGTTATAGAACAGGTTTTACCTAACAAAAGAGGGGGAAACCGGATTTTAAGACTTAGGCAACGAGAATCTGGGCATATTATTGGTATGTGTACTAGATTCCCCAATGGACATAATCTGGATGAGGAAATGGCAATCCACCTGCAATCACATCAATTGCTATATTCTATTTCTTAACTACATGATTTTAGAATGCTGTTTTTAGAATACCATCTATAACATCTGGTTTCTTTCTTTTTACTGTTAAGTTACATTCAATAACTTATACTTTTTATATCTCTCTCTCACAGGAGGAAAGGAAGGGATCATGTCTCAAGCCAGTGGCAACGGGATCCCTACCCTTTTCTTCGCACATTTTCCAGCTACTTTTCAAGATACATATGAGACTTTTTCACTTTGATTTCATGATTTTTTACTTCACTTTGGTTGTTGTATTTGAAGGAGTATTTAGGATGATACACAGGGGGTGAGTAAGACATTAAGCTAGTTAAGAGGTCTCTTCCATAATTTGAAGGATATGTCCCTAGTTTTAAAGTTACAGTAACTTTCATTTTATGGAGCCATACTGTGTCTTATCAGGTACTACATACCAGGCATCTTAGTGAGACATCCCACTATCCAGGAATTCTATTCACATTCACATATACTCTAATTGGTATCTCCGGGTTGGGCACATAAAAAAACCTTCCCACTATTTGGGTTGAGTGAAACTTAATCACACATACGAAAGTGTTGTTATTATTATGATGTACTACCCGTACCAGGATACTTTGCGGGCAAAAACAAAATATATGATAACTATTTGGGAAAGATTGGATACATTCCGTTTATGCTCGCATTTCTTATTAACAAACACATTTGTTAATGTGAGTCTGTTTTGTTGCAGTATCCCGCAAGGGGTTACTAAGTTACACACATTTTGGCAATTATAACGCGATGATACAGACTGTTAATTAATGTGAATTGATTTGATGTGTCAACATGGAATGGACTAATGTCAGGAGTTGCATGTGATGAACTATGAGTAATACTATGTGATTATCAGACACAGTACCACACTACAAAATGGCTCCCAAGAAAATGGACATTCAATTATAATACGATGTGTTAGTCCTTTTACACTGTTTATGGCTAAAACACGGAAGAGTATGTAATGCTTTATTGTTTGCAGTATCGCTGTGTGAACAAGCCCGTTTCTGGGTGAAACGCGCCACGGCGGGTTTATGATGTGAATAAACCCCCTTTTGTTGTTATACTCCTGTGGCTTCCTGGTGTGTCTTTGGTCCGAGTGCGCGACTGGGACTCCATTTCTATTGGATATTATTTGCCGGTTCTCTCCGCCGGTTTCGCGCCACCCCTCGCAGGGCTTGAACTTCAGAAGGAGATATTTGGATTATATATATATATAATTCTAATAATATTTTGCACATTTTTCGCACTTAGCACTTTACAGCCAAATTTGTACTCCTAAACATACGCACTTTCTCTCATTTGGGACCTATCCTGTGTGACAATGTCTACTAAATGGTTCAATATGGAATAACAAATAATGCTTTTACCTGCAACTTTTATCTATCCTATATTTGTATTTGGGAATGAATCAGCCGTTTATTCAGCTATTAACATCAACAACACATTTATGCATTTGATAGTTGATCGGTCTTTCCAAAACAAATGGCATTTATGCAGCTATCTTCTCATCAACCCGGTCCTCTATCATGCTTTATTTTAAACAAGGCACTGGATTAACGGCACTTTTGATTCTTTGATATTATGTTTAAAACAATTTATAGGATATGTGTTTAACACTGTATTTATACATTGACTTGCAAAACATCATGTTATTTTATAGTTTGATCTCTGCACATGTGATTTGGTCTTTCTTTTTTACAGGAAAGCAACCTGTATAAGTGAAGTATGTTTTCTATATCTATTTAACATGTGACATGCACGCTATCACTTTAAAAATCACTTCTTGTAAAGCCAGCCTCATGTGATCAAGGCCGTTTTACCGGCCGAAACGCGTCATGGCAGACAGAAGGGAGTAAATAAAATATTAATTTATTTACCGACAAAGAGGAGTTTGTGCGTTCATTTCGGCCACACGCTACGCGCTGGATGTCGATGAATGCTTCATGTTTACATATTTATATATATATATTTTTTTTTGTGGGTGTATGTATGTGGGTGTGTATACATATATATATGTGTGTGGGTGTATATATATATGTGTGTGGTTGTATATATTTATATATGTGTGGGTGTGTATATATATGTATATATATATATATGTGTGGATGTGTATATTACCTACTGGCGGTCGCCAGTAGGTAGTTATAGTTAGGACCCTGTTTCCATAGGAAAACCGCAACATTCTATTTTGAATAACTTTGGCGCCGGTCGACGAATCCTCGCGAAATTTTCAAAATAGGTGGGGCGCTGCGCTCCGCTCCTACCCTGAAAGTCTCGGGGGGATTCGTCATGCGGGGGCTGAGATAAAAGGGGGGTCCCAAAACGCGTTTTTCCCATGCATTTTTCCAGAGGACCTTTAGACACAGCTACAGCCCGAACGGCTGAACAGAGTTCCTTGAAATTTGGCAGAGAGGTAGTCTACAGGTCAAGGAAGTGCCTTTTGTAGGTTTGGTGTAAATCTGTTCAGTAGATTCTGAGAAAATAGCCTTTAAATCAATATATATATCTGAGCCAGCTTACGGTGCGCTTACGGTGCGCTTACCGTACGCGTACGGTGACGTGCGCGAGCGCGATTCTGATTGGCTGTTCGATCTAAGTAAACATTCGAATCGGTCGAAACCAGGAAGCGGCGGCCACCATTTTCTCTCTCGCACTCTGAGGGGGGCAGGAAAAACAAAGACAAAAACCATCTAAAGGGGCAGTATATTCAGTTCTTAACCACCCAGCATCGATATAGGTGTCCCCAAACAACCCCCAAGGCCAAAAAAACAATTTTATTTTTTTTCGAAAAATCGCCGATTACGCTTACCGTACGCATACGCTTACGGTTAAAATTGTGCATGGCCTATATCTTCACGAAATAGTACAAATGAATACCTTTTCACAACGAAGCGCATAATATGTCCCCCATGTGCGCACGGTGCGCGAAGCGCATCGTGCGTACATGGCCCATCCCGCATAACGTGGGCACGCGGTGCGCGCAGCGCACCGCGTGACCACCGTGCGTGCACGGCACTAACTGCGTAAAGTGGGCGCGCGGTGCCACGAATGGCGTAAAGTAACTTAGCATTTAAAAAACCGTACAAATTCACTGAAAAAACCATAGGTTTCACACACGATATAGTTAGGAATTAGCATTTAAAAAACCTTGCAAATTCACTGAAAAAACCATAGGTTTCACACAAGTTATAGTTAGCTGTACATTTCACTCGTAAAAAACCAATGAAATTCCCCCGTTATAGTTAGTGCAGGCAACTATAACTCACGCGACCGCAATCCTCTGCTGATGACATATGTGTCTTTATGAAAAAAAAATATTTGTAATATATGTATAGCTAAAATTTAATGGAAGAAGACATGGGCAAATAAGTGTCTAAATACAGTATTAGCATCAGCAGAGGATTGCGGTCGCGTGAGTTATAGTTGCCTGCACTAACTATAACGGGGGAATTTCATTGTTTTTTTACGAGTGAAATGTACAGCTAACTATAACTTGTGTGAAACCTATGGTTTTTTCAGTGAATATATATATATATATGTATGTGGGTGTGTTAATATATATATATGTGTGTGGGTGTGTTTATATATATATATGTGTGTGTGTGTGTGTGGGTGTATATATATATATATTCACTTAAAAAACCATAGGTTTCACACATGTTATAGTTAGCTGGACATTTCACTCGTAAAAAACCAATGAAATTCCCCCGTTATAGTTAGTGCAGGCAACTATAACTCACGCGACCGCAATCCTCTGCTGATGACGTCAGATATTACATCACTGTATTTAGACACTTATTTACCCATGTCTTCTTCCATTAATCTTTAGCTATACATATATTACAAATATTTATTTTTCATAAAGACACATATGTCATCAGTGATGTAATATCTGACGTCATCAGCAGAGGATTGCGGTCGCGTGAGTTATAGTTGCCTGCACTAACTATAACGGGGGAATTTAATTGGTTTTTTACGAGTGAAATGTCCAGCTAACTATAACATGTGTGAAACCTATGGTTTTTTAAGTGAATTTGCAAGGTTTTTTAAATGCTAATTCGTAACTATAACGTGAGTGAAACCTATGGTTTTTTCAGTGAAATTGTACGGTTTTTTAAATGCTAAGTTATGTATTTATTATTTTTATTTTTTTTCAGGTTTTTCACCGTGCGCGCACTGTGGGTGCTCGGTCCGCTTCGCACACCGAGCACCCACGGTTCGCCGTGCGCACAGGTGCGCGCACCTCGCGATTTAAAAAAAAAACAAAAATAGTTTTTTCGCCCTTGGGGGTCCTTCTGTGACCCCCTGACCAAGGCTAGGGGGTCAGGAACTGTCCACTCTGCCCCCTTTTCACGTTCTCCACCTTTTTTTTCCACCCCCTCAGACTGCGAGAGACAAAATGGCGGCCGACACTTCCTGGTTTCGACCGATTCGAATGTTTACCGACATCTAACAACCAATCAGAATTGCGCTCGCGCACGGCAGGGTGCGCGCACAGTGCGCGCACGGTGCACGCGTATAGATATTGATATGCTTTTAAATGCTATTTTCTCAGGAAATACTGAACAGATTTACACCAGACCTGCAAAAGGCACTTCCTTGACCTTATGGCTACCTCTCTGCCAAATTTCACGTAATTCTGTTCAGCCGTTCGGGCTGTAGCTGCGACTAAAGGTCCTATGGAAAAATGCATGGGGAAAATGCGTTTTGGGACCCCCCCTTTTTCTCGGCCCCCGCTTGACGAATCACCCCGAGACTTTCAGGGTAGGAGCTGAACGGAGCGCCCCATTAGTTTTGAAAATTTCGCGAGGATTCGTCAACCGGCGCCAAAGTTATTCAAAATCGAATTTTGAGATTTCCTATGGAAACTAGGTTGTAACTATAACTATCTACTGGCGACCGCCAGTAGATAATATATATATATATATATATATATATATATATATATATATATATATAATCTTTATCTGGGAAAGCCTTTCTGTTAGAGGGCATTGCATAAATAAAACCCCCAAGCCTTATTCCAAAAAGAGAGTCTTTTCATTTTGTAAAGTGAAACCCTTTTCTAGGTGGTGTTGTGTTATATGTTTTGCTTTGCCGTGTTTGAGCCACTGTGTGGGAGATTCTGTATTATCTGAAAGGCGGAGCAAAACACTCATTTAATTCTTCTATGGTAGCTCCGACTGGATGGGTGCTATGACCATCAGACACTAATGTTTGTCATTCTCGTTTTGTGAACACTACTTATGGATTCAAATTAATTAGACCTGATCCACGTTATCCACAAACACCGCATTCCAATACTGTTACTACTCATTTGATAGGTAAACTATGTCAAAAATAGCTAGAACATTCCACGTTGACTGCCGTGAAACAACATCTTTCTCTCCTATCGGATGACATAAACTTATCAGATTTCCTTTTGGGTCCAAAAGCCCCTCGTTCTAACATTTTTTTTATGCTGCATATAATGAATTTTGGAAATTGTCGCAAATCGAGGCTGCAGTACACCTATGCAAAAATTGATCAGGATAATTTATATAAAGTGCATGCTGTTGTCGACAATAGTATTAATATATTATCATCAAAACACACAAGATGATGGACAGAATGTTGAAACCCCGAAACCGGTCCTAGGATTTTTGATTCCGGTCCAGGGAAGACATGGCTTGGCAGTTCGGGCTGGACCATGAGGCACAGGGTCAAGACTGATTTGCATATGGCCATGTCTGAACTGGGGTGGCGTGGTGAGCAAAATAACGAATGGATTAAACCCAGATCTGTCACTGGGGGTGAATGTTTTGCCAATGTGCAACACTCCGTCCATCATCTTGTGTGTTTTGCTGTTCGCCCTATGTGGGAAGGGTATGCCCAGACATGGGTCCCGTGCTCACTACACCACTGGAGTCAAGCTATCCTGGCTGAAGAGGGGTGAAAACCTGAAACCGGTTCTAGGATGCTAGATTCCGGTCCAGGGAAGACATGGCTTGGCAGTTCGGGCTGGACTGTTCCCATGAGGCACAGGGTCAAGACTGATTTCCATATGGTCATGTCTGAACTGGGGTGGCGTGGTGAGCAAAATAACGATGGATTAAACCCAGATCTGTGACTGGGGGTGAATGTTTTGCCAATGTGCAACATTCCGTCCATCATCTTGTGTGTTTTGCTTAATATATCATCATCTCATATTAATACTGTTATGAGCCCTAGTGTACCCCTATTTAGGCCTAGGTAGCTGCATGACCTTTCACCTACATCTGTCCTTCCTTGCTCGATATAACGTTTCTGGCACTGACCTTTTACCTAGTTATGTGCTGAATAAATGGTGTGTGGTTTTCTTTGAAAAGTGGTCTCATTTGTTATGCATGAGGATTCTTAGTATCATATCTTAATCCCCTGCCTAGGACATGCACAGCAGGATTACCATCTTCTGTATAACTCTGTACAAAAGTCACCGCTGTCATCCTTGGACGACAAGTCCATAGTACCATTGCACATCCAGGTAGAGCCCCTGAGGGTACCTTACGGGTATAAAAGAACCACATCCTCACTGGGCAACCAGAGGAGAAGCTTCCATGCTGACACAAGACGCTAAGATTCTTGCACCCAGAAACTCCAGCACGCAGTGGTCTGACATCGGTTGCTGGGTGTCCAACTCGAGACCAAGAGGGGGTCCTTCGTTCTCTCCCATCATGTAATGGGGTTGGCTCTTTCATGGGGGATTCTTGGCTTTACTCCCACATACCTGCTAGGTACACTTTGGTACATTTAGATAGGGTCCGCATAATAGGAGTACGCATGATTACTGCCATGTATCTATATATTCACTGTTTTAGCACCATGGTAGAATTCTACCTTTTATTTACTCTGTTGGTGCTCATAATCTTATATATCAGTTTCTGAATAGTGAATGTCAAAGCAAACATGTTTTATACTAGAATGACGGTCGTTCAATAAATGCTTATTGAAAACGTCCCCATCGTTTGTTCTGTGTATCTCTCTGAGACCAAGTGAGCACGAGTGACTGAGCGAAAAGTAGTACACTGTTTCCACGATCCCTGAAGGATCAAGGGTTGTCCTTGTTCGATAGCTGCCAGAAACTATTCACACCTTGGTAAGGTTAAGGGGTTTATAGTGGCACTGTGAGCTAGCTGGTCTAAAGGCCAACATATCCTGTGGGGGTGTATGGAATCAGTCTGGACACCAATCCCTTAGTTTATTTTGTCTAAACTCACAGATCCTATATAGATTTGTAGGAACTACACAGCATGGCGCCCAAGGTGGGGCGCCATGTTGTGTATTATTTCTTCGGCACAATGTTATTCATTATTGCGACACTGTGTGCTTTTTGTACTGCAAATGTTTTTGTGCGTGTGTTCAAACACCTGTAGTCTAAAACGAGATGGTATAAATAGTCTGGATTCATTATGGGAAACAAAGGATTATTCATGGAGGAGGTGCAATTCTCAATCACACCTTGGTATTCAAGTTGATCTAAGATCTCCCTGACCTGTTTCTTTGTATCATGTTTTATTAGGTACTGCCTCTGTGGTGTAGGAGTAGTTTTAACTGGGATTTCATGGTAAGGAGACTCAGCATCCCACCCTACATGATTGCAGTACAATGCAGGAGCTATTGCTACTCCCCTCTCCGTGCATATGTGTGTTTTAGTATTTCTGGAACGATGTCGGAGAACGCCGGTAAAATGACCTCTTCCCCCTTTGGGCAAACCGTGATGAACTCAGGCGGCCATTCTCTTTCAGCCAAAAGGATATTGTATCCAAAAGTCAGGTTCTCCCAAAAGAGACCTTTCACTTTTCTGGGTATGCCCCTCTCCATTTGGAGCGTAATTTCATATAACTGACGTGGGATACTTACCCTTGTGCAACAAAAAGAAGGAGAGTAAGGGGTGGGCTATTTTTATTGAGGTCCTGCACATAAGCCCTAGGTATTGACACAAGCGAGAGATGTGGAGTTCCTACAGAGTGAAAAGTCTGGGGGAAAGAAGTTTTCCAAAGTCAGACTTACACCTAGTGAATGTAAAAGGACAAGGGAGGGGGGTCCCTTTAGGGTGGAACTGAAACCCTCACACACCCAGCAAGCTAGGTGTCATGCTTCATCATCTGGGTTTTGCTCCTCGTCGGGTCGGCGGTGCAATACCCGACGGGCACCCATATAGGGGCTCTTTGTCGGAGATCTTCTGTTCCCTGCCGTATGGTGCGTGCGTGTGAGGGCCCGTGTGTGTAGACGTATATGGTTAAAAAAAAAATTTTAAAAAATGGTTGATCCGAAATAAGACTTTATTGGTTCAGTGAACCACCTTGTTAAAAGGGGTGAGTGGCGTAAAAGCTAAACTTGCTCACAATGAGAGGAGTGGCTAGCTACGCTCTACTCTTCTGGTCAACATGTTTCGCGCCTAGTGGGTCAGGAGGATCCCGTGGCGCTTCGTCAGGACCGATGATCTTATAGTGATGTGTGTTAAAGAACTATCTACAGTGGAGTGTAAAAAGGGTGAACTAAGTTAGAAAATCAACCCTAAATTGGTTCCCCTACCTTTTGTATTTTTGGTATCTCAAAGGGGTCACCTAAGAAAAAGAGACAAAATAAAATGAAAAAAGGGACATATTAACCCCCCAAAAAAGGGAACCTGTCATAACAGATTGACACTAGTTCATATTTGACCAGTATTTCAATTAAGTACATTCAAGGCAACAATCTGGAGCCCTATCCAGATATTCATAAGTAAACTCTTGATAATGTTACAAAGGGAGAAATAAAACTTGGGAGCATAACAGAAATCTGATAAAAGCAGCTAAGTATACTCAGTTATGATAAAAAGCTGTAGTTAAGTGCAGACTCACCGAATTATATTATATAAAACTCATCCTCAGGTGCATGGCGCGTCATCAGGGGGGGGAAACACATTCGTTTCCTATGAGACATTGATGCAAAAACAGAGTGATGCAAAAAAGAGGTGACGACACATACAAGAAAGATGGTGAAAAATCAAGAGTGGTCAACCTCGCCGACCCGACGAGGAGCAAAACCCAGATGATGAAGCATGACACCTAGCTTGCTGGGTGTGTGAGGGTTTCAGTTCCACCCTAAAGGGACCCCCCTCCCTTGTCCTTTTACATTCACTAGGTGTAAGTCTGACTTCGGAAAACTTCTTTCCCCCAGACTTTTCACTCTGTAGGAACTCCACATCTCTCGCTTGTGTCAGTACTTACCCTTGTATCAGGTGTTTCCACCGTGATATGTTCATTCAACGCTGCTGTCACCAGAAATTCCATCAGGTTCTGGCGAGCCATTGTTACTTCTGCTGCGCTGTCAAGCATCGTCAGAGCCTATTCCCCGTTCAGTAGTTCAGTCCTCAGTAGGCTGTGCATTTCTTATTTTAAGGCAAGCTACCACCTTCTTTTTAAATCGAGGTTTAGATTTTGGTTTATCTTCTTGATTGATATTGTAGCCTGAAGTGCGATGTGTGTCTCTTGGCTTGACTCGCTCTTCTGCGTTCTGACCATCCTTCCCTCTCTTTTGGATGAATCCTGAAAAGGAGAGGAATGTGTATTAGTATCCTGATACCTTTCAGGTTTTTTAATATTATCACGGTTTCTAAGGTTACATTTTCTGTCAGAGGGCTCCTGTTGAGGAGACCTACCCTGTGATTGCATTCTGCATATTTTTGATTGTTTGTTCTCTCATTTCTTTTTAGAAGAATCAGGGGCCTGCTTTGAGTTGTCCTTTTCAGGATTACTCGTTAATTGTGGTTTCACAGTTCAAGCGCCCAAGTTATCCCTACCCAGCGAAGCATAGGTATCTTTGATAATTTTGGTAAATCTCTCTCCTCTTTTGCAGGAGTGCATTCCCTCGGCCGTTGGTTTATAGCCACCGCTGCTGCCTTCCCTTTTATGTTAGCTAACCTGACTGTGGATACCTGGGCAAAATTGCCTATCAATTTAAACCCTAAGTCCAGGGCAGGTTCTGCCCCGTACTTGTTCTGTATTTGTTTCATTACTTCTGGTATGACTGCTATTGAGGGGGCACTATGAGTCCTGGTATAAATGGAAGTGAAAACTGTACCCCAAGTACTACAATCCTCTATTGGGGGAACTATTCCCATTGGCAAGCACATTGGCAGTATTCTGTGTTTTTCTTGTGGGCCTGTGTGGGGAAACACTGCCTCAAGCAGTGCTATTTTGTGTGCAATCCAGAATGGCATTTACTCACGTTTAATGGGCATTCTTCTCATAATCACTGTGATTTTTGTTGCAGTCCCTTGTAGTTGACCAGGTTAAGTAACCCTTGTAGGCTAAATTGTAAGTGTTTGCATAACGAACTGTGTAAGATTTCTGTATAGTTGTGTTATTTCTTTGTAAAGTGGACGTAAGTCTGCTGCTGGCAATGTATCCATCTCTGGATGCGGTGTGTAAGCAGCTAGGACTGGCCAAGTTGCTCCATCTCTGCTGAGCGGACGAGTCCCACTTTTTCTGTGGTATGGGGAGGGCGCCTTTATACCAATTTATAGGCTCTTGGTAAGTTAACAGGACTTCTGTGTTCTCATATAGAGAGGTTTCATCTGGTATTTCATCTGGATTGTCATTATGAAATACATGTATGTGTGCATCTGCAGGTGGGAATTTAACCCAAGAATAGAACACCTCTGTCCTGTATGCCTCGTGTGCCTCAGTCACGAAGGTAAGGGTCCCACCTAATGATAAGAGATCATAATCTGCTAATTTTATAGTAAGTGCATTTCTGCAATTTTCGGAAATGTTTAGAGCACCTTCCTGCTCAGCTTCCTCCCCACTAGCACAACTCGTACCACACGACAATACTTTAGATAACATTTTATCATCTGTGATTGATATTGTACAGATTGAAGTGTCTATCTTGCATCATGGTCAGAATCAACTTATATCAATTAAGCAATTCGGCTTGAGACTGCAAACACTTAAGAATGGACACGTTCCTTGGCATTGACTAAATTATAGCGCATTATTCCTAGGATTCTAGGATCATGACAGCCCCTGGAATGTAGAACTTTAATCTGTGCAAGCTAAGGTACCGGGTCTGCTGCCAATACCCAGAGATCTCCTGATATATAATCATTTTATGGATTACTTACTATGCTGACAATATTTGTGTTTGGCATTTTCTTACATATTGTGGCATGTTTACTGCATATTAGAACCCGAAAGTTAGAATAAACATTTAAATTTTTCTCATGCCTGTGTCAGACCTTATTGTGGACAAGTACGAGTGTGAGAGCGAAAGTGTGTGTCCTGTAACCGCGATTCCTGAGAAGGTCGGGAGTGTTGTCTTCTGCGGTGTCAGATCACTTGTTCTTCAGTGAGTGAGTAGGAAGGCAAGTGAGACATTATAGCCAGTTGGTCCCGGGCTTATGGGTACTCAGGTGGTGGGATGCATACTAAGGTTCTATGATCCCAAGCATAGTTCTGTCACTCTGCAGAATCCTTGCAACAGAATCGATCTAGGCCGGGCTGCCCGTTGTGCTTGCCCACTCCAGCAGTAGAAAGAGACTACGCAAGTTGAGGGAAGTGTTTCTGCCAGGTATGAATCCGTTACTTCAGTTAGTCTGTTGGCTGGGACTCTACCAAGGATTTTGTAATCAGAATTCAAGAGGGGCAACGGGCAATAGGAACCCTAGTTGTAATAGGTCTCTACCCGGTTTGTAGTACCACAAGTACAGCCTCTCGAAGTGAGGGGGGCAGTATCCCTTTCTCGTAAGCATCAGTGTACATTCGGTGTAAGCGAGGAGCAAGCTGTGTTTTGGAATGTCACATAAAATTCTAATGGTCATCCATCGGCTCCTGGAGTCTTACCTCTCACCAGCTGCTGGAGGCATCTACTACTTTACTCTCTACTATTGGGGATTCTAGCACTGGGAAGTGCAGTTCCGGGATTCGATGGATGGCTATGCTCCCAAGGAAGAGCTGTATCTCTGTTGCGTCATTCTCTGGTGGTGATTTATTTAAGGAGGCATAGTATAAGCGAAAGGTTGTGTTAATTTCATCCTGAGAATTTACAAGGTGTTCTTCCGCATTGTGTATGGCAGTAATTGGGTTTCTAGGTCTAGGCGAAGCGGACCTAAGGAGCCACGCCAACAATCGTCCGGCTTTGTCACCCTCTGCGTGTCTCCTAGCCAGATATTCCCTGTGGTCAAGTGCGCCCAGTTGGTCCAGTGAAGTTTTATGATTCAGTCGAGCTTGGGCCCAAGGGGCCACAGCTAGTGGCATGGTGGGGGGTGACTGCTCATAGTGGCGAATCTCCAATTCCAGGGCACCCAGCTTATTGCAGAGGGTCAAATGAGTACCAAATACCTTCTTTACCATGTGCCGGCGTAGTACAGCCTTGAGAGAGTCCCATTCTATCCCCACTCCAGATGCAGTACCTTCATTGTCCCGAAAGTAAGCTGTGATGAAATTCAAGAGGGAAGAACAGAGTGGGGCATCACAGAGCGCCTCTAGTGGTAAGTGCCAAGTGTGAATTTTAGATTTGCCCTTCCTCCACGACAGTTGTACCTGTAGAAGGCAGTGGTCTGATAATGTGCGACTGAGATATTCCATTTGGGATACCTTAGTGATAGCATCCTGTGATCCTTGATAATAGATCAATTCTAGTAATTCTTCATTCTTAATCAGCAGGGTGCATGCCACACCATGCCTCTTGCATTTGAGATTGGTAGCCCAGTCTGTAGGTGTTTTGCAAAAAAAATTGAGTGGGGAGTGAGAGCAATCCATATCCAAGTCCGGATATAATTAAAATCACCACCCCAGTAGGACAATGCCATTGGGGCGCGGAGCAGCGCCAGTGTCAGTGTTTGCAAAAAGGAGGGCTGGCAAGTGTTGGGTGCATTTAATGAAATTAATTATATCAGACGTCTGTTCAACAGCCCCTCTAGTAAGACGTATCGGCCCTCAGGTTCCACGCAAGTGTTTAAAACTTCCAATGGTGTCCCAGGAGCTACCCAGATCAGCGCCCTCCCTGGCATAACCCGAGTATGTGGTCCCCACCAATGTTCCCCTCCACCGTCTGCGCATCAAGTTCAATGACTGTGTTGTTAGGTGGGTCTCCTGCAGGAGTGCAATAGTTATCTTACGTCTCCGCAGGTATTGTTCCACTCAGTAGCGTTTGGTGTACCCCTTCAGGCCCCAGACATTCCAGGTCAGTAACAGTGTAGGAGCTACCTGTGAATCTGTTGGTATGGCCATGAGTGTGTAAACAACAGCAATACCTCTAACCAAAGCATCATACTCCCCCTCCCTCTTCATGCACCATCCACCCAGACAGCGTACAAAGTTCCCCCCAGGTTGAGCCCATTAATTACTCATTCGCATTTAGAACAAAGAAAACTAACCAATAAGGATCCCCAACACCCATTCCCTGGCCAGTTCGCCAATGGGCGGCCGGCCATCAGCACTTGTATACAATAAGAACCAATCAAAATTGAACAGTGTCTGTATCAGTTATACAATGCTGGTGGGGGGTAAAGCAAGCCCGGTGACCGTATAATGCCCTCATGCATTAGAACACTATCTACAGCCAGACATTAAGATGAATTGTTAGGAAGATCCCACATCCTCAGCCCAGTAGTACACATGAACACTGCAATAGACCCCCTCCAAACCTATTTGAAGTTACCCCGATGTTTGCGGGGTAACAATGGGGCCCCCGCCCAGCACCACTGCAAGCTGCGATTCAGTCATTGACCGTGTGTCCTCCTTTGGGTTCACCGCTGCAGAAGGAGAACGGGATGCAGCATGTCTCTTCATGTCTCTTACCACAAGGGCTCTCTCCCTCGCTGCTTGTTCCATGGTGGGTCCCTGCGGGCGGCTGTTGTTGTGTGCCTGTCACCGTCTCCGGGGGTATCCAGTTGTAGCTCCACGTGGAGGCGCCAGACCTTTTTGTTCCAGCCAGACCCAGGCCTCTTCCATTGTCGTGCAGAAGGCGGTAGTGCCTTCATGCTGCACCCTTAGTGTGGCAGGGAACTCGAGGGCATACTTTATGTTGTGTTCCCGTCGCCTTTTCTGCACCTCGAGGAAGAAGGATCCGTGTATGCATACCAGAGAAAAATAAATTACATGAGAGATGTTGTGGTGTGCAGAGCATGCACAGTGAAAGCATGTGCTGGGTATATGTGTGCTTGCAAAAAGTAAAATACATGAAGGGCGAATGTGTATGCTAGCAGTGTCTGCATGTAGCACACCATTGCACAATACAGAAAGGGTACAGTAGTGACCAGTGCGGAGATTAATTTGGCTTCCATGAAGTTACAGTCTTAATCAAAAGGGAATGAATCATGTGTCTTAATATTCCAAGGTCTTTGAGTCTCTTACACAAAGATCCTTGAACAGGATGTTTTCTGCATTGTTGCTTTTTGTGTCTAAGGTTTCTAAAAAGACCCAATTGATGTCATTAATAGTGTGTTTTGTACTCAAGAAATGTTTTCTCATTTAAGTGGTGGATTTTTTTGCATCTGATATTACTTTGATGTTTGCAGATCAGTTGTTTTACTTTGCGGCAGGTCATTCCAATTTACTTTTTGGTTACACGGGCAGGTGATCATGTAAATCGCATGAGTTGTGTTGCAGTTTGTGTGACGTCTAAGTGTCCACTCAAAATTCTCGGTGAGCTTCAGTCTTGGTTTCTTTTGTAAGTTTGCATACAGAGCAGCATCTGCAGGGGTAGTGCCCAGTGACTGGTATTCTGCCTCAGTCAGTTAGAACTGTCTCCATAGGAACCATGTTGGGTGTGAACTAGTAGGTTGCAAATGTTTTTGCTTCTTCTATTTGCAAATCTTGGTTTGGGCCATTTCAGTGTTCTAGAAGTGAGAACACTCCAGTGTTTGTTGATCATCTTCTTTACGGTATTGGCAGCGTTGTTGTATGTTGTTACGCATGTCAAGATGTCTGTATCTGGCTCTTTTATATTTGTTTCCAGAAGGCCTTCATGATTTTGATTTCTCGCTCTTTTCCGACATCTATTTTTTTTTTTTGCGAAAACCTTTATTGTACATAAAAATCAATACAAACATGGGCCTACAACCACCAGGGCCGGCCGCTAATATGTACATGATCAACAACATCAGGGCAGCAACAGGCCCCCTGGGGCCCAGCCGAATTAACGAGTTACTGAGTACACCACAGAGATTATCAGGTTACATAGATTTTAGAAATACAAACAAAGAAAAAGAAAATAACACCAAAAAACAAGGCGGAAACCATCGAAAAAGGGGGGGCGTCTAACCACATCCGGGGAACTGCACAATACAAACTCCACCCGCAGGTGGACAATGAGGATGAGCAAGAGGGAGGTGGGGGCGACGGGAGAACCACAACCGTCTACAGGTAAAATGTAATAGTCCGGGATCCTCAGGATCAGGGGGACAAGGCAGCATCAGATGTGTCCACGAGGGGGGGCGTGCAGATGTTCCCTCGGTACGCGTTCCACTGACCCCAGATTCTACCCCACGCCCCCGGCTTACCCTGAGACACATACACAGTCTTCTCTCTGCACATGCACCAATCCATGCTCTCCTTCCATACCGACACGGTGGGAGGCCGTCGGGAACCCCAACGCTGTGCGATGTCCCTCTTAGCAATCATGTTCCCAAGGGCCGCCCACCGAGCCTGAGCCGCATTATAGTCATTAGGCTCCCACACGTTCAACAAACATTGGCGAGCCTCGGGCAACAAAGCGACCCCAGTGACGCATTCCATGACAGCATGCACCCGGCGCCAATACTCCGCTACCTCACAGCACTCCCAGAGAACATGGAGAAAAGTGGCGCTGAGCCCACAGCCGCGCCTACAGAGCCCGTCTTCAGAAAAACCCATCAAAACTAAACGAGGGCCCGTCACGTAGACACGGTGGAGAATTTTAAAGCTGGACAAGACGGAGACGCGCGGGTATGGCCACTTCCTTAGGGGAGGACAGCGCAGACTGCCAGTCCTCATCGTCCAGTTCCACACCATCCCCGGTCCACGCCTCCCGAAGGCGCACGAGGAGATCCGCCCGCACGTTTATTAGTTTTTTATAGATAAGGGAAATAGTACTGTCGGGCAAGTGACCGTCAAGTATGCGGTCCTCGAGTGGCGAAGACACAGGGACTGCAGTCCCAGCCCCGAAGGCCGAGAGCAAGGCGTGCCGAACCTGGACGTACCGAAAGAACTCCCGCTCACTCAATTCGTACTCACTCTGCAACGCAGCAAAGGATTTAACCGCACCCTTCACCCAAAGGTCACCTACTCTACTGATGCCAATCGTGTCCCAACGCTCGAAGCCCTTCGTCGTCCAGAGGCTTCCCAATCTTTCAGACGCAAACAGAGGGGTCGCACCCGTCAAACGCTCATTCCAGCCCATGGCCACATTCGCAGCCCTCCACACGCGCACCGCAATCTTAGTGGGACCGGTTAAATTCCTCCCAGCCGATCGAGAGTAAAGCGCTCTGTTAAAGTTGCCGCCAGGCAACAAAAATCTATCCATTTCGAAAGCCGGATTCGGACCAGGTGCGTACGTTGCATGGTTAATAGCAGATAGCTGGGAGGCCCAATAGTACCTCCTGATGTCCGGGAGCGCAATGCCCCCGTCATACCAGGGGAGAGTCAGTTTTGCAAGAGCACTACGTGCACGACCATCCCAAACAAGCCTCCTCTGTAAGCTCTCCACCTCCCGGAAGTAGGCCGCCGGAATAATATCAAAGGAGTTCTGAAGTGCGTAAAGGAATCGGGGAAGAGACATCATTTTAAAAAGCGCCGCACGACCGAGGGGAGACAAGGGAAGCTTACACCAACGGGCCACGTCTAACCTCAATCTCCGAAGTGGAGAGAGGAGATTATGCTCGTAGCGGATCGCCGGGTCCAATGAGACGTGCACCCCCAGGTACGTAAAGCCGGAGTGGGACGCCTTAATAGGAAAACGAGAAGGCAAGAGAGGAAAGTCACCGGATATAGCATAGACACAAGATTTGGACCAGTTAATAATCAAACCAGGGTTCTTGCCGAAGGAAGTAAGGATGTCAAAGAGCACATTGAGTGACTGACGTGGTGAGGTGAGGTACAAAAGAATGTCATCCGCGTACAACGAAACTCGATCCTCGAAGCCAGGGGCCCACCGGATCCCTCTTATCGACGGTTCCCAACGAAGCCAAGCAGCGAGCGGCTCCAAAGCCAGAGCGAAGAGCAGGGGAGACAACGGACACCCCTGCCTAGTGCCTCTCCCAAGAACGAAGGGCCGGGAAACCCTTCCATTAACGACAACCTGAGCCAACGGAGCAGCGTATAAGAGTTTAACCCAACTAATAAATCCCGCCCCGAGTCCAAACTTTGCCAGGGCGGCCCAAAGATACGGCCATTCTATCGTATCAAAGGCCATCGTGGCGTCCAAGGAAACCAAGATGGCCGGCTCTGAGAGATATTCCGCCCTTGCAAGTACGCCATTAGGCGCCGCAAGTTAAGGGCCGTATTCCGGTGCGGGATAAAACCGGATTGGTCCGGATGCACCAGGTCACAGATAACAGTAAGCAGGCGATTAGCAAGAACCTTGGCAAGGATTTTCGGCTCAGCGTTCAACAGAGAAATAGGCCTGTACGAGGTGCAACGGTCCCGAGGCTTACCGTCCTTGGGAATCACGACTAGAGTGGCAAAGCGCTCGTCAGCAGGGAGAGAACCAAGTTCAAGTGACTCCGAAAACATACGACGGAGAAATGGCGCAATTTTATCCGGTTGCAGTTTATAAAGTTCAATAGGGAGTCCGTTGGGGCCCATAGCCTTGCCTGAGCGAAGGGAACGAATCGCGGTAGCAATCTCGTCGACCGACAACGGGGCATCTAACTGCTCACGCTCATCCACCGACAGGCAGGGCAAAGCAATATCCTTCAACAAGTGACGGGAGTCAGCCTCATCCCTATCAGACACCGGGGAGTACACAGCATGGAAGTAATCAGCGAAACACTCCACAATCTCACCAGGGTCAGTCACACTCACTCCCTCCGACGTCTGAAGCACGGGGACCACTCGATTCACTCTCTCCTTCTTATCAAGCCAAGCAATCAATTTACCCGCCTTATCCCCAGCATCATACAGTCTACCCTGCTGTTCCCTATACATTGTTCGAGCAGCCTCCGTAACAAGGGATTTATATTCGAATTGCTTCAGGCTGAGAGCGTGGAGCCCGTCCTGAGTGACAGCCGTCTCCAAGGCAGCCTCCAACCCCGATATCTCGGCCTCCAACGCAACCACCTCCCCGTTCTTAGCTTTCTTGGCCTCCACGATCAGGGATAGGGCGTGTCCTCGGAGAACCGTTTTGAAAGCCTCCCACAAGGACTCAGAGGACAAGACGGACCCCTCATTCTCAAGAAAATACTGATCAAGCGACTTAATGAGACCCTTGCGGATCTTGGGGTCACGCAGGTACCAGGGGTTAATGGGGGCGACCCGCCCGGCGGATCGCATCCCAGTATAGAAGAGGAGCCACAATGGGGAATGATCGGAAATGCCCCGGGCCAGGTGCTTAACCTCCCGGACCCGGGTGGTCTGGGCCGCTGGCATAAGAAAGTAATCTAGTCTGGAGAGACTCCCGTGAGCCCCGGAGTGAAATGTGTACTGACTCTGTGTCGGATGTATCAACCTCCAGCAGTCCACTAGGCCAAAAGTGTCCAAGAACCCGCCGAGCCACGCCTGGGCGGCAGAGAGGGCTCTGGGAGGGTAACGATCCAACTCGCCAGAAATCACGGAATTAAAATCCCCACCCACAAGCAAGAGACTATCAGGAAGTTCAAGTAACATACGACCCACATCAGAGAAAGTGGAGGTCTGGAGGCCCGGGGGAACATAGACCGAGACCAATGAAAGAGTCTGACCCTCCCACCGTCCAGTCAAGGACGCATAGCGCCCTCTATCATCAAGAGTAACTTTGTCAATCTCAAGTGGGAGGGAAGATCGCAGTAAGATGCCCACCCCTCTGGATCCAGTGGTGAAGCCAGAATGCGCAACCAATCGGTAGCCACCCCTGTTCATGGCATGACATACATTACCCACCAAGTGCGTCTCTTGAAGGAATACCACATCAGGGGCCAATCGGCGCAAAAATTGCAACACCACCCCACGTTTGATACGGTCCCCCAATCTGTTGACGTTCCAAGACATGAGTTTCAACCCGTCCCCCCCCATCCCAACACAAGAAGCTGGAGTCCCCAGGCACGCAGCCAGACACCTAAAACTGAAAGGAAACAAACACACTGCCTTGAAAAGAAAAAACACACAACCCAACAACCCCTGTCCCCCTCCCACCCCCACACCATTACAACTCCCCCACCCTGCACCCCTGCGGACTATACAGCCCCCCCAACTTGCAGTGTGCCTGTCGCCCTAACAATCCCATGCTACAAAAAGACCCTAGAGGAGGGAAGGGACCCGTCCCCGCCCGCATCCAAACAGCACATTAATAGACAAAATATACAATTGAAGTAGAACCTGGCTGGGCGCAGAAGGAAATGTCAAAGTAGAGGACCAAGAATCATTCCTGCGGAGGCCCTCCGCCCTCAGCACCGCCAGTACGCCCAGATCGTTCGCCCCGGTCCGGCAGGGAGTCTAACCAGTCACTCACAATATCAGGGCGTTCAAAAAAGATAGTCCGATCTTCATATTCCACACGAAGCCTGGCAGGGAAAAGCATAGAATATTTAAGTTCCAAATCTCGAAGACGGCGCTTCACCCCCTGAAAGCCCATTCTCTGTTTCTGAACGAGTTGGGTGAAGTCCGGAAAGAAGTTAACGGAGGCATTCTCATAGTTAACTGGGCCGTGTACCCTCGAGGCCTGCAGGATCGCATCCCGGTCTCTGTAGTGAAAAAGTTTTGCAATAATAGGCCTTGGGGGAGCTCCTGGTCGAGGCCTACCGCCCGGGACACGATGAGCACGCTCCACGGCAAAGAACTTGCTCAGGCCTGAAGGAGCAAGATGATTGAGGACTAGATCTTCGACCATGAGGTCCACCGGACGATTGTCGAGAGTCTCCGGCACACCTATGACGCGGATATTATTGCGTCGTGCCCGACCCTCGAAATCCTCCAGCCGGCGGGACATCGTGTCGTTCGCCGACTTTAGATCGCCAAGAGTTGCCTGGAGGTCTGATACATCCGTGACAAGAGTGGATGTCCTCAAGTCCAGCGATTGAACCCTCTCGTTAGTCTTAGAGAGATCCGCCCGAATTAGCGTGACATCAATGGCAACCGTATCAATTTTACGGGCCAGAGCCTCGTACTGCAGGGCGATGGTCTCCCTTATGCCGTTGATGGCACCCATAACGTCTTGCAGCGACAACTCCGTGGGCACGGACGGGCCACCACCAGAGTCCTCCACGGCGGCACTTGCTGGCCCGGGGGATCCTTTACTCTGGGTATAACGATCCATGATGTTACTCTGGACTGGTCCCCCACGGTGGGATGTCTTGGTCCTCCGTTTCCCGGGATCCCCCTTGCCCGCCATGTTAAGCGATGCTCACCGGAGGGGTCCGCCAGGACCGATAGCAAAGGGGTGCCAGCAGATCAGACTCCGACTGTCCGAGAGCCCGCTCGGAAAAGTGGAGAAAAAGGGCACAAATCAGTCCAGTACAAAGGCCGGAGGACGCCCCAGTCGCGCGAAGCAGCTCCTCAATCAGGCCATGCAGAAGTGCAAAAACGAAACCGAAAGTGGGGGCGCGGTCCTTGGCAAGGCTCCGATGCCGTTGTTGTTCAACTACTCCCCAGCCCCACAGTTCACCAAAGCACCGGGCACAGCTTCCAGGTGGGCCTCCAAAATGCAAGACGCTATATTTCAGGTCTCCCTAGTCCGATTTTCGTTCTGAAAAGAGTTATGGATTCAGCCAAGGTTCATCTTCCAGAATCCGTTCACAAATCCAGGATAATGTCAGGATAAGTTGCGAGGAGCGGCAAGGGTCCGGGGAGCCCTGTGCCTACGCGTCCATCTTGGTTGCGCGCTAGGCTCCTTCCCCCCCGACATCTATTGATGATTTTGTTTGGGGAGTCCCTCTCTTTTAATTTGTAGCTTTAATCTTTGGCCTGTTCTTTGTAGTCCTGTGCGTTGCTACAATTCCGCCTTATGTGTTAAAATTGACTGTATAGAACTTTTTCTCTCAGGGGTGGGGTTGAAAACTTTTGAATAAAGGGAGACTGCTTTTGTTTTTCGCAGTAGGTTTATAAAACGTTTTGGTTTGCAAGTTGTTGTTTTCTACATAGATGGTGATGTCTAGGAAATCTAGTGTCTTCTCATTTGCTGTATAGGAGAATTTTGAGAATTCGTCATGAGAATTAATCCATTCATGGAATGCAGGTAATGTGTCTGGTGGCCCTTTCCAGATCATCAGCACATTGTCTATGTATCATTTGCAAAATAGGATCTTGGTCTTGAACAGGTTGGTTTTGAATAGAAAATTATTCTCCTCAAAGGTGCTGACGTAATGTCCTGCCAGACTTGGGGCGAACGTGCTCCCCATCAATGTTCCGTGTGTTTGGAGAGACAGTGTTTCTTTATATTCAAAAAAACTTTCCGTCAAGCCTATACAGCAACATTCCAGGATGAAGTGTTTCGGAGTGATATATGTCCACTCTTCTTTGAAAATAACATCTTCAATGGTTTGTAGGGTGACTTCTTGAGGTAGGTTCGTGTATAAGCTCTCTATATCCATTCCTACTAGTCATGTGATTCCTCGTTGATATTTTAGATGGTTCAGAAGATCTTGAGTGTCTTTGAGGTATGTTGGTGTGTTCTGGACAAGTGGTCTAAGGTAAAGATCCACAAATTGAGATAGGGTTTCAAGTATGGAGCCTATTCCTGAGACTATCGGGCATCCTGGAGGCGGTATTCTATTCTTGTGTGTTTTAGGCAAAGAGTAGAAGTAGGGTGTTCTAGGGTTTTTTGCCCTTAAGTAGTCTGCTTCATTATTTGAGATCTAAAGATTTATTTCAGCTTCCTCCAACATTATGTCAGTAGTTCATTTCAGTCTGGGTGTAGGGTCCAGGATGAGAATTCTGCACTATCTCTGATCAGATAGTAAGTCTGTGCATTGAGTATGATAGTTTTTTGATGACGAGCACTATTCCTCCACTTTTGTCGGCCGGTTTTATTACTAAGCCCACTTTTTTTCTTCAGTCCATCTAGGGATTGTTGTGCTTTTTTCATCATATTCATGTATGGTTTCTTGGTCTTCTCTTTCAAAGACTCTACTTTTTTTGTAATAGGGCTGTTCGAAGGCCAGTATTTCTACTGGTATTGGCAGATGGTTGAAGCCTGTAACCGCTTTAGTACCTTTTTCTCAGGAAAAAATCAAGAAAATGTACTCAAACTTCTCCCCCCGATCTGCTAATATCAACACAGAAAAATCCCCTAACACCATACCAGATTCAGATACCCCAGACATGGGAACGATCCCCTGTCTAGCGGACTTTGAACCACTCTCAGTGGAAGATGTTTTAACAGCAATGCAATCAGTTAAATCGGGCTCTCCCTTGGATCCCTGCCCTCATTTTGTGTTCTCCAAGATTGCACTAACGCTCTGCCCCTTGGTCACTCAACTTTTTAATAAATCTCTCAAAACTGCCATATTTCCCAATGTCTGGAAGCATGCAGCTGTGATCCCTTTCCTGAAGAAATTGGGTTCCGATATTGCCAACCCTGAGAACTATAGACCTATTTCTCAGCTCCCATATCTCTCTAAAGTTCTAGAAAAATTGGTCAATGCCCAACTGACCAAATATTTAGAAACTAATTTTCTCCTAGATCCTACCCAGACAGGCTTCAGAGCTAACAACAGCACTGAGGCTACATTGCTGGCAGTTTCGGACAGTATTAGGTCCTCCATATATCAAGGAGGATCAGTGGCACTAATACTGCTCGACCTGTCAGCAGCATTTGATACGGTCTCCCATCAATGTCTGTTGAAAATACTTCGCCACAAGGGAGTGCAGTCCAATGCCCTGAACTGGTTGCACTCCTTCTTGAGTAACCGCATCCAGACTGTACACATGGGCCAATCTCATTCCAGCTCTACCTCCATTGACTGTGGGGTCCCCCAGGGTGCATCGCTGAGCCCCACCCTCTTCAATGTTTATATGTCATCTTTGGCTGACATTGGAAGGAAGTGGGGCATCGGCATGTGCTCATATGCGGACGACACGCAGTTAGTGGTGGCTTTAAATGAAAAATCTGAAATTATTAAAACTAAATTACAAGGCTGCCTTGCGGAAATGGCTCAATGGATGCACTCTCACTGCCTGAAGATAAATGCTGGAAAATCGGAGATCCTCTTATTTGGGGGAGCCAAGCGAATCTGGGATGCCACGTGGTGGCCTCCCACGTTGGGCTTGGCCCCCACCCCCAAACAACACGCCAGGAATCTGGGAATTATCATGGATGATGAGCTATCCATGAAAGATCATGTGCGATCCCTCTGTGGCAAGGGCTTCGCCATCTTGAAACTCCTAGCGAGGCTATTCCCATGGATACCGCTGAACTGCAGACGCTCAGTTACCCAGGCCTTACTGGTCAGTCGTCTTGACTACGGGAATGCACTATTTGTAGGGATGAGTGAACATCTTTTTTCTCGCCTACAGGTACTGCAAAATGCAGCCGCCAAACTGATTTGCGATAAAGGCAAGTTAGACTCGGCATCAGAATGCCTGGAAGCCCTCCACTGGCTTCCTGTGCGCCAGAGGGGCGCATTCAAGCTTCTCTGTCATGCCCACAGAGCCCTGCACAGGACAGGTCCCATCATGCTCCAGGACAAAATGGAATTCTATGTCCCTACCAGGAACCTACGCTCCACTCAATCAGCATTAGCAAGGACGAAACGTATATATAAAGCTAGAACTGGCGGCCGCTCTTTTTCTTACCTAGCGGCCAAAAGATGGAACGAGCTTCCAGATGATCTCAGACACACCACCAATTACCTTCTGTTCCGTAAAAAGCTGAAAACGCACCTTTTCCCCTCTTCTCACTAACATCCTTCTGATATAGCTATTAGCTGTGTTCATCTGGTTTAAGCGCCGTGATATCCCTCGGGATGAGTGATGCGCTCTACAAATACCATAAATAAATAAATAAATTGAGTTGTTAAGTGGACAGAAAGTTTTATTTAGATTTTTCGCCAGAACTCTGCTAGTTCACAGTGGAGTTTGAATTGGTCAAATGATGGGGTGGGTACAAATCATAATCCCTTGTTGTGCACTGTGTGTTGGTCATCAGTTAGTATATGATCTGTGAAGTTGACTACTAATGATTTGCTCTACTGGGTCCTGGTTTCTCTTGATTCTTTGACATGCTCCAGTTTCCTGAGCTGTAGCTATTTCCTGTTTCCTTGAACCAGTACTGCCTGCAGTGCTACCTTGACTCCTGAAGCTTTAGTAATTCTCTGTTCCTGAACCAGCACTGCCTGCAGTGCTACCTTGACTCCTGAAGCTTTAGTAATTCCGTGTTCCTGAACTAACACTGCCTGCAGTGCTACCTTGACTCCTGAGCCTTAGCTCAATTCTTGTTCCTGCCCCAGCACTGCCTTCAATGCTACTTTGTTTTCTTGAATCCTGAACCTGCACTATTTTAGTATACCCTTGTAGCCTCCCCTTCTGTATATCCTTTTCCGGTCCCTGCCTTTCTTCCCATTTCCTTGGTTCCAGTTCTAGTTTGCTGTCTTTCTATTCTGCTGTATTGCTTCTGTTACCTTGTATGTTTGTTACCTGCTTTCTAGTATGCCCTGTAATTTCCTTCTTTTCTTGTCAAGCACTCCTCCTTGCTAGCTCCTTGTCTATTGTGCTTGTGTTTAGTTTCTACCCCTTTGCTGTTACTGCCTTGCGTGTTCCTGTTTGATCGCCAGGATCCGTGGGCACAGCTGACTACCTAGGTGGTGTTTCTTGTTCACTGTGAGTATTGTCTTCGAGTTACAGTTATAACATCACCATAGGTATAAGCTCCACAGAGCCTGCCTTTGCATACATATCCTATATGTGGGTATTTTCAGTCAGTATCTTCAACAGCAGTTGTGGGTGAGGAACTTACTGAGCTTCAGTCTTACCGTGTGGAGCTCCTGAGTGCTTTACCCCACATTCCCTTTATTGTTAATTTTGTATTATATATATGTCTTGCACGTTCGTCCTGGGTGTAGTTAGTCTGAATGATAAATTGCCTTGTGAGTGCCCTTCCTTTCTGAGTCTTAGCCATCTTGTTCACATGTACAGGCTTCCCCTTTGGATCCCTTTTTCTTCTCTGACTCCTTGTGTGATCCTGGGCAGCGCTGTACTACTCTTTCTGTGCACCGTACATTTTCTACCCAGTCCCCAATCCTTGCTGAAGTCCCTGACTGTGTTCCTGACATAGTCCCGGACAGTCCCAAACAGTGTTCCAACACTGCATATTGTGTCTGCCTCGTCCTCTGCTGCGTCGTTGGTGTTGAGTGTCATCACTGCTAGTCCAATCTGTATTATCTGAAGAGTTATCACCTGAAGACTCATTGTCACTTTGTTCTTCTGGTGGGGTGTAATCCTCCTTGATATAAGGGTAAATGTTTTCTTGTGAGAAACGCTTAAAGTTATTTCCTAACTTTTGTATCTTGTTTTGTGTGATGTAGTCCTTTATTTCATTAATTGCTTTATTGATTTCTTCTAGTCTTTTTTTGAAGACTGAAATTTGTACTGTGTTTTTGGTTTGGCTTCACTCACTTGGAATTTTATGGTTAGTGTTTCTGATAATTTGGTCATGGTTTTTATAATGAGTATTAGATAGTCCCTTGTACACTCCCAGGATATAGCAGCTCAGTCTTTCCTGAAAAAAATATCTTGGAAGAAGATCCTGGGGGCATTGTGAACCCACAGACCTTTCGGTGCCATGTTAGCCACGTTAGATATTCCATCATAATGAGTCCACGGATTGATGTTTTTAATCTGTTCTTTTTTATTGTCTGTTAAGTCTTCCCATTCATTAGTTTGGGCTAGAGTTTGAGTGAATTCCCTCTCTTGTAATAGAGAGGGGACCGAAAGGATGACGTTTATCTCATCATCTATATAGCTCAATCTTTGGTTCTCTGTCATTATGGTGATCATTTTGTTAGACCTTTTTAGAGACTTCTATGAGGTAATGGTTGGATTTTAATTCTTAATACACAGTGGTGAGGGAGATAGAGATCTATTCTTGTTTTGGACCTAGTTTGATTTGGGTCAGCATATAGTAATTTTAGAGTTCGAAGAGATCAGCAGATGAAATTCAAGTAAATATATTCAGGAGAAGTACCTAATGTGGAAACATTTTTTATTTTTTACTGGTACTTACTTTTTCCATATTCTTGTCATTTTAAAGTCCCACAGCTGCACGCTGTTTAAATATTGTTAGAAATGGGGGTCTCTAGTTGGCAAGGGCTTGCACCTTTGTCCAAGTAGGGACCCTTCTTCCTAGTCCGGATAAGGGAGTTACACTCCTAAAATAACCCCTGCTCACGCCCTTGGTAGCTTGGCACGAGCTTATCATAGAGGCAGTGTGTAAAGCATTTGCACATAACCATCAGTAATACAGTGTAAGCACTACAAAAGGACACCACACCAGTTTAAACAAATATCCAATATTTTTATATACTTAAGATAAGACCAAAAACAATAAAAATACACAATACAGTACTTAAAAATCTACAGTTGTCAAAATACGCTTTAAAAACAGTTCCTTGATGTCGATAGCTCCGTCTGTGGCTATCACGGCGTTGTGATCAAACAAATCCAAACAGTTCTGGCTGACCGCGGCGTCGCGGGCCAGCTACGGAGTCGGGAAGACCCGCAAACAGTACATTTTAGAAATGCAGGGCGTCAATGACCTCTCGTTGAGCTTCCGAAAGCACGGCGCCCGCAGGCGTCGGTTTCGGAGGTCAGTGCAGGAGTCGTTGGGGCCCTCGAAGTCACCCGCGTTGCAGATCGATCTCCTCTCTGTTGGAGTCAGGAGCGCTGGCATCAGCAGGCATCGGGTGCTGCGGTGCGAAGTGCAGCAGTGCGGCGTGCGGTGCCCTCAGGTCACGGTGCAGCGGCTTGGTGGCAGCGTCAGATGGCGTCGTCGGTGAGACCAGGGTTGCGGTGCGAGATGAAGGCAGTGCTCGTCATGGTGCTGGCAGGTCACGGTGCAGGCAGCGGCGTCGTCGTTGCTGAAGCGATGTCGTCGGCTGACGGACTGGAGACGATGGCACCGGCGTCACGAGGCCAAGGATGCGGTGTGGGATGAGGGTGGTGTCTCGTGTAACTTTACGAGTGGTGCCCTCGAACCACGGTGCAAGCACCGGCTTCGATTTCGGCGTGGAGCGGCGGCGTCGGGGATACCAAGGCGTCGTCGTGAATCGAGGCGGTGCGGAGTGCGGTGCCCACAGGTTGCGGTGCGAGCAGCGGCTCGGTGGTGGCATCTGCAGGCGTCATCGGTGAGACCAGGGTTGCAGTGCAGCAGTGCCCTCTGCGGTGCCAAGGCATCGTCGTGAAGGGAAGTCGGTGCGGAGTGCGGTGCCCACAGGTCACGGTGCAAGCAGCGGCTCGGTGGCAGCATCAGCAGGTGTCAGTGAAACCAGGGTGGCGGTGTGGCGTTGCGGCGGTGCACTCTGCGGTGTCTTTGGGACACGGAGATGGAAGTGGCGTCGTAGACATCGTCGAGTGGCATTTCTTCTGTTGCAGCACAAAACACACAGTCCCCAGTTAACAGGGGGTAGGCTCTACCTCAAGCCCTTGGGGAAACTCACAAAGTAGATTGCAGAATTTTCAGTCCAGTCCTTTCACTGCCCAAGACAGAAGCAGCCACTGCAGGCCAACACAGCAAAGCACACAGCAAAGCGGTAGTTCCTCCTCACAGCTTCTCCAGCTCTTCTTCTTGGCAGTCTTCTTGATCCAAAAGAGTTCTAAAGTTCAGGAGTCTGTGCCCCACAATTTATATCCCAAAATCCTTTGATCCCTTAGGCAGAGAGTGTCTGTGCGCAGCCAGAACCAGTTCTGCCCTCTCTGGTGTGATTTCCTGGCAGGAGGTGGAGACGGCATTGTCAGAGGCAGACCAGGCCCTTTGAGGTGCAAGGAAATCTCCTCCACCTTCCCCATCGCAGCCCGGGTCTATTCAGCCCTTTCCTGACCTACCTAGACTATCTGGAGCCACTTCTGCTCCCCAGCCATCTGTCATCCAAAACCCAGACAGGCAGTCCACATTCCAGCAGAGGCACATGGGATGACTGAGCAAGAAAATACCTACTTTCAAAAAGTGGCATTTTCAAACTCAGAATGTAAAAATCACCTTCACTAAAAGATGCATCTTTAGATTCTGAGTTCAGGCGTACTAAACTTTATTTTCCCACCTAGTTCCCAGGGCCAGTTATGTTTATAAGATGGTATAAACAAGCTTCCTTTTCTGTCCTATGAGGAACAGGTAGCCTTGCAATAGTGAAAAACAAAATGGGCTGTAATTCACTATCAGGACATGCCACACACACCAGGGCATGTCCAACCTTTCACAAACACTGCACCCTGCCCACAGAGGTGCCTTGGGCCTAGCTTAGGGGTCACTGACATGTAGAAAAGGGAAGGTTTAGGGCCTGACTAGTGGGTGCACTTGCCAAGTTGACATGGCAGTTACAAACTGCGTGCAGACTCTGCAATGGCAGGTCTGAGTTACTGTTTTAGGGCTACTCGCGTGGGTGGCACAATCAGTGCTGCAGGCCCACTAGTAACATTCGATTTACAGGCCCTGGCACACTCAGTGCACTTTACTAGGGACTAACAAGTAAATCAAATACCCAATCATGGAAACACTAATGCATAATACAATTTACCACAGGAGCACTTGCACTTTACCACTGATCAGCAGTGAGAAAAGTGCGCAGAAACACTACGCCAGCAAAAACAGAGTAAAAACCGGGAGGGCAAAAAGCAAAACCTCAGGGGAAACACGCCAAAAGATGCTAAGTCTAACACATATTCGTATCATACAAGGAGGTAGAGAGAAGAAGAGATTCATTTGGCTTCCATGAGGTTACAGTCATAATCAAAAGGGAATAAATCATGTGCCTTTATATTCCAGGGTCTTTGAGTCTCTTACATGAAGACCCTTATTCACACTAGCTCAGGGTGAGGTACATGTTGATACTCTTCTCTTCCAGTTAGGTGAGTTGCATCATCATTGGGTCTTTATCACCTGAGTTTCCAGTTCTCCAGGTGATCTTCAATCCTCCAACCGGAGGGAGACCATCTGGTTTATGACAGTTGTGAGTAAAAGGTGGATAGTGCAATGAAAAAGTGGATTTAAAATGACCTCCGTTCCTGTGTATAGTATTTTATTGGGCAGGAAAGGGATAATGTTAAAAAGTTAGGAACGGTGCATTGGTGGATATGCTAATGGTCCACAGCACCTGGTGTTAGATCGTGATTGATCGACATGTTTTGGCCCTATGTTACCCTTACGGGTCGAGGGGCCTTCTTCAAGACCGATGTGGGAGCAACTTTCTTATTGAGCCGCTCCCGATGAGTAAGTAGCTTCAATTATCCCTCTTAGTCAGTGAGCTCGATCGCTCAAACTCTGACATGACTGTTACTGGTGCAGACCTTGTCTATAACTGAGGAAGACAGAAAAACAACAACCAAATGCAATGCATGTTGATTATATGAAGACGTGCAATCTGTCTTTTCCAATGTTGTGCTGTTACTGTGAAAATAGGTGAAATACTCATCAATTGGGAATGTGTATTCTACTAATCTCTCTAGTACTTTTGTCAAATGTCTCTAATGGTGTTGTTCTATAAATGTTGCCGGAGTGTTTATTACATATGATGTTCTAGTTGGCCTTGGTTAGAGTTAGACTTTGCCAAACTATTATGAATAAATAAAAACAATTAAATAATATTGAGATGTGATTCATCACTCTGTCTAGGTGGAAATAGAGCTTCCAACCCTAGTTTCACCAACCAAGACGCCACTGAGCCGCTGCTTGCACCATGACCTGTGGGCACTGCACTCCGCACTGCCACGCTTCACACCACCGCCCTGGTATCCCCGACAAAGACACAACTCTGTCACCGACGCCGCTGCCTGCACCATGACTTGTGGACACCCCTCGTGGAGAACACAGAGCACCGTCCCGTTTTGCACCGCAGCCCTTGTCTCACTGATGACAACGCTCCAAGCTGACATCGACGCCGCTGCTTGCACCATGGTTTAGGGGCACCATTTGTATGTTACATAACGCACGGCCCCGTTCCACACCGCAGCCTTGGCCCACCGTCAACAAAGCTATCGACTCTAGATCATCAACCGACACCGCTACCTGCACCGCGACCTGTGGGCCCTGCACACTGCATTGCCCCGTATCGCACCACAGCCTTGGGTCTACCGACAACAGCGCTTCAGCAACGCCGCTGCCTGCACCGTGACCTGTCAGAACCTCAAAAAGCACCATCCCGATTCCCACTGCAGCCCTGGTCTCACGACACCGCTAGATGACTGCCACCGAGCCACTGCCCGCACCGTGACCTGCGTTCGACCTGCAACACGCGTGACTTCAAGGACCTAACGACTCCTGCACCGACTCCCGGAACCGACGCCTGCCTACACGCTCCTCCGGAGCTCACCGCAGGGTCCGACGCCCTGCATCTCCAAAGGTACTGTTTTATGGGTCTCCTTGACACCATAGCTGGTCCACAATGCTGCAGCCAGAACTGTTGGATTTGTTTGGTCAATGCGCCGTGATAGCCTCGGACTGAGCTATCGACTTCAAGGAACTGTTTTTAAAGTCTATCTTTGCTTTATTGGTATTTGAATTTTTGTATGTTGGATTTTTTTTACACAAAGAAATATTGGATATTTTTCTAAAACTGGTGTGGTGTCCTTTTGTAGCGTTTTCACTGTATTGCTTTTTATGTGCAATGCTTTAAATATTGCCTCTGAGATAAGCCTGACTGCTTGTGCCATGCTACCAAGGGGGTGAGCAGGGGTTATTTTAGACGTGTAATCCCCTTATCTTGATTAGAGTGATGGATTCTGCCAGGCTTAGGTGCATACCCTAGCCAGCCAGACAAACCATGGTTTAGGGGCACCATTTGTATGTTACACGGCGCATCGCCCCGTTCCACACCGCAGCCATGGACCACCGACGACAGAGCCATTGACTCTAGATCGTCAACCGACACTGCTGCCTGCACCGCGACCTGTGGGCCTTGCACACTGCATTGCCCCGTCTCGTACCACAGCCTTGGTTCTACCGACAACAGCGCTTCAGCAACGCCGCTGCCTGCACTGTGACCTGTCAGCACCGCAACAAGCACCATTCCGATTCCCACTGCAGCCCTGATCTCACAACACCGCTGGATGACTGCCACCGAGCCACTGCTAGCACCGTGACCTGAGGGCACCGCACATCGCACCGCTCTGCTTCACACCGCAGCCCTGACGCCTGCCAACTCCTGACTTTAAACTCACGGAGTTCGACCTGCAATGTGTGTGACTTCAAGGGCCAAACGACTCCTGCACCGACTCCCGGAACTGACGCCTTCCGACACCGCTCTTTCAGAGCTCACTGCAAGGTCCGACGCCCTGCATCTCCAAAGGTGCTGTTTTACGGGTCTCCCCGACACCGTAGCTGACCCGCAATGCCGCGGCCAGAACTGTTGGATTTGTTTGGTCAAGACGCCATGATAGCCTTGGACGGAGCTATCGACTTCAAGGAACTGTTTTTAAAGTCTATTTTTGCTTTATTGGTATTTGAATCTTTGTATGTTGGATTTTTATAAATTTCGTCTTGTTTTACACAAATAAATATTGGATATTATTCTAAAACTGGTGTGGTGTCCCTTTTGTAGTGTTTCACTGTATTGCTGTTTATGTGCAGATGCTTTAAACATTACCTCTGAGATAAGCCTACCTGCATGTGCCATGCTACCTAGGGGGTGAGCAGGGATTATTTAAGATGTGTAATCCCCTTATCCTGACTAGAGTGGTGGATTCTGCCAGGCTTAGGTGCATACCCTAGCCAGCCAGACAAACACATTTCTAACAGTCCCTTTTCCATTCTTCTTCTTTTCTTATCCATTCCTAAGCTGCCTCTCTCAGAGTCTCTTCTAGAGCGTTCTGCCTGTCTCAAGGTGTGCTGCAATTCATTTACGAGTCTGTCTCTTCAGTCTGGGTCTGGCCCGTCCTAAGGCGTTGTAGGAGTGGGGTCCGAAGTTGCCTCATTTCCTAGTGATTTCTGTCTCACCTCTTTAGGTACATAGTATTGGTACCCTACAGCTGACAAAATGGGGTAAAGACCATAAAGCGGGGGCTTCTCTGGGGACTGTGTTATTGCCTCTTCGGGTGATGTTGGTTTCACATTTGTTTTTGTATCACAGGATACCCGCCATCATGACAGGGTGGCTTCCCTTTTCTGTCTTATCTTTCTTTTATACTTAGAGCGAATGTAAGTCAATGTAAGTTCAGTTATGTCTTTGTTGACTGTCCTTTCCTTTGGTCATGGCTGAGTGTGGCCCTTGGTACCTTTGTACCATTGTTTATAGTACTTTTGTGTCCTCTTCTTTACTGAGGGGAAGGTTTTTGTCATGTGTTCCAGTGGGGTCTCCATGGTCCCCTGAGGATGTGTGTGTGTTTCCTACGTGTAATGGAAGTACCACTTTCTAACTGTCTTATGCCCCTTTTGGACTTGTCTCCTTTACTAACATACTTGTCTTTTTCATGACTATCACTAATGTATGGCAGTGGTTAACACATATTGATCTTATTCAGTGTTACCTGAGTATATCATATATCATCATGCTATATCATCACATATATCCTCATGAGACCAAATCAGTGAACATCAACCATATTTATCGCTAGTCTGTGTAACACTTCTTCCATGTCTATATATTGAGCGGTTGAATTTAAAAGGGGGTCTAAGGGGATTTGTGCCTGACGCAATAAATGTTACAATTTCTTTTGAATATAAATGACTATTTGCAGTGCTCAAAGAAGCAGGCTTCCATTCATGTTTTAAACGGGAAACAACCTTTACAACGCATTCATTACATCGCACTACTTACAACGCAGTCATTACAACGCAACATCATTTACATCGCATGCTATTACAACGCAGCCATAACATCGCATGTCACTACAATGCATGTCATTACAACGCATGTCACTACAACGTTTGCCATTATAACGCAATATAAGGTAAGTAGTGGGGAATAGAAATATTTACCCCTACACTATCCAACACTTACCGTACTGTTGCACTCACTGGAGTGGGAATAGTAATTTTTACCCCTACACTATCCAACACTTACCCCACTGTTGCCCTAAAAGTAATATGCGTTGTTATGGTATGCGTTGTAATGGCATTCGTTGTAATGGAATGCGTTGTAAATGTAGTTTCTAAAAATGCGTTGTGATGGCATACGATGTAAAATCATGCATTGTAATGGATGTTGCGAAGTAAAAACTTTTGTTGTAGAGGCATGCATTGTAAATGTTTGCGTTGTAACATCATATATTCGTTTTATACTCATGAATTGTAAATATCTTCGAGAAATACATCAAGGATGACCTCTAATATGATGGGTGACTCTGTTATTATATGAATCCCAGGGGTATTACATGGACATGGGAGTTCTCCATGGGCCAAATAATCTGTTTTACTCATGGAGAATTATTCTTAATCTTTAGATTTATTTTGGGATGTTTTATTTTGATTCCCTGTGGTTTTATCTGAGATATTTCCCCACTTCCAGGACACTTTATCTATGTACTGTTTCTATTGGAATGCCAAAAATATCGCAAAGATCTTGCTGCCTTTCTTCCTCGCTTACACCGGACTGTATGACAACCTACAGGGAACCCTGCCACTTTTCTATGATTTCCCCTTGTGATTAGGAAATTGTGTACTCTTTATGTCCTCCTCCTTATTCATGGAGGAATATCTACTTGGAACTAATGCGCTTCTTCCATTTACAACCAAGGGTCTGGTCGTGCTCAGGGCAAAGTCAATCTGACACCATCCATCCAGCTGTCCCCTTTCCTAACTTTCAGACACTTCGACTGATGCCTCAGCCTTGATTGCTCATCCTTAAAGACGCCTTCCAGGTATCTTGAATCTGGGAATTTTGGAGCCAGGTGTCTGACGTATTCAGAGTAAGGCTTGCCAGTGCTTATCAAATTACCATCTCTTTATAACGTCCGACTTCACAGACTTGTTACCTAGTCCCATCTCACTACTTCTACACTAGTCCTCCAGATCTCACCGGGATATCTGTGGGCACTCCCTGAAGGAATATGCCTTCCAGGAACTTTCCCCCGGGTAATACACTGCTGCCTTTTAGACCACTCTCAGAAGGAATGTCTCTACCAGGATCTTATCCCTGAGTAATGCACTACTACCTATTATTCTACTCTTCTGTTTTAACGGGGAATTCACACCAGCTAGTCTTCATGTGTATACCAGGAATCACCACATTTAATTTCTCTAAACATATCATTGCATCCTTACTAAAGGACAAAGAAAAACTCCATACATCATGCTTGTATTTCCTCACCCCTCCATACTATGATTGACAAAGAATCATGCAATTGAAATTTAAAGGTACAAAGTATGACTTTTCCACCCAACTTTTGACATTGGCCGAGAACCTTACCTGCCTGTTTGAATAGGCAGACTTTAGTGTAACACTCGGTGTCTGCTTACCTGATGTATCTGTGCAGTTCAGGGCAGGCAGCATCTCCCCTGGGCGAAATCTGGAAGGTCGAGGTGGGTGGACTCCTGGCTGGCAAGGCTAAATGTTGCCAGAGAAAGAAAGAGACAACACGACTTCTGTTGGTGATATAGTACAGAGATAATCAAATATGTGTGTGAGGTCAGTCAGCTCTGTGGAACTGGAAACTGAACTCAGACATAACAGGCAGTTTCTTATATAGTCTAAAAATCCCAATACATTTAATTAGAATATCAAATCAAGAGCTTGCTGAAGCACATCTTTATCTCTCAATATTTCAGCAAAAGGCAATACTTACTGCAAAAAGATCTAACCACACATTTATGGAATGCAACTCTAGTGCACGTGTTACTGATATATTGTTATACTCCCTTCACTACCGGTTGTCTTTCTTTGTCTTTATCATTCTTTGAAGCCTAGCAACGCCTTTCCTCCCTACGCATCTACTGTTCTGCAAGGCCTAACCTCCCACTTATCTTGTTCCTCTGTGTCTACTTTATCTACATATTTTCTCAGCGACGTGCCCTTGCAATGCGTGTCTGTGACTTTCCATGTGTGCTGTGTTTACTGATTATATTTCTCAATTCTACTAAAACTCGTTTCTGCGTCCCTCCCAGGTCCCCACTCCATTCTTGCTCTCTATTCTGCTATGGACCTGTATTCTCCCTTCAACATGAGCGTTTCCACCCGTCTTCCTGCTGATGCTTGCATTGACATGAGTAGGTCATCTCTCTTTTCTACATTCACTGTAACAACGTCCCAAATGTGCAGGGCCATGAATAACAAGTGCCAAATTGAACACCATAGCATCAGCAACCTAAACATTCCATTTAATTAAAATCCCATCAACCTCGGTGCCCTCCTTCTGCCATTCAGCTTGTTCTTCCTTTGTTGCGCTTTGTTGCAGTAAATGGGGTTCCATATTTACATCACAGTCCAACTGTAATTTCTGTTCAGAATGAGCCACATACATAGTACTTGTCTTAGTTAAAGCAATACATTTTGCAGTCTGATCAGCAAAATGATTATACCTACTCACAAAATCAGTCACTTTCTGATGAGCAGCACGCGAAGGCTTTGGGCAATGCCTGTGCATTGAGGAGGCGCACAATCAAGGTATCATGTTTTATCTTTGCACCACTGGAAGTGAGAAATCCCATTTCTTCCCATAGTTTACACAGATCGTGTGCAACCCCAAAGGCATACTGGCTGTCAGTATAAATGTTTACTGTCAAATCTGCACTCAATTAACATGCTCGAGTAAGAGCTATTATTTCTGCTGCTTGGGCTGACAATTGTGTGACTTCGAGCAGTCTCCACTGTTGTTTGCAAACTGGTGATGACATAGGCTGCTGTAGTCTCTCCAGTGGGTCATTTCAAACATGATCCATCAACCCATAAGTCTGCATCCCTTTCGCTAAGGGTTTTATCAAACATATCAATTCTGCGTTTGGTCTGGTGCTCTGTCACTAAAATGCAATTATGTAATTCTGTCATGTGGTCTTCCTTCGGCAAAGGCATAAGCGTGGTTGGATTTAAAGAGGTGCTGTGATGCAAAGCGATATTGTCTGCAGATAGCAAAATCAACTCATATCTAGTTCATCTAGCATTAGTTAAGTGTTGGGTGCAGGTTTTGTTCAATAACATGCAAACAGGGTGGGGGACATACACATTTGTCTCCGTCTTTCCTTCACCACCTTCTTTAGTTGCACTATAGGGAGGAAGTCTTCTGTCCACAAGTCCTTCTATTTCCGGGTCTACCTCCTCTTTGGGTGGGGCCAAAGGCTGCACCACAAAAGCCTTACTCTCCCCTAAAGCGTCCTTGCACCAGTATTGCTTCTGTATTCTCTGAGCCTGTCTGAATCCTTTCAACTCCTTTCTGAATGTATTACGTGCCATTCCTTTCACTTGCTTTGCACATTTTAACTGTCTTGTATATGACTCCCATTGATTCAAGCAGTCAAGTCAAGGACAGCTTTATTCGATTGCTATTTCAGACATTCATAAAAGCAGAAATATACGAAAAACATGCACATGATTAAAACGAAATAAAAGAAAACATCCTATATACAAGTTAGCGATAGGAAGCAAGGCTCTCAAAAATCTTAAAAACATGGATAATACCAAAATTTCCTTTGCTCCAACATAATCCTTTAAACATGAATAACCATCCTTTTTCCTGAGTATGACTAACTGCTTTAAAAACATTGCTATCTTCCAGGTGCTATGTACATTGCCTAGAAATTGTAAAGCAATGAAAGCTGGCCGACATTGTCTTCATTTCAAGCACTCAAACTGAGCCAATCTAATGTTGCTTTTCCTGGCATTTTGTATCATGCAGTGTGTCAAATATTGCAACTTTGCTAAATCGAAGGTTCCCTCTAGTTGAAACTGCAAATAAACAGTATGAATATGCCATTGGTTCAAAAACAAACATGTGGCTATAGAAACCTTAGTCATTATTTCATGAGCAGGAGACCCTTCGGGTGCTGACTCTGATCTAACCCGTTACACTTGCTAAATGCTTGACCCATTGTTAAGGTTAATTTCCTGGCATTCCAAAAACTCTGATAAACCCTGGGAACTTCACATAACCTGCCATAGAGGAACCAATCTCTTGCACCATAGAGAATCCAGCCTCCTGTACTGCGAAAGAGCCAACTTCCCCGGGGAATCTAATCCCCTTTGTTCCCTTCAGTAGAAGCAACTCAGACTGCGAAGCCTTGATCTTCCAAATAAAAATCATAGATAAACATACGTTTAATGGACTGCTAATTTACAGACCACCTAGCGCAAAAACATCCTTAATTGAGCTGCTAAATCCATTTTTGGAATCTAGCGTGACAAACCCAGACTATACAATTTTAGGAGATTTTAATCTACATCTTGAAAAAACCTCAGACCCAAAGATAGCTTCATTTATGGATGCAATGTCAAACTTTGATCTGGAACAAAAGGTACACCTAGACACCCATAATGCTGGCCACACACTGGACGGTATTTTCACCTCATGTCCGAGCCTAAATAAAATTGATACTCTGCAGATCCCATGGTCGGACCACAAGTTAGTCCGATTTACATTAGAAATTACAGAGGATACGGGGAGACCTGTGGAACTTATTAAACAAGCAACTTATCCAGACTGGTCTAAAATTGACCATCAAGCATTTGTTGAAAGACTCCGACCATCCCATCCTACATTTGATGAAAACTGCAATATAGCCTGCAAACAATTCAACAAGTGGTTGGATACCGCAGTTAAACTGACAGTCCCACAAAAAAAAGTTACTCTGAAAAGAAAAACCCCCTCACAACCATGGTTCTCGGAAGCACTGAAAGCACAAAAACAGAAGTGCAGAAGAGCAGAGAAAAAGTGGAGAACCAACTATAATACCAACTTCAGACAAGAATATAAAGCTACCTTAGCCAATTACAAAAAATTAATAATAACAGAAAAAAGTAAATACTTCGTCCAGAAAATTAATGAGTCAAAAAACTCTAGTAAAACCCTCTTTGATACTGTCAAAAAATTATCAAAATTTGAAAATAATAACTCAGAAGAACTGTCTTCAGACTTCTGTAATGTATTAGGCGAATTCTTTGTTAGGAAAGTATCATCAGTCTACGACTCCTTCAAAAATCACAGCACGGAGACGGCAGAAAAGGATACCTCACACCTAATAAACCCAGTGGAACAATCAGTTCAAACCACATCGTTCCACTTCACTCCTCCTACAGCAGAACAGATACAGAAAGAGGTTCTTACCACCAACTCAGGTAGCCCAATGGACACCTGTCCACCCAAAATTATGCAAATCTGCTCAGAACAGCTGAGCCTGGTGTTAGAAAAACTATTCTCCCAAATCATCAAAACCAACATCTTTCCAGATGATTGGAAAATGATATCAATCAGGCCGCTACTAAAAAAACCAAACCTAGATTGCGAAACTCCAAACAATTACAGACCAATAGCCAGGATCCCTTTTGCTGCGAAAATTCTCGAGAAACTGTTAAACAAACAGTTATCCCGATATCTGATGGATGGCGACTGGCTGGACCATTCTCAGTTTGGTTTTTGCGAGGGACATGGAATGGAGACTGCTTTGATTACAGCAGTGGAGGAACTTAGGCAAGTACTGGACAATGGATCGAAGGCCGCCTTGGTGCTACTCGACCTATCGGCGGCCTTCGATACAGTCAGCCATGAGATCCTCATAACACGACTGAAAGCAGCACAAATACATGACTCAGCTTGTACCCTCATTGCCTCCTACTTAGAGAACAGAACTTTCTCAGTAGAATCAGGAGAAGAGAAATTCAATTTATTCAACCTGCCATGCGGGGTCCCGCAGGGCTCCTCGATGAGCCCCACTCTTTTTAATCTATATGTGGCTCCCCTTGCTGAAATAATAAGGAACAGTGGATTCACTCCAATATCCTACGCCGACGATACTCAAATCGTGGTGTCAATTAGTAGGGATGTGGAGGACACTGCTGAAAAATTTCAACATTGCATGGTACAGATCAGTCAATGGATGAAAAGGAACTGCCTAAAACTTAACGGGGACAAGAGTGAGGTCATGGTACTAGGAGGTGACACAAATATATGGTCCCCCTCATGGTGGCCAAGAAATTTGGGAAGATGCCCCGAATCATCAGAAAAGGTGAAAAACCTGGGAGTCACCTTAGACACCAACCTCTCATTCGACGCCCAAGCCAGCAAGTTGGCATCAACACTTTGGTACATCCTAAAAATGATTAAGAAAGTACTACCTTATCTACCGCATGATTCGCGCAAGACTGTGGTGACAGCATTAGCCTTGTCAAGACTGGACTACGGGAATGGCCTCTATGCCGGAGCCAGGAAGAAAATCCTAGCCAAACTTCAACGCCTGCAGAATGCAGCAGCCAGGCTGGTACTTGGCATACCTAAGTTTGAACCAATCAGCCACAAATTAAAACACCTACACTGGCTACCAATTGCAAAAAGGATAGAATTCAAATCATTATGCCTGGCTTATAAGGCAATCAACGGAACTGGATCACAATTTCTGAAGTCACACCTAAAACATTATGAGCCAACTAGACTTCTCAGATCCGGCCAAAAGAAACTCATCAGGGTCCCGAGATTCAAAAGAGCCAACTGGGGCGGAAGAAGTTTCCTGGTACACACAGCAAGAACCTGGAATCAACTACCACTGGCCATAAAAATCAGCCCATCCTTGAAATCCTTTAGAAAGGAAGTTAAAACATGGCTTTTCTCTGCTCAGCTCTAATCAACATCTCCAAGAGCCAATGGTATATCTCAGCGCCAAGACGCCTTCGGGCATTCGCACGCTCTACAAATGGATAAATCAAATCAAATCAAATCAATCTTTAGGAAAGAACCAACTTCCCCGGGGAATCCAGTGCTCTGTTGTCCTTTTAGCAGGGCCTCCTTTTCTCCCTTATCCTTTCTGCCACACTTACCCAGTTAGTGACTTCTCAATACTTCTTAGGAATTAAGCATGAATCACTCACCATGTATAAGTCTCAGCAGGGCTCCCAAAGATGCCAACTCAGGAAACCAGTCCTGTTACTTAGGTGCACGCTTCGGGATGTGCAGAGGTCAATGCCAGACCCTTCATGCGGTGCTAAGCACTGGCTGGAGTGACTTACATTCATCCCAGGTACTTCGGCACCAGGTGATAAAGCAGAATCTTGTTCTTCAAATAAAGGGGCAGTCAGTCCGGGGAGGTCTTAAGGCATTTAAGTTTATTATCTCGCTGCAACGATGTCACTGTGTCGAGTGAACAGAGAGTCTACATGATACACGGAACAGGAAGTATATATACCTTTCTTAATCACATAGGATACAATGAATAGCAGTGATCTGAGCACAAAGACATTAGAGGGTCAAAAGGGCCGTTGAGACTGCAGCTGTAAGGAGGTTCTCAGACAGATTTCTCATTTGTGGCTGCTAGCAATTAATTAAATTCCTTCAATTGACAGGTTTCAGCACATACAGGGGCATATGTAGAAGGAGTTAACGCCGCCGTAGCGTAAATTGTTTGACGTTATCTGATGGATTTCACTGCACCACTCCTATGAGGCTTTGTTGCGTGGGAACGCACACCCTCTATACATCATACCCGATGCAGGTATAATGTGGCACAGGGCTTCACAAGGTCACGCATATGCCTAGATGCGTCACATTGCAAATACGGTGCAACGTTGTGCAAGAATCACGCTGCAAGTATGTCAGGAAAATGACGCACCGGCAGGGTGAAACTGTCAGAAGGGGCTCATGAATAAGCCCCCCCTGTCTTTTTCCCCTACATTGGTGCACAATGGCTGCCATGCACCAATGCAGGCACACTTGTGCCATGGTGCAAGGGTGACTGTGTTGTGGAGTTGATTGATGTGATGTGGTGGCTCCGTCTCTTCTTGAGACGTCTGCAGGTGGGGCTGGACTAGTGGAGGGTGGGAGTGAACCAGTTGGCCTTCTTGGAGTGTTATTTGCCTGGTCTGTTCTTGAAGTGTCCCAGGGTGTCGGCGCAATTGAAGGTCCGTTGGCAGAGGTTGTGCGCTACGGTGTTGGCATCTGTAAGCGTTGGCGGAGTGGTGGTGCTGAGGGAGTTGACGGGAAGTTCCCGGTGGTCTTGATCCACCTGTGACGGGGGGCAATAATGGTGATGGTGTACGGTGGGCGTGGTGAAGGCATGATGTAAACAATGATAGTCGCGACAGGAGAGTCCTATCCTGTGGCTGGAAGTGGAGGTGTTCCATGGTCGCCGTCGGGTCATTAGAGTGTGTGGTCGGTTGGAGTGTGCTTTTTCAGACAATGGCGATGCCTCCTCCTGGCTACCCGGGGAGTGGGTGAATTTGTAGCCGCCGTGGATGGTGATGGCGATGTCCGGTCCGGAGCAGAGGTTGGTCCAGGTTTCCGTGAAGAAGGAGATGTCTGCAGAGGTGGTGTTGAGGAGGTCCCAGATTTCTGTTGCGTGTTTTTGGAGGGACCGCACGTTAAGGAGGATGCAGTTGAGCTGGTCTGATGCGCTGTTGATCAGCTAGGCGGCAGGAGGCGCTGATGTGGCAGAAGATGCATTTGTAGTTTCGACAGGCGCAAGGTGAAAGAGTATTCTACAGTGTTGCTAGATGGCAGGCAGTGTGGCGTCCAGGGTTGATGGCGAGGAGGGTGCTGGCGTCGTAGCAGTGGAGTGTCCGAGAGGAAGGGTCCTTGGTGCTGGGCGGATGGATGCAGATGGGTTTGCCTTGGGCGCATGAGTGGTATGCCTGCTGCGCATGGCCGCACAGCGGCCACCATTATGTAGTGATGTGGGGGGGGACTGGACAGTTGGGAGGCGGGAAATGCTGTAAAGTACACTGGAGGGGGGGGACACGGGGGCGCTGGGGTTGTAAATTTATTTTTAAAAATGTCTTACCTCAAGGCCGGGTCCTGCATCTTCTGTGCTCCTGCTCTCCTGAGTCTGCTTCCAGGAACAGGAAGCAGGCAAACAGGCTCCCTCCCCTGAGCCAATCACACTGCTGCAATGCGGCATTGTGATTGTTCTTGAGCGCCGTGACAAGGCGTTCAGCCAGGGGCTGGAGGGGTGGGCATTTCCCCATGCAGGCTGTAATGCAGCCTGCATTGCGAGCAAGGATGTGCACATGACTGCTTTTGGCGGCCTGAGAGAGCTGACCAAACAGTCATTGCGCACTTGAGTGGGCATACCACTCCGCCCCTGCCCTGCTCCCACCCGCAAAGGAAACATAGCATGAGTGCATCAGAAAGTTATTGTCATGTTATGTTTCCTCTTCTTGCACTGCTTGAAAGCAGTGGGGCAACGCTATTCCGCCATATCGGATGAGCCGCCACTGGGGGTGCGTCACTCACCGGTGCTAGGCCTGGGCCCAACTCGACCCCCGGGCCTCCTCCACTACGCGTACCACCTTCTCCTCACCTGGACATTGACACAGTGGCGCAATCTGCTGCACTCTCTCCAAATCTGTGACTTAGCATGCAGGAGCCTCAGCCAGGTGCGATTTCACAAGCCTGGGTACAGCAGTTGCCCCCAAGTCCGCTGGGGGACCTCTCGATGCAGGTGCTGCAACAGGGCCCCCTTAAGTGTGAAGCTGCAGTGCTTCCACCACACAAGTTCGGCGCAGCTCAGGAGCCTCAGCCTCCGCAGCGTCTGGCCAACGCAACATCCTCCGGCCTGTGATGTAGAGAGGCGCGGCCCACCATTGGTAATCTCCTCCTTGCAGACCTTCCTACGTGGGTGTGCAGGAGCGCCTCTAGCGTTCACAGCTCCAAGGGGCACCAGGCAGTCTTCTCACACAGGTCAGCAACGTGTCTCCATGCGACCTGGCAGACATCACCCCCAGGTTAGGGCGATCACCGACATCTCAATGTCTCCCGCCATGGGCCAGCAACTCCACAGCACCTCCGCATCCCACTCCGGGTCCCAGATGTAGGCCCAGCGAGGCCTCTAGGCCCTGGGGACTGTCTGGGCTTTCAAGGTTTTGGATGCCATGGTGTTGCAAGGAGTGCGCAATGATAAGTGATGCATCACTGGTTTTGCCCAGCGATGCACCTCTTTTCTTGATTGTAGCACTGAATTTCCTCTTCCCCTGGGACTCTGACTGGTCATCCTTGCAGTTGGGGAGCTTGGGGGGATTGTTGGTCTGTGCTGCATTTGGCCCTGGCTTCTCCAGTCTACATTCCATTGGTTTTGTTTCCTATTTTTTCATTGGAGGTGGACTTATAGGCTTTTTTGCTTCTAGAGGCAAAAAAAATTCAGGTTAGGCTGACTAACGTGAGTGTTTTTGCCGCTAATGGGCCTTTCGTCAGTTTTCGCTTGTTAACGTCAGAATTTGTATCACGTTCACGCTAGTGTTAGCGGCAATTTTCACAGCTGCTACCTGAAACTATCGCCATGTAGCAATGTATTGAGCTAATAGGGCGATAGTTTTTGGTGATAGGCCATGTTAAGAAAACTGTTGCTAACTAGCGTTAGTTAGCGGCAGTTCTTGTACATATACCCCATAGTATCTTATCGTCAACTTTGAAAACAGAACAGAGAGCCAACACAGCCGCATTTTATTCAGGCCTGGGCCTCAGGCCTTTTGCTACGTGGAACTCCGCGAAGTTACTAAAATGCTCCACGAAGTTCCGCGAGTGGCAGAGTGCAGTGTGAACTGCAGTTTGTGCTGGTATTCCTGCCGCTCGGGTAGAAATTCTACCCGAGCGGCAGCTCGCGTTAACGAACTTACCGTTCGCGATCGCCAGTGGGGAAAAAACTCTGCTGCACATCGCGATGAGGAGTTTTTTGCACTCCGTACTTTCTTTCAACCTTGATAACAACAAATAAAGTAAGTAACAGATCACTTCCCCATCGGTCTTTGAACCATGGAAGGAACATTCTGCAGTGATAGCTTTTATATATGCACATACTTCAGCTAACACACTCCATGAAACCAAGCGTGCTCCTGCAAGCAGGGGAACAGGATTTCTTCTGAATGAAAGGGAGCAAGGCAAAAACTAAAATGGCCTCTGAATGAAAAATAAAATGGCTTCCTCTATACCGCCAGGCAATCAATTAAACAGGCTCCCTCCTTGAGACCACATTGGTCAAGTCACCCAGAAGGCAGGCCAAAACAAATTAACCAGTGCCGTCTTAGGTAGCACTACAAATGGTTGATGGCCCTCCTGTAAAGTGCTCGTGCTAAGCAGAACCTCAGAGCCTGCCAAGGTGTCTGTGGGTGCTGCCGATTTAGTACATTTTGTGCACAGAGGGGCAAATATCACCCGATTTTGTCCAGCTTGTCTTGCCCAGTTTGGCAACACTGCTTTAATGCCCAGAATTATGACAAAACCTTACACAACTAAAGTTGTTGCACTGCGTTGAGTGAAAGGCAGAGAGCATAACAGTGCCATATCTAAGGTATAGAAGCTTATAGGGGGCAAACCCAATATACCCTTGAGGGCTTGGGCAAATGAATAGAAAAGGTAAAAATGCCAACAAGGGATTTTATTTGAAACTAACTACTTAGTTGTATATTTCAAAAAATTAATTAGTAGGTGTGTTAAAATTGACACCAAAAGGATATTAATCAACTGATATAATCATCAAATATAAAGAGCACACACACAGGGATTCTTTTTTGGGAATTGAACACAAGTCTTTTTATATAAATCAAAATAAAAAGGAGTACAAATGAACCATTGGTTTGAGCAATACATTCATGAAAACGGGGTTACATCAAATCCGCATTTCATCAAGAGAACATCTATTCCAGAGTAATTTAAACAGAGATTAATCTCATTGTTGAGAAAATAATCAACTGTACATATCAAATAATCTGAAAATAGATGATATAGTCGACGTTTCGGTCTTGGGTGGGGTCAATCCGTCAGACCATCTTCAGGACAATTATTGCATAAAAAAGACCCCTATGTGAACATAATACAAACAGTTACAAAGATATATACATGATTGTGCTATCAACATTTAATACACATAAATTTAAAACAACCCGTGTGCGAAGAGTAAACTTTTAAGTGTTTTATAAAGCATATCTTATCACCGTCTTACATAAGGCCAGATATCATTTTCATCTATCGAATGTTGACCTAAGTCAACGGACACATTCTAATGATAAAGGAAACTTGCTTACTTCATAAATCATAGAAAATCCACAATAATTGTTTTTAAATCGTGGTATAGGCGTTTCTGGTTGATGCTGTAATCAAAAATAGAAGGCACAGCATTTAACTCAAATGAATCATTGATGGTGATTTAAGAAGAGAAACCAAATGGTTAAAACGAGTCCTACCGGAAAGTCTTCAATATTTCTGCCAGCAAATGAATCTAGGCACGAGGGATTCCTTCCTCATATGGTTTCACAACTGTATAACAAAGCAAAAATGCCACAATATTACACAATGGCTTGTGTCTACGCTGTCTGTTCTTTATATATACAACGATGCCTGTCAAAGAGGTACTATTAATCCAAAAATGTAATACTGGGGCAGTGCATCTAGCTCCTAATGTTAATTTGAATTATGATCAATTGATCAAAGACGATCTCTGTAGTCAAAATCACATACGTGTCTAGCACATGGATTGGCTATATTCAAAGATTGTGTTGACAAAGACACTGCAATTGTGTGCAGATTGAGGTATATCTACTTATAAGTTATCAACCAACTATTAATTATTGTAGTTGGGGAAGTTTTGGATTCAGTAAAGAACCTTGTATGATGGCAAACCAGAGATTAATGCACATTGCCAGACCCATAAGAATATCAGACCCATCTTGAACTCATCGATCTTGCTCACAAAGCGCTATTTGTAGGTGTAGCGACCGACGTCATTTATCCAAAAGGATCGAATTATTAAGTAGTCACTAATGTATTTATTGCATTTATTGCATTAGTGTCACGACAGTCATGAGGAAGAAGCTGAACATTTTGCATGCCTTGTATCAAGTTATACGCTTTGGGAAAGATAGCGGTCCCTGTATATAGGGTCCGACGGCAGAAGGGCGGGAGTCTTGAAACCACTTAAGTAAACAATTGGACTAAAAACTCATTGTGACTTAATGCCCGTCTTTGACTCTCTGAGTCATTTTTGTACTATTGTGTCCTCACGTGTATAACTAAACAGCCTGGATACATATCTTATCTTAAGAACTCAATTATCCAAGACGTTATTGTCAGAAAGCTATCCAGTATGGGATCAGTGTTTAACAAACGTCAGAGATCTCTATTGCATAAAGCAAAGTAACGGACTGTGAAGAAAGCCGGATCAACTTACATGTCTTATGGCGAAATGTGGACGCGCGTAGGTCTGTCCGAATCGGAAAAGCCTAATTTGCCTGATGATTGTTGGGTGTTTTTAAAGCCAAGCGGCACAGGAGCGGAAGCCATTGTAATTGAAACCGGAAGTGCATATAGTCAGCCAAACGATGTAATGAGGCGGCCATCTTTAACTTCCTCAGTTCTTTTAACTTTTCATGCAATAATCTTTACATCTAAGCTCTGATCGAAGCGTTAAAACGTTCTGGGGTTATACATTTAAAAACTCGGGTGTATCGGACATTGGTTAAGTCAAGTCTGCACAATCTGATTCCACTTATGGTCGTTCAACTGTTCGTGCAACCAACGAGTGAATGAGAACCATCATAAATAGAGCCTAGGAGACATCTGGTCAGCAAAATGCTGTAACGGAGCGGCCATCTTGGACAACCTCAGTTGTTGTAAATGCATTTTAATCACCGGTACATTCAAGCATTGCTAAGCAAATTGTGAAGCTTACAGTTGGTTTATTTATCTCAAACTATCAACAATTGCTCAGTGCGGTACTAAATTTTAAAAGAAAAATCGCAAAACAATGAATTGAAAAACATTGCAAGTTGGCAGTATTGATTTTAACAGATGGTGTTTGCAGAGACACATCACGATTCTAAAGTACTCAACTCTATCAAAGTCATATTTACAGAAACTGTCGCATGTGCTGAAGACGTATACATATATGCAAATTAGGCAACACTCCATCATTCTATGTGGAAACGACTTTGTTTTCTATGTCTGTAACACACATTGTGTAAACTAGCATTCTTGCATTTGATTGTGGACATATTTTTTGTATGACAGAATCACATTATATAAACTTATGATTGACATCCAAACTTTGATATAGCATTGGTAGTACCTTGTATTTTCATAACCTATCCTACGTGCATTTGCAGATAAATAGCAAATTATACATTTTGTATCAGTACAGAAATGTTTGACATTAACAGTTTACAATGTAATTCCAGTCATATTTGTTGTCAGGTCATTGGAAGGTGCACAATATATCTACATATGTTAGACAAGACATCACCATTGGGGAAGTATCAGGCGAACACATGCTGAATTGTGTACCAAAGATGTAGTTAGTATAAGATCTGCCTATATTTCTTATACTAGGCAAGCTAAAGTGTGCCATTCTGTGGCAGAATTCAGACCCTGCTTGATATTGTCAGTTCGACAAATCCAGCGGTTTTCTTTCATGGTAAGTGTCAGGCCGAGCACCCGGTAGTCACTGACTGCCCCCGATTTGCGAAAGACTACAGTTCCCATGAGGCGCAGCGCGCGACGCGTCTTACGTGACGCGTATGCTGTGCGCCAAATCCCTTATCCGTGAGCCGGAAGAGCAAACAGACGCTGGTTATTTCTCCTCGGTGTCCAGTCCTGGCGAGCCGTTGAGACGCTCCGACCCGAAGTCCTGCTTCAGCGCTTCTTGATTCTGGCCGTGAGTAAAAGACGCAGAGCAGCCATCGATCCGAACCGGCCCCTTCCTTGTCCGCTCCTCTGTTGGGGAGACTCCTTGGCGGAGCCTCGTGCAGAGGAGCGCTAAAGCTTCTTGTGGTGCTGTTTGAAGGCACCTTCCTTGTCCGCTCCTCTGTTGGGGAGACTCCTTGGCGGAGCCTCGTGCAGAGGAGCGCTAAAGCCTTTTGTGGTGCTGTTTGAAGGCACCTTCCTTGTCCGCTCCTCTGTTGGGGAGACTCCTTGGCGGAGCCTCGTGCAGAGGAGCGCTAAAGCCTTTTGTGGTGCTGTTTGCAGGCACCTTCCTTGTCCGCTCCTCTGTTGGGGAGACTCCGTGCTGGAGCCTCGTGCAGAGGAGCGTTAAAGAGGGATTTGAGCCCTAAGTTTCCTACGTTACCTCGTTAACCAAGCAGCCTCAGCAACATTGCTAAATACCGTGGCAATGTTCCCCACGACTGATACACAGCCGAAGGCATGGCCATACTGCACCTTGTCCGCTCCTCTGTTGGGGAGACTCCTTGGCGGAGCCTCGTGCAGAGGAGCGCTAAAGCCTTTTGTGGTGCTGTTTGAAGGCACCTTCCTTGTCCGCTCCTCTGTTGGGGAGACTCCTTGGCGGAGCCTCGTGCAGAGGAGCGCTAAAGCCTTTTGTGGTGCTGTTTGCAGGCACCTTCCTTGTCCGCTCCTCTGTTGGGGAGACTCCGTGCTGGAGCCTCGTGCAGAGGAGCGCTAAAGAGGGATTTGAGCCTTAAGTTTCCTACGTTACCTCGTTAACCAAGCAGCCTCAGCAAAATTGCTAAATACCGTGGCAGTGTTCCCCACGACTGATACACAGCCGGAGGCATGGCCATACTGCAGGCACCTCAGTACTCCGAAACCGTAAGACTCCTTAACGGGAGATATTGATTAAGTACTTCTCGCAGAGTTTTGATAAGTATTGTTTGAATTATCTGACAGAAAGTGCGACACCACTGTGACTGAAAACAGTACCCACTGTATTGTTTATTCTCTTTTCGTTCTGTTCAGAAGAGGGTCCAAGCGAAGGGGGTAGAAGAGCACTGAGTAGCCCTACTCGTTACAGTTCCTTAGAATTTTGGGTAGGTGAGAACCTCTGCTAAGAAAACACTCGCTAGCTCCCCTTTGACAGTAATGGGTTCTTAACGCATATGTTTTCATCTGCTTATATCATAGGCGGTACCAGTGTCACCCCCTGTTCCCTCTCTCCTGACAAAACTGCGTTGTTCTCTTCCTTTACAGGTAGGAGGTTGTCCCTGGGTAGAACAACTCTTCACTAGTTACTGCATGTTCGAGAGACAGTGTTCCACCACGCAGATTGATTGTGTGTTTTCTCGTTACAGATCTCCTTCCCTGCTGTCCCTACCCTTTCCTTCCCTCGCTCGACCACTTCACCAGTCTGTGTTATTATATATTCCGGACTTGGGGAGGTCGAGAGGTGGACCCCATTCAGCATCAGTACAACTCCGAGGAACACCGGAAGACGGAGCGTGACAGAAAGTGTGCGATCAACATTAGACTGTCTAATTGTGGATTTTACCACTTCGATGACCCACCAGAACATATCTTTTTCAGTATGTTTCATTCTGATGTAGTGGTCAACGAGTGGTGCATTTTACACTTTGCATCTGATTCTCGATTGATGTTGCAAGATACGTTTTTTAACCATTTGTGTAGTCTTGCCTATGTACTTCAAGCCACATGGGCATTGAATACAATAGACAACATTACTGGTGTTACAGTTTGAAAAAGATTTCACCTTGAAGTTCTCGCCATTAAATTCAAAAGATTTTACATTAGCTGTACTTGAGCATGCTGCACAGTTGCTGCATTTATAATGACCAAACACAGGTGAAAGCTGTCGCATATTATTGACTATGTTGTGGTCTGGAGCTTTATAGGCATGAACTAGCCGATCTTTGAGGTTGGTGCCTCTTTTGAACGAAAACAGTGGTTCTTTAGCTAACTCAGGTAATGAGGCCAAAAGTGTCCAGTGTTTTTTGACGATTTTTTTGATTTTGTTTGTGGCTGTCCCAAAAGTAGTAACACACACGAGTTCTGGTTCATTTGTTCTATGTTTCACTTCTAATAAGGCATTGCGATTGTTGTACCAGGCTGTTTTAAGTGATTTTTTTAAGTAGCTTGTTGGGATAACCACGTAGATGCAATTTTTCTTTCAGTTTCTTGGCTTCCAGAAAGTAATCTTCCCTTCTGGAACAGTTCCTCCGAAGACGGAGAAACTGACCGAAGGGAAGGCCATCCTTAAGTGACTGTGGATGATGACTTTCATATTTCAGAAGAGTATTTCGGGCTGTTGGTTTCGTAAATAAAGTGGTGTAAAATGTATTCTCTGTAACTACTTTAACTGAAATATCAAGAAAGTTCATTTGTTGGTTGTCACATTCTATTGTGAATTTCAGGTTGGGGTTCCTTGAATTTATCCAATTATGAAACTCAGTTAGTAGTTCTTTGGTCCCTTTCCAAATGAGGAAAACATCATCTATATACCTTAACCAACACGAAATGTTGGCTATAAATGGATTAGATGTATTATGGACATGTTTCATTTCAAAGTCGGATACATAGATATTCGCTATATCTGGGGCATAAACTGCCCCCATTGCCACTCCCTTCAGTTGTTGGAAGAACGTTTTTTTAAAAAGAAAAAAATGTTCACATAAAGAAATCCTTATGCATTCTTTAATAAATTCTGTTGGGACCGCATGTGGTCTGGGTCTGTTGTTAAGTAGGTATTCCACAATCTCCAGGACTTCTAGTTGTGGGATGTTGGTATATAAACTCTCTATGTCCATAGAGACTAGAAGTTCACAGAGAGGATCAAAAGGATGATTCTCAACCACATTGATGACTACTGTAGTGTCCCTGATGTAGGTAGTCGTCTCAGTAGCAAAGGGACGGATGAAAAAAATCTGCATATTGGGCTAAGGGTTTCAGAATTGAATTGCAGCCCGAAACAATCGGTCTACCGGGGGGCATGTTAGCGTGCTTGTGTATTTTCGGTAAGATGTATATTACCGGTACTGTGGGGGATTTGTTAATTAGAAACGCTGCCTCTTTGGCGCTAAGCCAACCACCTTCAAACCCATTTTTGCTGAGTTCGCTGATAGATTTCTCTATGCGTGAGGTAGAGTAGTTAGGTAGCTTCTTGTAATGTGATTCAACAGATAGTTGTTTAGCCATTTCGATGTTATATGCTGAAAGATCCCACAGAACAATTCCTCCACCTTTATCGGCTGGTTTTATGATTGTTTCTGGTAAAGTCTGGAGATTTCTCAAGGCCAGATGTTCGTCATGAGTGAGATTATGTTTAACATATGTAGGAGTCTTAAAAAGGTTATCTATCTCTGTCAGGATAGCATTTTCAAAGGTGATAACCTCTTTCGCTATCATTGTAGTTGTTGGAAAAAAGGTTGATTGATGATGTAGACCTGTGGTGTCAGTTTCTCGTGGGGTAATCTTATTTGCAAAAACATTTTTGAGTCTTACAGAACGGAAGAATCTATATAACTCCAGTTTGGTTTGAAAATGATCATTCCTATTGGTGGGTACAAAAGAGAGCCCCATTGAAAGAACTGATATTTCAGTTTCCGAGAGTTGATGTTTGGACAAGTTGAAGATTGGAATGGTTTCAGTTGAATTTACCATTCGTAGTATTGGTTCCGGGTTTGTCGAAAGCCCGGTGTGTATTGATTCCGGGGCCAACCTCTCTTTCCTGTTCGTTGTCGCCGCGATTGGCCGGATCCTCTCCGATCCTGTCCTAAAAAAGACTGCCTTGATATTGAAGGCTGTTGGTCGTATACTTGTCGGTAGGTGTTATCCGACGTCTGATCACTATCTGTGTCAGAGTTGGTGTCAGAGAATGTCACCTTTTTTCTTTGTTCTTGTCTTAGACCTTGATTAGGACCTTGCGGTTGGTAAAAGTCTTTAAGGAGGTAAGGGTAAGTTCTTTCCTTGCTATATCTCCTAATGTCTTTATGTAATTTATCAGTTTTCTTGTGAGAGTTAAATTCTTCAAAATCTTTTATGGTCAGTGCAATTTTGTCTAGCAGTGCTTTTGCATTGGAAATGCTGGAATCAGTGTTAATTTTGTTCTCTAAATTCTCAATTTCTTTTGAGAGCAGCTTAATATGCTTAATGGCTGTCTCTATACTTAGCACCATCCATGTGCGTGAGCACTTGTTTGATGCAAAACTGAACCCAGTCTTGAAATCTTCATCATCAATAAAAATGATAGGGATATTTTTAATTTGTAGACCAGTGGGTATGATGTTCGCATTAAGACAATCAGTTAGGAATTTGGCATGCAGCTCAGTTCGAACCAATTTCTTTTTTAGTCTTTCTAATTGATTCAGATCTGATTCAAATGGTAGATACGCTACAGAGCCTTTTGTGCCAAGCAACGAAGGACCTGCAGCTATCTTTAACACATATTCATCTGTGTAGGACAGTGTCTCTGCCTCAGACATGAATACACGTAAAGTTAAATATTTTAGGAAATGAACTACGACAAAATCTTAGATTCTTATTCACAACCACTTAAGAGCCTTTCGTGCCAAGCAATGAAGGACCTGCAGCTATCTTTAACAACCACTTAAGAAAGTGACCCACAGCAGACGATTGTCTGCACATCAAGGGTATATTGGGTTTGCCCCCTATTTGCTTCTGGTGATGTGCAGACAATCGTCTGCTGTGGGTCACTTTCTTAAGTGGTTGTGAATAAGAATCTAAGATTTTGTCGTAGTTCATTTCCTAAAATATTTAACTTTACGTGTATTCATGTCTGAGGCAGAGACACTGTCCTACACAGATGAATATGTGTTAAAGATAGCTGCAGGTCCTTCATTGCTTGGCACGAAAGGCTCTGTAGCGTATCTACCATTTGAATCAGATCTGAATCAATTAGAAAGACTAAAAAAGAAATTGGTTCGAACTGAGCTGCATGCCAAATTCCTAACTGATTGTCTTAATGCGAACATCATACCCACTGGTCTACAAATTAAAAATATCCCTATCATTTTTATTGATGATGAAGATTTCAAGACTGGGTTCAGTTTTGCATCAAACAAGTGCTCACGCACATGGATGGTGCTAAGTATAGAGACAGCCATTAAGCATATTAAGCTGCTCTCAAAAGAAATTGAGAATTTAGAGAACAAAATTAACACTGATTCCAGCATTTCCAATGCAAAAGGACTGCTAGACAAAATTGCACTGACCATAAAAGATTTTGAAGAATTTAACTCTCACAAGAAAACTGATAAATTACATAAAGACATTAGGAGATATAGCAAGGAAAGAACTTACCCTTACCTCCTTAAAGACTTTTACCAACCGCAAGGTCCTAATCAAGGTCTAACACAAGAACAACGAAAAAAGGTGACATTCTCTGACACCAACTCTGACACAGATAGTGATCAGACGTCGGATAACACCTACCGACAAGTATACGACCAACAGCCTTCAACATCAAGGCAGTCTTTTTTAGGACAGGATCGGAGAGGATCCGGCCAATCGCGGAGACAACGAACAGGAAAGAGAGGTTGGCCCCCGGAATCAATACACACCGGGCTTTCGACAAACCCGGAACCAATACTACGAATGGTAAATTCAACTGAAACCATTCCAATCTTCAACTTGTCCAAACATCAACTCTCGGAAACTGAAATATCAGTTCTTTCAATGGGGCTCTCTTTTGTACCCACCAATAGGAATGATCATTTTCAAACCAAACTGGAGTTATATAGATTCTTCCGTTCTGTAAGACTCAAAAATGTTTTTGCAAATAAGATTACCCCACGAGAAACTGACACCACAGGTCTACATCATCAATCAACCTTTTTTCCAACAACTACAATGATAGCGAAAGAGGTTATCACCTTTGAAAATGCTATCCTGACAGAGATAGATAACCTTTTTAAGACTCCTACATATGTTAAACATAATCTCACTCATGACGAACATCTGGCCTTGAGAAATCTCCAGACTTTACCAGAAACAATCATAAAACCAGCCGATAAAGGTGGAGGAATTGTTCTGTGGGATCTTTCAGCATATAACATCGAAATGGCTAAACAACTATCTGTTGAATCACATTACAAGAAGCTACCTAACTACCCTACCTCACGCATAGAGAAATCTATCAGCGAACTCAGCAAAAATGGGTTTGAAGGTGGTTGGCTTAGCGCCAAAGAGGCAGCGTTTCTAATTAACAAATCCCCCACAGTACCGGTAATATACATCTTACCGAAAATACACAAGCACGCTAACATGCCCCCAGGTAGACCGATTGTTTCGGGCTGCAATTCAATTCTGAAACCCTTAGTCCAGTATGCAGATTTTTTTCATCCGTCCCTTTGCTACTGAGACGACTACCTACATCAGGGACACTACAGTAGTCATCAATGTGGTTGAGAATCATCCTTTTGATCCTCTCTGTGAACTTCTAGTCTCTATGGACATAGAGAGTTTATATACCAACATCCCACAACTAGAAGTCCTGGAGATTGTGGAATACCTACTTAACAACAGACCCAGACCACGTGCGGTCCCAACAGAATTCATTAAAGAATGCATAAGGATTTCTTTATGTGAACATTTTTTTCTTTTTGAAAAAACGTTCTTCCAACAACTGAAGGGAGTGGCAATGGAGGCAGTTTATGCCCCAGATATAGCGAATATCTATGTATCCGACTTTGAAATGAAACATGTCCATAATACATCTAATCCATTTATAGCCAACATTTCGTGTTGGTTAAGGTATATAGATGATGTTTTCCTCATTTGGAAAGGGACCAAAGAACTACTAACTGAGTTTCATAATTGGATAAATTCAAGGAACCCCAACCTGAAATTCACAATAGAATGTGACAACCAACAAATGAACTTTCTTGATATTTCAGTTAAAGTAGGTACAGAGAATACATTATACACCACTTTATTTACGAAACCAACAGCCCGAAATACTCTTCTGAAATATGAAAGTCATCATCCACAGTCACTTAAGGATGGCCTTCCCTTCGGTCAGTTTCTCCGTCTTCGGAGGAACTGTTCCAGAAGGGAAGATTACTTTCTGGAAGCCAAGAAACTGAAAGAAAAATTGCATCTACGTGGTTATCCCAACAAGCTACTTAAAAAATCACTTAAAAGAGCCTGGTACAATGATCGCAATGCCTTATTAGAAGTGAAACATAGAACAAATGAACCAGAACTCGTGTGTGTCACTACTTTTGGGACAGCCACAAACAAAATCAAAAAAATCGTCAAAAAACACTGGACACTTTTGGCCTCATTACCTGAGTTAGCTAAAGAAACACTGTTTTCGTTCAAAAGAGGCACCAACCTCAAAGATCGGCTAGTTCATGCCTATAAAGCTCCAGACCACAACATAGTCAATAATATGCGACAGCTTTCACCTGTGTTTGGTCATTATAAATGCAGCAACTGTGCAGCATGCTCAAGTACAGCTAATGTAAAATCTTTTGAATTTAATGGCGAGAACTTCAAGGTGAAATCTTTTTCAAACTGTAACACCAGTAATGTTGTCTATTGTATTCAATGCCCATGTGGCTTGAAGTACATAGGCAAGACTACACAAATGGTTAAAAAACGTATCTTGCAACATCAATCGAGAATCAGATGCAAAGTGGAAAATGCACCACTCGTTGACCACTACATCAGAATGAAACATACTGAAAATGATATGTTCTGGTGGGTCATCGAAGTGGTAAAATCCACAATTAGACAGTCTAATGTTGATCGCACACTTACCATGAAAGAAAACCGCTGGATTTGTCGAACTGACAATATCAAGCACGGTCTGAATTCTGCCACAGAATGGCACACTTTAGCTTGCCTAGTATAAGAAATATAGGCAGATCTTATACTAACTACATCTTTGGTACACAATTCAGCATGTGTTCGCCTGATACTTCCCCAATGGTGATGTCTTGTCTAACATATGTAGATATATTGTGCACCTTCCAATGACCTGACTACGAATATGACTGGAATTACATTGTAAACTGTTAATGTCAAACATTTCTTTACTGATACAAAATGTATAATTTGCTATTTATCTGCAAATGCACGTAGGATAGGTTATGAAAATACAAGGTACTACCAATGCTATATCAAAGTTTGGATGTCAATCATAAGTTTATATAATGTGATTCTGTCATACAAAAAATATGTCCACAATCAAATGCAAGAATGCTAGTTTACACAATGTGTGTTACAGACATAGAAAACAAAGTCGTTTCCACATAGAATGATGGAGTGTTGCCTAATTTGCATATATGTATACGTCTTCAGCACATGCGACAGTTTCTGTAAATATGACTTTGATAGAGTTGAGTACTTTAGAATCGTGATGTGTCTCTGCAAACACCATCTGTTAAAATCAATACTGCCAACTTGCAATGTTTTTCAATTCATTGTTTTGGGATTTTTCTTTTAAAATTTAGTACCGCACTGAGCAATTGTTGATAGTTTGAGATAAATAAACCAACTGTAAGCTTCACAATTTGCTTAGCAATGCTTGAATGTACCGGTGATTAAAATGCATTTACAACAACTGAGGTTGTCCAAGATGGCCGCTCCGTTACAGCATTTTGCTGACCAGATGTCTCCTAGGCTCTATTTATGATGGTTCTCATTCACTCGTTGGTTGCACGAACAGTTGAACGACCATAAGTGGAATCAGATTGTGCAGACTTGACTTAACCAATGTCCGATACACCCGAGTTTTTAAATGTATAACCCCAGAACGTTTTAATGCTTCGATCAGAGCTTAGATGTAATGATTATTGCATGAAAAGTTAAAAGAACTGAGGAAGTTAAAGATGGCCGCCTCATTACATCGTTTGGCTGACTATATGCACTTCCGGTTTCAATTACAATGGCTTCTGCTCCTGTGCCGCTTGGCTTTAAAAACACCCAACAACCATCAGGCAAATTAGGCTTTTCCGATTCGGACAGACCTACGCGCGTCCACATTTCGCCACAAGACATGTAAGTTGATCCGGCTTTCTTCACAGTCCGTTACTTTGCTTTATGCAATAGAGATCTCTGACGTTTGTTAAACACTGATCCCATACTGGATAGCTTTCTGACAATAACGTCTTGGATAATTGAGTTCTTAAGTTAAGATATGTATCCAGGCTGTTTAGTTATACACGTGAGGACACAATAGTACAAAAATGACTCAGAGAGTCAAAGACGGGCATTAAGTCACAATGAGTTTTTAGTCCAATTGTTTACTTAAGTGGTTTCAAGACTCCCGCCCTTCTGCCATCGGACCCTATATACAGGGACCGCTATCTTTCCCAAAGCGTATTACTTGATACAAGGCATGCAAAATGTTCAGCTTCTTCCTCATGACTGTCGTGACACTAATGCATTAAATGCAATAAATACATTAGTGACTACTTAATAATTTGATCCTTTTGGATAAATGACGTCGGTCGCTACACCTACAAATAGCGCTTTGTGAGCAAGATCGATGAGTTCAAGATGGGTCTGATATTCTTATAGGTCTGGCAATGTGCATTAATCTCTGGTTTGCCATCATACAAGGTTCTTTACTGAATCCAAAACTTCACCAACTACAATAATTAATAGTTGGTGGATAACTTATAAGTAGATATACCTCAATCTGCACACAATTGCAGTGTCTTTGTCAACACAATCTTTGAATATAGCCAATCCATGTGCTAGACACGTATGTGATTTTGACTACAGAGATCGTCTTCGATCAATTGATCATAATTCAAATTAACATTAGGAGCTAGATGCACTGCCCCAGTATTACATTTTTGGATTAATAGTACCTCTTTGACAGGCGTCGTTGTATATATAAAGAACAGACAGCGTAGACACAAGCAATTGTGTAATATTGTGGCATTTTTGCTGTGTTACACAGTTGTGAAATCATATGAGGAAGGAATCCCTCGTGCCTAGATTCATTTGCTGGCAGAAATATTGAAGACTTTCCGGTAGGACTCGTTTTAACCATTTGGTTTCCCTTCTTAAATCACCATCAATGATTCATTTGAGTTAAATGCTGTGCCTTCTATTTTTGATTACAGCATCAACCAGAAACGCCTATACCACTATTTAAAAACAATTATTGTGGATTTTCTATGATTTATGAAGTAAGCAAGTTTCCTTTATCATTAGAATGTGTCCGTTGACTTAGGTCAACATTCGATAGATGAAAATGATATCTGGCCTTATGTAAGACGGTGATAAGATATGCTTTATAAAACACTTAGAAGTTTACTCTTCGCACACGAGTTGTTTTAAATTTATGTGTATTAAATGTTGATAGCACAATCATGTATACATCTTTGTAACTGTTTGTATTATGTTCACATGGGGTCTTTTTTATGCAATAATTGTCCTGAAGATGGTCTGACGGATTGACACCACCCAAGACCGAAACGTCGACTATATCATCTATTTTCAGATTATTTGATATGTACAGTTGATTATTTTCTCAACAATGAGATTAGTCTCTGTTTAAATTACTCTGGAATAGATGTTCTCTTGATGAAATGCGGATTTGATGTAACCCCGTTTTCATGAATGTGTTGCTCAAACCAATGGTTCATTTGTACTCCTTTTTATTTTGATTTATATAAAAAGACTTGTGTTCAATTCACAAAAAAGAATCCCCGTGTGTGTGCTCTTTATATTTGATGATTATATCAGTTGATTAATATCCTTTTGGTGTCAATTTTAACACACCTACTAATTAATTTTTTGAAATATACAACTAAGTAGTTAGTTTCAAATAAAATCCCTTGTTGGCATTTTTACCTTTTATATCTAAGGTATAGCACTGTTTCAGTCTCTCACTGAGCTGGTGCCCCATAGGTTGCCACACGCCAATGCACACACCATTGCGCCTTTGCGTTCTGTAAGTAATTACTTTTCTATTAGAGGGGAACCCTTCCAGTAAAAAAACTATCCTTTGACACTTTTCCTGCTTTTTATGTGTGCTGTACAATGCAACACGCATGCAAAGTAGGAAAAACTAGGAGAAATGAAAACATTTCTCTTTGTTACGCCTGCCTTGAGGACACATAAGATTATGTAGTAAATACCTGTCTACAAATTTTTGTAGATGTGAATTTGCATCAAAACCTAACGATGGTTGTGTCCACCTTGATGCGAAGTATCACAAAGCAGTGCATAGCGCAACTTTGCTCTACTTTAGGGAACTATCCAACGCAAGCCTTTGTTGTCAGGTTTGTATTCCAAAAGTAACACAAACCCAGTGTAATGTGCTAGTAAATCTGGGCCTAGAGAACAAAAGAATCTCTGTGACAGCAGTAGTGCACTGAACTATCTACATAAAAAATTAAAGGTGGCCAAGTCACTGAAAGTGTGTACTCCGGGGAACACAAGGAAAACAGTAGAGCATACTATATGAGGGGTAGGGGCCAACTCGGGCTTCTGGCTAAATGCTAATAAATAAGTCCTGTACCCTATTGCAGTGAGCCACGCGGTGGCAGAGCACCTCCCCAACATAAGATTGCAGTCAACCCGGGTCAAGTAGTTAGGTATATACCTGAGCGCCAGTGTTACGAAGGTGTGTGACGCAAACATGGGTGCCCTCTTGTAGGAGGGTTGCTTGGTACACACTCATTTAGGTGTAAGTGAAGCACCTTGCACAACCCAGGCAACCCTTATGGTGGTTTTAGTGGTTTTAGACAACCTTAGAAAACTCTCTAAGTGATAGCTGTGGAGAGCAGCCTTCAGGCTTAGTCCAGAAGAAGTGTTAAGCAGCTTGTTATACTAGATCTAATCATGTAGTGTAGGTTACACAAAAAAGAAGCACACAGTGTAGTTATAAAAATATGTCTATTTATAACACAACACTCACTAACACATTGGTATATCTCCCAGCCGGAGATATCAACACAAATACACAACAATACTTCAATTGCAACCGGTAAGTAAACACAATATGCAGTGGTCTCTATGGGGAGACCAAACCATATATTAAGAAAGTGGTATGCGAACTGCGTCCGAAGTCGGGACTTGAACTAGGAGACACAGAAGAGATGGGGACACAAGGAACTACCCAAGTTTAATACCCCGGAACCCCATGGAGGCTGAGGCAGAGTGGGAATACAGCTGTGTACTCAATAGAAGTCAAAGGGAAAGTCACAGTCACAATTTATAAGAAGAAGGGCCCTTTCCAGTGGACCCTGAAGATACCCGTGGAAGACAGAAGGTAGGAGAGTGACCCCACCCGTGGATACCCCAGGAACCAGGATACCTACACCAGGGAAGCCAGGTGCAAAGGTGCGAAGAGACGTCGGGAACCTCCGTTGACCACAATTGAGGACTTCAGTAAAGATGCCGCTGGCGAAGAAGGTGCAAGAGTCCGGTGGAATCCAAGGGTGGATTCTTGATGAGAAGAACCGGAAAGCAGAAGGGACAGTGTGTATGCCACTCGGAGGTGACCAGGAAGTACGGAAGAGCAATGACCACCGATGATGAATGATGCAGGAGTGATGGCGATGACCTTGTCACTGCAGCTGTGAGTAACAGGCGTGGCTGAGAAATACCAGGAGCCGTTTACGAGCTGTCCCACATCAGAAGTCGAGAAACAGGGGGTTGGTGTCTGGCAGGAGCACCAACAAGCCTTGGCAGCAGCAACAGACATGAAGTAACGATGAAGGAGCGACTTGGGTTCAGTAAGGTCCAAGGGACTCACCAAGTGCAAGAGTCAGAACAGGCCCTGAGCAAGCAGGGGAGCCCACTGAAGCAGGAGAAGACCCTTAAGAGGACCCACAGGCTGAAGGCACAGGAGTCGCAAGGGGACCTCGAGCAGCTCACCAAAAATGAAGACCCACGTACAGAGGAGACAGTGAGGATGAAGACTTGGCAGGAAGAGATGCTGGAGTTTCTTGTAGCCCAAAGAGCTCTGGAGTGCAGAGTCAACAAGCCTTGGCAACGACAAGTTGATGCAGTGCACAGGGGTTTGGTCCCAGCAGTTCCGACGAGGGATACTAGCCTCAAAATTGCAGAGAGGACAGGTCAGGCCTTGAGGGAGTTGCAGAACCACCACCTGTGTTGCTGAGCCTTTCGAAGTCCATGGTACATCAGGATCAGCAGACCAGTCAGCTTCATTACAGTGCCTGCAGATGCAGGGGAGTGACTCCTTCAGTCGAAGCGAGATTACTTCGGGTGTCCTTGATGACCACAGGCATGTTGAAGATCCTGGAAGAAGCACAGACACAGACGACAAAGATGACCAGGAATAGCAAGACCAGGAGCAGCGGGAGTCTTCCTTGATGCAGTCTCGGTTCCAAGCGAAGTCCAAGTGACGGGCGAAGAGTGACATGATTTCAGTCTTGTCCCATGATGAATCTGAGGACTCACCCACAGGTAAGCCCTTTTATATGCTAGGAAAGGCGTTATGACGACTCAGGGGTCCCTCACAGAGGAGGGGCTGGACAGAGCAGATGATACTCCTATGTCCTTTGTTCAGTTTCGTGCAAGAGCGGGAGCCAAGGGCTCCCAGAACTGGTTCTAACTAGAGTATGCAAGGAGGGCACTAAATGTGCCCTTCAAAGCAGACTGGTGGCACCCCAGCTCAATACACTAAGTCCTGTCTGGGGAGGTGGTCACAGCTCCCTGCGACAGGAAACCTATTGTTCTACCTTCCCCTGCTCGAGCTTGGCTCAGCAGCAGGAGGGCAGAATTGTGTGTGTGGTCGGCAGCAGCACTAGCTTGCTGTCAGACCCTGAACTGGGAGTACAGGGGGGTACCCCAAGGTACCCCTCCCAGTACATGAGATCATAATACCAACACTGAAATCGGTGTACAAGGGTACACCATGAGCCAATTGTGGAGGTACCAAAGTACTTACCATAGCAAATTTAGGGAGGAAGCACAGTGACTGGGGTCCTGATAAGCAGGATCCCGGCCAGATGAGTCACAAAAACATACTGAGACCAGCAAAAAGTGGGGGTAACAATGAAAGCACATCCTACTTTCCTACACCTCCTGACTGTCCTGGAGCATAGAGTCCACAGATGGTTGAGGTTCCTGATGTCCCTAATTGGGTGCATAGTGATCAGTAAAATGATCATGCTACCTAGAGTGCTTTATATCCTACAGCATATGCAGATGAGCAATACAAGAGGCATGCTTCTGTAGGCTGGATAGCTTGCTCAGACAGTTCTAGTGGGTCACTGGCAGGGCCAGAATCAGCTTAGATGAATTGAAGCTCCCATGGGATGGAGTGGTACAACAGGCACTAAACTTTAGAGCATATTATTGGGCCTCTCGGCTGCTCCATGTTGTTTCTTGGTTTGAGGAGGAGAGAGCAAATCCAGTGGTGCAACTTCTGAGATGCCTCCTGCATCCCACAGATCAGCTGGCACTCCCCTTGGTGGCCCAGAAGAAGAGGGGTACCCTGCCGCCGCAGAACCTGTCGATGATGGAGGTTTGGGAATTGGGGTCCAGTGGGGAGGGTGGCATCTACATACATACATACATACATACATATACATATATATATATATATAAATGAGCCTTTTGCAACAGGTGGGGGTAGCTAGTAGGTGCTTTTTGGCATATGCTGGTTTCGTGGCGGCACTGTGACAGGCATGGCTGGAATTTTCACAGGACCCGTATACCCATGTCTTGAACCAGACACTGCCAACATGGCTGGCAGTGTGAAACTAGTATCACAGCTTTATACACTGCTGCTTCGCGGACGATTGCCCACATCACTGCACTCATAACACTGTGGAATAGAGGCACGAGAGAGAAACTAGGGGACCATGAATGGGGGAACATTATAGGCAATTGCAGACAGATCACGCGTAGAGCTTGGTTGAAATTAATCCACTACAAATGTGTACACAGAGATTATGTCACGGCGCAATGGCTACACAAACTAGATTATTCTGAATCCGAGATATGCCCAAAATGCACGTCAACAGTTGGCACATACATTCACATGTGGTGGGAGTGCCTGGGAATACAGGAATATTGGAATGAGGTGATCACTCCACTGTGTGACCTCACTGGGCTGCTGCTGCGGTGCACAGTGCAGGTGTGTTTACTGGGTTTGGTGCCCCCTCTCCAGAAACACTAAAGTCATGGGCAAAATGGATGAGCTGGGTCTGGTTGTGACAAACAAATGTATGGCATTAAAGTTGATCACAAATTGACTTCCTACTAAGCGGCGATGGGTGCGGGAACTAGCCCGATGGGTGCTGGCAGAGTGTGGATTGCGCCACAGATTGATTTATAGGAACCCTGGCAGTGGAGGAACGTGATGGGGTAACTGACCCACAACAGGATGTTGAATAGACTCTTAGAGGGCTGTATGAAGACTTTTTGATATGCAAAGACTATGTAACAATGATTCTGTAAATCTATGGTGGTATTTGCAGTACCAGTGTCGGACTTTAATTTGAACAATGCTGACTGTGAGCTTAACTGGAGGGTGGGGATGTGTTATAAGAGGGATGGTATTTCTTATTGTTGAAACAATAAAGAGATTTTAAGGAAAAAAACAACATATACATATATAAATATATATATGTTTTCCCTTAAAATCTCCATATATATATATATATATATATATATATATATATATATATATATATATATATATACACACACACACACACTCTCTCTCTCTCTCTCTCTCTCGCTCTCTCTCTCTCTCTTCCTCACCCCTCACTCCCCTTTCCCCTCCCCCCAGTAGAAGGCTAGGTGCTGAAACGCGTAGACCGTCCATCTGTTTTTTGCACTGATGGCGTTTCAAAATTAAATAAAAATGAAGTGAAAACGTACCTGAGTCTGTAGTGCTGCGTGTCCTCGTCGGATATATATGCACACAGGGTCCTATCAAGCCCAAAAATCCAATCAAGCCCAAAAATTGCACTCCTGCCAGTTGGGTTTTTTCCCACACAAATGGGAAAATGTCACCCATTTGTGCAGGAAATAGCTCAATCTGGCAAAATGTCTGAGTTTATTGAATGCAACTTAAATCCTGATATTTTACATTTCCAATACATATATACATTCCAGGTATTTGTGTATGTGTCTATTTAATATAGCTTATTATAATATATCATATATGCCTTCCATGTACCTATGTATCTATATATGTGTTACTTTACTCCTGCTGTACAAATAAAAAAATAAAAAAATAAAAATGAATAATAATTGAGCCTCTCCAATGCACTACCCTATATCTCACCGTATACTTCTCTCAATATATCGCCTGCCACAACTCTGACTCATCCCAAACCTCATTCTACTACTATAATCTCCAAATAACTCCTCCCTCCTATGTCACTCCTTGTATCACCTCAAACCTCATTTTACTATTCAGATCTCCCAAACAACCCCTTATATACCCTTTCAGCACGCATGCGTCCTTAGACTCATCCGAGACCTCATTTCTTTCCCTAGTCCACCTCTAGAGACTCTTGCCCCCTCCATCTCTTCTTTACTCATCCCAAACTTCCTCCTCCTACTATGATCTCCCAAAAAATACTTTCTATGCCCTTTCCTCTTCTATCCCTCCACTATCCTTTTCAATCCATCTAACAGACTTATATGTCCACCGCTCAATCTAATTAATATTTCCCTATATTAATTCACCAATAATCCCTTTTGGGTTCCGGAGTAGCGTGCTACTCGTCGAAAAGCACTTCGACACCTCATCAGGGGTAATAAGTGATATATAAATGCAATTACAATACTGGCAACAGCTTCAGAAGCCTATATTTCCCTTCTGTAGGAGGGTCAAGTTCAGAGGTACTCCGCTCTAAACCCCACCCCATCCATGTTTGGGCAGGTGGTAATGGGATCAAAGCCCCACTATATTCTGTGAGCGTCCCTTCAAGGCCCTGCTCACTCTCACACAATAAATGTATTTTCAAAGCTGGCAGGTGTTTACCTATTCCTTGTTTTTTGCCTTCAGCTGCGACCTCACTGTAGCTCCTTCTGCAGTGCAAAATGACTACTATTCAACAATTTCTTAAAATGCTTAGGAGATGTTTAACTTTCCCCAAAACATTTTGCTCCGCTGATGTACCTTGGGTTGAGTCCAACCTTTTTCAAACTCATTGGTTTGCTCCATTCCCAGCCTGTGGTCTGCTTGCGGGCAAACGGTAACACCTCAGTCTCTTTTGCAGTAACAAGGAGCACCCGTCGGGACTGGCATTTACCCCCGCAGAATCTTTGTATCACTGCATGCAGATGATGTTACCTTATATGTTGGAGCCCTGCATGTAGATCTAAATCTCCTCAGAGAATTCACAAGATTCAGCGGGATGTTGGAGATTGACATTAACTGTTCAAAATCGATTGTCTTTCTCCTGACTGACGAGATGCCCCCAGCTGCTTCGGAGTTTCCACTTGTCTGTGCGGACAGTCCCGTCAAGTATCTTGCGGTGTGGCTCAGCAGAAACAGAGACGAACTGTGGAGATTCAGTTATAGGTTACTGCAATGGTTAGGTGGGTCTGAGCTCCACACTACAGTGGTCAGGGCCCACAATTAGTGGTGGCATGTGCCTCACAAATGATTGCACCCAAGAGCCATTGGGAATGCTATAGCTAAAGTTGCAGACGGAGGTCTGTGCCTTCTTATTCAATGTCGTTAGAGTAATGATTTCCAAGACTCATGTTTTTTTGTTGACAAAAGTTGTCCTTTTTAATGGTTTATTCCAAGTGTGATATCATACATGAAAAACAGCGACACATGTTTCGCCCGGTGGCAAGTTGGCTGAGGGCTTTCTCAAGGTGTGAGTCGAATCGTGAAGTAGTCTCTGCAGTCTCCGGAACAGAGATACAGTTATGACAGTCTGCTTACATAGCTGAATGATAGAGTTTAGGGCTGAAAGCAACTTCCCTTTTCCCTGATTGGCTGTTTAGCCATAGCGAAAATAGTTATACTCCCTAAATTTCTATACCTTTTTATTAATCTGCCAATCCCCCTACCCCTCCACTATCAGTGTCAGATCAGAGCGCATCTTATCTCCTTAGCCTTGGCAGATGGTCAGCTGTGTATTGCCAGGGAGATCATGACACTTCCCGTTTGAACAACGTGGCTTGGGCACTCCTCACGTGGACCTGTACTATCTTAGTGCCCAAGCCCAGTTCGCTATTGGCTTTTTCACACCCAGCTCCTGACTTCGACAGCTCCTGAATATGACCACGTGGCGCGCTGCCCTCTTCGGATGGCAATATTCCTGCCTCCTAGGCTTCTGTGTGCACAGATTTACATTGTGGCATGTACAGTATGGGCATGGGGCCAGCTTTGGCTTAGGACCCATGCTGAGAACCTCTTCTCTGTATCCGTACCACTCCTTGGCTATTCCCTGTACCCTATTACGAGTGACTCTGGCACATGTGCTGCTAGACTGTGCTAGATACATCTCACATCCATGGGCACTCTTTACCCTGATGGCACCTTTCTCACACCGCAGACAGCTTTACAAGGTAATGACACTACCTTATTGGGATATACAGGTTATTGAATCACGCACTCCTAATATTCAAATTGCTCTGTGTGTTTGCTTGTTATTATGTTCGTGGGCATGCGCCAAGGTATCGTCCTCTAAACCTGGGCGTGTCCAAATGATTGCGGTTGCACCTCCCCACTGGGAAGTGTCCCTCAATGCGCACAGCTAGAGATGATCAATTTCACTCAAGTATTCCAAAGTAATCCAAAGTTGTAATTAATGCTTCTTTTTAATATATTGTGCAATAGTTTCTGCTCATTAATTTCATGAGATCATTGTGTTGTTAAAATAAATACATTAATGGCTATCCATGTTGTTCATAACACATTAATGTTAGCACCAATGCATTTCGGGCAGTGGATACCACCCTTCTTCAGGGGGTCAATTCCTAGAGGAACAAGAGAGACGAAATGAGACGACGAAGTTCCTACATGTAATAAATGACTAGGTGAATTTTTATGAAAGCAAACGGGTGTGCAAACAGTCCAATCCAAGGTGGCTAGTGAAGTGAAAAGTACGTGTTGAAGCTGCCAAGTTAACGATCGCACAAAAGGGTGTACAAACGTTTGGTAAAATCCTAAATTTCAAACGTGGTGAAACAAATACGGTAAAAAAATACGTGCTAAAACCATTAGTAGGTGAAACCAGCGGGTGCCCAAATCAGCCAAAACCATATCGTGAACATAATATATAAATCCAGGAAACGTACCGAAGTGTCCGAGGATACAACATGCTGCAGATTTTACTTTAGTGCAATGGAGTATAGACAACAAAACATGTCCATAGAAAGTGTGTTCACCGGTGTTAAAAACAACTTGAAAGTACGTCTAAAGATGAAAGATAATGATCTGTATATAACATTGTTAGGGTGACAAAGAGTTACCTGAGTTGCGTTAAGTTTTCTCGCACTCGAACGAAGGCTAAGCTAAATCCGAGGCGCCGGGTGATTGACGCCATAAGTGCCCGTGATAATAGAAAGTAAAAAGGGGTGCAACTGCGGTGAAAGTAAAATGGATGAAAAGTAAAAGAGTACCAATCTCCCAAAATGATTGCCATCTTTAAATTGAAGAAAAGTGCAGAGTAGAGATATGCTGTATGTTGAAAAAGCCAAATGTACGTATTCAGAGAAATTAAAACATCATGTATGTTACAATAATCACTCCAAGATACGAAAAGAAAATTTGCGGATAAATACTGAACTTGAAATTAAAATGGATTAGAAATGCAAGAATAATTAGTAACCAAAGGGGTTTAGAAAAAGAAGCAAAAGAAAAATTAAGAATAGTACAAATACAGTATGTCAATAAAGAATGTCCAATGTACATATCAAAATAGGTTGGGATGATCACAGAAAGCAACTGTATTCAATACGGTCGTTGAGGCCATGAGGCATCAATGAGTTCATCTTTTTGATCCAAAAAGTTTCACGTTCCAATAGAAATTGGCGATTGTCTTTCCCTTCTTTAATATCGACGACTTCACACACTAGGAATCGCAATTGGCTGATGTTGTGATTGTAATTTGCAAAGTGTGAAGCAACGGTGGATTTCGGGTTTTCGTTTCTAATGTTGCTTTTGTGTTTGTTTAATCTAATCTTGATTTTTCTTTCAGTCTTTCCAATGTATACCAGCCCGCAAGGGCATTTTATTAGATACACTAGGTGTTTTTAGCCACATGTGGCTGTTGTGTAAAGTTTTATCTTGTAACCTTTAGTTGGATGGTTAGTGGTGTTCCCCCGATGATGTTATTGCAGTTCCCACAATTATGACATGGTATTGTACCTTTGTATGACGTAATCTATGCCCTTGGTCTTTGTACCCTGAGTAACTCCGCCAAATTCCTACTTCTTTCATACGCAAATAGAGGTTTGTCTGAAAAGATATTTTTGAAATCTGGTTCCACTTGAAGCATTGGCCAGTGCCTTAAGATGATTTTTTTGATGTTCCTACTCTCTGTGGAAAATTTAGTTACAATGACTGTTCTGGACGTTTCTGTGGATCTCTTTTGTGTAGTCAACAGCTCAGTGCGAGATACTAAAGCCACTTGATTATTGGCTTTGGTTAGGATATCTTTGGGGTAACCACGGTTGCGGAAACGATCCTCCATGTTAGATACATTTTCTGAAAGTAGTCCTTGATCCGACACAATTTGCTTAATCCTAAGCATTTGGGAGTACGGCAAATGTTGTTTGAGGGCATGTTGGTGGAAGCTGTTGAAATGCAACAGATTATTTCGGTCTGTGGCTTTTCTATATACAGTAGATTCAATCTTCTGGTCTTTGATGTAAATCAAGACATCCAAAAAACTTATCTTGGTATTGTCGATGTTACATGTGAATTTTAACCGTTCATTGACTAGGTTCAGTTGGCCGATAGTTTCAACCAGTAACTCCTTAGGACCTTGCCAAATCAAAAATATGTCATCTATGTACCGAAGATAGGTAACTAGATGTTCTTTCCATGTCGTGTTGTTCAAGACATTGTCCAGTTCAAATTTGTGCATGAACAAATTTGCGTAGCTGGGGTCTGCACAGTTTCCCATGGATGTTCCTGTTAAGTGTAGAAAAAACTGATCGTTGTGAATAAAATAGCTGCGGTATAAAGTGAATTGGAGCAATTCCAACAAGAAGATTTTGAAGTCCTGATCAAGTTTGGCACGTAGAAGAAAAAATTCAGTTGCTTCAATACCCAGATCGTGGGGCATCGAAGTGTACAAGGCTGTCACATCTATGGTACATAAAAACATTTCCTCATTCCACTCAATTGCTAGACTCTGAATTTTTGTCAAAAATTCCCTGGTGTCCTTGATATACGTGGACATTTTTTGTACGAAATCCTGTTGATGTCTATCTAAATATTTGCCTACCGGCTCATGAATTGATCCTCGTGTTGAGACAATGGGTCTCATTGGTGGCTTAAATAAGTCTTTGTGGATTTTGGGTAGCATTCGTGATCGCTTTGTCAATTATTTCTTTGAGTTCACGTTGAAACATTTCAGTGGGATTGTGTCCAAATATTAGGTATGTAGTTGGGTCATGTACATGTTCATCAATCTTTTGGTTATAATAGGATGTGTCCATTATGACCAATGCTCCTCCCTTGTCTGCTTTAACACACACAATGTTGGTGTTGTTAACTAGTTGTTGTGAGATACTCCTGTCCTTCATGGTGAGGTTAGAATGTTTGCATTTGTTGTTTTTAAATAGACTTTGTAGGTCATTCTTAAATAAGGTCTCAAACATGTCCAATACCCTGTGGCTGATAGGTGCCATATATGTGCTCTTCTGTTTCAACCCTTTCAAAGTGTTTTCTGTTTTTTCGCAAGGTTCTGTGATAACATTATCAAAAAAATGTCACAGTCGTAAAGAGTGCATACATTTATATAAACTTACTTCGGTCTCTAAGATGTTGGATTTGTATGTTGGTACAAACGATGTTCCTTTTTGTTAAACCGCAATTTCTTGTTGGTTCAAATGGGTTGACGAGATATTGATCACTAGATTGTCTGTGTCATTGGCTTTTTCTGACTCCTGGTTACTCATTTTTCCATTGGAAAATCGGATGTTGTTCCTCCTCTTGCTCCCCCTGGTTCGTCGTTGCCTAAATGTCCCATTCCTAAATAAGGAACCACAGAAGAGATTGTCGTGGTTGAGGTAGATGCTGTTGATGTCATATCCAAGCTAGGGTGTTCCTTTTGACTGAGGGGTCTACGACTTTGTTTGTTGATTTCAGAATCGTTGCTAGCGGGTGATGTATCGGTTTCAGATGATTTATTCGACGGCCTAGTATACGCCAGAAGGAGACAGAATCACATCATCAGCCAATTGCGATTCCTAGTGTGTGAAGTCGTCGATATTAAAGAAGGGAGAGACAATTTAAAATTTCTATGGCAACGTGAAACTTTTTGGATCAAAAAGGTGAACTCAATGGTGCCTCTCGGCCTTAACAACGTATTGAATACAGTTGTTATCTGTGATCATCCCAACCTATTTTGTACATTGGACATTCTATATTGACATACTGTATTTTTACTATACTTAATTCTTCTTTTGCTTCTTTTTCTTAACCCCTTTGGTTACTCATTTTTCTTGCATTTCAAATTCATTTTAATTTCAAGTTCAGTATTTATCCGCTAAATTGTTTTTCGTATCTTGGAGTGATTATTGTAACATGCATGATGTTTTAATTTATCTGAACATGTACATTTGGCTTTTTCGACATACAGCATATCTCTACTCTGCACTTTTCTTCCATTTAAAGATGGCGACCATTTTGGGGGATTGGTACTCTTTTACTTTTCATCCGTTTTACTTTCAGCGCAGTTGCACCCCTTTTCACTTTCTATTATCAATGGCACTTATTGTGTCAATCACCTGGAGCCTCGGATTGAGCTTAACCTTCGTTCAAGTGCGGAAAACTAAACGCAACTCAGGTAACTCTTTGTCATGCTAACAATGTTATATACATATCATTATCTTTAGACCACTTACAAGTTGTTTTTAACACCAGTGAACGCACTTTCTATGGACACGTTTTGTTGGCTATAGTCCGTTGCAATAAAGTTAAATCTGCAGCATGTTGTTTCCTCGGACACTTCTGTATGTTTCTTGGATTTATATATTATGTTCACGATATGGTTTTGGCTGATTTGGGCACCCGCTGGTTTCACCTACTAATGGTTTTAGCACATATTTTTTTACCGTATTTGTTTCACCACGTTTGAAATTTAGGATTTTACCAGATCGTTTGTACACCTGTAGGATTCCATGTAATAAAACCAGGATCAAATTGTAGATGAAGAAAAGTAGAAGTTTATTCCACAGAAGAAGATCCCATCCAACAGTCAATGAGGCTTTCCTGCAACTGGTAACTTACAGAACTTCCCCACATACAACCTTCCATGACATAGAAGAGATTCTAAGACATCACCTAGCAACTAAGTCCAATGTGAAATGCCACACATCTCCCTCCCTTGAAAGAAACATTCATTTAATTTACTATTAACATAGTTTCTATACACATGAAATTTAAACAATAACGTTAATAAAATCACTCAGATAGCTCATGAAATTTAAACAATAACGTTAATAAAATCACTCAGATAGCTTGGTCTTTTCCCCACTCTGGAAGATGTCCTAGGACAATTTAAATCCTCTCCCTCTTCCCCTTTAGGTTGATGAAGAGAAAAACCACCTTTAGAGGACACCTCACTCTTTCTCTGTTCAGACACCCCACTGCACACAACTACTCTACTTAAATTCCAAATCCGATGGTCCTGCGTTTGAATAGCATTGGTAAAAATTTTGATTACCTTGATTGGTTCCATGAATTTACACGAAGAACTACCCAACACACCAGGACGTTTAATTCTGACCCAATCACCTACATTCACTTTAGTTTTCCTAACAGCATGTTTGGCATCAAAATACGCCTTTCTCATTTTAGCTTTTTCTTCTTCAACTTTTGCCATCTGCCCACTATCACACACTCCCTCCTTCCCTTTTGATAAACCATACTTGTTAACCCAATACGGTTCAACACATGTATTAGGGACTCTACCCCTAAACAACAGGAAAGGAGTTTTACCAGTGGTAGCATGTGGAGTCAATCTGTATTCCTCAACCTTGCTAACGACCTCTTTTTTCCAATCAATCCCCACTCCTTTAGCCAAATTGATGGTTTCTTTAATTACTTTGTTGAATCTTTCCACCATTCCATTGGCTTCAGGATGATAAAGAGCAGAAGTTTTGTGGAGAATCCCTCTAGACGATAAAAATTGCTCCATTTCCCTGGAAACCAGTTGAACACCATTGTCAGACAAAATTGACGATGGCAACCCTTCCCTAGCAAATAAATTCTTAAAACATTCAATCACATTGCCAGTGTTTATGGTTGACAGAAAACAAACCTCAGGCCATCTCGAGAACATGTCAATAATCACCAGTATGAATACTTGAGAGCCCTTACCTTGTATGGGCCCAACAATATCCACAGCAATCTCTTCCCATGGACCACTAGGACGTTTCCTCAAAACCATAGGTTGTATATGAGTAATCTTATTCTTGTCACTGATGGCACAAGGAACACAGTCCCTTATAACTCTTTCAATCATCTTGTCCATTCCAGGCCACCAATACGACATGCGAAGTCTTCCTTTACTCTTAGACAAACCTGAGTGAGCCATATGTACTAAATCAATCAACTCCTTCCTGAGACTGGTAGGAGGAAACAATCTGGTCCCACGAAACAACAACTTATTATCAACAGACAATTCATTGCGAACAGCCCAAAACACCTTAGTACCTTCTGATCCATCTTTACTAGAATTCCAACCTTTTTTAAATAAAGACATCACCTCAACCAGGGTTGCATCACTCTCCAATTCCTTCAACCACCTCTCCTCAGAAATGATGTCATGGTCCACCATACAAACAATTTCATCCTCCTCATCATCATGCAAACTTTCTTCCTGTTCACCACAACCAGGTACCAAACGTGACAGAACATCAGCAACGCCATTTTCAACTCCAGGAATATATTTTATCCCAAAGTTATACTCCTGCAAACCAATTATCCATTTGGTTATTCTTCCAGAAACTAAATCCAATCCTTTCTTGCTAAAAATCTCAATTAAAGGTTTATGATCTGTCTGGACCTCAAACTCCAAACCCCACAAGAATTTCTTCAGTTTCCTTATTGCCCAAAAAACAGCTAAAGCCTCCCTTTCCACCACAGAATATCTCATCTCTGGATCCCTGAGACTTCTGGACAAGAACATAATAGTTCTTATACCATCAGGACCACTTTGTTTTAATACAGCTCCAAGCCCCTTCTCGCTAGCATCAGTTACAAGGATTGATCTACTCGTTGGATTAAAACTTCTTAACGAGGGAGCCTGACTGAGCTTCCTCTTGATGGCCACAAATTCTTCTTCACACCGATCTGACCAAACAAACTCCTCACCTTTACGCAACAGTTGTCTCATGTTTACTGTTGCTACTGCAAATCCCACCACAAATTTTGCATAATATTCTATCATCCCTAAAAATTTCATTAATTCCGTTTTATCAGTTGGAGAACACATTTTCATTATGGTATCAACTAACTCAGGCTTAGGTTTTACTCCCTCCCCTGAAATACTGTGACCAAGATAATTGATGGTGTTAGATTTAAATTTACACTTTTCTCCCTTGACTGTTAAGTTATGTTTGCACAAACTCTTCAGAACCGATTTTAGTCTAATATCATGCTCTGCATCATCTTTAGCAAACACTAAAATATCGTCCTGGTATACACATACCCCTGGAAGACCATTTAACACTTTTTCCATTACACGTTGGAACACCGAAGAAGCCGATACCAAGCCAAACGGCATTCTCTTGAACCTAAATGTACCAAAGGGTGTGATGAAGGATGTATAATCTCGGGACGACTCTTCTAGTTCTATTTGATGGTACGCAGAAGTGAGATCTATCGTGCTAAATACCTGCGCACCATCAAGAAGCGTCAACAACTCAGAAATGTTCGGCAATGGATATCTGTCCACTACCACAGACTTATTAAGCTGCCTCAAGTCTATGCATAAACGCAAACTACCGTTGGGCTTGCGTGCTGCAACGACTGGAGCCAACCATTCCGATCCCTCTATCTCCTCAATGATCCCACAACAACTCAATTTCTCTATTTCTTTCTTCATGTCATCTCTAACAGAAAATTGTACATTTCTTACTTTACAACATACAGGTACTGCATCACTTTTTAGTCGAATCTTAAGTTGGTATCCTTTCAGACAGCCTAGAGTTTCTTTGAACACGTTCACATGGCAGCTTCAACACGTATTTTTCACTTCACTAGCCATCTTGGCTTGGACTGTTTGCACACCCGTTTGCTTTCACGAAAATTCACTTGGCTGCTTCAACATGTATTTTTCACCGCACTAGCCACCTTGGCTTGAACTGTTTGCACACCCGTTTGCCTTCATAAAAATTCACCTAGTCATTTATTACATGTCGGAACTTCGTTGTCTCGTCTCTCTAGGAATTTACCCCTTAAGAATGGCGGTATCCACTGCTCAAAATGCATTGGGGCTAACATTAATGTGTTATAAACAACGTGGATAGCCATTAATGGATTTATGTTAACAACGCAATGATCTCATGAAATTAATGAGCAGAAACTATTGCAGAATATATTAAAAAAGAAGCCTTGATTGCAACTTTGGATTACTTTGATCATCTCTAGCTGTGCGCATTGAGGAACACCTCCCAGTGGGGAGGTGCAAAGGCAAACTACCTTATTGGACACATTTACATACCAACAACTGCGCTCTGCGACCAGGGCAATCCATGCCTCATTTTCAAATGCCCTGACCACATACCAGGTTTCTGAACCCTCCATCTCCCCGCAAGCTCGTTAGGAGATAAGAAACTGGTATGCAGATCTTGGCGCCTGCACGTACCCCTTCAAGCAAAAGAGCTTAGGATGCTGACATTACACCCCCTTTCGCTGATGCACAGTGGTGCTATTGCTGTGCCCAAGTGCGTGTGCTCTCCCTTAATTATCATCTTGTCTCATTCACTTCGAATGTATTCACTGGCTATATCACACCCCTGTGAGACTGTTTAAAATGGGCCTAAGTACAGACACACTATGTGCATGCTCTTGCTGTTCCTTCCCAACTGCTGGCTTTCTACACCTCACCTGGGACTGCCCAGAAATCTCTGGCTATTGGAATGAAATCTTAAGCATGCTTGATGATATCACGGGGCAACCCATTGAGAGCTCCCCCTGAGTTGCGCTGCTGGGATATGTGCAGGACAGTGTCGGATTGGTAAGGCGGGCACTCGGGGAAATGGCCGAAGGGCTGGTAGCCGAGTTCTAGCTGTGGGCTGCTTTTTTGGGCAGCATGGGGGCTTGCAGTCCTGTTAGAGTGCCGCCTGCGGCCCGGTGGGTGCCTGAGTGGCCTTCCTAGAGGCAGATGGGCGGAGGTATCACTCTCTTTCTCTCGCTGGGCTGTCCCATTAATGTATGCTGATTGAGCAGGGCAGGGAGCCTGAGTAGAAGTGGTCTCACTTGCCTTCATCTTTAAACAGATTTTATTGGGTTTTAAGCAGGCATACAGTAATGAGATGCTGAATACAGTTACAATAGTTGAAAAGCACAAAAAAACCAAAAAAAGAGAGAGGTGAAAACTTTTGTCACGGTTGCTCATTACTCCGAGATGTGGAATGAAATAAAAAAAGAAAGATTTCAATGGTCCGATGCCCAATCCCGGCAACCCCTTGCATGGTAACAGCATAATACATTTATTTAATAAACCACAAAGTTTGCTTCTGTCAGTCCTTGTGTTCTCTGTTCAACTCTAGCCCTCCCACAACTAGCCCCCTTCTCGCACCTCCCCCAAGCGTGTTGCTTGTAATCAGTCCGTATCTTTGCACACTCAGGTTGCCCTATGGTTGATCCGTCTCCCGCCCTTGTGGGACTGTGCCGCTAAACACTGGGTTGAGGGCAATTGAGGTAGTGCACCCGGACTAATGTGTTGCAAATAACTGAATTCTGTGTTGGTGTGTGGGGGTTAGTCGCCGTTGTCAGGGGCCTCCTCTAACAGGCTGTCCTCCCTTTCCTCATTCGAGTGTTTTAGGAACTCCACCAATGCTATCCATGCCCTGGCTGTTTCCAAGGTTTTCTCGCTCCCCATCCTTTTTGCTATTTGCATTCTGACTGCTCCCTCGCATTCTGACCATTTTTCAAATTCTCTCATCCATCTGGTTATATTAGGGCTTCCCCTCGCCTTCCAGTGACTAGTGATATCCCTTTTAGCCAGTGCCCTTGTTCCTGGCTGTGTGGGGGAACCAGTGCAGCAGACAAAAACCTGGAGATGCTACAACCTACCTATCTGTCACATTCGCCAAGACTGTGGTCACCCCTTCCCAGAAGCTGCCCAGGTTTGGACAATCCCAAAACATAAGCAGAAATTCTGCTCCCTCCAAATTGCAGCAGGGCTAGCGGCCGATTGTGTGTCAAAGTAATCATTAATATTGCCCGGGATGAGATACGCCCTGTGCAAGACATAGAAGTGTACTAGTTGGAATCTAGCGTTCCTGGTGCTTTTCCAGGCTCTCTCCACTAGCTCTTCCCTGAGTTTTTTGGAAATAGCCTCGCCCAGATCTGCCTCCCATTTGAGACGCAACTCAGTCAGGGGTTCTTGTATTTCATGTGTTATGCGTCTGTAGAGACAAGGGAGCGCCTTAAAGATTCCTACTGCTGTCACTACGTATTGACAGACTGCTGACGTCTGGGGTTCTGAGTCCCTCCCACCTGTGTTTTCGTATGGCTGCCGTGAGAGCTGGGTGTAGGAGAAAATCTTCACCTGGCAGGTCGTTCCTCTCCCGGATATCATTAAATGGGAGCATTCCACTCTCTTCGTAGTGATCTCCTATGGTGGATATTTCTACTTCCCCCCCCAGGTCTCTAATCTACGCCAATTCCCCACATGGGGCAGAGCCTCACATATAGTCAGTGGGATGTCAGGTGCGTAGGGGCACTGAATCCACGCTCCTCGCAGGGCCCAATTCCAGCATTTGCGCACTGTAAGTAAGTCAAATGATACTGGATGATCCCGTATGGGGAGCCTCAACAGTATCCGCGATAGAAGCCGCAGACTCGGGGCATTGTCTCTCTGGCAGTCCGTCCCCCTGAGTCGCCCCGACATCCACTTCGTAAACCACTGCACTGCAACTGTGCCGCAAGATAGTAGGCCTCGAAGTCAGGCACAGCCAAGTCTCCCTCCGCTCTGGGACGCATCAGGGTGCTGAGTGAAACCCTCCATCTCCCAGTCCCCCATCAGAATCCCGAGATCATGGTTTTGAGCTGGGTAAATAGTCGGGCCGGTATCCAAATTGGCAGTGTTCCAAAGTAGTGCAAAAGTCTTGGCAAGGTTACCATGGCTCAGCAGTGTGAACTAATCTGTGATTTGTTTTTTTTATCTAAGTGAAGTTAATAAAACATGCCCCCCACCCCCTTTATTTTCATAAAACTTTGCTGAAGCAGTGTTTTGCAAAAAGCCACATGTTGGCCAATTTATTTTTTTTGGGGTGGCCTGCGCCGATTTTTGGTCCCTAACTAACCCTGGTTTAGGAGGTGCTGCCGAGAAGCACAGATTGGCGGCGCTCACCGGCGTAGCTAGGTGGGGGCGGTCCAACCCAGGCGGCACTATTTTTGGGGCCGTGCCACGCGGCCGCCGCGCATGTGCATGGGTCCCAGAGCCATTAATCTTGTAGTGCGCGAAAGCGCTACCAATGATGGCTCTGGGAATCATTTTTGGCCAGCACCACCCCCCCCCCCCTCCCCCGGCGCTGAAAGTGCTGCAGTGACTTGTGCGTGCGCCACCACGCGCTCTCGAGTCTGGAGATTGCAGGTAGTGGTAATGGCTTCTGCGTCACACCATTCTCGCCACCATGGATTGATCGTTCTGCACTTGTATTTGCGTCAAGGTCTGATACCAATTGAGGTGTTTAATGTCCAGCATTTAAAAACAACATGCATTGTTTTATTTGGCAATAACTTTCTTTTAAACATTTTTGGTTTTTGGCTATTATATACATAAACTTAAACCTGTTTGTGGCAGAAAATGCATGTTTATTGTATTTTCGTTTTGATGAGATAGTTGTGTTTCAAGAAGCACAAAAATGACTTGCTTTTGCGCGTAGTCGCTAGGATTTTCACAGCGGCCCCTCTTTTATGCAGAGGGAAATTATGAGCACTTATGTTTCAAGGACTCAATGTTCTCTGTGTTCGGGTGCTTCATTTTTGATATTTTTCTTCTGAGCCTCTCTTTGTTGATCAAAAACTGGCTTCAGCTGGGCACACTCTGGGCAAACGGGGTCATCTGTCTGTGAAGCACGAAGTGGCAATAGAAAGTAATATCTCTGAGACTTACTGTTGTTTACTGGCAGCTCCAGAGAAGGCAAAACTGTGAACTGACCATGAATTAGAGAAGTAAGAGTTAGTTACCAAAAATTGTATTGTCAATGATAAAGGCACTGGGCAACCATGGCTCAGTATCCTCCCAAAGTAAGTCAGCTCAGAAGGTTCTGCACTTCCTTCATGTGTACAGATGTGTGAGATACATGGTTATCATCTTTTATAAGGACACTGGTATTGTCATGACTCTTTGGTGTCTTCTCTTGGGATGCTCCCAGCACATGCCGTCAGGGCTCTTTTATAAACCATGACCAGGCAGCTTCATGGTTTTAATGTGTACAGTTTTGTCAAACGTTGAAAGGTGGGTCTTGGAAATTAAATAGTTTTTCCCTTTTCCAAATGTATACATCAAACGTGTCCTGTAAGTGAGGTAGGTAAGATGGTTGAGAAAGATCAGGTTATGGAACATCTGGTTACTTGTGGATAGTGGTTGTATTTGTCAAAGCATGTTTTTGATGTTAGTCATCACCTGTGCATCACTTTAATTTGGAATGGTATATACCTAATTGATGCTATGCGGCAGACAAATTGGAAGTGCATAAAATCATACATTATTTTGTTCCAATTAAAATCACTCAGAATGTTTAATAATGAACATATACAGCCCGAGTCACACATGAACTAGTTAGTGATAAAATGCGTACGTTTCTAAAAGAGATATGAAAAGAATTAGCTGAAAAGATATGAAAAACCAAAGGAGACTTTTGCTCAAACCAGTCTTTTTGGCAGAGGGTGCACGCACATGAGCACAGGCATCCATTATTTGCTTTAGTAGCCGGTCCGCAGTGGCATTGGGGAGATAAGCCAAATGTGTGAACATTTTAAAACAGCAGGTCTCTCAATTAAAGACAACAGCACCCCTTTGGGAGCAAAGACAGACTAGGACATCGCTAGGACCAGTATAACAAATTCCTTGCCGACCATCCTGAGAGCTTTTATTGGTTTTAATGTTTATACTATCAATTTTATAGCTTTGTATTACAGTGTTGCTGTAAAATGCACTTTGAAACCCTGCCTGTCCTTCCCTTTTTTTCGAGATACGCTATTTGCAATGGTTTTTAGTAGCTAAATAATAAAGATTTGACTTTGATATGAAACACAATTATGCAAGGAACAAACTTGTAGAAGTACAAATATTGTGAAAACAGAGTGCATTTTTCATTTCAGAACTTAAAAAAAGAAACCTGGGAGTGTCCATCCTATGCAGCACGTTCAGTACGAATTATTTACATATGAATGTAAACTATCTATGTGGACACAACATCATATGATGTTCGTGGGACAAATTACTAGCTTGTAAGTAATTTTCGAAATAAGTGATTTTCTTCAAATCGTGCGAGGAATAAAAAGATACTTCAGTCACTTCCCATGAAGTGTGTAATCTGCTTGAACATTAAATGCTTGACGTACTGTTATATTTTCTTGTTACTTAAAATCTGGGCAGAATTACAATTATTATGACTGTTTGGGGCTACATTTTAAATCAAGTTGCATTTAAAAAAACATGCAGAAAACTGTGACCAATTTTGTAATTGAGGCTTGCCATATAACATCTGCAAACTGCTGAATAGATAACATTATATAATTAACTTTCTTTGTGTGGTACTTTCACATTAAAGCTTATTTCTGCCTAGACAGTGAGGCGAGTTTCCACTTATTTGTGTCTTGTTTGATCCAGAGACATATAGAAAAGGAAATAGTGTATTCTTGTAATATACTAAAAAGTTGCCAGTGTCCCACCACTGAAGGCAAGATATTGCATGTGGTCTGCATTGCGGTTTATCTAGAGATTTGTGAGCATTTGTAACACTCACAGTAACCTATCTGCTGTTTACACAACTCCCCAACTCTCTCTTGTGTCGCCACCCTTTGCTGTAGTACTCATGGCTCATCGATTTCCTCTCCCCCAGGCTTCATGGGGCAACAATTAACTCAAATCAACGACTACCTTGGGGACATCAAAAAATGTGAAAAATGATGTGTCCTTAGGTTTCAATACACACAATGCATTTCCTATCATATTTTTTATTATAAAACGATTCACCCTTAAAGATTCTTTTTAATATGGCAAATGCTGCATTTTAGCACATATTGGTCAAATCTAACTGTAATGTATAAACAAATCTACAAGGGTGCAGTCAGCATCTTTGGGGATTCTCGATTCGCAGTTGGACGAATGGTTGTGCTTTTCTGAGGGACTACACTCTTCTTCGTGTAACTTAAATTGTAAATAGCTGCAATTTGTCAATATAAAAATGGGAAAAGAATAATTGAACAGAGTGTACTCCTAATTATAAGGGCCCACCTACTCCCCCCATCACAAAATCTGGATTTCTTTAATCTGGGGTCATCAAAACCCCAAACATAATACTGTTCTATGCATGGAATCTCCTGCTATATATGTTTCTGCTAAAATAAAAATGATCTTTGCAAAGCCCTCGGCTGCTACTTGGAGCTGTGTCTGCGCTATATCAAATATTCAAAATCAATTTTTTTTTACCATCTTCCTCATAAAATATCACTGTCAATGAAAATATTTCTCTTTCTCACTCAAAAAGTTTATATTTAGGGTACCAAACTGTTGGTAGGCAACCTATCGGCTAAACGTTTGTTCAGTGACCAGCAGTGCACCACGTGCACATGAGGTCTCTGTATATATAGGCGATAGCTGTAGTTACACTGGATCGATTATGAGTAGCAATTCTCTCAGCATGCACAATATGTACATGGTGCACTGTCAAATGTGCACAGTATGTAGGCAGGCCTCTATTTTATGCACATTGGACACCCTCTACATATAAGCAGGATGTATCCCTCAGACATATTAAAAGTGCATAGCCTCTTGCATACGCACGGCATATAGACCTGCCGACTGTGCCTATAATCAAGTTGGGCCTCTGCTAAAGTACCCAACTTCTCCAAATCATGAAACCACTAAGGACCTTATTCTGAGTTCTCCATTACCTCTGCAGGGAGATAACAGGGATGGAATTTACAATACAGACTGGTATCTCCCCTGAGTGTTCCCCTTGGAATGGAGAATAACATGCGAACCCAGTAATAACAGATCCAATTCTGCAAGTTTTTCTCTGCCTTAAAAGGAAAAAAAAACGGTCCACATCTGCAGACCTTTTCTATAACATCCTGCGCACTAGTGTGCATTGCAAAACAAGTGCTGCACTTAGTGTGCAGACAGTTTCATAATGTACTGGGCGCTAGCATGCATTTCAAAACTGGTTCTGCACTTAGGGAGAAGACAACTTCATAATGTCCTGCGCTAGTGACAAGCACCAGAAATGGATGGGCACACACATAGCAAGGGGTCACAACCCAGGCTGGAAGGTACTGAATGTGGTGATGAGGAATAAGGTTAAAAATACATGGTAACGGGATGGAATAATGGAGTATGTCTAGCGTTATGATGTAAAGCATGCCAAGAATGTCAGAACACAAAAGCAGTGTGCGATTTCTCTAAGTCACTAGGCCGTGTGTGAAATGAACTTCGATATATCAACAACAAGCTGGAGGTTTTTGGCGCGATAGAGCCAAGCTACACGGTTGACTTTATTGGGGGCTCCGGAGCAAATACGTCCTTTTTTCCGCAGCTCCCCCTCCCGCTATCGACCATGGGTGGCAATCTGAGGGATAGCCCCGGGCGCCAGAAGCTCTAGCTACTCCACTGGCGGCGCTCCTCCTTTTCCTTGCTAAGCACAGTCACAATGAGGTGGGGGCAACATCTACTGCCGCTTGCTACTGACTGGCGTAGAGATCCTGCCTATTGCCAGGAACAGCTCACAGCCTTCTGAGAACTCCTGCCCATACTCCCAACCTAAAGATATTTGGCTCCTCCTGGAGGTATTCCTGTGTGCCCATGCTGAGGCAGTGGAGAACGTGAGGACAGACGTTGGGACTCGGCCGGCACACCACTCGAATGATATGTGAACATAACCTGTCTTGAACCGCCCCCACACTATTAGGCCTTTGCGATACACTGTATGATATGAGGTGGGAATTACCGAAATCGCCAACTCAAATGCAAATATTGCCATGTGACTTGATGAGGGGATATTGTCTTCTCTTTGTCCTCTGTTTTTCTTTACTCTTGTTCATATACCTATGCAGTGGACTGCTGCGGTCGAGATCCCCTTGGCTGAAATGCAATATTGTAATGGTGTTACTTTTGTAATTGATTGTGGCTGTCTGCTGTAACCAGGTCTTTAAGTGGGATGCAAAAACTGGGGGGGCTCATAAAGGGGCCTGGCTCAAAACACGTAAGCTAAACATCTGTGTTTAACATAGTGTGCCGCCCGACTTGTATTTTGCTGTTACTGTCATTGCATACAGATATGATACAAGTGTAATGTAATGTAAATCGAAATTTATAAAGCGCTGACTGTCACTCCGCGAGGAGTATCCTGGCGCTAAGGAGTTTGAGGTGAGAGGGGGTCCTGAGCGTACTCATACTTGCTATGTTAGATCATTGTAAGACAGCAAGCATCAGGGGTATTATAAATCCATGTCTTCAGAGCCTTCCTGAATTGAATTTCTGTTGTTTGTAGTCTTAATTTGACTGGGAGGGCATTCCAGGCCTTGGTCCCTAGCGCGGCGACAGTTTTTCCACCTTTTGTTATCAGTTTAAAGGTGGGAGGTTTAATGAGGTTAGCTGTCGAAGAGCTAAGAGTCCTAGTAGTAATATAAGGGGAGAAACTTGCTGAGAGATACTTAGGTCTTGATTTAATCGTGGCCCTATAAGTGATTAGGAAGATTTTGAAAAGGATTCTCTTGTGAATCGGAAGCCAGTGTAAGGCTTTGAGAGCAGCAGATGCTGAAACTCTACGTGGGAGCCTCAGGACAAGCCGTACCGCTGCGTTTTGGACCACCTGCAATTTTTTTACTGTGGCTTTGTTGGCTCATGCAAAGAGGCTATTGCAGTAGTCTAGACGCAATAGAATCAGGGCCACTGCAATCGTTTTCTTTGCGTGGAGTGGAATCAGATCAAAGACTTTTTTTTTTGTGATCGGATAAGGCTGAAGCAGGACCCGGTGATTGCCGAAGCGTGCGGGATGAAGGAGAGCGCAGTATCGAACTGTACCCCTAAATTCTTAGCTAACTTAACCATATCTGGAGGGGAAGTAGTTCCCTCTGGCCACCACATATCTGGCGGAAAGGGTACATCTTTCCCAATGGGAAGGATTCCAGTCTTATCGGTGTTACATCTAAGGTGATTATCCCTCATCCACTGGATGACTTTAGAAAGGCAGCATTTGAAGTTTCATTCGGCGTCCGTATTGTTGTTATCGAGGGATACAATCATTTGAGTATCGTCTGCATAGGACGCTACTTCAATTCCGAAGGAGCTTATGAGGGAGATGAGCGGGGTCATGTAAATGTTGAACAACAGTGGGCTCAATGAAGAACCTTGTGGAACTCCTGTTGTTATACTTTTCTCAGTTGAAAGGAAGGTGCCAAGAGTCACTGCTTGTCTGCGGTTAGTAAGAAATGACTTAATCCAGTCCAGCGCAGTCCCTACGATTCCGGCGCGTTCGAGCCTCTTTAGAAGAATGTCATGCGAAATGGTATCGAACGCGGCCGACAAATCGAGTAAAATAAGCACTGCTTTCTTGCCTTTGTCTGCCAGCATTTTGAAAGCATCAGTGACTTCCAGAAGGGCTGATTCTGTTGAGTGCTTTGGGCGAAAACCTGATTGTTGTGGGTGCAGGATATTAGCAGTGTCAATGAACTTAGTAAGTTCCCTATGTACAAATTTTTCAGTAATTTTACCTAGTAAAGGGAGCAATGAAATGGGCCGGAGATTCGAGAGCACGGAGGGATCGATGCTTTGTTACTTTTTGAGAGGTTTTACCAGTGCCAGTTTCCACTCGTCTGGTACTATTCCCGTGCTTAATGAAGAATTAACTATTTGATTTATAACCGGGTTGACTATTTCAATGATTTTATGAAAAATTATGGGGGGGCTGGCATCTAATGGAGAACCAGATTTGCAGGATGTGATCGCCTCATAGGTCAGTTCTAAAGATACCGGCACAAAGGTTTTAATGCAGTGAACAGTGTCGAAGGCAGCTGATTCGGTGATATCATCCCAGTCTTGACTTGGAATGGTTAAAAAGTTCTTTTGGATATTAAGAATCTTTTCTTCAAAATAAGTTGAGATGTCATCGCACAAGGTTTGTGATGGGGCAAATCATTCTGCAGCGCTTCCGGGTTGGTAAAAGATTTTATGATTGAGAAAATAACTTTTTGATCTGAATTGGCCTCCATTATTCTCTTTGAGTAATACTCTTGTTTGGCAGTTCTGATCTGGAGATAGTAGAGTTTTCTGCTCTTCTTATAGGCTGTTCTATCTGCACTGTTATAGGATCTTCTCCATTTCCGCTCCTGTTTCTTATAATTGAGATGATTTAATGCTAATTCGGGCGTGAACCAGGGGGCCTTCTAAGTTTTTCATTTCTTAATCTTATCGTGTTTCTCTGGAGGCATTAGATCATTACAAACCATTGTAAGCCAGGAGTGTAGGAGGCGAGTGTCCCCCCCTGGATTTCCTATCAGTGCGGGCGTAAGTGCTTGTGCGTGGGCTGCCAGCTTCGGGTTATCAGCTAGTTGAGCCCATTTGCGTCTGAATTGAGGGTTAGGGGATAGTATAGCAGGGCGACTTTTCTGTGGGGCCCTGATTGTCAGTGGAATAAAGAAATGGTCTGATCATATCATCGGGAGCTGGGTGTCTACTGATAAGGCCATAAAGTTGGAGCAGACCCCGTCTAGAATATGACCCGCCGGATGTGTTCGGGCCTTCACCAGTTGGTGTAAAGTAAGTAACTGTACTTTGGAGAAAATTGTCAACTCCTGGTTCAGTTCTAGATTCTAGATGAAGGTTAAAGTCGCCTAGCAGTGTAAAATTAGCATATCTAAGCAAGAGGTGGCTTAAAGAATCTCAGAGTGAGTCTGTGAAGGCGGAGCTTTGGCCTGGCGAACGATAGACCAGCGCTCCCGAAAAGGATGTAAAGGCATTTAGGGAGATGCAGAAACCTAAGCTTTCAGCGCCCTTGATCGAGTCCAGGTCAAAGCTGGAGCAGTGTAATGAGTCATGTAGGATGATGGCCAGACCGCCACCTCTGCCATTCAGTCTGTCCTTCCTGTAGATTTTGTAGTCAGGTAGAAGCGTGACTGCAACATCGGGGTTTCACCAGTCTTTCAGCCATGATTCAGTAATAAACAGGAAGTCAAGTTGCTGGTCTAGGATTAAGTCTTTAACATCCTGACAATGTTTACTAGCATTGATTAGGCCTCCTTTAATTTGTGTTTTTTGTACCGTGGTTGGTAGGCCTGTCCTGTTTATAAGTATGGGAGTGCCCCAATGAAATCCGTTCTGTAGCTATAGCAGGACCAGTCCCCCCAGAGTTTATCCGGTGCAATCCGGCACTTACAGCGCCCCTTAGGGTTCAAATATTTCAATGCCTCAGGGCTGTAAATAAACTCAGGGTCAATTCGGCAGTAATTTCTGCCCCTGTCGCCTCCTTGGCGCAGACGGGCGCAGACGGGCTTGCCTTTTGGCGCGCCGGCGGCACGCCCGCTGTGCACGTCCGGCCTAGCATGAAACTAAATAGCTGGCCGAGCGCGGGAAGAGCCGAGGTTCCGGTCTCACTACAGGAAGTAACATCATACCTACAATAAGTCAGGATTACTTGGCTTTGTCAATGGTTGTTAGTTACATAAGATAAACAAGCAACAACTATGGCTTGAATATAATATTGAAAAAGCTTTCACTTAAAGCTCTGGTGACACCAGGACAATGTTGCTGCTCCTGAGTTTCAAAAAGAGAAGGGAAATTCAGAGAGAAAATTACGCTCTTTAAAGGATTTCCCTTCCCCTACAATGCTCACCTGGCATGACGTCATGCCGTTACTTCTCCACTAGTGAGAAGTGAGCAGTGTGAGCACGCGCACATCGATGTGCCTGCTGTCACTACAACCCGGAAAACAAGCATTGGCATAGCCAATAGGTCTTGCCTTTGGGCCCTTATAAGTGTTTTGCCAGACCTATTAGCTTTGCCAGACTCTTTGTTTTACCCCATGATCGCAGGTTTGAAATCTGATGGGCCGTTCAGCTTTTCATCCCTCCGAAGTCGATAAAACAAATATCATTAACATCTGTTATTTATCAAGCACACTAAAGGTCTCCACGTCAATGGATGTGTGTTCTATAAATACGCATGTTACATGTAAAGATAGAGATAGGACTAAAGAAAAAGAGTTGATCTCATGCTTAACAAATCTTGGAATATATTCTTAAAACCATTGAATAATCAAGGAAGATGGGGAGAAGGAGGTAAGACCAAAGAAACAGTACAAAGAAATATTTTCAGAGGTTTTATCTTTCGTAGAGAGGGGGTTGAGTGCGCCTTATCTGAGGACACAAGAACACACGAATCCGACGGAACTAAACATTGCATCTATCAGGGCAGAGTGCTCATATCAGTCAATGCTATCTTATCAATGTGAACTCTTTATCGTGTCTTTCTTTAACGAAGCCCGTGCCCCGCCAATATGTCAGTTAAGACAACCCACGACTGCAGAAACGTGGAGCCTTTTATCAACAACAACATGCCCCTGGTAAATGTCCCTCTGACCCCCAACGTTAGGTCGTCACGCCAAGCCTCAGTTTAAAAAAAACTTGGAATGTTAATTGCAGTGGAAATATCAGCAATTGGGTGCACCGGCCAGATACTGCAAAAAAGCGGGAATTAGATGTTCTGCTGTTAATCACCATTTTGTTTCAAGCCAGACAGGTCAGTCCGCAGGGCCCTGGTGCATACTTTAAAAGCAGAGTTTATAGTACATGATACTTTGGGAACTAATGGCTTTGAAAAGGGGTGCACTGTCATGGGTTCAGAGAGGTGGCCACTGCAGTACTAGCTACAGCTTTATTTAATCAAAAATGATAATACATGTATGTGCCTGAAAAGTGGTAAGAAACGTACAGTGGCCTCAGTGCCCAATAGAGTGTCGAACATAGCTCTCTTCTTGTTTACCAGCAGCGGTGCACTAAACTCATACACCTTTCTATGCACTATTGGCCGCCACTGAATGTATCACTGACAAAATGCACTACTTCCTGTTAGAAATCCTACAGTTGAGCAGGCCTGTGAGCCGCGTCTTGAATTAAGAGGAACTTTGAAACTGCAGAGACATCCAGAATTTTCACTCCAGTGCCCCTGCTCCTGACATATCCTTTCAGTCCCTGGCGTTTCACATTCTGACAGCCCCAGGAGAGGCCAGACAAAAGCCCAGAGATAGGCAGCGTCATTAGCATGTGTGTGCTAAGTACGTGCCAAGTGCAGGTCAGCACCGCCAAATGAACATGTTCTTCAGCAGATGGCAGGCACCTTCGTGCTTTTTTAACAGTTAATGTGTTTGAATGAAATATGTATACAATTAGAAGGGGCGCGTTAGTTCTTTAGAAAGGGCGCTCCAGTTTAGTGAATGTTTAGCTATTCAGTCATTTTTATGTGCTACATGCAGCGCCATATGCTGATAAAGCACTTCAATGCGCTTAGAGGGTGTCCTGCCCGCTAGAGTGAACAAGTTGTCCTGTTCCAGCTGCGAGTGACCGCGCTGTGTTTAATGATCCACGATGAGGAATGCAGCTGGCACCCTGCGCGCCGCTGCTCGCTCCCGACGGCTGGAGGCCGTGGGAGTGAACATTTACAGAAAAGGTGGGACATGCACCCGCCTTTGGCCAATTGCCTGCTTTCATTTTTGAAAGCCACACGCAAAGGCCAATAGAATGTGTGGAAGTTGAAAAGCCACACAGACAAGTTTTGAGAAAGTCTGGAGTCATTCCAAGAGCCTCCCCATAGAGCAGCGCATGCGCGCAGTGCCAGGCTTGACCTAAAAAACAGACCGCCTCTGCCAGGGAACAAAACGGAGCCCGATAGAGACCCGTTTCGAGGCCCCCTTAAAACAACTGCCGGTGCTCAGCACCAGTGAGACCCGGTCCACTTAAAGCCCTGGCTGTAACCTTTGCTTTGTTGGGAAACCCAAAGAGAAATTAAATAAACACATTCCCCAAAACTTTTCAGGACCACTGTTAAAAATGTAAATACGTTTTCCAGCATATTTTGGGGGAAAGTTATACTTTTCCCTAAATATTCTAGGACTGGAATGTCTCAGACAATGGGGTCCAATTTAAGTCCCATTCTATGCAAATTTTGTTAACTAACATGAGAATCAAGCACATGACTGTGGCCCTTTATAGTCCCCAGGGTAATGACATGGTGGAGATGGTGAACAGGATGTTGAAAGAAACTATTCAATTGGCTTCTGTTCAGGGAGAGTCTGTTCATGAAGCTGTTCAAGAGAGATTATGGAGTTACCACAATACTCCACACTCTGTGACTTGTATTCCTCCTTTTGTTCTCTTAACCCGTTCCATGCTGCGGACGTCCCCCGCCCGTCTGACGGCACAGTGGGCGTGTGCGGAGGACGGCCGGGGGCCGTTCGAACCCCGCCGACTCATTAATTCTCCAGCACCGCGGCGGAATTTGCGCCGCGGTCAAGGTGTTAAAAGAGCGCTTTGGTTCTTCCAAACTTAGTCCCATCTGGATGTTGGAACAGACAAAGTGTTCTAACAAGATCACTGATCTTAAACATATACGTGATACTGTTGAAAAGGCACAAGTAAAAATTAAACAAGTTTTTGATACGAACATGAAAGTGAAAGATGTTCAACTTTTTGTTGGAGATTTTATCAAGGTGAAAAGACCAGCCGGAGTTAAAAGCCATAATTCTAAGTATTTTCCCATGACACGCATTGTTAAAGTTTCTAGACATGCCGTTTTAGTAGAGAATGGTAAATGGAGGAGTAAAAGGAATGTGGTGTTGGTGAGAAACAATGTCCATGAGAATTGTTAGTGAAACCCCTTCTAGTTCCTCTGGTTTGTCTTTACCGGATGGTTCCTTTTCTAGGACTGGAATGTCTGGAATGTCAAGATGTTCAAAATGGAAATTGTTCTTTTTCTGAGCTTGCTCATTCTGATTCCTGCTTGTTGCAAGATAGTAATGGTGCTGCTGCTGATTCAACAGCTTCTGATTCAACTCCTAGTGGGGTAGCTGATTCACCAAGGGAGAGTAAAAGAAGAATACGTGCTCCCTATTACCTTAAGGATTATATTCTTCAATACGTGTATTTAATTCCTTTCTTTGGTTTTTGTATTTTTATTATACTTTATCTCTTTTCTATTTGTTAGATTTTTGTGTATAGTTATAGGACTTGTATTATTTGTTTTATTGTGTTAAGGGGGAAGATGTGTTGTATTCCTATTCCCATTCCCGTGGTTACTGGAATGGTTGTCAGAATGTGGTAGTGGAATGCACTGGGGGGATTCTAGCTGAGTGTTCGAGGTCTGGCAGTTATGTCGAGACCTCTGAAGCAGCCTGTTGTGTCGGGACTGTGCTGTGTGCTTTGAAGAATAAAGAAGACTACTCGTGTTCATTGATTGAGGAACCCCACCACAATTTGCCTTCCTATCGTGCGCAAAGATCTCTGCTCTGACGGGCCCAGTTCGAGGCTAGCTGTATTAGTCTTTTTAGGTCTCGCTGAGTCAGCGCGCATGCGCTGCACTGCGAGAAATTTAGTAGGTGAGTTTTCAAAGTGCTACTGGCTGGCCTAGCGCTTGCGTTCACGAGAGCTTGCACGCGCACAGCCGGCCGCCATCCGTCTTTTACGGGTCATTAGCACCGTGATGACTTTCACTTTCGCAAAAGTAAAGAAATAGAAATAAACATCTATTTCTTTATTTTTGCTATAATCGGGGCACCCGCGCTTTACTTTGAACATTAAAAGTAAAGCGCGGGTGCCGCGATTATAGAAAAAGTAAAGAAATAGAAAAAAACATCTATTTCTTTACTTTTACTATAATCGCGACACCCACGCTTTACTTTTAATGTTAAAAGTAAGGTGCAGCGATGCTTGTTGTAGCTTTATATCCCCCAACTGGTCTACTATCTCTCCCCCGCTTCACTTTTTTGCGTGTGTCACGCGCAGTAGTTTGCTACCAATGCTTGTGTTTTTCTTTTGTATCCATGGCACATAGGGGTACATTTTCTAGTGCTCCTTTAGAGATTACTTCTTGTAAAATGCAACGTCACATCTCTATGTATAACGGCGCTCTTGTAAATGGGATGGCTAAATCGAAATGAAACGCTAATTTTATCAGACCTATGCAGGCTAAGACTAAATACCGGTGCATCGTTATTTTCACCCCAGAATATTATACAAACTTATAGAGAAAGTATTTATTAATGTTTTATAATCTTGTTTAGAGTGCAATTAGAACGTGATGGAGGAAGTAGTGAAAAATGTTGTATACCTCCTCTATTTTGCATGACAGTATTAATTGAATAACCTACTTATTATAACTTACTAATTGTGTGCTGTGATATATTAAAATTAACTAATTTGTATACACAAATTACACGTGGGAACTTGCTATTTGCATGGCAAAATAACCCTATAACTACAATACGTACGCATATTAATTGTAGTAAATATGGTAATTGGATATCGCATGTTTTATGTGCTTTTGTGACGTCTGCATCTTCGTGGAGGACCGAAAAGGTGAATATAGTGCTTTAAATGTTGCTATATGCTAGGAAAATACTAACACATAAAGGGATTAGTAAGGTATAACATTAGCAGCATCATTTCTTTGTATTAATTACTCTTTTGTGTTTGTTTCGCTCAAGTTGACATTTGGGCCTATCGAAACATATCAGCAGAAAACGAGTTCACAAGTGGCCACCGTCTCATGAGGCGCGAAGTTTATTGCGCAAACTCGGATGGCACCGTGAACTTCCTAACGACCTCTGTACACGCTGTTCCTGTCAAGGATAGGTTATTGGTGGACTGCCAAAGACCCCGGAAAAGCAGAAACTGTTATAAATGAACAATGGACATTTTAGAAACTTTGCAACAATCGGAATTGGTTCATCTCCGGAAACATATCAGCAAAATCCATGTGAACCTGGACTGTCCCAAAATCGTACGCTTTCCCCCGACCAATAGAAATCTTTCTCCGCCCAAAAATGTTTCATGTTATCCCGAAATTTATTATAAAAAGAGTAGTAGAATAGGGAGAGGCTGGATGAGATGCGATGCGGTTTACACATTAGGCGGTTACTATGACTGCGTACCCTCTTTGACCCCACAGGCGATGACGGATGCTGGCACGATTTCTGGTCCTCTGGCGATCTTTGGGACTGTAACGTGCTGAGCAAAGGACTTTCGGACTTGGAGATCTGGCCTGCCTCTTGGACAAATTAACGACAAAATTCGATTATGCAGAGCCAATGAATTAGCGAAAATCCAGATAGTCAGAATAGGTAAATATGATGTTCTGTGATATGATTAAATTGATCTAGAAATTCTAAACTAGACAAATGCTAATATTAATGAAATTTTAGATAAACAAATATTGATTAACAGAAATAATGAGTTTGTGGTTCTTCGTTAAAGAGAATAAGGATTCTGAGTCTTAAATGTATTTTAGCTGGTTCTAAATCACCATCAACCAATCCAACTAATTGGTCCTATCGACCAAGTGGGCGGAGTGCCTTGATGTTTAGGATTAGGAATCTATAGGTGTTGAATGTTAATTTATATAATGTAAGGTAACTTTTCTTTCCCTATAGTTTATAAGGTATCCCCACCCACATGTCCAGCGCATCTTTCCCCCTCCTGTGTGCAGACCTGTGAAAAAGAACGTGCGAGTGATTGGTGTTATGAGCCCCACCAATGAATGAGTGTGTGAATGAGTTAGTGTGACGACGGGTCTGCGAAGCAGGGAGGACAGCTGTGCTCTTTCTATTTCCCCGGTTTTTGCGCTGGATCAGTTTTTCTGGTAGCAGGATGATGATTTTATTGCGTTGGTTTGGTGATTATTGCTTGTAGATTGATTATTGATTGTGGATAAGTATTGGTTTATGTATTAACACTCTATATTGAGTTACGTTGCATTCAATGTTGTTTGACGACTTCTGGGATGTAGGAAGTCGGAAGTTTGTAGCGATTCCGTAGTAGCGCAGAGGTAAGCGCTGTTCTCGGGAAAGACGGAATTGTTGTTGCCCTGTAGGTACACGGGGAAAACGTATGACGATTGAAGTTGCACGATGCATTGTCTGAGTTCTATTGGTAACATCGTCGTGTGTAGCCGCTAGGGACATTTTCTGTTTGAGAGAAATGTATGGTAGCGAAAGGTCATCTGTGAAATTTTCATCTTAAGTACCAGGAGTCCAAAAGGAGCTCTGATTACGCTTATCAATGGAAAGGTAATAGGTGTTCCCTAAGCTTGTTAGAAGGATAAAGTAGAGGGAAGTGCTACTTTATCAACAAATGAAATAATCCTGTAGTAGGGCAGAGGTAAGCGCTGCTCTCCGGAAAGACAGGATTCTGTGTGAATGAACTACATTTTCCGTATGAATGTGTGTAAATGAAATAGCATTCAGGTTAATTGTGAAACTCTGGTTTTAAATCTCAGGAGCATTGGGTCTCTAACAGGTGTTTAATTTCTGGAGAAATGGTTAGCTAATGCTTGCTGGAAGGGTGAAGTAGAGGGAAGTGCTACTTTATCAACGGATGTAACGATTCCGTAGTAGGGCAGAGGTAAGCGCTGCTCTCGGGAAAGACGGAATTCTTGTGAAAAAGATCAAGACTATCCTTTGTTAGCGAAACAGATAATGGTGGTGTTTTTATGTCGTTACTAACAGAATTTTAGTAAAAGTGAATATGAAAAGTTTGCCGCTAAATTTTGTAAAGGAGGGGTCAGCGGGAGCAGGAGTAGCGAGAAAAAGCTGACGTTAGAAAGACCGCGCTGGGATTGGACAGTCAGTAAGAAACGTAGACGCTCCGGATTGGTATGTTAGTGTGCGCCGCGCTAGGAGTGGAGAATTACAGGGTGACGTAGACGCTCCGGATTGGTGCGTTAGTGTAAGTCGCGCTACGATTGGATAGAACAAACAAAACAGTCGTAGAAGAAATCTAGCGATACAGAAAAGAGAAAATGATGTATTACGATCCACCAGAGAAGGAGAAAAAGTCCTGGTTCGGTAAAATCAAGAACTTATTTAAAAAGGACAAACCGATTGTGACTAGAGAGGGACAGTTGCTCTCTCCAGCGAAATCACCTGCATCTTTTATGATTACGAAATATGGATATCATACATGTATTTGGTTAGACAATTGGGCAAAATATACAAAAGATGATGGAGTTTTGGCATTTCCAGAACATGGTTCATTTAATTTAGTGGTTTTGAGAAATCTGAGAGAAAGAATGATGAAATTAGGACCTAGACCTACACAGTTTGAAGCATTAACAGAATGGGAAGATGAGATGTATGACAGAGAACGACAACTAAGTGGCGGAAGGTATAGATATATGTTTGGTAGATCCTATGGACAAGAAAATCATGATGATAGAATGAAGTGCAAATATGACTGATGGGTTGTTATCTATGAGAAATGTGGAGGAAACCACTAGTAGAAAATTTACGGAAAAGAGAAATAATTCAGGATCAGAAGGTTATAAGTATGGTGTGCATGAGTCGGATGATGATGTGCTTGAGGACATGTTTTATAAAAATCCACCCCCATATCAACCAAATTCCACATTGACACCGAGTGCCCCAGTAAAAGAATCGCCACAGAATATAACATTTGAAACAGTACCACATGAGGCAGGAAGAAATAATCCTTTTAGAGAAACAGAAAATACTCAAGTTAGTAAAATGGCTAATGAAAATTCAGCTGAATTAGCTAGAACTACTTTAGAATTGACTGAAAAGATTAGAGAACTAACTAAAAATATGGAAGCAGTAACTGTACCTGTAACAATAGGACCTGTAATGACGATTTTTGATAAACAGAAGGTTAGTGAGTATTGTCTGACGATTCCTTACAATGGAAACAGAGAAAATGAAATACAAAGACGAGATACCAGAGAACATTTGTGGGGACAAACGGTAGGAATTTCTGAACAAAGTACTCCTAAAAATTTGACAGTAAATCAGAGTGTAGTAAATAGAGCAATAATGACGACAGAGTCAGTACCAGGATCGCCAAAAGGATTAGAACAGACACGAAATGAAATGATTCCTGTAGGTCCTACTTCTGATTAATTAAGTGATTGGCTAAGAAGTTTACAACAAAAAGATGCTGAGCCTAAACCTTTAGATGTGTCCAAATTAAAAATAGTATTAGAGGAATTAATAGTAGGGACTATTCCTACAGAAAAATTTAAAAGTTATCAGGATGAAGAATTAATGTTTCTATGCAAAAGCATAACATGGAGAGCCAGAAATTGACATGAAAGACTTGAAGAAGTGGCAAATGAAATGGGTATTGATTTTGAAAAGGTAAAGTCATTACAAAAACCATATAGAGTAGATTTTGCTGAAAAAGACATTGAAAACTTAAACACGACAGGACAAATGATTCAGATTAAAGATTTAGTCATATTACTGAGAAAATGGGGCGATGTAGACAAATGGAAGAGTAGATGGTTTTGAAAACGAGATGATGCAACGGATAAAACGTTTGCAGCTTACCCAGTAAGAGAAAAGGAAAAAGTAGCAACTGAATGTCCCATGAGAGAGATTCCAGGTGGAGGCAATGTACATGTCCCCTGGACTAGACAAGATATTTTGTCATTTACCAATGATTTTCTACGACGAAAAGCCAGTTGAGTGGTACAGGCAGGTAGACAGGTTCGTGAAATTATCAAAAGTTCTATGTATTGATTTGAACAGTCTTTTTGACATAATAGTACCTGCAGATTTATGGACAGAGTGCAAGGTAATGATTAGCTGACCTACACAAGAATACCCTAGAGATCCAAAAACAGGTGCCCCTGATCCAGAAGTAATGAGAAAATATGAACAAGTAATTACCTTTCTGAAAAATAAAGTACCTCCTAAAGAAACTGATTGGGTAAAAATTGATAGAACTCATCAAGAAGCGAAAGAATCTGTACATGCTTACTATGAAAGGCTGATTCTTGCCTTTCAGCAGTATAGTGGTGATGAAAACTTGAGTGAAAAGGATTTGAGTCATTTTGTATATCGATTTGTGTATGGATTGCGACCTGAAGTAAGTGAAATGATTAAACAGCATACAGCCGATTGGCAAAATAAAAAGATAGACAAAGTACTAAGACATGCAAAATATTTTAGTGATGAAATTGAAGCAAAGCAGTGTACATTAAAAGAAAAAGCCATGTGGGCTCAGGTAAAAGTAGCAGAAAGCTAGGAAGCTCAATTGATTGAACAAGCAACTGGTACGGGCATGAAACCAAAATTTAATATTGGGGAAGGGACACTTTAATATAGATGAAGCCAAAAAGAAATGGCCATGTCATAATTGCGGATGAATGGGGCATTGGAAATCCGAGTGTAAATTTCCCCCGAGTGCTAATGGTGATAATGCATCATTGAATTCATAGGTGCAGAAAGAGGTGAGTTGTCAACCGCAGCAACAGCAGCAGGTTGTTCCCCAACAGAATCAGGCGCCAAAACCGCCTTTTCCACAAAGCGTAAATCATCAGAAATACAGTAATGAGACAGGATTCTACAACGAAGAACAAGTAACTAAGCTGCCGCGCGCTGGTGCTGTTTCGCAGTATTGGCTACAATGCAATGAGAGTGAGTCAGAAGAAGGTTATTGACGGTGCCGAGGGGAGGAAGAGTGCATACTTGTCTCAACTCTAGAAGTAGACCAGACAGGCCCATTTGTGGATGGAAAGATAAATGACGAAAACATTACTTTTCTAGTAGATACTGGTGCTACACGTTCAACTGTTAGGTCAGCTGATGTTAAAAATCTTCCTCTCTCGAACGTAACAATCCACGTAGTTGGAGTATCCAACAGAAAGATAAAAACGTATCTCACTGATCCAGTAAAAGTTAACATAGGGAAATTTTCTGAAAAGCACCGCTTTGTCGTGTGCGATTCAAGCCCTGTAAATTTGTTAGGGAGAGATTTGCTGTGCAAGATGAATTGCACTATATTTTGTACTCCCGATGGTATAGCATTTGAGACTCCAGATGAAGATGTACTATATAAAATGACTATGGCTAATATGGAACCTGAGATTACCAAGGCATTTGCTGTACTTAACCCCGAGGAGCTGCCTCAAGAGCTGAAAAAGACAGTAAAGGCGGAGGTATGGGATTTCACAGGAGAAGATGTGGGATTAATGAAAAATTTAGATCCTGTAAAAGTTGCTATAAAAGAAGGAATAAGTTACCCAAATATTCCCCAGTAAAAATTGACACTCGAGAGAATTGCAGGAGTCACTCCCATAATAGACAGGATGATTAAGCAAGGTATTCTGAGAGAAATAATGAGCAGTCCATGTAATTCACCAATTATGGGCCTGAAAAAACCTAATGGAACATTTATAATAGTAAAAGACCTGAGGAAAATAAACAAAATTGTTGTCATGTTGTCCCATTGTACCGAATCCAGCCGTGATTTTGTATCAGATTCCTCATGATGCAGAATTGTATACAGTGATTGACTTGTGTCATGCTCTCTTTTCCATCCCATTGCATCATGACAGTCAACACATTTTTGCGTTCCGATTTGGCGAACGTATCTTGGCATGGTGCCGAATTCCACAGGGGTACACGGAGAGTCCCTCAATATTCAATCAGATATTGAAAAAGTCTATAGAAGATTTAAAAATGCCTGAAAGTTCAGTTCTGGTACAATATATAGATGATCTGCTTGTGGCATCAAGAACTAGAGAAGCGTGTGTAGTGGATACCATTGCACTGCTGAATCATTTGGCAGATGGAGGACTTAAAGTATCCCCATCGAAATTGCAATTCTGTCAGAAAGAAGTACAATATTTAGGCCACAAAATCGAAAAGGGACTGAGAAAAGTAACTGCAGATAGAATCAAGATAATAAAAGGAATGAGAGCCCCAATGACACAAAGAGAAGTGAGAATGTTTCTTGGAATGGTTGGATATTGTCGTCAGTGGATAAGTAACTTTTCCCTGATTGCAAAACCTTTGGTACGCTTGACAAGAAGTGATGTAAAAGACCCCATTGAGTTAAATAAAGAGGAATTAGCGGCTTTTAAACAATTGAGAGACAGTTTGTGTGAAGCACCAGCACTTGGTATGCCTGATTATGAAAAAGAATTTGAACTCTATTGCACCGAAAGAAATGAATGTGCACTTTCTGTATTAATACAGAAACATGGAAAACTAAGGAGACCGATTGCATATTTCTCAGCTATATTAGACCCGGTAGCTGTAGAATTGCTAGGTTGTCTGAAAGCTGTAGCAGCCATTTGCAAGAGTTTGAAACAAAGTGAAGGAATTGTGATGGGATATCCTGTGAGAGTGTTTGTACCACACAATGTGGCAATCCTTTTAACAAGGAGCCACACCCAGTTCATGATGCACAGTCGCCTGACTAAATATGAGAAAGTCATCCTAGGTGCAACGAATGTAAGCCTGGTGAGATGTCTGAATGTGAATCCTTCAACGTTATTACCTGATGCTGAGAATGTGGAAGTCAGAGATGATGTGGATCATGTTTGGAAGTGCTTGACTTCTGTACCAAACCCCGACCTGATATAAAAGATGTACCTTTGACAGAAAGTGACTGTGATGTTTGTGGATGGATCATGCTTAAGAACAGATGAGGGAATTCTGAGTGCAGCATATGCAGTATGCACAGTAGCAGCTGTACTGGAAGCATCGTGTCTGAAAGGAGTAAAATCAGCCCAAGTTGCTGAACTATTTGCCTTAACAAGAGCATGTAAGTTGGGAAAGAATGTGAGAGTGACTGTGATAACCGATAGTCAATATGGCTTCGGTGTAGTGTATGATTTTGGCCAAATTTGGTCACAAAGAGGATTTTTGACATCGAGTGGAACTCCTATAAGGAATGCTGAAGTGGTTGGAAAATTGCCTGAGGCGATACAGCTGCCTAAGCAGTTAGCTGTTGTGAAGTGTGCAGCCCACACAAAGTCCAATGACTATGTATCGGATGGCAATCAGTTTGCGCACAAAATCAGAATTCCATAAATAGGGGGGAAAAAAGAGAAATGAATTCATGTCCCTTGTTGTTTACTAACACTGTGAATACATGGGAGGAAGTAAGGCAGTTGCAGGAAGAAGCAGGAGATGAGGAAATGAGACAGTGGGTAAAAGCAGGATGTGCACCACGAGAAACAGATCATGTGTGGATATATCGGGATGGAAGACCAGTTATGCCTGATAGCATGGTGTCTGCCATGGCACGGATGTATCACGTACAAGCACATGTAGGAAGAGATGCAGTGATCAGACTTTTTAAACAGACATGGTACAACGCAAAATTTAGACTTGTAGCTGAAAGTCTTTGTCAGAGATGTCTTATATGTCAGCAGTTCAATCCTGGAAGAAAAACAGTGGTAAGTCTGGGAACGATAGGTCGAGAAAGATGGCCTTTCAACAGAATGCAGATTGACTTCATTGAAATGCCCCCCTGTAACAGGTTGAGGTATGTTTTAGTGATGGTTTGTCTGTTTTCACGATGGGCGGAAGCATACCCAACGAGAAGAAGTGATGGAATCACAGTAGCCAAGCTATTATTGAGAGAGTTCATTCCTAGGTTTGGTTTTCCAGTCACAATTGAGTCAGATGGAGGAAAACATTTTCATAATGAAATCATGAAGTTAATTTGTGAAGCATTGAATGTACAACAGAAACTACACTGTGCCTATCGCCCAGAGGCTTCTGGTGTGGTGGAACAAGTAAATGGCACCATTAAAACAGGCTGAGAAATATGTGTTTAGCCACAGGTTTGAAATGGCCCGATGTCTTGCCTCTGGTACTCATGACTATTAGATCAATTCCAGATAGGAATACAGGTCTGAGTCCCCATGAAATTGTCATGGGAAGAGCAATGCGACATGTTTTCATACCAGTCAACAAGCTGTTGCCTATCTCTGATGACTTGGTGTTGGATTATTTCAAGGGGTTGGCTGATTCAGTTCCTTCTGTGTTCCATCAGGTTGGATCGGATGCCACCACTCTTGAAAAGAAGCCAGCTCATGATTTGAGCCCAGGGGACTGGGTAAGAATAAAAGTGCACAGAAGACGAAACTGTTTGGTCCCACGTTGGGGAAAACCATGTCAGGTAATCTTGACTACGACAACAGCAGTAAAGTGTGCAGGAGTAAAGAACTGGATTCATGCTAGTCACACCTTGCGAATTCCAAACCCCGTGGATAAAAAAGGAGGGAGAATACTTTGAAGAATCAGATACAAGCTCTGAATCAGATACTGAAGAAATAAGAACGAGACAAACTCCTGAAAGGGGGGAACCAGAACCAAAGCCCAGCTATTGCACCAGAGAATCTTCCTTTAAGAAGAAAGTTACAGATTTCTGACACCAGCTCAGAATCAGACACCGAACTAGTCCAAGCACAAAAGAGAGAGATTAAAAACAGTGAAGAGACTGTAAAAGACATTTTTGATAAGACTGTCCCGAATGAAAGTTCAAGAGAAATTCCACCTGAAGTAATAAAATTAGATAGTAAGGTACCAGATACAGAGAGTGAGGGAAAGATTTTTGCGGAAGACCACTGAGGGGTTGTAGGGAATTCACACATCCAGTTAGAGGAAGGGACGGTTAGTCAGCAGGAAGATTGTGTGGAAGAACCACGAGGAGGGACAGAAGTAGGTAATAAAAAAGAAGTGGTGGAAAGAGGAACTACTGAAGGTAAAAGTCACGTTGGAACTGAATCAGAGGACAGTGATGAAGAGGTACCGGAAGGTCGAGTCCTGAGAAAGAGAGCATGGAGTACTGAGAAAAATGAAAAAGGAAGTAAGTTGAAAAGGCCAGCAAGAGATGAAATTTGGCCTAACAAGATAAAGAGATTAAGATATAGATTAATACGAGTAAATTCATCTAGGGCTGAACAGTTGAATGAAGTGTCTAGCCAAGAGAAATTGAAAGACGTGGAACAAACGACAGCAGAAGAAAATAAGAGAACGAGAAAACCTAACCAGAAGTATAAGTCGCCAGAATGGTCATAGGTGGTACTGCCTGAAATAAAAGAAGAGGCAGACAGCCAAGGGGATCTAAAGGTGACTGTACCAGGAGTGGTTGAAGAAGATGAAGAATCGGAAATCCTGAGAGTTATCTTGTCCTACATCGGAGAAGAGACGGATGTTCAGGAAATTCTGCAACAAGACTACGAAAGAAAAGACGATCAAATGCCAAACTGAAGAGATAAAAGTGTTAAAAATGGAGAAACAATAAATTACCGGAAAAGAAATAAAAACTGAAAAGAGCCAAGTAGGTGCTTAGAGCCTTGGGTTAGACAAAACTAGTTGTGAAGTCGAAGAGGCTAAGTCAAAAGACACTGATCATTTTTCGAAATGGCAAACACAGAAAATAGAATATCTAAATGTGTGTTCCTTAGAAGATGATTCAAAATGTGTTGTTGTTGTACAGGATTACTAATGCTTCTGTGGAGTGCATTAGCGCTAATGGTTTCATTTAAGGTTACACTAAACACAATAGAAGGACATAGTGAGAATATAACTAATGTAGAAAAGATTCAGAAGGTATATCCGACTAAAATAGATAGAAATTACTTACATAAAGATAGGTCTATAACTGATTTTTCTAACAATGTATTTTCAAAATTACTATACGAATATGTGAAGACGATGGATGTGAGGGATTGCTACGTCTGCATGCAGTTGCCGGCGTCTGTATCTGAGGGAGTGAGTTACCATCACCTCTCAGTAACATATGGAATAACATGTAGTGTAATAGCAAGTTTGTTTTACAAAATAGGGAAATTAGAATATTATTTTTCAGATGTAGATAATGTATTTTCACAAGTACCTGTAATTAACAAGTTGAATAAAGTAAAACCTGCGAAGGTGTTAGGTGAATTTTTCTTAGAAACTAAAGAATTAACATTAGAATCAATATTTAGAAATAATCTAACTTGCAGTTTAAAGAAGGAGGAGAAGATTTTCTTGGATATGGTTGAAGAAAGGAGATTAAAAATGCAAAGAAAAGTACCTGAGGGAAAGGAATAAAAGACAGTCTGGGATGTTGAAAGAGAAACACATTTGAAAGGAGAAGCTAGTCCAACAATGGCTCTAGATTGGCCTCAGAAAGGAAAGTTGTGTATTAGAAGGAATCAAACTGCATATGATAATTATTTTGTAGGCACCAGTGATTGCCATGATACTTATAGAATCATGGGAAGATGGGGATTTAAAGGAGGAAATGATCCAGTTTTCCCTGGATTATATTTTATCTGTGGGAACAAAGCATATTATCGATTACCAGATCATTGGTATGGCACATGTTATCTAGGCCTGGTTTTCCCAAAGATATTCCATGTGGGAAGAGGAAAAGATGGTGCACATGAGTTAGGTAGTCAAGTAACACGTAGAAAAAGAGAATCTTGGTCAGAAATTGTAGGAGACATTTTCCGAGCATTGATACCAGAAGTGGGAATATCTTTGAATGCACACAAAATTAGAAAACTATCAACAGTAGTGGATCGCTTGTCAACAAGCACCGCTGGAGGATTTTTATTGGTAAATACCGAAATGGTTGCCATGCGTGCCATGGTAATGCAAAATCGACTTGCCCTTGATATAATTTTGGCAAAAGAGGGTGGAGTCTGTGGAATGCTGAAAGTTCAACATTGTTGCACTTACATTCCTGACGAAAGTCAAGATTTGAAGACATACATTAAGAATATAACTGATTTGCATGAGGAAATTGATCCACTGGAGGCTGAAGGTATTTGGGAAAAGATTGGGAAAAAGTTTTCTACTATTAAGAACTTTTTACTTAAGCTAGGTAGTACCCTTATTGATAAGATATTATTTCCAGTAACATGTGTGATTATTTTAGTATTAATTCTAAGACTAGTATGTTTATGTAGCAGGAAAAGGATATTTACGAAAACACATAAAAAGAGAAACAAAAAGAAAGAAAGAAAAGAGAGAGAATTTGAAGATGTAGAATTAGAAGAGTGGGAAAACAATATGTATAGAAAAACAAGAGAAGAAGAGAGAGGTGAAACAGTTATGTGAACTAACAAAATAATGAAGAGAAGTGAATTCATTTCTTTTACTAAATTTTTTCAAAATTTAAAGGTAGTGTGGTGATGTTAAAAATCACCAAAGGGGGATTGATGGAGCAGGTAGTGCAAAATTTTGTATACCTCCTCTATTTTGCATGAAAGTGTTAATTGAATAACCTACTTATTATAATTTACTAATTGTGTGCTGTGATATATTAAAATTAACTAATTTGCATACACAAATTACACGTGGGAACTTGCTATTTGCATGGCAAAATAACCCTATAACTAAAATACGTACGCATATTGTAGTATATATGGTAATTAGATATAGCATGATTTATGTGCTTTTGTGAAGTCTGCATCTTCGTGGAGGACCGACAAGGTGAATATACTGCTTTAAATGTTGCTATAAGCTAGGAAAATACTAATACATAAAGGGATTAGTAAGGGTATAACATTAGCAGCATCATTTCTTTGTATTAATTACTCTTTTGTATTTGTTTTGCTTAAGTTGACATTTGGGCCTATCGAAACATGTCAGCAGAAAACGAGTTCACAAGTGGCCACCGTCTCATGAGGCGGGAAGTTTATTGCGCAGACTCGGATGGCACCGTGAACTTCCTAACGACCTCTGTACATGCTGTTCCTGTCAAGGATAGGTTATTGGTGGACTGCTAAAGACCCCGGAAAACCAGAAACTGATATAAATGAACAATGGACATTTTAGAAACTTTGCAACAATCGGAATTGGTTCATCTCCGGAAACATATCAGAAAAATCCATGTGAACCTGGACTGTCCCAAAATCAGACGTTTTCCCCCAACCAATAGAAATCTTTCTCTGCCCAAAAATGTTTCATGTTATCCCAAAATTTATTATAAAAAGAGTAGTAGAATAGGGAGAGGCTGGATGAGATGCGATGCGGTTTACACATTTGGCGGTTACTATGACTGCGCACCCTCTTTGACCTCACAGGCGATGACGGATGCTGGCACGATTTCTGATCCTCTGACGATCTTTGGGACTGTAACGTGCTGAGCAAAGGACTTTTGGACTTGGAGATCTGGCCTGCCTTTTGGACAAATTAACGACAAAATTCAATTATGCAGAGCCAATGAATTAGCAAAAATCCAGATAGTCAGAATAGGTAAATATGATGTTCTGTGATATGGTTAAATTGATCTAGAAATTCTAAACTTTTGAAGAGACAAATGCTAATATTAATGAAATTTTAGATAAACTAATATTGATTAACAGAAATAATGAGTTTGTGGTTCTTCGTTAAAGAGAATAAGGATTCTGAGTCTTAAATGTGTTTTAACTGGTTCTAAATCACCATCAACCAATCCAACTAATTGGTCCGATCGACCAAGTGGGCGGAGTGCCTTGATGTTTAGGATTAGGAATCTAGAGGTGACGAATGTTAATGTATATAATCTAAGATCACTTTTCTTTCCCTATAGGTTATAAGGTATCCCCACCCACATGTCCAGCGCATCTTTCCCCCTCCTGTGTGCAGACCTGTGAAAAAGAACGTGCGAGTGATTGGTGTTATGGGCCCCACCAATGAATTAGTGTGTGAATGTGTTAGTGTGACGACGGGTCTGCGACGCAGGGAGGACAGCTGTGCTCTTTCTATTTCCCTGGTTTTTGCGCTGGATCAAACGCATAAGGAGAGCTGGCCTCCTTCACACTGCTGATGTTGGGTTGAATTCGCCAGAATATTTATCGGCACTGTTTCAACTAGCAGAAAGCAAGTACAACAAATCTTCAGCCAGCAAAATCTCCATCACCCTCAGGAAGCATGAAGAGTCCATCAACCTAACCAAGACTCATCACACACAGCAGAGGAAGAGCCCATCAACAGAGGATGAGTCCTTCAGTTATAGGATGACTAGAAGCAGAACTTGAATCCCACAAGCGCAGACAGCAAATGGATTCTACCGGAAGATCAAGCATTTGTAAAACAAACACATCAGTTTACCAACACAACACATGCCACGTGTCACTCAAAAATGTTTAACTCTTCAGCAAGTCAAGCTTCACTTACACCTAGAGAAAGAGACCGTCAGCAGAGCAGGATGTATACACAAAAGAGAACGACCAAAAGCTACCCGCTGGAGGAGCAAGCTTCCCTTGCATAAAGAGTAGAGAGAGAGAGAGTTTAGACAGAGAACAGGCCTAGCTTTACAGCTTAAAAGCTTTCTAAACAATCTGTGAACAGACAGCCACCACCCTGTAAGCAGGGTTCCTCCCCGGAGAGAACAGTGTGAATACAACAGGCCCCACAAGACCAATGAGGGCCTGCAAAGAGAAAATAAAAAAACAAAAGAAAATTGCATTTTAAATATTGCACCGGGCTACCTCTTGATATTCCAGTTTTCAAGGAAAACAGTTAAAAATTAAAGTAGAGCGCTTTGCTAATGGTAAATAAATCCCGATTTTGGAGAGTGAGTTAGGGCTGGGATGAGGAAGGAGGGGGGTGTTTTAGCTAAGAGCTGCACAATGGTAGCATGCGATTTCATAGGCCCCACTTACTTTGAGAACATGTTCTCAGTTGCCCCCCGCAGCAAACGCCTTTCGGTTTCTTTTTTTTCAATCCGCTGCATTTACCAACTAAAAGAGGCGGGGGCTCGCCCCAGTCACAGTCTAAAGGTCGCGTCAGAGATGCAGACTGACATGTAATGAAATTGAGACGCCGTGAGACTCACAAGGAGGAAAGGATCCGCAGACGTAACATTAGGGGCAGCTTTGAGGGATGCTGCCAACAGCAAGAGCTTAATCTTGAAAAGGTTAATCCTTTACCCTTTAGTTTTCTTGTTTTTGTTTTGCAGACGTGTTGCCCTAGGGTTGCTGCAGAGTGGTATTAGAATCTACAAGCATGAAACAAGTACTGATAAAGACAAAACTTCTGGGTTGCATTGGGGTTTCTTAGAAGGGGCTCGTTGATAAGTAAGGCGGGCCTCTAATGATGCCCATTGCCCAGGTTACATATTTTAATTCCTTTCTCATGGGGATACCCATCTGACCATCCTTCTGTGACTGATGTGTGAAAGAAAGGCACTCTACACATGCATTAGTCTACACTACATATGGAGAAGTACAACCCTGGGGCATAGACTGTTCAGCTGGTTCCCTCATGACAGTGCAAGAGCTGGGCACAGACACAGCTCCTTCAGATTCAATGGTTCATTGGTTACAAAAAACAGATGATGTACAATTGGGCACAGTTACACACCCTTTCAAATGGAGCCGCATCCATGCTCTCTAAGAGCTCCGGCTTGACAATAGACCTTTCTACCAAGCAAATGTTGACCCTGCATTTATCACTTACCTTAAATAGGAATTGATGTAAGTGACTGTGAGAAGTGGGTGTGCACATTTTTGTGTCATCAGTTTGTGAACTGAGATATGTATCTCCAAAAAGGGGAGAGCGGACAAATGGCGAGCCCTTATTAAAACATGGTAGCCGTGCGCAATACGCAAATGTATATGAGCAGATTTGTGCAAATCATCAGTGACGATCTACAAGTCCAGCAGCATCTATTAGTTAGAGTTAGTCTCATCTCTCAGATTTAGCCAAGGTTGCCCTTTCATAACCTGGCACTGCTCTGCCCACCCCTGAACACAGGGGTCATGAACCCGCTTTTCTTTCTACAGTTACCATTCCTAGCCCTTCCCCCTAACTCCTCAGGGCCAAATATGGGACAAGAGATCAACTTTGTGATATCGCCATAGGGTCGATTGACACCTGATTTTATTTCCACCACCTATGTAGGTCCGTGAATCAACATACATACACAAGCCAGGCTTGCACAGGCTTAATTTATTTATGAATATTTCCTATTTTTCAGGTCGAGCCTGGGTAGCGCATGCGCTGCTGCGAGCCCTTCAGTAGTGGAATACTGAATAGAAGCCCCACCCACTCTCCGCCCATATTTGTAATTGGCTTGCGTCATTGTCTTTCATAAACACTGGCTTCTGATTCATTATGAGGCTTCTTGGCCCCTCCTTGGTACAGCCTTGTCTTCATTTGTTAGCTCCCATAACAACTGGACCTTTTACTGGTGTTGTTACATGGTCTGCTTTATATCTTGGTGAGCTCTATTTTCTTTAATGCTCTTCCCTTATTCCACCCACTACCGCGCAGCACGCCACCCGCTTTTATTTTTTTAGTGTTTACTAATGGCGGTCCGCTTTCACGATAGCAGCCGCTTTTTTAAAATGTATTTATTTTAGCAGCGTGGTCCGCATTTAGCAGCCTCGCGTACTTATTTATTTCTTTATTTTGGCAGCGCAGTCTGTATTTAGCAGCAACGCTTACATATTTATACATTTTTAGGTCTCGCCTAGCTATTGCGATAGCAATCGCTATCCGAGACTATAGTAAGGGGCTCCCAAAATTGCTCCCAAAAGCGGATTGCATGACGAGCACGCGCACAATCACGTGCATCGTGCCGCCATGCAATCCGCTTTTGTGAAGCGCTTCAGCCCACTGGCGAAGGGCATGCGGTTACGCGCACAATGACGAGCAGAGGCGCCATATGGCTTTCCTCTCGTCATGATGCGCGCACATCGCACACCACTCGCCAGCCAGCCTGCTTTCACTTTTGCGCCTCAATGCTCCTCCCCCACCACAGAGCGCGTCTCGCGGCCCTTTCTGTATGCGAGGCTCGTCTGGGCCGCGCTTGTTTTAAAGATAATTATTATTAATTTCGGTTTCTTGCAGCAAAAAGATCAATTTATCATCCGAATACATCATCATCAGAGCTCATTTCCTTCAGGGGCAGATTAAAGTGCTAGCAGTGTTTTTCTTAAATTGTAAAGTGCAAACTAAATTAAGCAGAGTAAGAAAATAGATTGTAAAGTTTGAAACTTAAATTATGCCACATAAAATAAATGCATCTATCGCCTAAAAATTGAAACAAGCATTTCAATTTGTTAGAAAAATCATTGTATATAACTAAATTAATCAGATATTAAATATTACTAGATTTACAACTCCTAATGAAACTTGCAATAATAAAAAGTTATTTGCGGCGGCAAAGACGTGAAAGTGCATTTTACAGTGTCAATATTATTTGTTGAACAAACGTGTAGTGCAACAGTTAAAACAAAGCAGTTTTTACCAGATATATATAACAAACTCCACTCTCCTCAAATCCATCCTTGCTTTCACTCTTCATGAACATACGAAGCTAGCGTCGGAAATATCTTGACTCGATAATATCAATAAAGCAATATTTCATTTAATAATAAACACCTTGGCATACTTCCAAACCTTACTAAACCTTCTTACGTTGCCTATCCACTTCACATACAAGAGCTCTTTAGCTTACACAGTGTTTTCTTTTTCAGCCACGGATTGCAGTTTGGGAGGATCAGGTGATTTCCAAACAAAAATTATAGAACGTGCCAATAGCATTGTGATAAATCCACCAACTATGTGCGGTTTAATGTTTAACTGCTTAGAACAGCCCAATAAAATGGCATTTGCATCTGCTGTATACTCTATCACAAGGGAGTCCCCCATAGACCTTAGGGCCCTTAGCTATAATGCCTTAACACTAACACATTCCGAGATAATAGGAATCCAGCAATCACACCCGCAACCACACACACCCAACCAACCGCACACACCCAACCGCACAGACACCCAACCGCACCCACACCAGCACCCACACCAGCACCGACAACCACACACACACAACCACACACACACAACCACACACACCCACAACCACACACACACACAAACACACACACGCAACCACACACCCACACACAACCACACACACACACACACCCACACACACACACACACACACAACCACAACCACACCAAGCGTTGGCATAGCCAATAGCTCTCGCCTTTGGGACCTTATAAGTGTTTAGCCACGCAACAGTTGATGTGGTTGCACCAAGGATATTATGCTGCATAACTAAATACTTAGAAGGTCCCAAAAGCGAGACCTATTGGCTATGCCAATGCTTGTTTTACTAGCGCCCATGCGGCGATTTCCCATTCATAGAGGCTGTGTCCCTTTCTTTACACAAACCACATCTAAAGAAAGTGACGCGGCTGACATTAAAGTGAAAGTGCGGCATGGGCGCTTTTACCGGAAAAAAAAACCCATCTGTTTGTCAACTTGACAAACAGATGCTTTTTTGGGGGGAAAGCCCCCCTGCCGTGGTTTCACTTTAATGTAGGACACGCCCTTCATGAATGTGAAAGCGCTGCATTGGCACTAGTAAAAACATACCAAATATTTGCAATGCAATAGGTCTTGCATTTGCGAGAGTTTAAGCTATTGCATTGCCAATAGCTTAAACTCTCGTTAATGCGAGACCTATTGCATTGCAAATGCTTGTATTAAGAGATGGCCATGGTGGCCCAGCCATGCTGCACCCGCCTATCCTGCATCCCGGAGCTGTCTTCACAGAAATGTTCATTTCTTTAAAGAACCGGACGATTTCCTACTACAGACAGCACAGCACTACATGAGCGCTGCACCATCACGCACGTTGTCTCGCGAGAGAGCACTGCAACACCGGGTCATAGTTTAAACAAGCATTGACATAGCCAATAGGTCTCGCCTTTGGGGCCTTATAAGTATTTAGTTATGCAGCACAATATCCCTGGTGCAACAACATCAAGTGTTGCTTGGCTAAACACTTATAAGGTCCCAAAGGCAAGACCTATTGGCTATGCCAATACTTGTTTCTTTGTCTACCACTCTTATTTTTGGACGGCCCCTTTCCATATCGACACCGGTGTTGTCAGTCCCTTTTCCATGTCGTCAGCTGTCGCTTCATTCCAGTTTATGAGCGTCCTTCCCTGGCCGCAGTTAGGTAGAGGTGAGCGGGGACAGCGTTATGAATGAGGTACAGATAAAATTGATTAACCAGTCTAATTGGTGACTGCAGCACGACCGTGGGAATGATAGCCTTCGCTGGGAACAATTGAAAGGGGTTAGGTGATGCTTTCGTGTAGTGGCTTCTGTTGATTGGTCAGTAAAGGGAGGGAAGTAAATGGCGTGGAGAGTAGGTTATGGTTAAAGCTACGCAGTTTGTTGATACAAATGGCCGTTTTACTACAGTGAGGGTTGTGGTTGTGAGGGCACATCCATCCATCACTGGCGTCATGAGTAACGTGACCCGGCTAATAAAGGGGCCCGGGTGCACGTGCTCGTGGCAGGTAAAGTGTCCGGGTCAGTCCTTTGCCAGTATGTGAGCCTCGGGGCCACAACACCACATTGGCGACGAGGCGGGTAACTAACCCCGCATGCCTGCTGCTCTCCTTCCTTGTTCTGCGTGGGGGAGGAATAAGCCCGGCAAGTGGCACTCCCGGCGAGCCGTCAACGACCACCCGTGACTGCAGAGGGGTCTGTGCCCCTCATGTCGCCTAGTCACCGCCTTCTAGACCTGCTGAGGACTAGCGGTGCCGGCACAGTGGCTCGCACTTCCCCATTGCCTGCACGAGAGCCATGGCCGTGCTGAGAGGGAGAAAAGGCCGCAGCCGCCCAGCGTCTGAATCGGCATTACAGAGGTGTTCACAGCAGACGTCCACACACGACCGCCACTGCAGCCCTGATGCCGGCCAACCCGACAGCTGAAGGACAGTGGTCCAGAAGGCAGACAGACGGGGAAAGGACTGCCAGCGCTGTGCTAGAAGCACCCATGCTCCTGGCTCCAGCCTGCTGAGGCCGAACTGACATGAGAGCGGAGCCCACCCGCATCAAAAACGACTGCCGCTGGACCAGAGGTGAGCCACAGGGTCTGAGCAAGAGCACCGAGAACCGTCCGGCAGCCGGTGAAGAGGTGTGGCGTCCCCTGAAGGGAGAAGGCAGGTTGCGCAGCCCAGAGGATTACTGCCGCTCAGCTGAAACTGAAAGTGCACCCCTGCACGATGCGGGGCAGCTGTGTACTGCGAGAGAAGCCGGTCCACTTAGACGCCGGCTGCCGCCACAGACAGCGCCTCAAAGTGAGAAGGCAGGCCCGATGAGGTACTACGCAGTGGCATAACAGGATAGACGCCCTGCGGTTCACGGTGGAAAGGGCAGGGTAGCGCGCTGAGAGCAGCACCCGCACTGAGGCAGGAGGTAACACCCGTTTGGCCTCACAGGAAACGCTCACCGGGCAGCAGGAAGAGCGAGTGGGGGGCTAGCCGGGCCGCGGACGATCGATATGGGGGCAAGGACATGGTTCCCCGAAACGCAACAAGTGAGAGCATCAGTGGGCCCAGTTTAAAAGTCAATGAGACTGGTGTAACCCGTGTGTTCCACCCTCCCTCCCTACACCCACAGGACCGGAGTAAGAAACCTACCGGGCAGGGGCGTAACAAACACCCCCGCAGCCCCCGCGGTGCGGGGGGGCCCCCAGACTTCAGTACGTGAAGGGGGCCCCCTCAGCTCATCTGAAGCGAGCTGTATGTCTCTTGCACTAAAGCAGCCTCTAAAGCAGCCTGCTCGGAGCTCTTTCCGCTGTCCCGGGACTGAAGAGAAATAATGAAACAACTTGCATTGTTTCTCTTCAGTCAGAGTCCAGAACAAGGGTGGGGGCCCCAGAGAGAGCATTCCCCAAAGGAAAACAACCTCTGAGAAGGGACGTTAATCTCAGAGCATTGAGACAGGAACTGGTGGCTCTCCTGGCTGCCTCTCCGGGGCTAGTTGTGTGTAAAGTAAACACTTCCCTGTTCCCTCGCTGCTTGGTACACTACAGCTGACCGGGCTGCTGCTCTTGCTAAAGGAGCATGGAGCATGGAAGCCACAGCCAGTGACAAGAAACCCACCCCCCTACAGACGGCCAACTTCTGCTCCAAGCTGTTCTTTTGGCGAGTGACAGAAACACGCTCTGCCCTTAACCTCTCGGTCAGCAGTGGTGAACTGACACATGCTGCTGCCACGAGGTGTTTAACTCATGTCAGAACTGCCGAGCTTTTGAGCTCTTGTGAGGCCGGGGTATCCTGACTAAGGCCCCACCAGATGGTTTCATGTGCAGTACAGTTGACGGGCTCATGGGATGGGAGGGGGTATCCAGTCCTTAAAATGAATGATTTAAGTCAACACTGATGTTTTCCGTTCTGTGCCTGTGGATGATGTGTGTTATCAGTGGGTCGGTCTTCGACGTTCCAGCCTTGGGTCTAAGTAGAGGTGGACAGTGGCACGCCAACAAATTAACAGGGGAGTGTCGAGCCAAGGGTCTGGGTTGGCTTAGAGCTCTTGCACGAGCCGAGCCCTGGAAATGTTACCGTCATTCAAAATATAGTACATTCTCTTCAAAATTAAAATAGTGCATTTCTTTGACATGAGACAGGTTTGACATTAATAAGTTACATTATAGGTTTATATTGAGAGGTAATGAAGAAAGGGGGATGATAAAAAATATTTGCCTGAGAATACAGTGTGGTTAAGTGGGGAAGCTGAGATTCATCCCGGGCTTTCTGGTTTCACTTTGTACAAGTCAACCACTAAAGGGGCATAGGTTTTCTTTTTACCACAACTGTTAATGCTTTGTTTTAAACTTTGTGAGCTACGGTAGAGCGAAGGTGGCAGACAGAACCATGTGAAAACTTGGCTTGTTTGGGCTCGAGGTTCCATGAGAACCTGGAGCTGACCCAGAGCCCGGCCCCAGATATAAGTTGCCTACCCACCTCTAGGCCTAAGTGCTTCAGTGTGCGACGCTCCAACACGGTGAGGAGTACCAAGTGCCTAAATAACAACTGTGAAAAGAGCTCCTCGGCTGCCAGCCTCTCAAGTCTTTAACCAGTTGATTTGGAAAGAGCTCTGTTATTAATTACTCTGCTGTAGTGTTAAAGCGCACAGTAGCGGTCAGCGCGGCATCTTGCATAGCGAAATTAATAATTGTATTGCATACATTCTTTTTTACCTCTCACTTATACCTGCTCAGCTTTGTGTAGATAACAGTGGTGTTGAGGTATCATATCGCCTCAGGTGTAATTCGGATGGCTAATGAATGACCGACCACATGCATGTATGTCCCGTTTTCGGACAATCTGTTGCTGTCTACACCATATTCCCCCAGTTTAACATTTTGAAACTTGGCTGCCATGTGAATGTCTACCCTTACTTGACATAAAAGGCGCGACTCATTTCCTGAGAGCGTTCATTCAAATCAGGAAGTAAACCAGGATTATTTGTTATGCAATCTGTTATGAGACCCAAACTTTTCCATCTCTTTCTCACAAAATCTTGGTCAATCAATCAATCAATCAAATCATTTGTAAAGCGCACTACATACCCGTGAGGGTTTCAAGGTGCTGCGGGGGGGAGAGGAGCTGCAACTACTGGTCGAAGAGCCAGGTCTTGAGTTGTCTCCTGAAGGTTAGCAGGTCTTCGGTTTGTCGTAGGTTGAGGGGGAGGGTGTTCCAGGTCTTGGCGGCGCGGTGGGAGAAGGACCTGCCTCCGGATGTGGCTCTACAGATGCGCGGGACCGTGGCCAGGGCGTGTTTCCTGTTGGGTACGTAGAAGGAGAGTCGGCTGTTGAGGTAGGCTGGGCCGGTTTTGTGGAGTGCCTTGTATGCGTGGATCAGGAGCTTGAAGGAGATCCTTCTGTCGACGGGGAGCCAGTGTAGGTTCCTCAGGTGGGGGGTGATGTGGTCGCGGCGCGGGATGTCGAGGATCAGACGTGCAGAGGTGTTCTGGATTCTTTGCAGTCTGTTGATGAGCTTGGACGAGGCTCTGGCGTAGAGAGCGTTTCCGTAGTCGAGTCTGCTGCAGGCTGGGGCGTGGGTGACTGTTTTCCTCGTGTTTGTCGGGATCCATCTGTAGATTTTGCGGAGCATGCGGAGGGTGTTGAAGCAGGTGAAGGAGACTGCATTGACTTGTTTGGTCATGGTGAGTTTTGAGTCGAGGATGACTCCCAGGTTGCGTGCGTGGTTGGTAGGGGCCGGGGAGTGTCCCCAGTGATGCGGGCCACCAGGAGTCGTCTCATGCTGAGGGGTTGGGCCCGAGGATGAGGATCTCCGTCTTGTCTGAGTTCAGCTTAAGACGGCTTTCCTTCATCCAGTCGGCGACGGCCTTCATTCCCTGGTGGAGGTTGGATTTGGCGGTGAGAGGGTCCTTGGTGAGGGAGAGGATCAGCTGGGTGTCGTCGGCGTAGATTATGTTGAGGTCGTGCTGTCGGGCGATGCGTGCTAGTGGTGCCATGTAGATGTTGAACAGCGTCGGGCTGAGGGAGGAACCTTGTGGGACGCCGCAGATGATCTCGGAGGCTTCGGATCGGAACGGGGGAGGCGGACTTTCTGAGTTCTGCCGGTGAGGAAGAAGGTGGTCCAGTCAAAGGAAAATGTCACGGATCCCTGCGTCGTGGAGGCGCGTGCATAGTGTGCCGTGGCAGACGGTGTCGAAGGCGGCGGAGAGATCCAGGAGGATGAGGGCCGCCATCTCGCCGTTGCCTAGTACGATCCTGATGTCGTCTGTGCCGTCGATGAGGGCGGTCTCGGTGCTGTGGTTGCTGCGGAAACCTGATTGGGAGAGGTCCAGGATGTTGTTGTCTTCGAGGTGACGGGAGAGCTGGATGTTAACTATCTTCTCGATGACCTTTGCTGGGAACGGAAGCAGGGAGATGGGCCGGAGGTTCTTGAGGTCGCTCGGATCCACCTTGGGTTTCTTCAGTACGGCGTTGATCTCTGCGTGCTTCCAGTTCTCAGGGAAGGTAGCGGTCTCGAAGGAGAGGTTGATAATGTTGCGCAGGTGGGGTGCGATGGACCTGCCGGCTTTGTTGAAGATGTGGTGTGGGAGAGGGTCGGACGGGGATCTGGAGTGGATTGTGCCCATGGTCTTAATTGTGTCCTCGATGCTCACGTTGGCCCAGGTTGTCTGGGAGTCGTGGTTGGTGGGGTGCGGTGGGTCTGGCGTGACGAGGCCTGTAGGGGTTGTCCGGGGGTTGAAGCTGTCATGGATGTCAGTGATCTTGCGGTGAAAGAAGGTGGCGAGGGAGTCGCATAGGGCTTGCGATGGCGGGATGTCGTTGGCGCTGGAGCTGGGGTTGGAGAGTTCCTTCACAATGTTGAAGAGCTCCTTGCTGTTGTGTGCGTTGTTGTCAAGGCGGTCTGAGAAGGAGGTCCTTTTGGCGTTCCTGATGAGGTGGTGGTGGTGGTTGCGGATGGCGTCTTTGTGGGCAGCGCGGCTGTCCGGCGTCTTGTTGCTGTGCCATATGTTCTCCAATTTCCGGCAGGTGCGCTTTGAAGTGAGGAGTTCCGGGGTGACCCAGCTGGCTCTTTTGCTGGTGTCTCTGTTGGTGGGCATTTTCAGCGGGGCTAAGGTGTTGGCGCAGTCGTTCATCCAGCGTCCGAGGGTGAGTGCACCATCGTCGGGGTTGGTGGGGTTGGTCGGTGGGTTGAGTGCGAGGCTTGTCTGTAGTTGTTCTTCGGTGACTTTGCCCCAGCAGCGGCGGGGGATCTGTAGGGTGCGGTGGTGTGTGAGGAGTCATTGTAATTGCACATTGTACAAAGCTCACGCATTACATTGTTTTCTCTGTTTTATCTTGACTTGCATAATAAGGTACTTGTAGTGGTCGCCAGAAGTAGGAGCAGTGTGACAACCCCATTTGTTTTAACTTTCCACTATCAATGATTTGAAAACAGCGCTGAGAACTGAAGCATTTCAGTTTGGAGAGAGTGAGTTAACTTCCTTATCTCTGGAAAAAGAAACATGCCACTGAGAAAGTTCTCTCAGAGATGGAACCTACATAATATCAAAAGTTGTCTATTATCTGGGCGATGATCTTTGTCGCCAGCTCTGTAAAAAGAAAGTCAAGCCTCCATTGTGTTCCAACTGAAAGTTGTAAAACATCTGTTCCCCATGCACAAATTCCGTCAGATATGGAAGGTTTGTTGGATGTGTGCATCCTGAAGCAATATGTATGATGGTACTTTATTTTTGTATTTACATTTAAATTGCACTTACCACCCCTGAACGAGGCATAGAAACGCTTTGTGACGAGTATAGATAGTCTAGAGAAGATTAAGTATTTTTAGGTTGCAGGGATATGATTTCAAAGAACGAGAGTGTGAGCTGTGAAATGAGGTGTGACAATTGGCATAAATAGAGTTGTAGAAAATCTGTCAGGCAGACATGAACCTTTAGGGAAGATGAGGGTGGACAGTAAGGAGAGGTAACAATAACTTTAACTCAAGGTCAGGTGTTGATGCAGGCTTTTAGGAATATAGTGGGAGGAGTCTTTTCCAGATAGTTTGCGACCCGAGGATATAAAACAGTAGAAGGAACCATCCCTATTTGCATGTTTTTGTAGAGTATTGCCTTGTATTGTGTTATGGGATGCTGCGCCTCCGACGAGGCAGCACAATGCTGACAGGGCCAGGAGAATGTTGGCACCTCCAGGAACAGGATCTGCTGGGACGCATTGGAATGTAAACAAGCATTTGCAATGCAATTGGTCTCACATTTGTGAGAGTTTGAGCTATTGACGTTGTAAAGGACAATGTATTTTACATATGCATTTTCTGTTTGGAGTGGAGTAAATGTGTGTGGTGTCAAGTGGACATATGTGGTTTGGATTGGAATTGTTAGGTGTTGTGTGGATTGGATCTGTGTAGTGAAATAATGTGGCATGGTGTACAGTGTAATTATGTGGTTTTTAGTGTACTGGAATTATGTGGAGTGGGATTGTGTGTCATGGAGTGGGATTGTATCTCATGGAGTGGGATTGTGTGTTTTGGAGTGGGATTATCTGGAATGCTATTTTGTGTTGTGGAGTGGTATGTGGGGGAGTTGACTTATGTGGTGTGCTGTTAAATATTGTAGCATGATGTAGAATTCTGTGGTGTAGATTGGTTGTATGTGGTGTGTTGTGTAATTGTGTTGTTGGTTTGAATTATGTAGTTTGATGTTGAATTATGTGGTGTGGAATGGAAATGTGTAGAGTTGAATTGTGACGTGGAAGTGTGCGGTGTTGAGTGAAAATTATGTTGAGTGGTATTATGAGGCATGGTGTGAAGTGTAGTTATGTGGAGTGTTGCTACATGGCATAGACTGAATTTATGTGGAGTGTATTTATACAAAATGGAGTAGAGCTTAATTATGTGCAGGTTAGTTATGTGGTGCTGAGTGGTATTATGTGGGGGGTAATTATGTTGTGTGATGAATTGTGTGGGGCTGAATTGTGGAATTGTGTGATGTGTGGAATTATGTGGCATGGTGAGGTGTATAATTGTGCTGAGTGGCATTATGCAGCATGTTGCAGAGTTGTATTTTGTGGAGGGTAATTATGTGTTTTGGAGTCGAGTGTAAATATGTTGTGTGGAGTGTAATTATGTGGTTTGGAGTGGTATTAATTTGTGTGGAATGTTATTATGTGATGTGGAATTATGTGGTATGGAGTGATTGGAAATATGTGTTCTTTAATTTTTAGGATTGTAATTATGTGGTATGGAATGTTGTAGAGTTAAGTTATTTATAGTTGAATTGTATGGCATGGAATTATAGTTTAATTGTGTGGCATGGAATTATGAGATGTTCAAATGTGCTGTGTGTGGTAGAATTAGGGGGCATAGATTTGGACAAGCTGTGCATGCTAAGGCATTTATATCATGGGGTATACAGTTGACAATTGTCTATTTTTCTTTGGAAAAATAATATTCTTTACCTTTGGGTACATTTCTGAACACTTTGTTAAGCTAAAGTGTATTGTTGCATTGTGTGCGCATGCAGGGAAGAATTAGTGTCTGGCAGACATGCAAAATATCATCCTAGGTCACAGTATTAACTTCCACACTTCTAAGCAGTAATTCCAATCCTAGAATGAGTTACCTGTTTGCTTTACAACAACAGTTACTAAAACAAGTAAGTGCTTTGCTAGCCTGTATAAGTAGCAAAGGTTTTAAAGGGACTTGTTTTTGTGCAAGGTATTGCTTTTCCCAGTTCACAGAAGGGATAAAAACATCTCCATATAATAATACGGTTGACAGGAAGGTGCGATAGCAGAATATTGATATGTGTGGATCCGGGGAGGACTGTGGGCAGCAAGTGCTTGATACGCTATTTGCATAAGAAAATACTATATATTTTTTTTATTGTTATCCTCCATTAGTTTTTAGTAAGGAAGGGGGAAGAGAAGCGTTCACCGACCGCTTTCGGTTAGTCTTATGGAGACAAAGAATGCTGTGGTCTGTGGTAGATCCCGCCCAGAAGTCATAGGTATATGTATCAGGAGCTGCCATTGAAAGGAAGTGGAAATGCCAGTATTGATGGCTACTGTGCGGTTTCAGACTTTGCCGGGCTGACAGTGGGTGGAGAAATGCTACTTTGTCACTGGAGATTTAATTACATGAATCGCGCATTCTCTCTGGTGTTTGTCCATGGGGTACTTGCTGACTGGTGCTACACATGGGATCAGGTTTGCCTTTGACAGGAGGTATGGTTTAGTGGGGTACATAGTGTAAATTAATGTTGCCGTGAGGAAACAAAAATCAGACCCTTTGTACATTTAATATTATTGCATGCACCATGCACAGGATGAAAAGTAGCAGGAACGGCTTTGGTGCCGTAGAGGCTGGCAGGAAGAACTGTTTTGGGGTGGTCAGTTGAAGAGATTGTTTAACATGTTTTACTACAGTGGCATTGGCGAGGGCAGCAGCTGAAAGGCTCTGTCTGTACTGGTAGGCAGTGATTAGATGGGGACCTGTCTTTCTGTCGGTGGTGGACAGGGGAGCAGTGGGCGGGGGCCTCGGGTTCACAGTGACATCCGAGGGGTGGTTTTAAAGGCGGGCGGAGAAGCATAACTGCGGGTTTCGTGCGGGTAAGAGTAGAGTTAATGGCTGCGTTAGTAGCAGGCACGAAGGCAGTGGTCTGTGTTTGGAGGTGGTTAACTGAGCGGGCTTCGCTTGAAGGTGGGTCATTAAGTTGGAGGATGTGTTTGGTGGGCCGGCTGGAGGCAGTGTTATATAACTTTGCTGGAGGGCACAGCAGCAATATTTACTGATGTATGTAAATCGCCCGATGAAAGGGTGGATGTGACCGATGTAAGAACCAGAATCCTTTTTTATGGCTGGGGTGAGCTCCTCCAGTATGGCGGGTCGCTGGCCTGAGACTTTTGACTGGCGCGGAGAATGGGGGGCCCCCTCCATGTACTTTGCAGGGGGGCCCCCTCAAGTTTCGTTACGCCACTGCTACCGGGAGAAGGGAGGAGGTGCGCCTGTCCGACGGAAGTGCCTTCTGCGTGTGTGTAGGGGGCAGCCCGCAGGCAGAACGAGCGCGTGGCTGGCAGGCACAAAGACATGAGGCCGCACCCGCATGCCGCGAAGTCTAGGCAGCCTATACTGAAAAGGGCCAAAGAGCAGGAGGGCTACCCGGCGCACAAATAACTGCAGCTGAGAGCCACCCAGGTCGAATGTACACAGGAAACAAAATAAAAGGACTTCAACAAAACAATAGGGAATAGACAAAATAAGTAAAGCACCTAGCTCTCTGCGAGCGCCTGTGCCATGTAGATGAAGTGATGAGGGGCAGCCGAGGTCACGAGAAAGTCCGTACCGGCACACCCATAGGAGAGTGGAGAAAGCGCTGGGCATTGGTTTCAAATGACTCAACACTGCCATCTAGTGGACAATGTGCTGTACCGCGCCAGTAAACGAAATACACTGCAACAAGGACTGAGACCAGTCAAAGACTGCCAGGGCATACTTAGACTCCCTAGAGGGAGGCAGATCCAGGCAACCTAATGGGAAAAGAGAAGAGAAGAGAAGAGAAAAAGGACAATGGTGCCAGGCCACTACACAGCAATTGAGAATGAAGAGACAATGAGCAGGAAAGTGCCTGGAGTGCAGGAATGCAGCACAGAGGCACCTGGCGCAACACGAAACAGGTGGTACGGACAGTGAACAGGCTGTGACTGAAGGGACAGGCAAACCTCTAAGAAATTGTTTTTAGAGTGTGAGCAGTAAGGAAGCAAGTACCCACCAGTAAGAGTGGACGACCAACCAGAACAGCAACGTCTCAAGGGAGCTGTCCCCGCGCCACAGCGAATAAGAAGAGCGTGCCACACGCCCCTGGCGGTGAACGACCACCACCGCAAGGAAGAAGAGCAGGCACGCACGGTGCCAGAAGAGGGTGCCCTGGCAACGAAGGAGCATGCACAGCTTGAAGGGTGTGACACGCGCCCAGAAGAAGACATATGTGCGCGTCACATGCACACAGAAGCGCATCAACACGGCAAATGCCCAGGAGAAAGAGACCCCTCTGCAGAAAAGAAGCACAGGTGAAATCAGCAGGGAGATCCCATCCATCTCCACAGCAGCAATGAAGCAACCGAAGGGCGCAGTCAGAATCTCGCAGAAGAGATGCACTCAGAGAGAGCACAAAGAAGTGGTTGCGCAGATGCACAGAAGCACGAATACCCAGAAGAGGGTAGAAGAGCACCAAGTCCGAGGTGCGCGACAAAGGCACCCAGAGGTTTGACTACATGGGCAGTCGCCCAGGAGAGCAAGACCTCCTCGAAGAGAAGGGGAAATGCTGAAGGCATCAAGAAGAATCTCCATTGCCTCAACGAAGCCTGGAAGGGGCCAAACGCAGAACAGTGTCCTCTCTCACACTGCCTCACGCAGGAGTCGTCAGTGACCCAAGGCTGACGAGAGGAGAGTCGCACACCACAAGTGGACAGCCGCCACAACTAGCTCACGACTGCCCGTGGAAGTCATTCCCTGGAGAGGGAACGCCTGGAGTAGGGGCGTCAAGAAGCTGCCTGAAAAAGGAGCACTCAAGATGAGCGGCTGCTCCCCATGCAGCTGAGAAGAGCGACTGAAGTCTCGCCTGGATGGTCAAGAGACCATTGAAGTTAATAGGCCCGTTGGCCTTGTTAGAACATGGTGCATGGCACTGCACCCGGAGGAGAAGCAGAAGAAGAGTGAAGATCGTGTCACCCCGAAGAGCTGGACAAACGGAGGTGTGTCAAAGACAACGGGAGGAGAAGCAAGAGGACTCGTAGCACCACAAGCCAAGAACACCTCCAAAGACACCAGACAGCCACCAAGGCGGACCGACGGCCCTGGCGACAGCACCAAGGGAGAACCACACGTAAGCCGCAGCACGCGCAAACCGCGGTGCTCCCATCACTTCACAGTGAGACCGTCCAACCTGAGTGTTGGCAGTCAGAGTCGAGTGGCATCCCAGCTCCTGACTGCAATTGTCCGAGGTGCAAGAGATGATCCAGAAGAGGCAATCATGTGGATACGGCATCCGCCCAGAAACCTCCTCTCCTAGTTAATCATCGCCACCTGTCGTCCAGGCCCAATGGCAGCTCCGTCATCAGTGCCATGTGCATGACACCGCACTCAGCAAGACACGTGGGAGTGTGATCGGAGAGTCCACACCAAGAATCGGACAACCAGCGGAGGTCGGAAGGGCAAGTCGTGAGTGGTAGGGCCGGACAATGAAGAGAACCCAAGCTACAACAGGAGTGAGTTCTGACACAGCGACAGCAAGGGAAGAGGATGATAACCCGAGAAGGAACTGGCAGTCGCACAGCGGGAGTCCGAAAGTAAGCCGCACAGCCTGCGCGAACCGAGTCTCAAGCTTTACGTTCCTCAGCGTGTTCATCACTCCTCTGTCATCAAAGTCCCAAAAGCCCATGAAGCACAAGTACATGGATGCAAGTGCCTCCCCAGGGAACATAGAGGTACCTGGCTACTCCCTGCCTCAGGTGATCGACTCCATCAAGGCAAGTCGTCACCCGCCGTCGTCCCGATTCACCACACGGCTGGCATCGCTACCACGCCATTCTTCATCAAGTGCGTCTACCGACACCATCTCGAATACCCATGGAATGGAGTCCTACAATATTGCCAAACTAGCCAACAGGAACACTCAGAGGCTACCGGCTAACCGGGTCTGCACCTGAACTGCGGCAGAGAGAGCATGTCCTGACCAAGACCCATACACTCTTGAGGTTTGTGCGAGCGACTGGCTACTGGCTCCTCGGTGGTTTGCAGATGCCCCCAGCCGGCACACACGCAGCCCCGTCGCAGCCTACCAGCAGTCCCGTGGCAAGCCCGACGAAGGGCCTCCCCAGGCGGGAGAGTGGGAAAAGACATCGCCCCACTGACAGGTCACCGGACACAGCAAGACAGCCTAAGAGAGACTTCAGGTGATAAAGAAATAATCCTGTGAACTTTCTCCATGGACTCCAACCATGATCTTGACGCACCCAGTTAGTGAACTGTTGTTAATCATCACATACCATCCTCAAAGCCAGCGAAAGGAAGCCATCTGGGACCAATGGGCCTGATTCCACCGAAATATTGCTATAATGCAGCTGACATCTCCAAGCAAGTGTTTGTGTCCTAACTCACACAGGTTAAATGATGAGTGCTCGCCGAGGTCGTCCTGCTACAGTCGGAGTCACCGTTCCTGGTCTGCTGTATTCCGGATGCCTGGCCCGAGAAGCTGATGGAATCTGTGGTACACATTATGGTGCCGATCACGATCCGGTAAAAAAATAACCCGTACGACTCGTATCCGGTCTTTTTACCGTACGAATCGTACAAGTGCCGTACAAACTGCCAATTACGATTCGCATGGTAAAAAGTCCATACGAATCGCATTGGGAATTATTCCCCACACGTCCTCGGGTCGGAAAATGTGTCCGACACGTCCACGGACGATTTACCGTACAAATGTGAAAAGTGAAGTCCGACCGCGGAATTACGATCCATCCCGTGCGTCCGATGTTACAACCGTATGGAAAAAACACCGTCCGCACCGAACACCCATAGCAACCATGGAGACATGTGCCCGCATACGCGCCGAACACCCCCCCAGCCCCTGTATGTACGCGCCGAACCACCCCCCAGCCCCCGTATGTATGCGCTGACCCCCCCAGCCCCCGTACGTTCGAGTCGAACCCCCCCAGCCCCCGTACGTTCGAGTCGAACCCCCCACCCAGCCCCCGTACGTTCGAGTCGAACCCCCCGTGTATGTACACCCGTGTACGTGTCGAACCCCCCGTGTATGTACACCCGTGTACGTGTCGAACCCCCCTTGTATGTACACCCGTGTACGTGTCGAACCCCCGTGTATGTACACCCATGTACGTGTCGAACCCCCGTGTATGTACACCCGTGTACGTGTCGAACCCCCGCGTGTATGTACACCCGTGTACGTGTCGCACCCCCACCCGTGTATGTACACCCGTGTACGTGTCGTACCCCCACCCGTGTATGTACACCTGTGTACGTGTCGTACCCCCACCCGTGTATGTACACCCGTGTACGTGTCGTACCCCCACCCGTACGAGTCGTACCCCCACCCGTGTACGTGTCGTACCCCCGTGTATGTACGAACCGTACCCTCACCCGCGGACGTATGGAGCGTACCCCAGGCCCCAACACCAGCACCTTCACACAACATCGCGCATGTACGAGTCGTACCAAGCCAGACACAAGGACAGCCCTGGACAACCAAATGGCCGAAGTACACACCGTACACACGTTAAAAACGCACGTACACAACCAGGACAAAGCAAAACAACACAAGAATACACCATTCGAATGGCACAAAGCCACTAAACATGTCCAACAAGCTCAAAAACAACACAATCACTGACCTGCAACTGCCAAAATCCAAAACAGAGGCCCAAAACACAACCACTCCTTATAACACACCCACCCAAAGTTCAAACACAGCCACACCCACCAATGGACCAATAAAAAGGGCCCACACACACAAACCATGAGCCTTTGCAACAGACCCACTGCTGCCAGACCCCACAGACAACCTACAGCCCCATACTAGAAGCTTGACCACACCTTACACTTGCACACTTTCACACACACACCTTCACAAACACCCCCACATCACATTCACACACACACCTGCACAACCACACCCACACACCCACAACCATCCGCACACACCCCCCCCCCATCCACACCCACACCCCTCACCATGCCCACTAACAAGAATCCAAAGTTCACTAGCCGAGAGTTGGAGGTCCTTGTCGATGAAATCCTCAGAGTTGAGCCACACCTCTTTGGAACATTGGTCAGACAGACCAGCATTTCTGAAAAAACATCCATGTGGCAGACCATCGTCGATGCTGTGAATGCTGTTGCGGACACCAGAAGGACCAGGCATGAATGCCAAGCCAGGTGGTACGATCTGCGGAGGAGGGTCCGAGCCAAAATGACGGACGAACACAACCAGGCCAACGTCACTGGAGGAGGGCCGCCCCGCAGACCCGTACACTACCATCCCTGGGAGGAGAGGTTGATGGCCATACTGCCGGTGGTGGCAGTGGACGGATTAGAAGGACTCCGAGACCCGGGTGAGTACACAAACAACTCACCTCACATGGGGGGAACGTCATCCACAACCAAACTCACAAACAGGCACGCAACCACCCCAAGCTATCGCATGACTCAACCACACTCCATGAACACGCACATGCCACTAGCGCCACCATGCCCCATGCACCCAGCTGGACAATGTCAAGTCACAGGCCAAAGAAAACACCAACACAAGACACGGTAACCCTGATGGCGGGAGTGTGGGCCACAAAAATCACATAGTGCAACAATGCCCTCTGCCCATATGGCCTAGGTCACAGCCAGACAAACACTGTGTCCTCACACAGGAAAGACTCGCCAGCAAATGGCGGACGCCTTGCATCAACACATGGGGGTGACGGCACGTTCTTGCACATGACAGCAGCTAATGAACAGCCAACACTGTGAAAGAGTGGCAGCACACACCACCACAGCAGCAGTGCAGACACACACACTACACCCAATGGGTGCCTGGAGATCAGAAACAAACTCACATCAACAATCCAAGGGCCATTCAAAGATCTGCTAACAGTCTGTGCCCAGGAAGCTGTGCTGAGGTGACAGAGGGTGACACACAGAGGAAGGGAGAGGGGGACAGAGAGGGAGGGAGACACAGGGAGACAGACAGAGGGAGGAGGCTGACACACAGAGGGAGGGAGAGGGGGACAGAGAGGGAGTGAGACACAGGGAGACGGACAGAGGGAGGAGGCTGACACACGGAGGGAGGGAGAGGGGGACAGAGAGGGAGGGAGACACAGGGAGACGGACAGAGGGAGGAGGCTGACACACAGAGGGAGGGAGAGGGGGACAGAGAGGGAGGGAGACAGGGAGACGGACAGAGGGAGGAGGCTGACACACGGAGGGAGGGAGAGGGGGACAGAGAGGGAGTGAGACACAGGGAGACGGACAGAGGGAGGAGGCTGACACATGGAGGGAGGGAGAGGGGGACAGAGAGGGAGGGAGACAGAGGTGGACACAGGGAGACAGACAGAGGGAGGGAGGAGGGTGACAGAGGGAGGGAGAAAGGGAGACAGGGAGACGGACTGAGGGAGGAGGTTGACAGAGGGAGGAGGCTGACAGAGGGAGGGAGAAAGGGAGACAGAGGGAGACGGACTGAGGGAGGAGGTTGACAGAGGGAGGAGGCTGACAGAGGGAGGGAGAAAGGGAGACACAGGGAGACGGACAGAGGGAGGAGGCTGACACACAGAGGGAGGGAGAGGGGGACAGAGAGGGAGCGAGAAAGGGACACACAGGGAGAGCAAATCAGCCTTGTGGGGTGTGGGAATGTCTGCTCGTCAGCAGGTGGACTGCGTGCATGTAGACAAGGGTGGCCAGTGCCAGAACCCCCCCTCTTCTCCATGGCTAAACACAGGGCCATGTCACAACCTGTGCACGAGCACGACAGCTACCTGCATTATCTAAGTGTGTGGAACCACTCCATGTGCCCACGTACAGTGCAACACGGAAGGCGCCAATGCATGGCTCTCCACACCTGCCCACTCCACTGCTGACTGCAGTCACAATTGACGCAGCAAGTAAGACTGTGCCACACATAGGTAAAGTCGCTAAAGCTGTGGCCAAGGGACATACCCATGCACAAGTGCACTGTCAGTGGAATGCAAGACATATCCAAATTCCCAGAGGAAATGTGCCAACTTAGAAACCAATGAAACATGGATGTTGCATGGAACAAAATTAACATTGTCTCTCTCACACACAGGTCAACATCGTGGATCACCCCCCAACACTAGGGGGGAAGACTCACAGGACCCGGCTCGGCAGGATGACGGAGCCACCGGCAGCGACGACTCTCACCACTCTGTGGACGAACCCGACCCCGACCAACCTGGCCCCTCTGGTGTCCAACCACCTGCAGCACCAGCGTCAGGTACAACTGGGCCAACCACCACCCCCACTCCTGCCACATCCCAGGAGACACCCAGGATCCCTGCCCCAACACCACAATGCAGCCAGGCTGGCCAGGAGGGACACGGTGTCCCGGGCACCCAGGAGGAGGCAGGCGACAACGCCAATGCCACCCCTCAGGGGTCCCGGAGACCCGATGTGCCCACAAGGGCAGGCCAGGGGCAAGTGGGCAGGGGTGGTGGGAGTGGAGGACGGCGGAGGCGCGAGCCTGACCTGTTGGCTGGGGAACCGGTATATTCCCATGTCCGTAACATCCTGGACACATACCGGCAGGACACCACGGGCATGGGCCAGGTTGTGTCCACCCTCAATGAGATGAAGGGGACCCTCGATGAGATCAAGACCCAGCAGGCCCAGCAACATGCGGAGCAACATGCCTGTCTACTGCGACACCAACGGCGGATGGAGGACAGACAGGCTGAGCTCGTGACGGTGTTCACGGGAATTCACAGTACACTCCGTCAGATGGCCGACAACATGGGCAACCCTCCCTGTGCCAGCAGGCGTAGAACATCACCACCCACAGGGAGGGATGAGGAGGAGGAGGAGACATCCGACGGAGCATCCCAAACATCGTCACGGCCTGCTTCTGAGGGTCCCCGCAGGAGGGCGGGTCGTCCACGGAAAAGACCGTGAGGGTCGACTCAACAGCACCATCTCCCAGGACACCTGGCCTGGCACCTGGCCCACTGGAGCAACAGCAGCACAGCATCAAAAGACATTCTCTGCCACATGGACTTGCTGGTCACTGTCTGACCCATGTTGACAAAGACTGTGGCATGGACTCTGAGGATTTCAAATGGCAAGGACACCAACTCCCCTAGTGAACTTTGGATTCCACACACCCGGAAAGCCCCTCATGTCAACCCCCCCCCCTACCCCAACCAAAATAAAAAGTCACACCATAAAGAGAAGATGCCTACTGATTGCATTATTACCTTACATGTGTCTTGTAAAGTCTAACTATGCCTGAGTTCTCATTTGACTTCAACCATCCACACCCTGGGGCCTGAGTCTGGCACAGGACACACATGGGTCACATTGTAGTAGGCAAGACACACATGGAGCACCATACACACCCGTGATGGGCCCAACCAGCTGAGGGGGTGGCCGCACAACCGTGCCGACAGACATATTGAGTACAGCTACAGCCATGCGCAGAGGTCAGGGATCATGTGGAGTGTCCTGGGGGGCACCCAGGTATGTGTGGACAGGTGGCAGAACCATGTCCTGCAAGCTTGAGTCAGGTGGATGCAGTGAATGGTGGCCTGGCCAACGTGGGATGCATGGGGATGGCACATGTCACAATACCCACACAGTCATTGACTACATGCACAATACACAGTCTAATCCCACACAAACAGCTTGCATCTTGCTACTCGACACATAGACACAGAGCCACTATCACGGAAAACCATGCCAGACATGCCGGATGCACCGTGGCAACACACCAGCATTGACTGAGAAGAGGCACCTTTGAGGCATAGGGACTCCTTTATTAGTCATGTATTCGGGATTGCAGAGGCAACTCGGAGTACACATGAACGGGTAATGTGGAGTAACATGTGGGTCCAACACTGGAACCCCCCTTCTGCAGCCCAAATGCGTGATAGCCATGGAACTAGCGCACAAGTGTCGGCTAACAGCTAAACACCCCCTGCTGCTCACGGAGAGACTGCCATACACCATTGATCCGCTGATGTGGAAGTCCCACAGCATGTCAAGCCAAGGCAAACCGTATGTGTCCGAGGGCAGTGTAACACACATTGATGCCATCATCACATTCCACAATCCCATCACTGATGACTGTCAACAAGTCTGACCATCTATTCAGGTGTACCCAGCTGCATGTAATGTGTACCATGGTGATGCGACATGTCTGCAGAGGAACCAAACATCGACAGGGGCAGTGTGCACACATCGTAAACAACTGCCACACCCGATACACCCCTGATGCATCCCTTACCCTAAGGAGACTTCCAAACTTGTCCGTGCGTGTAACGCTGAGTCAGCACACGATGACGTGTCCATGAGGAATAGCAGTGCCACAACAATGCAACCAGCAGACGGCATGCGCAAGTACCTGGGGATATGAGAGACACAAGAGGTCAGCCACAAAAAGCACACCCACTTGCATGTGCATGTACTCGACACATGTAAGGATGACAATATGCCAGGTCACAATTATGACTGGGGAAATACACATCACTGCCACCATCACTCCAGTGACACATCCACACACACCTCTGACTCACGTGCCATACATGCAGATGGACACACACATCGCAACACATGCCACACGGGGACCAATGCGTGCACACACAGACACTGGTACTCACCACTAAGCAAAGAAGTCACGTATGAGCCGAGTCCGGATGTCCTCTTGCGGAACCACGTCCTCCACATCACTAGCCTCATTGCCAAGCCCTTCGTCCTCCACGGGTGGATGGTCCTGATCATCTTGATCCAGGATGAGTGGCACAGCTTTCTCAACTGCCATGTTGTGCAGCATGCAGCAGACATGAAGATTTTGCAGACCTTCGCCGGAGCATATGGGAGGGTGCCGCCGGTCTTGTGGAGGCATCGGAATCGGCTCTTCAGGAGGCCAAACGTCCTCTCTATCACTCGCCTTGTCCGGCCATGGGCGGTGTTGTAGCGGAGCTGGGCCGGCGTGATGGGGTTGCGGAGAGGTGTGATCAGCCATGGCATGTTGGGATAGCCAGCGTCCCCTACATGGAAAGCACATGGACATAAGTAGGACAGGAGTAGCGGTTGTGCCGGAAGTCTACGCAAGATACAGGACAGACAGACTGTACCCACCAACAACACATGCTCGTTCGTTGCGCAGCTGCGTCATCATTTCAGGCATCCTGCTACGCCTCATGATGTAGGCATCGTGTGCTGATCCTGGAAAACGAGCACAGACATGTGAAATCACCATGTTGGACAGACACACCACAAGGGCATTGATGGAGTGGTAGTGCTTCGATTCCTGTACGCTACCTCCTGTGCCTGTGATGGTACCAAAGCCACATGTGTCCCATCTATGGACCCAATGACATGGGGCATCCCTCCCAGGGCATAGAACCCACGCTTGACCCCAGTCAACATTTCAGGGGTTGGGAAATGGATGAAGTCATCCAGGTGAATCAACATGGCCTCTAAGAAATCATGCAGCACACGGCAGAACATGCTCTGGGACATGCCACCAACATGAGCTATGGTATTTTGAAAGGTACCCGTGGCAAGAAAATGTAGGGCTGCCATTACCTTTAGCTTGGGTGTCAGTGCCGTAGGATACCTGTGCAGCGGTTGCAGGTGTGGTGCCAGTCTCGCCGTCAACTCCAGAATCAACCGTTGGGGGAAGCGGTAGCAGCGTATACAGTCATTCTCCCGCATGTCAGCCAAGTCCGGAATTGGTCGGTGAAGAGGAGGCGCCCTGCAGTAATTTGGAAGTGACAAGGAAGAGTGAGTGCACCACAACAACAATTTATTTGTACTGAGCACATGTTAATCTGTCAATACACATATGCTACATACGGAGTCAGGTATGTGCCACATGCCCTGGACACGTATGGCTGCCAGGTGACACCCCTACCATGACCAAGCTACACACGGAGATTGTGAACCTCCACATGCCATGGCATGGGATTAGCTGTGTCCCAGTGTAAGTGAACAGCCAGACGCAAGACAGGAGTGACATACATCCACACATCAGCAGAAGTAGGATGTCGATTGCAGATACTGATAGCGGAACACTAGAGCCACAGGTCACATGACATTACACTAGGACAGCCCACACACCTTGCCATGAAGGTGTGCATGTAATGACTCACCACACATTCATAGAGAGGATGCAGACATGTCCTTGTTACGCTACTCCGTGTCCCATGCATACAAACGCACCTCACATCCAATACCACATGTGCCATGGTGTGCGGAACAGTGTGCCATGTCAATCTACACACAGACACATGGGGGTTGCTGCAACAGCTGCTGCTTGTGAGGGAGCTCCAACATCAACCTAATGGGAACCCCCCACACATACATGACATAGTCACATCGTGCACCGTGGGTAGTGACATGTCAGGAGTGGTAACCCCTGTACCGGGCCTCAGGGGACACTTGCGTGTGTTGTTGTCCGTGCCATGCCAGTGACGCTCATCCCAAGTGTGCAGTACAACATGCACACATGTCAAAGGAGTCAAGGGCATGCCTGGCACACATTGCACCGTCACACATTACATGTGTACACATCTCCTCATACATCTGGTGCCTTCTCCACTCAGGAGTAATGTGCCACATCACAGCCTTTCACACCTGTGCCCCACACATGTAGTACTGCCCAGACAATGCCTTGATGTCCATCCATGGACAAGTATGTCAGCGCTATTCCTTCCTGTGTGCTGCCTGTCACCACTGTGATGTGTGAAAAGCACCGTACTTTTGCAAAAAGGGCCTGTGTACGTTCCCGTATCACTATGGGAGTGCTGCCGTGAGGGATAGTTAGGGATAGTGAGCGTGAGGGATAGTGAGCGTACAGGCGTGGGTACGGTCCGTACCACCATGAGTACGCATACGCGAGGACACCCGTAGTGAGACGGCCCGTACACGCGTGTGTACGCTCCGTAACCCCTATGGGTGTTCTCGCGTATGCGTACTCATAGTGATAGTGAGCGTACAGGCGTGGGTACGGTCCGTACCACCATGAGTACGCATACGCGAGGACACCCATAGTGAGACGGCTCGTACACGCGTGTGTACGCTCCGTACCACTATGGGTGTTCTCGCGTATGCGTACTCATAGTGATAGTGAGCGTACAGGCGTGGGTACGGTCCGTACCACCATGAGTACGCATACGCGAGGACACCCAGAGTGAGACGGCCCGTACACGCGTGTGTACGCTCCGTACCACTATGGGTGTTCTCGTGTATGCGTACTCATAGTGATAGTGAGCGTACAAGCGTGGGTACGGTCCGTACCACCATGAGTACGCATACGCGAGGACACCCATAGTGAGACGGCCCGTACACGCGTGTGTACGCTCCGTACCACTATGGGTGTTCTTGCGTATGCGTACTCATAGTGATAGTGAGCGTACAGGCGTGGGTACGGTCCGTACCACCATGAGTACGCATACGCGAGGACACCCATTGTGAGACGGCCCGTACACGCGTTTGTACGCTCCGTACCACTATGGGTGTTCTCGCGTATGCGGACTCATAGTGATAGTGAGCGTACAGGCGTGGGTACGGTCCGTACCACCATGAGTACGCATACGCGAGAACACCCATAGTGAGACGGAGCGTACACACGCCTGTACGGGCCGTTGCTATGCATTTGGGGTGCCCTAGGGCCCCGGAACGCACCGTACCTGTGTGTGAAGCGCCAAATTACATAGGGGACACATGAGGGACAAGTATAAAGGCCTACATGCATGCTGGTTGTCATGGAGACCAAGTTTAAAGTTTGAATTTTTTCCGGAAGGTGCACAGCAGAAGTCAGTTGGAATGAATCTACTTTGTTGCAATGTGTTTGTGGAGTTGACATCATGCTGAAGAAAAAAACACAATAAGAACCCACTGACTGCTAGGTTTGAAGGGATTGGAGGAAACATAGGATGCAAATGTGAGTGACCAATCACTCTGTACTCCTGTGCATGAAACAGGCCAGCAAGGCAGATATAAGGCAGCCAGGTCCCATGAGGGAGCACTTGCCTGCACATCTCTGTATTCCACGACTCAGCTGCTGCTACTGATTCCCTGGAACCATGTCAAGGGCTGTGGAGAGGTCACAGCCATTCACCCTGGAGGAGAACCTGGCTTTGCTGGATGTGATCCTCCCACAGTACCCCCTGCTGTATGGGCGACCAGGTTATCAGGTGAGTGCAGAGTCCACTGGCACAGACTGTGTCCCTTTTTTAAGACTGTGACTTCTGCCGTTGTGTTCAGGTGTGACACACATGCCATGTCCTGTAGAGGGGGTCCCAGGGGGGGGAATGCCTGATGTCTCACAGCCAGAGCATGCTGTGGTGCATGTCTGCCTTCCTCACTAGCATGGTGTTTACTGTGACAATCACTGCATGGTGCATGCCACATTCTGCCTGTCTTGTCCTCCTGGGAATGTAGCCTCTACAGTCCTCATGTGATTCTGTGTTCAGCCCAGTGTGACAGGTGACTTTACCCACAGATGTGTGTTAGTTCTGTGTACCTGTGCCGAGAGTGTCCACATGATGTGTTCGTACCCTGGACATCGGTGTGTGTGTAAGTCCCCTGTCATGTGGGTGGGTGCATATGTGGAGTGTAGCACCCCAGCTGCATGAGGGATGGATATACCCTGGCCATGTGATGTGAGCAGGGAGCAGTGCTGTGTGTCTGATGTGCAGAGCCAGCCCCACACCTGTGGGCCCCCCCCCCGTCTAGTGGCACATGTGCAGAGTGAGGTATGTCGCTGCATTTGGCAATGGCAGGTGAATGTCCTGTGCCTGTGTGTGTCTGTGTACTCTGCTGCGGTGGCGTCAGTGGCCTGTGGCATGTGACTGCTTAGAGGTGCTGCACATTATCCTGGTGTAGCTTGTGATGCACAGTGTGAGCAAGGATCATTGATTGTGTAGTTACCCTCATTCCACCTGTGTACTTTCAATGGCACATACTGCTTTTGCCCTTCCCCAGAGGATCATGTCCCTATGACAAAGGTGCAATGCGTTGGATGCATACTATGCCTTGTTGTAAACAGCAAATGTGTTCTAATATGTGTCTCTGTGACATGTGCCAGGTGTATTGATGTAGTGTCACTTGTTCATCCTCACAGGTAGGTGCCTCTGCCAAGGAGCAGATATGGCTGACCGCCGTCAGCGCCGTGAGGAGTGCGGATGGTCGGAAGCGGCGCCTGTCCCAGGTGTGGAAACGCTGGCAGGATATCCAGTGCTGGACGCGGAGGATCGCACGGGTCCTGCTGGGGGACTCACCTGAGAGCCATAAGAACCGCGGGCGTCGCCGACTGACCCACATCCACAAGCGTGTGCTGCCGGTGGTATTTCCAGACTTGGAGAGGCGCTTACAGGAGAAGCAGCAGCAGGAAGGGGGTAGGTACATGTGTGTTTGTTGTGTTTCACCAGCATTTGTAAGTGCACAGTTGCATGGATACACTGCCAGGGTTTAAAGGTGCTGTGCAGATCCTGTTAGCCACAGTATAGCTGTGCTCTTCTGCCTCCCTTCCCCTCCTTGCAATGTGTTCCCTGGTCTGTGTGTAGTCACTCCTTCACAAGGTAATGTAGGCTGGCGCTTTCTCCACGTGAACTATGCCTGTAGCATCATGTGTAGGGGTGGTGTGTAACAGGTTTGGGGACCTTGGCTGTGCCCTGTCCAGTTCAGTACATGTGGGTTCCATGTCAATTGGCACTGATGCAGAGTCCAGACATGGGAGTTAGTCTCACAAGTGTCATGCCTTACAGCGCGCATGTCCTCTGTTGTGGCCTATGACAAGATGTGCATGAGTGTGCGATACGCATAGTGCAGGGATGTTGGGGTGTGTTGCAGTCATTCCCATTCAGGACCATGGAGTTGTGTTGCCACTACTGTCCCCTGGGGCATATTTTCCTAGGTGTCATGTGTGTCATCACAAAACGTGGACACTCTCAGTGTCTACAGCATAGGTTGTGCTCTGTGCCATTGTCCCCTGGCACCATGTATATTGACGTGAAATGTAGTACAAGTGTCCACTGTACAGCCTGACCTGATTTTCCTTGTTCATAGTCACAGTGGCCAGTGCCTGTGTGTCTAGTTACAATCCTCTGATGATGCCCATTTGTACATGATTATTTGGACAGGCGCACCTTGGGTATTTGGCGTCCAATCTTGCATTTCTGCAGCCCCTGTGTATTTCACCCAGACTAAGAGATGTAAGTGCCACCTGTGTCTCCACAAATTGTCTCATGTAGGGGGTGGTTGGTGCGGGCCAAGCCTACATGTCAAAACCAGAATTCTCCTTGCTAGGTCTGGCCAGTGTGTGATGTTTGTCTGGACATACACTCAAGGTGCAGTGAGCCAGTCATGGTGGGCATGTTTTCAGTATTACCTATGCAGCATGTGCCTCAAGTTCATGGATATGGTCCCTCCTCATCCCTATTGTCGGCAACGCTGTGTGGTGCAGATGCAGTGCTGGATTGTCCCCAGGGCCTGGCTCCTATGTCAAACTCCATTTCATGTCAGTTGCTATTGTGTCATGCTCTCCATGGGTTTTCATTGGCATGGTGGGTGAACCAACTGTGTGTTGCATGCCCTACATCTGTACCTTGTTTTGTAGATGTTACTGGTCTTTCTTTGCAGGCTATGCACTGTAACCTATGTAGATTGGACTCATCTGACATATGTATACAGGTGTGTGATTAATTGCTGTCTCTTCACCTTCCCCACAGCATCGTCGGGGAACACGGAGGGAGACATGAGCACAGACGGTGCGGAGGGACCGAGCACCTGTGCCAGCGTTGACATCGTGGCTGGCACATTGAGTGGTACTGAGGCGGAGGAGAGTGAGGCCGAGGACCTGTCCACTGGCACCACCGAATATGAAGCGGACGGGTCCGAGGATGATCTCTCCGAGTGGGCGGAGGCTGCACCACCAGCTGACAGCGGCACAACATCGCACCCCGCCCCCTCCATTGCCATCAGCCGCCTCCCACTTGCTCGTGTCCCTTCCCAACGTGCCCGGTCACCACATGTCTCCTTCCTGCCAGGCACCGCACCCCCTGCCCCTGTCTCCACTGCTGCCGCCAATGCCGAGTCTGTGGACATCCAGCGGCAGTTGCAGATTGGTCAGGCTGCGATCCTTAATGTCCTCCATGGCCACAGCCAGGTCCTCAACAACATGGAGGCATACTTGGAGGGCATTCACTCATCGCAGGCTGACCAACGCAGCTTGCTGAGGTCGATAGACTCGACACTGACTGCAGCAGTGGGTCTCCTGCAGCGCTTCATCCAACCCCCTACCCCTGCCCCATCCACACTTCCCACTCCCATGCCTGTCCCACGTACACCCAGACGTCAGCATGCACCCACCACGACGGACACAGGCACCACACCAGCAGGGAAGTCCACCCGCACACCTCCTGGCACGCACACACAGGGTGAAGTAGGCACACCCACTGGGTCGGGGGCAAACGTAAGACACGCAGCCAGAGTGGGAGTCCGCATTCCACCAAATCCCCTCCCTCCAAATCCCCTCCCCTCAGCTCTCCTGGCCACATATCACACAAAGACTCCTTCATGGCCGCTCTGTCCCTGAGCCCCAAAGTGACACCACCCCGCAAGCGGTCAAGGGAGTCCCCGGTCAGGGTGGTTGAGTCCCCCCCCCCTGTCTACGCCCTCCCCCAGTGGCGCTGCGACCCATCCCTCTGACCCCCCCCCCCCTCCTTGGGGCCTGTGGTTCCTTCGGGTGCAGGGGATTCCCTGGAGGACCTTGCTAAGGTGTGCAGCGAGATCCTGGCCTCCGCCTTAGGCCCTGCCCCACCCCCTGTGGTGGAGTCCTCCATCCCTGCACCCACGACGCCTACCCTTCACCCTCCTGTCCCTGCGGTGCCTGGTTCTTCCCCCCCACATGATGCCCTCACCCCTGTGGAAGACGACGGAATCTAACTGTGCAGGCAAGCTAGGGGACACGCTTCCCACTGTGTCCCCCATCCAGCTGTGACTTCTGGACTGCCCTATGGGCTTTGTAAATATTGAACTTCCTACAAACAAGATTTATTGGATCATGCTGAATAAAGCAATTTATTTTTTTCCCTTGGAACACTACTGCTTTGCTGGTATTGCTGTTGGTGGGGCTGCTACATGGTTTTGGGTGGTGTTCATGTGTTGGGTGTGTGGGAAATGTAGTAGTGTGCTGGTCATAGGGGGGACCCTGGGATCTGTGTGCCATCACACGGTGTTAGCTAGGTTTCTCTGTTCATGTAAGCAGTTGCTGCATGGTGAAATTGTCCCAAGGTGTATTCCTTCCTCTGTGTACCCTGCCATCTTCCCTGCAGGGTGTTCCCAATATTTAGCGCTGAGCTGTGTGTACGTTAGCTGGGTGTGTGACGGACTCCTTCAACTTTGCACATGCATGCTGAGCGATGTCTCCACCTGCATCATTCGTGGCATCCTTGGTAGTCATTGTACTTGTGTATGTGGACGATTGACATGACTTCATGTGGACATGTTTTCTGTTTGGCGCTATGCATGCGTATACTCCCAGCCTCGCACACATGTGGTACATGTACTGCAGGGTCTTTGTGCACCTGACTGACATTTGTGGGCATGGTATCTGTGGCTACTCCACCCTTTTGCGTTCCATGGGCACTGCTGGGAGTGTTAGGCACCCACCCATCCTGTGTCTGGGCACTGCTGGGAGTGTTAGGCACACACCCCTCCTGTGTCTGGGCACTGCTGGGAGCACTCTGCACACACCCCTCCTATTTCACAATATGTACGCTTAGAACATACACGTGTGTTGGTTCGCTCCATGCATACGAGGTGGGGGTACGTGTCGTACATACACGGTTGGGGTGGGGGTACGCTCCATGCATACGGGGTGGGGTTACGGTCCGTACGTACACTGTTGGCATGGGGGGTACGCTCCATGCGTACGCGGGTGAGGGTACGGGTCGTACTTACACTGTTGGGGTGGGGGGTACGCTCCATACGTACGCGGGTGAGGGTACGGGTCGTACTTACACTGTTGGGGTGGGGGGTACGCTCCATACATACGCGGGTGGGGGTACGGGTTGTACTTACACTGTTGGGGTGGGGGTACGCTCCATGCATACGCGGGTGGGGTTACGGTCCGTACGTACACTGTTGGCATGGGGGGTACGCTCCATGCGTACGCGGGTGAGGGTACGGGTCGTACTTACACTGTTGGGGTGGGGGGTACGCTCCATACGTACGCGGGTGGGGGTACGGGTCGTACTTACACTGTTGGCATGGGGGGTACGCTCCATGCATATGCGGGTGAGGGTACGGGTCGTACTTACACTGTTGGGGTGGGGGGTACGCTCCATACGTACACGGGTGGGGGTACGGGTCGTACTTACACTGTTGGGGTGGGGGGTACGCTCCATGCATACGCGGGTGGGGGTACGGTCCGTACATATCCGTACCCACGCTGTGGAATGCTTGTGCGGGCCGTACCCAGGCCTTTGCCACGTGGGTACGAGCCGTCCCGCCATTGTTGGGGTGACGTAGGTGTGGGCGTGGTACGACTCGTACCCACGCTCTTAAGGCGTGGGTACGGGACGTACCTGTATTGTTGTGTTGCCGGTTCGCGTCGTCAAGAACTTCCGTTGTGGCGGTCGCTGGCTTAGCTGGACACGCCCCCACCCCCTCGTAGTGACCAGGGCCTGAGGGACAGGTATGTCCAGGGCATGTGTGCTGTGTGACTTTGGTGGGGGTTTTGTGGTCTGCCCCTGGTCCTGCCACCCCCCCCTTTCCCCCCTCCCTTTGTTGTTCTAACCTTCTGCGGCGTCTGCGTCCGAACCTGTAGAGGAGGTCGACTGCTATGAGGGCCGGGATGACACGTAGGTTCGGATCCATGTCTGTCTGTCGCTTACAGGTACTCCTTGTTCGCGTCGTCCTGTCTGTCCGTCGCGTACAGGTCCTCCTTGTTCGCGTCGTCCTGATTTCCCGGCAGTTTTTGGCTGCCGGAAAATATTCACCGTGCGGGATGACGTCGGTGCGAATCGTGATTCCTGGTTAGTGAATGGCAGGCTGCGTGCGTCCCGACGTCACGTCGGCGCTTTCCCGGATCGCATTTGTACGTTTATTTTCGTCGGTCGGTGTTTTTTACGATTCGTACGGAAATGGTGTTTCCGTGCGAATCGTAATTCCATGTTTGTACAGTTTTACAACTGGGTACGAGTCGGACGGAGAAAACGCTCCGACCGACGGTTCGTACCCGGTTTTTACCGGATCGTAATCGGCACCTATGTTGTTTTATCCATACAGGTTGCACTAGAGAGCTTTTTGTTTCATTAAAAGTTTGGAGGAATGTTGTGTCCTGTGAGACACGTTCTAGTGTTTCGCCAGGCACTCACTTAGTCACCACTCCGCTATGGGAGTGGGCACTCACACACCCCACATCCACCCATCACCGGCGTCATGAGTAACGTGACCCGGCTAATAAAGGGGATGGGTGCACGTGCTCGTGGCAGGTTGATTACCCTTACTAACTGTGTCCGGGTCAGTCCTTTGCCAGTATTTGGGCCTCGGGCCCACAACACCACAGTTGCCTGTTGATGGATTTAACTATTGCTGAGCCACGTGTAATCTCATGTTTTAAGGTGGTTTCAGAGTAATTGGGGACTGCTGTAGTAGTGTACTCAGTGACGGTCATCCCATGTGGTCAAGTTAGTGTACCTTCATTATGTGCTTAGATTTTGTTCCCTCACAAAAAATAGTAACAAGGAGAAATGGTATAGCGAAGTTAATCTGGCATTCTTTTTGCTACGTACAAACATTGCAGTGCTTTGCCGACCCCACCCCGTTTAAAACAAATAGCAAAATTACACAGCTTATTACTTGTTATTTCACAGCAGCTTGTGTGAAGGCAGGCTTCATACCAATTAACCCACATGAAACTACTTATTATGACTTCTCTTGACTTTTGACCCTGATGACACCACAGGAAGGGGCATACGTGACCATATGACGTCAAAGGACGCGGCTAAAAAAAACTAAATATTCTGTAGCTATTTTGTTTTTTCATCTTCAAGTAACTAACTGCCTCAACAATAACACACACCTTAAATGAAAAATAATTGCAAGTTAAAAATCCGTGAACAGTGCCCAATTTTACATTGTAAAACCTTTATTGATTAATAAAATCACTGTAAATATATGTGTATGTAACCAGAGAGAGTCGGATTCTGGTTGGTGCAGTGTGGAATAGTGAGGTGTGTTTTTAGTGTTACTAGGACCCAGCCTGTGACATAAAGCTCCTTGACTATGGATGTCATTATTTTAAACTTGCATTACACTCTGTATAAAAGAGGCTGCTACAAAGTGCACAAAACATTTGGGTTGAAGATTAAAAAGTGCTTCCAAAATATAGATCTGAGTAATGTGCAGACTGTAATGGTGCAAACATTTTTTACAACTGTCTATTAAAAGCACACGCTCCACAGCTCATGGGGGTCACCTTACAATACTTTCCAAAAAGAATACACTAAAAATGTCTCCATCAATTAAAGCCAATACCGGCTTCCAAGCAACCTTTTAAATGTGCAGATTAACCAAAGGCGCACATTTACATTTCTTTCATGCAGCAGACACTTGGGTAAGAAGGCCTGTTTCTTGTTCAGGTAGCTCTCTTCTCTCCACTGCAGCCAAGGCATCTCACATGTCGGAATTAACTGCCCCGGGACTGTTGCATTTTAAAATAAAGTCAGGGAACTGGTTTTGTCAAATGAAAAAAAAATGGGAACCTCCTGCCCCTCAGACCCGCCCACTTTGATCTTTGCTTGTTGTCTGTGTCATCACAGCAAGTTTCGCGACAACTGCTGTGCAACTATTCCTGCTCTGGCGGAACAGGTAGGTCGCGTTATTTTGTGTGAGGGGGAAATGTCACATTTGATTTAGGACACTCAATCTATGGTTTGGTGGAAGGGGTTCCTCCGGCTGATTAGTGTCGAGGTGCAAGGGGGCTTGTACATGAACGCAGCAGCATCCCACATTTAAAGTGAAAACTGGAATAATGCCTCTTTTACTGAATGGTGATCTTCATTACTCCAAGTATTGTCTTCCTCGCCACGTGAGTTACAAAGTGAGATTCAGCTCCACACCAGAACCCTTGAAAGCAAAGTCAGCATTCCATGCCTCCCATTCCTCCCAACATGGCTGACCACCATCATGCTTGACCCAGTATAAGGGGATGGTCGGCCCACCCCACTTCCTGTAGAATTACCAAGCCCCAAGAACCAATGAAGCCGATAGAAAAACAGGGAAACAGGGAGGGATGGGAACTCATGTGGCGAGGAAGACCATACTCGGTGTAATGAAGATTACAGGTAGGTAACTGGGGCATTACCTCTTCATAAGTTTTCCTCGCCACCAGAGTTGCAAAGTAAGCACATACCCAAGATCAGTGTCTTCAAGGAAACTCACAAGAAACCACAGACAACGCAATGATGCAAAACAGAAGGTTTAATCCAAAATTTAAAACAATTGAAAAACAACCAAGAAGAAGCACAGAAGGCGGGAACAACCAGAGCCAGAAGAACCAGCTCTAAGAACTGCTTCAGCAAAACCCCCATCTGAAGGACCACCAAAAACCACCCGGATCATTGTATGATACTCCTCTATCGCATTGGAGCGAACGATGATACTGGACATCATATGTGATCTTGCTTCAAATACATGAGGGTTCCTACTATACCTTCAAATTTATAATACTTACTATAAAGATTTCTGATATGCTATATTGGAAATATGAGCAATATATTGTGGGATTATATAGAGGTACTAACGATAGATTATGTAGAGGACTTTTTACCGCGATACGTAAATGTCACTGACAGATATGGAAAAGGGACTTACTAGGTAGGAAGGAGCATGTTGCCGTTCTAGTGTCTCGATGGCACAGGCGCTTAAATGCGGGGGCTGGGTCATTTACTTCCGTTTCACGATACTGAACACGGCGCGGACTCCACCGATTTTGAACAGCGTACTCGCTTTCAGATACACTCATACATTTGATTAATCTAGCCTTGAGCGTAGTTATTTTTAGTATGGGGGCTGAACTCATATGGAGTTTTGTTTCACTTTGACAGGACGAAATTGAAGGACTACGTACAGTGTCACATACCAAACTTTATCTCAGTCGGGTGAAACGCCAATCAATGCTACAGGTGAGATTTAGGGGGTCATTTTAAAATCTATATATAAAGAGTTGGAGTCCCGAATAGAGCAAATCAGTAATTACAGTTTTTTGCCTAATAGGTCACTGTTTATATAGAAAACGATTCACTCAATACGAGGCAACTTTTGACATTAGAACAGCAGGGTCGGTAGTAGAACCAGCAGAGAGGTGAGGGTTACTATGTACCATATGAAATTTATAATTGTACAGTTAACATGATGATATAGCAATCATGATTTTATTAATGATTTTGGGAGCTCTCTAATACTCTCAATCCCCCCTCTTTGGTTAAGAGTGATAAGAGAATAGAGAGCCCGACAGAGAGGGAGCCTGTGGTGTGGTTTGGATGTATACTGATGTCTCGTATATTTGTTGCATGGTGTTGATCGCTTAATGCTTATTTGTACAGATGGGTGATAAAATCACCCCTTTTTTGGATATAATATCATTTTCTGGATATTAGCTGTGGTGTAATAGCATAGGATCGCTTTAATACATAATATCGGTTCAGGGTCAGAGGCACGACACAGTTACAAGCCTCATTCTGAGGACACAACCACACAAATTTGATAGTTTGGAGTGTGTTTCCCGCACGATTTTTGTTTGTCGCCTGTTTTACAAGGGACCATTTGCATGGGTTTACACAATTTTTTGAAAATGTATTGCATCAAATCTATGTTGTCACAACATTCTCTTGGGTTTCCACACAGTAGTGACTTGTGTTCACCATATCGTATGTTTTTTTTCTTAATTTGAATGTACATTGAAACAGTTATTATCATATTAACAGCTATTATCATATTGTTATAGCACTGAAGAAGTCGTGGGGTCTTACCCTATCGGCGAAACACGTGTTGGCTGGGCATTTCTAATTAAAGACAAAGAAAAGATTATAACAAACTACTCTCTTTACTGTTGTATAACGAACACATGTTAATTTTGTACTAGATATGTGCATGTGCAGAGCTTAAGATTTACCACCCGATAGTGATCCATGAACATGTGTGGGGAGGACCAGGCCCCGGCCCTACAGATATATTCAGTAGACATCCCCTTGAAGGAGGCCCAGGAGAAAGACCCCTGGTAGACGCTGCACCTGGGCCAATACCTCAGAACCCTGAGCACTGTAGGCCAGCAAGATAGCCTGCTTGATCCACCTACTCAGGGTGGAGAGGGAAAGTTTATGACCAGACCAGCCCAAAAGTGACAAACAAGTTGTCACAGCAGCAGAAAGACGCAGTCGCTCCAAGTACAAAACAGCATGCCGGACATCCAACAGCGCGAGAGCAGAATCCACCCCAGACCAGAGGGAAAGTAGGCAACACCACCTCACTGGAACGGTTGACAACCAAGGGGACCTTTGGCAGAAACTTAGTATCTGGGCGCAACACAATACCGTCCGGCAGGACCTGCAAGAACGGCGGAGAGTGCAGAAAGGAACCTAGCTCTCAGAGACGACCAGCAGAGACGATGACCACCAAAAAAACACCTTCATGGTGAGGAATTTGATACCACTTACCAAAGGGCCTCAAAAGGACCCTACTGAAGGGCCCATAACACCAATGGAAGATCCCAAGATGGCGCAAGGCAAATAATCCTAGGACGTTGCAAAAAGCAACTCCGAAGTAGCCGGGCCACCAAAGGATCAAACCCGTCCAATAGAGGACTGTGCCCGCAGCGTAGAAAGGGCCAGGCCCAAGGCAAAGCTGTCGGAAAGGAAATCAAGCATCCGGGATCGCCCAGCACTTCTGGACTGCCATCTCCCTCAGAAGAGGAAACTAAGGGCGGCGAACCCAGCCGGGTACCACCAACAGAACAAACGCCCTTTGCAGGTGAATCTTGCAAAGAACTCGCCCAGCCAACAGAACAACAATGCATCCAGCCGTCACGAGGGCACGCCCTTGTGCACGGGTGGAGTGCGCAGAAGCGAGGCAGGTGAGCATTGTACTCGTTTGCAAACAGATCCACCGTCGGGTGCCCAAACCCGTCCTGCAAGAGACGAAACACAGCCACCGTCAGGGACAGGGACATGGAAGCCATGTGGGGAAAGACCCTGCTCAGGCAATCTGCCACGCAGTTCTCATTCCCTGAGAGATAGACCGCCCTGAGTGACAACACTGACATTTCTGCTCAGGACAGGATCTCCTGTGCCAGGAGGCAATGGGAGCGAACCCTGCAACCTCCCTGATGATTGAGGTAGCCCATTACCACCTGGTTGTCCGTTCGGCCTAAAACATGATGCCCCCGAAGGGCTGGGGCAAACTCCAGACAAGCCAGATGGACGGCCTTTCTCTCCCGGAAGTTGGGCGAGCAACCCGCCTGCAGGCGATCCCACTGACCCTGCACAGACTGGGAATCCAATGTCACCCCCCAGCCCAGGAGGCTGGCATCGGTCGTAACCACCTAGGAAGGGGACACCAGAAACGGAAGACCCTTGGAGAGATTGGACTCTGCCAACCCAGATTGGACCAAATCTGCAGAGACACAACCAACGACAGATCGTAATTCGCGGAACAAGGAGCCCACCGGGACAAGAGATGGTTCACCAGTGGGTACAGATGGCGACGCGCCCCGGGAAACACATTGATAGTCACCGACATCAACCCCTGCACCATCAACCACTGATGGACACGGGCGTAATCCAAGGCCAGGAGACAACCTAGGTCTCGCCACAAGGTTGGTCTCTGTTACGCAGGCAAGAACACCATTCCCGTGACCATGTCCAGGTGACCCATGATGAACACAAGTTCTGGGTAGTCTCCAGATGTGATTTTTTGTGGTTGATAAGGAACCCATGACACGGGCCAGAACCTCACAGACCCACTGGACGAGAAGAGTCCCCTTAGAAAAAGAAGAGGCAGAGATCAGCCAGTCATCAAGGTACGGGAATACTCGAATCCCTTCCTTGTGGAGCATCCCGACCAAGGGGGCCAACACCTTTGTGAAAAACTTTGAGGCAGAAGACAAACCAAAGGGGAGTACCTTTAATTGGAAGTGCTTGTCCCCCGTGCAAAACCGGAGGAAACGTTGAGATGACGGGTGGACGGACACATGGAGGTAGGCATCCAGGAGATCCAAGGAAGCCACCACTTCCCTCCTGAACCAGTAATGGAAGGATTTCCTGCAAAGAGAGCATCTTCAATTTAACACTAAGGATAAAGGAATTCACCCTCTTCAAATCCAATACTGGACGGAAGTCCCCAGAAACAGGATGGAGTAAACTCCAAGGCCTTCTCTGACAAGCCGGAACTGGACGAATGGCCCCTTTGTCGAGAAGATCTTGAATGCCTGCCAACAGTGCCTCCCTCTTTTGTGTGGTTGAAGGCATGGGAGTGGAAATGAAAGCGTCCGGAGGGAGGGAGTCAAAAACAATCTAGTAGCCTTCTTGCACATTCTGTAGAGCCCACTGATCCGACACTGAGCCTTCCCAGGCCTTGCTGAAAGTCAATAGCTGCCGCCCTACCGGAGCCCTGACAGCGGGGACCTGAGGATAGTCAGGATTTGGACGCAAGGGTAGATTCAGCCTGCTGAGACCGGGGTTTGTTGAAGAATGGGGTGTCCCGGCCGCGACCCCGTCCTCGAAAGTGCATGCCCCCCTAGAATTAGAAGGAGCAAAAGCCCTCTTGGGACCAAAGAACGGACCGGTGCCAGCAACTGCCTGTCCTCAGCAGATTTTTCACCATATCCTCCAGGGAAGAACCAAACAGTTTGGTCCCTAAAAAAGGGATGTTCATAAGAATGGCCTTCAGGGCAGCGCTTGCCTCTCAATGACGCAGCCACACCGGAGGACGAGCCTGAATAGCCGCACCCCCAATATATCGACGGAGATATCTGATATCAGCCTTGTTTGTTGCTCCATGACCGCTGAAGTAGGCAGGACATCAGCTCCCTGCTCCAACAACTCGGCCAGAGATTGAAAGTCTTTCAACAGAGACTGGACAGTATAAGACAAATAGGCTGAAACCCTAATGGAGAAGTCGGCGGCCGCATAGGGACGCTTAACTACTGCCTCGACTTCATGGATAGGATCCGAGGGATAGGCAAATCGTTGGCGAAATCCTGAATGGCGTAGCGCTTTGAGAGGTAATGCGGGAAAGCCTGCGTGTCCACTTCCTGCCACTCATTGTCGATCACCCTTTTGACTGAAGGATGTAGGAGTAAGGACTTGGGCTCCCTTCTCTGATACTGCATGAAGAAGTCTTCTGCCAGCTCCTCTACAGGAGGTACAGAAAAGGTTGTGCTGTAGGACCTCCTTTAATTATTGGCCCTGCACATATCTTCCCCTGAGATCCTCCTCCTCAACCTCAATGCAGGGGGGAGGATCCAGGCACTGTTGTTTTTGGTAAGAGGAGCCATTGCGCTCCTTAAAGGTTGCCGCCACCGCAGCCTGAATCATGGACTGGATAGCCTGAAGAGACAGGGAATCAGCTGTTGGCTGAGAGCTGGACCCAGCCTCCATCGAAGGATCATCACCAGGCTCCATTGTTGAGGCACACAACAAAAAAAACAGCAGGGAAAAATACCACACAAGCGCTAAGAGGCAGCCTGAAAGAGGACTTGCCTCCACTGGCCATTTAAATACTCCACTATGTTGTGAAGAACATAAGGGAAGCGAAAACCAGCCAGCACACATGTTGCTAGGCAACCCAACCAAGCAGGAAGCCGGCCGTGTGACTTTGCTTGGAGGGTTCTGGTGTGGAGCTAAAGCTCACTTTGTAACTCTGGTGGCGAGGATAACGTAGGATGAGGTAATGGCTAACATCTCATGGAGTTTAACAGTGAAGAGGTGGAGTTAGGCCGGCGTGGTGAAGGGAACCAGATTGCATCAAGAGGGAAACAACATGGTGGTGCTATTTGGCATCCCCGGACCGCTGTCTGTGGTGTGAGCCGTTAAACTTAGACACATTGTGGGTTGTGTGAGCATTTCCCCTGGCGGCAAGTATTTAGTTCCTTCAGCTTTGGTCCCTGCTCCAAACATGCGTGGCTGTGCAGTGTGTGTTCTTGAGTCAGTTGACTTCAAGTTCTGCAGTTATGAGTGACCTATTACCAATGTCTCTGTTATTGCAATTGTATGGTGTGTAGATGATGCACAGTTGTGGTTTAGTGTGGGTAGGATATGGCCAAGCTTGTTGGCAGTGCAATGGTGATTGCTGTAGGAGTGCATTAGTGAGTGACCTGCCACTTGTGCAAGATGTAGATTATGGGATGGCTAGGCATGCGTCAATTGGGAGACCAAGTCAACACGCATTGCATGTGGCTTGCAGCAATGGTGCAGTAGTTAACCATAAAGACAGAAGGCCATCCAGTTCAGGTACTTCACCTCCTCGTGCATGTGGGATCCATGGCACTTAGCTGTAGAATGCAGTTTTAGGCTGGACTGCCAGCGCGAGGTGAAGGGTGACGCCAGTAGCAGGAGGGATTTACCTCTGTGTAGTAAGCCTTGTACCAGTGTTGTGCCTGTTGTAGTAAAAAAACCACTCAAATGCAGCTGGTTTAAGTGAAATTCTTTGTTTATTTAATCATCCTAAATGTGCATTCCTTAGCAGCTGAAACATCTCTTCCACCGCCAGTGCTTCACAACATTGCAAACTCAGAATAAATACAGTGAATACAGAACTTAGAATGTTAAGCACAATAAATCTAAAAGATGACATAAGAATATATACGAACCCAGTGCTACACAATCTCCCTTTTTTACAACATAAAAACAGAGGGGGAAAAACAAAGCACAATATACAAACCAAATACAACACAATCCCCTTTTTTTACAGCATAAAAACAAAGAGAAAAAAACAAACCACTATATAGCAATAGAAGCAAAAAAAACACAATCAAATATTTCAGTTTTTTTTCCGGTCTTGTCACTCTTCTCCTAAAAGATGTTCTAACTTGAACCTCAGGAGAAGTGTTCTCATACTCCCTGGTAAGAGGAGTTGTTTAACTACTTCCAGGTGACTCATGATCATATGTGGCATTTATACTGTAGGACTTGGCCCTTTTTAGGTCTCGCCTAGCTATTGCATTTACGCAATCGCTATGCGAGACTCTAGTAAGAGGGGCATTTCAAAGTGCTCCCAAAAGTGGATTGCATGCCGAGCACGCGCACAATCACGTGCATCGTGCCGCCATGCAATCCGTTTGGGGAAGCGCTTCAGCCCACTGGCGCGTGCACGTGTAGCCACAGCCTCGGCATCATACTTCAAAGGGTCCGCTCCCCCGCCTGGAATGCGCTCCCCCGCCCCAGCCACAGCATGCCGAGAGATTGTTTCCACATGGCGCCTCTCACAACTGTCCCTCCCCCACCACAAGTTAACTTTCACAGCTCCCACTTTCAGATTAACAACATGGGTGCCTGCTTTTACATTAACATGGGCTACTTCTTTCTTTTCCACCAATACACATGAAAATGTAGCGCATGCACCATTGAATTTCCATTGCCCAGCGCTACAGCACAGCAGGGACACAAGTTGAATGCTTTCCAACACCCGGTTGTGTTGCAAAATCATTCCCATCTCCCAGCACCCCAACCCCACCCGCCCCGTCATCGGATTTCCTCTCAGCGCCATTGCAGCATGTGTGAGAGAGAGGGGTAGGTTAAAGTGGGCCCAGCCCCCATTTTCCCATGGTCCGTTGGCGCCCTTCCCCGGTCACCAGCACATATCCTCCTCTAGCCTTTTCTCTGTGAGAGAGCACATGGCGCCCGCTGCAGCCATGAGCAGACCCCCTACACCCACTGTTCTGCCCCCCGTGGGAGTCCAAAGCTTCCAGGATTGCATTGAGAAGCACTGCCTCAGAGCCATGGTGCCGGTGAAGCTACAGAAGCAAGCCTGCGGCAGCCTGGTAGGGGGGGAGCCAGCAGAGTCCACCTCAGACTCCGCTGCTGTTGCACGCTGACAACTGCCTGCATCCGCTCTACGCCAGCTTCTACACTGACTGGGAGAAAGGCCGCCTGCACCAGTGGGCCAAGTGGCAGGGCAATGAGCGCCACAGGGCGCAGCAGATTATCAGCCACCTGCAAAACAAGGGCATTCCGCCGGTCAAGGTCTGTGGCTTTTTTTAATTGAAAATTTTATAAAGGGCAAAGCGCACTGCATTCGCCTGGCGCTGCTTCCACAACAAGGTAAGCCGAACCACGGCTTGCCTGCTCTCCACGCCCAGTTTATCCTCCTTCCGGCACACATCCTAGTGTTTTAACTGGCACCCCAACTTTCCACCATCGTGCCTTACTTGCTTGACTCTTTGCATCCTTGCCACCGGTCACTACCTAGCACTGGCCTCTCTTCAACGACCACCATCCCGACTTTCCGTACCTCATAAGACATGTAATCCAGGCCTCCAAGGATCCAGTGATGTACTGTGATTTTGCCCAACTGTATTGAAAATCAATAAAAAAAAAATATAAAAATGACTTCACAATCCCTACCCCTCGATCCTCTTTCAGGCCATTTGCATACTGTCCTTACAACTTTGTAGACACCTTTGCAATCCTGAACTACCGCCATTTTTTAATCAGTCAACATACTGCATTACCCCTAACTATGCTTTTTCCAACTTGACTGGTTAACTCTATCAATGTATAGAAAGCTGCTGTTGCACGCTGACAACTGCCTGCATCCGCTCTACGCCAGCTTCTACACTGACTGGGAGAAAGGCCGCCTGCACCAGTGGGCCAAGTGGCAGGGCAATGAGCGCCACAGGGCACAGCAGATTATCAGCCACCTGCAAAACAAGGGCATTCCGCCGGTCAAGGTCTGTGTTTTTTTTTAATTGAAAATTTTATAAAGGGCAAAGCGCACTGTATTCGCCTGGCGCTGCTTCCACAACAAGGTAAGCCGAACCACGGCTTGCCTGCTCTCCACGCCCAGTTTATCCTCCTTCCGGCTCACATCCTAGTGTTTTAACTGGCACCCCAACTTTCCACCATCGTGCCTTACTTGCTTGACTCTTTGCATCCTTGCCACCGGTCACTACCTAGCACTGGCCTCTCTTCAACGACCACCATCCCGACTTTCTGTACCTCATAACACATGTAATCCAGGCCTCCAAGGATCCAGTGATGTACTGTGATTTTGCCCAACTGTATTGAAAATCAATAAAAAAAATATATAAAAATGACTTCACAATCCCTACCCCTCGATCCTATTTCAGGCCATTTGCATACTGTCCTTACAACTTTGTAGACACCTTTGCAATCCTGAACTACCGCCATTTTTTAATCAGTCAACATACTGCATTACCCCTAACTATGCTTTTTCCAACTTGACTGGTTAACTCTATCAATGTATAGAAAGCTGCTCAAAAACTCGCAAATGCGAGACCTTTTGCATTGCAAATGCTTGTTGGCTAAAGTTCCCAAAACTTTTTGCTTTCCCCCTAGACCTTTTTTCTGACTTGGTGTTTCCAACTTAGATGCTTTGGGCACTTTGCCACTGCTGATCAGTGTCAAAGTGGAAGTGCTCCCTGTATAAAGTGTAATGGTAATTGGTTGTCCATGATTGGTATGTTTGCCTTACTAGTAAAGTCCCTGGTACAGTGCACTATGTGTGCCAGGCCTGGTAATGCAAATGCTACCAGTGGGCCTGCAGCACAAATCGTACCACCCACACCAGTAGCCTTAAAAAGGGAACTGTGGCCTGCCATTGCAGTGCCTGCGTGCAGTTTGTTAAACTGCCATGTTGTTCTGACAAGTGCACCCACTTGCCAGACCTTGACCTTACCCTTCCCTTTCTATGCACATCAGACACCCCTATGGTAGTGCCAAGGTACCCCCTGGGCAGGGTGCAGTGCAGATGAAAGGTAGGACATGTACTAAGGTATGTACCATGTCCTGACAGTGAAATAATCTCCATTTCGTTTTTCACTGTTGAAAGGCCATCTTGCCCATAGGACAGAATGGGGAGGCTGTGTAATATGTTTTCCAGCCTATCTTTCCAAAGGCTTAAGATGGAGAGGTGAAGTTTAGTATGTTTAGAAGCTACTGTTTTAGCAGTGGCTGGGTTTTTGTGCTCTAACATTTCTGTGTGTCTCTGCCTGGTTGTGGATTGACTGTCTGGATTTGAAAGCGATAGAATCTGGGGAATGTCTTGACCCAGGGGAGGAGGTGAGACAGCAACAGGCTAACCTGCATCTGGAGTGTAGGGGGAGGAGTAGCCCCTAGAGGTGAAGAGGCCTGGGTTGCTGCCATAAAACAATTTTCCCATCTCCTGCTAAGTGATTGAGAATCCAGACCCCCCACTAATCAAAGGAAGGTGGTGTCACTGGCAGGGAGGCACCCAGAACTGGTTTGAACAGGGGTCAGTGCCCCCCTGATTACAAAGACTTCAAAGCCATTGAGGGTTATAACTATGAGAGCTGAAGCCCCTGAACTTTGGAGAATGGCTTGATCAAGATTGGAGCTACTTCTTGGTCAAGAGGAACCTTTGCCAAGGAAGAAACAACTGAAGAGACTGAAGGAAAGGACTGACCTAGCTGTGTGTTCTGGGGCTGGTCTCCAGTTTGCTGTTTTAACCAAGGAAAGGCTAAAGGGACTTTGCTGTGTGCTGTGTCCCCCTGCTTGAAAGGACTTTGCTGTGCTGTGTCGTGAAGTAACTTATCCCCAAGGGCCCAAGGTGAGCTGGCTCCCTGTTGTGGAAACTCAGGAACACAAATGTTTCCAGGAGAGTCTCAGCGATGCTGTGTGCGTGTGCTTTTTGCAGCCTGAGACCCTCGTAAGGAGTGCCCTGTGATCGTGGGCACCTGTAGTCCAAGCGAGTCTCAGCGATGCTGTGTGTGTGCTTTTTGCAGCCTGAGCCCTTCGTGAGGATCGTCCTGTTATCGAGTGCACCAGAATCCAAGTGAGTCTCAGCGACGCTGTGTGCTTGTGCTTTGTGCAGCCTGAAACCTTCGTGAGGATTGCCTTGTTATCATGCACCCGGAGTCCAAGTGAGTCTCAGCGACGCTGTGTGTGTGCTTGGTGCAGCCTGAGACCTTCTTGAGGATTGCCTTGTTATCGTGCACCTGGAATCCAAGTGAGTCTCAGCGACGCTGTGTGCGTGTGCTTCATGCAGCCTGAGACCTTCGTGAGGATTGCCTTGTTATCGTCCACCCGGAGTTAAAGTGAGCCTCAGCGACGCTGTGTGTGTGTTCTACGTGCAGCCTGAGACCTTCTTGAGGAGTGCCCGGTGATCGTGCACCCGAAACTCAAGGGAGTCTCAGCGACGCTGTGTGCGTGTGCCCTGTGGCAGCCTGAGATGTTCGTAGCAGTAGCGGCCTGGACCGGCAGCCCCGGAGGAGCTGAGCTGCCGGCACGAGCCCGCCGTTGCCAATTGACAGATTGCATCGGAGGCCAAAGTCGCTGGAAGAGGAGAGGAGAGTGAGGTCGCACCCCCCAGGTAACGTGTGTCGACGCCTGGGGTGGGGTGCGGGCTTGGAGGGAGACGCTCTCTGCCTCTCTCATTCTAGCAACGCGAGCCTCTGCTTCGGCTCACATTGCAGCCCGTACTGGCCAAGGGAGTGGCGGTACCGGGGCCGGAGTGCGGAGCTGCACTTTTTGTTATACCATACCCGTGTTGGGGGCAGCTGTTGACAGAGGCTGACTGCGAGTCAGCACGAGTGACGGAGAGACCCCTAAGGCACCATGATCGGTGCTGGAGTGTATTACGCATTACCTTATTTCTCATTAACGGAGAACCTGATTGTCGTATTACAAATGGCATTATTTCTGCATAACGAACTACCTGATTGTCGTATTACTCATTGCATTGTTTCTACATAACGAACTACCTGATTAGTGTATTACGCATTGCATTATTCCTGCATAACGAACTACCTAATTAGTGTATTACGCATTGCATTATTTCTGCATAACGAAGTACCTGGTTGTTGCTTTACGCATTGCATTATTTCTACATTGCAAGGTGCCCGATTGTTGCGTTACACATTGCATTATTTTTACATTGCACAGTGCCTGATTGTTGCGTTACGCATTGCATTACTTTTCCAATGCAAAGTGCCTGATTCTAGTATTACGAACTGCATAACATTGTATTAGGACTACAGTGGAATGTTTAGAAGTGCACATTAATATCGCCAGGAATTACAAGAGCTGGTTGGCCTAACAACCAGCCAGGAGGAATATTACACATACTCATATGTTGGATTTATATTGTGTGGTCTTATTGTATATCTTTTTATATAAAATTTATACTCGTTTTTATAAAACGCGTGTGGAGTCCAATGGTGGTGTCATCATGGGGTTGCTGTGAGCATGGTTGCAAATACTTTACACATTTGCCTTGAAGATAAGCCTGGCTGCTCGTGCCAAGCTACCGAGGGGGTGAGCGGGGGACTATCTCAGAAGGTGTCCTTCCTTTCCCTGACGTGGAAACGCGGGTTCCTATTTGGCCTAAGGTACCTACCTCAGCCAACCAGGGATCCCGGGTCTAACGTATACCATTTTGATCACCTGGATACATATTACCAGAGTCAAGCCATCAATAACTTCTTGTGACATCGCAATCCAATGCGCAATTCTCATCGCATTTCCCATTCCTTGCCAAGGCAAAACAATTTGTGTCATACGCAACATCTTCTAGCAGGTCAGTGTGCCTCATTACTTCAACAACTCTTCTAGGATCACTAATTTTGTTCTCCTTTGCAATTTTCTTCATATTTTTCACACATACCCACTGACCCACCCGCAGTCTTACTTGTCGTACTCCGTGTTTAGAATCATATGCTTTGTTTTTTTTCTTTGTGACTCAACCTAATTGACATGCAAATTAACCAATTTACTTCTCTTTATGCACTCAGGATTAATTTTCGAGTAAGTTACTCCCTCTCATTAATGCAAATGGACTTTCGCTCAATGAATCATTGCAAGTTGCTCTATGAGCCCATACCATTTCCCTTAACTCTGTATCCGAACACTTATTGGTTTTATTGAAAAGTTGTTAAATACCTTTAATGACCCTGTTAACATTCTCCACTATACCATTCCCACTGGGATGATAAAGAGCAGTACATTTTTATGTAATGCCAGCCACTTTCAAATATTTTGTTATCGCCTCTGATTTAAATTGCACACCATTATCCTTTAGGATAGATGTAGGAAATCCTTCTCTCCAGAATACTTCATTCAAAATGTAATGACAGTTTTAGTATCTACCTTATCAACAATGCTCAATGCAATCCACCTAAGAAACATATCACCTAAAACTATGATGTTCTTGCACCTACCATCCTGCCAGTTGAACGATCCCATAATATCCAAGGAAACATCTTCCAAAAGTAAACTAGGGCAACCTAATGAACTAAGAGGATGATTGAGAGTTTTCTGGGTGTTCTCGGCCTTCTCACATTCCACACACAATTTTACGAACCTTTCTATTTCCATATCAACCATAGACCACCAATACAATTCCTTCACACTGTTTAGTTCAAGTGATACCAGAATGTCCATCATGACAAAGGATGATGATCTTTTCGTGTATCCCTTTAGGAAGAATAATTTTATTACCTCTAAAAACAAAAGACTCATTCACACAAAGTTCTTCTCCGACTTTATGAAACCCTCTCAAGTTATCATCCAGCCCAACTCAGTCTTGTTTACACCAACCATTTATTACCCTACTTTTTACCGCTTTCAACACTTTATCCTTGTCGCAGGCTTTTAACGGTTAATCTTTGCCAAAACTGTTTCCCAAATTAACAACTTGAATAACGCCAGCAACTGAATATTCATTCCACTAATCCATATCACTTTCCTTGAGAGTTAGTGCCATCCTACATGAAAAAGCAGGAGTAATATTTTTGTCCCCTAGTAAATACTGAACATCATACCTAAAATTCTGTAAATGCATAGACAATCTGGTTATCCTGGCTCAGGCTCTAATTTTGCTTCTGTAGTTAACAGTATGGTCAGCTGTTTATGGTCACCTCTTACAGTGAATTTCCAACCCCACAAATGACTGTGTATCTTTCCTCTGTAGGCAAGAGTGGCTAATACGCATAAGCAATGACCAGCTCTTTCCTTTTTTTTTATTTTATTTATATTTTTATTGTTTTGCTCAGGGAAATCAAGAGAAACATTATTACACTGAGAGAGAAATAAATAGTCATACAAACAAGAGAGAAGGACCGAATAATCACTGCAAGTTCCACATTACGAAAAAACAACTATACATCCCAAAGTACAGGGTAAAAAACACAGAAGATTACAACTTCTTCATTAAATCTCATCAGTTTCCCAAATCGGGCCCCATACCCGGAGACCTCTTCTTTTGGCTCTTTGCCCTTTACATTTATAAAGTGCCTTCTCTAAATTAAAAACATGATGAAGTCTTGCATACCATTCCTGAAAGGAGGGTGATTCAGGATCCTTCCAATGAGTCGCAATAATTAAACGAAAAATGGTGAAACCATGAATCAAAAATAAGCTTGGGAAGGATCCAAACATAAGCTGTCATCAATCCCTATTAAAATCAGAGTAGGAGTTAGTCGTGCTAAGCCACCAGTGACTTGATTAAGAAAATTCTCTATCTTTCCTTTCAAATTATCAAGCTGATTACACCCACTGAACATATGAATTGTATCTGCCGGGCCGTAGTTGCATCTAGGGCACCGATCAGTTTCCCTTTTCCCCCAGCTAAAGAGTTTAGCAGGGGTATAGTAAAGCCTAAACAGAGTTTTAAAGTGCTGAGCTTTAAGGTTAGCTGCGAGAAATATTTTTTTTGACAGATAAAGGGACCTGCAGGTATCCACGTCAGGATCCCCGAGCGAATCTGCCCAAACACTTTCTGAACTGGCAATATCATCCTGGTTGGCATTCAACAAAATTAAGTATAAATCCTTTACTCGTGGCTGCCTATGCCCAAGCCATTCAAGTATCGGGATATTATCCAGTCCATTTATTTGGACCATTACTGTTTTAATAATCTCCCTGAATTGTAAATATTTGAAGAAGGTCTTAGTTTCCACCCCGAATTAAGTTTGAAGCACTTCAAAAGATTTTAATTCGGATTGCTCAAATAGATCTCCAATTACATTGATGCCAGCCTGTTCCCAAGTTTTCCCTAGATTATCGTAAAATAGGGGTGGAAACATAGACGAGCGCCAAATAGCATGATATCTATGCAGCTTGGGGATCCTCAGAAGTTTACTTATTTTATTCCAGACATTCCAGGCGGTTCTAACAATTTTGAACCATGTTCTTTTGTAGTAACTCCCATCTAGTTGCCTTAATAAAACACCTGGTGCATGATCCCCTAGAGCCAACTCATAGATAGAGGGAGGAGAATCCCTACTATAAATCACCGAAGTAATTCCTACTCCGGTTTTAGGCCGAAACAAACTAATCATTTGCTGCAACGTTACAGCCCAAAAATAATATTGCATATGGGGGATAGCCAATCCGCCACGGTTTTGTGGCAGAGTCAACCACTTTATAGATCTTCTAATCTTTTTATACCCCCATATAAACTGAGAAAATATCCCATCAATTTTTATAAAGAACTCTTTAGGGGGTTCAATTGGGATACATCTGAAAAGATAAAAAAATTTAGGGAACATAGTCATTTTGATGGTATTAGCACGTCCTATAATAGAAATGTATAATTTATCGATACGCTTTAAATCAGTGCTAATCTTGATTAGCAGCTGTGCCAAATTAATATCCCAGATAGTTGCAACCACCGCATTTATATTTATCCCTAAGTAAATAGCCTCCGGGCACCTCCGAGCATCGTTAAACAGTGTATTACCAGAACAAACAATCTTGGTTTTAGCTGTATTCAGCCTGTAGCCAGATTGACTACCGAATTCTAATGCGAGAGCCTCAATACGGACCAATGCAGCCTGGGGGTCAGGGGTGACTATGGCAATATCATCCACATAGGCTAAAACTTTAGTGCTAAATCCCCTAACCACTATAGGTTTGATAGCCTGATCATTGAGCATAGCTCTAATTAAAGGGTCTATGTACTAAGCAAAAAGAATCGGGGAGCATGGACATCCCTGTCTGGTGCCACGTGAGATCTTAATTCTCCCGGATTCCATCCCCATCATTTGTATTTTTGCGTAAGGTTGTATATACATGGCCTTTAAAGCTGTCTGGATACGGGGGCCAAAGCCATTGGTGTTTAAGATCTGCCATAGGAAGGCCCACTCAACCTGATCAAAGGCTTTCTGAGCATCTAATAAGATCAAAGACATTTGACCCCCCGTCTGTTCGGTGATATCGAATAAAGAGATCACCCGACGCACATGATCAGTTGTTCCACGAGCAGGAATGAAGCCATGCTGCCATGGGCTGACCTGGGAAGCTATTATTTTTGATAGTCTATTGGCTATGATTTTAGAATATAGTTTCTCGTCAGTATTTATCAAAGAAATTGGTCTATACGAGGCTGGATCTTCAGGTGGTTTCCCTTTTTTCCAAAAAACAATTAAGTTGGTGTCCTTCCAAGAATGAGGTGTGGTGCCATGATATTGTACAAGTCCAGTAACATATGCGCTAGCTCAGGCTGCAAAACTTTATAGATTTCTATCGGAATTGCATCCGGACCAGCAGCCTTGCCCGATGCCATGGACTGTAATGCCTCATTAACTTCAGCTTGTGTGAACTCTTTTTCCAATTCCTGTATAATTATAGGAGGAGGAGTAATTAAGCGCTGCCCTGCTACTATTTGAGGATCAATCTCAGATTTATAAATATCACCATAAAATTCAGCAAAAACTTGAAGAATATCCTGAGGATCAGTTACTCTATTCCCATCCCGCCGTTTAACCTCCAAGATATTATTAGCAGCCGTCCTCTGTTTCAATTTTAATGCAAGATGTCTTCCAGTCTTTTCCCCATATTCATAATTATCCCTAGCTCGTGTTTGATATATTTTGGCATTCCTATTGTTATATATTCCATTTAATTTGGCTTTGACCCTTATCACTTCTAGTTCAATTAGCCTCGCTGCATCCTTCTGTTTACTTTCAATAGTACGGAGATGTAATTCCTCATTCATAGAGAGATCAGCCTTGAGTTTTTGCACAGCCACCCTATGCTCTTTCATAATATGTCCAGCGAAACTAATGATTTCCCACCTTATGCATGCTTTAAACGTATCCCAAACAATTTCCCTTGATGCACTATACCGATTTGCGTCAAAAAATTGCTTGGTCCATCTCCTAAGATGATCTAAAAATCCTTCAGTTACCAAGAGTTTCCTATCGAAGGACCATTTGCTAGGGCGGTTCAAATATTCCAGAAGCTCCAACTCAAGTATCAAAGGGTTGCGATCTGATAGCATCTTTGGGAGTTTCCGTATATTAGCACGGTCTATAAGGGAGGTAGATATAAAGAAATAGTCTAACCTGACATATTTCTGATGGGGGCAGGAAAAGTAAGTATAACCAACATCTCCTACTACCTTTCGAGTCCACACATCAGCTAATCCATGGCTCGCTGCTAAGGCTTTAAGGGCCTTAAATACCCGTGGCTTCCTCCCATCATACCTTCCCAAAGAGATATCCGATATGCCTAGATGAATATTAAAATCCCCACAAATTATAAGTGGAGAGGGCCAGGCTGCTAGTTCAAGCTCCAACTCTGCCCATAAATCAGAATCATCAAAGTTGGAGCCGTAAATTGTGCATAGGGTTACTCTACAAGGTAATAGGGCTGTAGCCCATCTCCCCCACTTATCTCCTAAGGTTCGCTCCACCTCAGGCATCCGAGTGGTGGTGTGGATAGCCACTCCTCTTGTGGTGGTAGTCTGCCGTGAGCAAATCGTCTGCTTATATCCGGGAATACTATTTAGCCCTCTCTTCTGGAAAGGTATATGGGTTTCCTGTTGACAAATAACATCCACCCCCCATGAACGAATAACTTCAGCGGATCTATACCGTTTACCAGCATCGTTCAACCCCCCTATGTTCACGGAACAGATTCTCAGCTTACCCATCATAATAACTTTTATTCCTGTGCAGTGACTTTAAACATCTCAATAACTCAATAGCAAACAGACTATACATTTTTTCTGATTTCCCTGATTTCCCTGAACTTTTTACTCCACCCCCTTCCCTTCCCACCCCACTCCCTAACCCTCGGCTCCCCACCCACCCCACCCATCCCGCCCATCCCAACCGCCCTGTAAATGAAGGCAACAGACCAACCAGGTCTGTAGTGGATGAAGATTGTGCTCTCCCGAAAATAAACATAACTTAGCTATCCAATACCCCTATTTGCCCAGAATAGCACCTCCCATGACCAGATAGTCCTATATATCTGCATAACACCCGTCCTGCAGAAGGAGGAAACAAAAAGAAGGGGGGCAAAACAGAATACAATATTAGATTGGTTACACCTAGGATTTAGCCTTCCCTCCTGTATCCAAAAACTCATTTGCCTTTATCTCAGATTAAAAAAAGCTTGTAGTATCCCTCCAAATTACTTTTAAGCGGGCAGGGTTTAAGAGAAAGGCCTGAGCTCCCTTCTCTTGGAAGGGCTTGATCATCTGGCGTAAACGCCACCGGCGCTCCACAGTGACATGGCAGAAATCGGGTCTGACAAAAAAATAAAACCCCTCAGCTTTTAATTGGGCTTCTGGTCTAGCTCTTTCAAAAACACTCTGGTGCCGATCACGATCCTGGAAAAATTTTCCCCGTATGACTCGTATCCGGTCTTTTTACCGTACGAATCGTACAAGTGCCGTACAAACTGGCAATCACGATTCGCATGGGAAAAAGTCCATACGAACCGCATTGGGAATGATTCCCCACACGTCCTCGGGTCGGAAAATGTGTCCGACACGTCCTCGGACGATTTACCGTACAAATGTGAAAAGTGAAGTCCGACCGAGGAATCACGATCCATCCCGTGCGTCCGATGTGACAACCGTATGGAGAAAAGACCGTCCGCACCGAACTCCCATAGCAACCATGGAGACATGTGCCCGCATACGCGCCCAACACTCCCCCCAGCCCCCGTATGTCCGAGACGTACCCCCGTGTATGTACACCCCCACCCGTGTATGTACACCCCTGTACGTTCGAGTCGTACCCCCACCCGTGTACGTGTCGTACCACCGTGTATGTACACCCCTGTACGTTCGAGTCCTACCCCCACCCGTGTACATGTCGTACCACCGTGTATGTACACCCCAGTACGTTCGAGTCGTACCCCCACCCGTGTACGTGTCGTACCACCGTGTATGTACACCCCTGTACGTTCGAGTCCTACCCCCACCCGTGTACGTGTCGTACCCCCGTGTATGTACACCCCTGTACGTTCGAGTCCTACCCCTACCCATGTACGTGTCGTACCACCGTGTATGTACACCCCTGTACGTTCGAGTCCTACCCCCACCCGTGTACGTGTCCTACCCCCGTGTATGTACACCCCCACCCGTGTATGTACACCCCTGTACGTTCGAGTCCTACCCCCACCCGTGTACGTGTCCTACCCCCGTGTATGTACACCCCTGTACGTGTCGTACCCCCGTGTATGTACACCCCTGTACGTTCGAGTCCTACCCCCACCCATGTACGTGTCCTACCCCCGTGTATGTACACCCCTGTACGTGTCGTACCCCCGTGTATGTACACCCCTGTACGTTCGAGTCGTACCCCCACCCCTGTACGTGTCGTACCACCGTGTATGTACACCCCAGTACGTTCGAGTCGTACCCCCACCCGTGTACGTGTCGTACCACCGTGTATGTACACCCCTGTACGTTCGAGTCCTACCCCCACCCGTGTACGTGTCGTACCACCATGTATGTACACCCCTGTACGTTCGAGTCCTACCCCCACCCGTGTACGTGTCCTACCCCCGTGTATGTACACCCCTGTACGTGTCGTACCCCCCGTGTATGTACACCCGTGTACGCCAGAGTCGCACCCCCACCACAACCTCCTAAGTACGGAGAGCACCCGGGGCCCCAACATCACAACCGCATGTACGAGTCGTACCAAGCCACACACAAGGACAGCACTGTACAACCAAATGGCCCATGTACACACCGTACACACGCTAAAACGCACGTACACAACCAGGACAAAACAAAACAACACAAGAATACACCATTCGAATGGCACAAAGCCACTAAACATGTCCAACAACAACTAAAACAACACATTCACTGACCTGCAACTGCCAAAAACAAACAGAGGCCCAAAACACCACCACTCCTTATAACACACCCACCCAAACTTCAAACACAGCCACACCCACCAATGGACCAATAAAAAGGGCCCACACACACAAACCATGAGCCTTTGCAACAGAATCACTGCTGCCAGACCCCTCAGACAACCTACAGCACCATACTACAAGCTTCACCACACCTTACACTTGCACACCTTCACACAACCACCTTCACAAACACCCCCTCATCACATTCACACACACACACACACCTGCACAACCACACCCACACACCCACAACCATCCACACACACCCCCCCACCATCCACACCCACACCCCTCACCATGCCCACTAACAAGAATCCAAAGTTCAGTAACCGAGAGTTGAAGGTCCTTGTCGATGAAATCCTCAGAGTCGAGCCACACCTCTTTGGAACATTGGTCAGACAGACCAGCATTTCAGAAAAAACAGCCATGTGGCAGACCATCGTCGATGCTGTGAATGCTGTTGCGGACACCAGAAGGAACAAGCAGGAATGCCAAGCCAGGTGGTACGATCTGCGGAGGAGGGTCCGAGCCAAGATGACGGACGAACACAACCAGGCCAACGTCACTGGAGGAGGGCCGTCCCGCAGACCCGTACACTACCATCCCTGGGAGGAGAGGGTGATGGCCATACTGCCGGTGGAGGCAGTCGAAGGATTAGGAGGACTCCGAGACCCGGGTGAGTACACAAACAACGCACCTCACATGGGGGGAACGTCATCCACAACCAAACCCACATACAGGCACGCAACCACCCCAAGCTATCGCATGACTCAACCACACTCCATGAACACACACATGCCACTGGCGCCACCATGCCCCATGCACCCAGCTGGACAATGTCAAGTCACAGGCCACAGAAGACACCAACACGTGACACGATAAGCTGGATGGCGGGAGGGTGGGCCACAAAAATCACATAGTGCAACTCAGAAGCAGACAACAATGCCCTCTGCCCATATGGCCTAGGTCACAGCCAGACTAACACTGTGTCCCCACACAGGAAAGACTCGCCAGCAAATGGCGGACGCCTTGCATTAACACGTGGGGGTGAAGGTACGTTTTTGCACATGACAGCAGCTAATGAACAGCCAACACTGTGAAAGAGTGGCAGCACACACCACCACAGCAGCAGCGCAGACACACACACTACACCCAATGGGTGCCTGGAGATCAGAAAAAAACTCACAGCAACAAGCCAAGGGCCATTCAAAGATCTGCTAACAGTGTGTGCCCAGGAAGCTGGCCTTAGGTGACAGAGGGTGACACACAGAGGGAGGGACAGGGGGACACAGAGGGAGGGAGACACAGGGAGATGGACAGAGGGAGGGGGCTGACACACAGAGGGAGGGACAGGGGGACAGAGAGGGAGGGAGAAACGGGGAGACGGACAGAGGGAGGAGGCTGACACACAGAGGGAGGGACAGGGGGACACAGAGGGAGGGACACACAGGGAGATGGACAGAGGGAGGAGGCTGACACACAGAGGGAGGGACAGGGGGACAGAGAGGGAGGGAGACACGGGGAGACGGACAGAGGGAGGAGGCTGACACACAGAGGGAGTGACAGGGGGACACAGAGGGATGGAGACACAGGGAGATGGACAGAGGGAGGAGGCTGACACACAGAGGGAGGGACAGGGGGACACAGAGGGAGGGAGACACGGGAAGACGGACAGAGGGAGGAGGCTGACACACAGAGGGAGGGAAAGGGGGACAGAGAGGGAGGGAGAGGGGGACAGAGAGGGAGGGAGACACAGGGAGAGAAAATCAGCCTTGTGGTGTGTGGGAATGTCTGCTCGTCAGCAGGTGGACTGCGTGCATGTAGACAAGGGTGGCCAGTGCCAGAACCCCCCCTCTTCTCCATGGCAAAACACAGGGCCATGTCACAACCTGTGCACGAGCACAACAACAGCTACCTGCATTATATAAGAGTGTGGATCCACTCCATGTGCACATGTACAGTGCTACACGGAAGGCGCCAATGCATGGCTCGCCACACCTGCCCACTCCACTGCTGACTGCAGTCACACTTGACGCAGCAAGTAAGACTGTGCCACACATAGTTAAAGGCGCCAAAGTGGTGCCCAAGGGACACACCCATGCACAAGTGCACTGTGAGTGGAATGCAAGACAGATCCTAATTCCAAGAGGAAATGTGCCAACTTTGAAACTGATGAAACATGGATGTTGCATGGACCAAAATTAACATTGTCTCTCTCACACACAGGTCAACCTCGTGGTTCACCCCCCAACACTGGGGGGGAAGACTCACAGGACCCGGCTCTGCGGGAGGCCGATCCCACCGGCAGCGCCGACTCTCACCACTCTGTGGACGACCCCGACCAACCTGGCCCCTCTGGTGTCCAACGACCTGCAGCACCTGCGTCAGGTACAACGGGGCCAACCACCACCCCCACTCCTGCCACATCCCAGGAGACACCCAGGATCCCTGCCCCACCACCACAAAGCAGTCAGGCTGGCCAGGAGGGACACGGTGTCCCGGGCACCCAGGAGGAGGCAGGCGACAATGCCAATGTCCCCCCTCAGGGGTCCCGGAGACCCGATGTGCCCACAAGGGCAGGCCAGGTGCAAGTGGGCAGGGGTGGTGGGAGTGGAGGACGGCGGAGGCGCCAGCCTGACCAGTTGGCTGGGGAACCGGTATATTCCCATGTCCGTAACATCCTGGACACATACCGGCAGGACACCACGGGCATGGCCCAGGTTGTGTCCTCCCTCAATGAGATGAAGGGGACCCTCGATGAGATAAAGACCCAGCAGGCCCAGCAACATGCCTGTCTACTGCAACACCAACGGAGGATGGAGGACAGACAGGCTGAGCTCGTGACGGTGTTCCAGGGGATTCACAATACACTCCGTCGGATGGCCGACAACATGGGCAACCCTCCCTGTGCCAGAAGGCGTAGAACATCACCACCCATAGGGAGGGATCAGGAGGAGGAGGAAACATCCGATGGAGCATCCCAAACATCGTCACGGCCTGCTTCTGAGGGTCCCCGCAGGAGGCCGGGTCGTCCACGGAAAGGACCGTGAGGGTCGGCGCTACATCACCATCTCCCAGGACACCTGGCCTGGCACCTGGCCCACTGGAGCAACAGCATCACAGCATCAAGAGACATTCTCTGCCACATGGCCTTGCTGGTCACTGTCTGACCAATGTTGACAAAGACTGTGGCATGGACTCTGAGGATTTCCAATGGCAAGGACACCAACTCCCCTACTGAACTTTGGATTCCAAACTCCCGGAAAGCCCCTCACGTCATACACCCCCCCCCCACCCCCCCACAAAAATAAAAATTCACACCATGAAGAGAAGATGCCTGCTGGTTGCATTATTACCTTACATGTGTCTTGTAAAGTCTAAACATGCCTGAGTTCTCTTTTGACTTCAACCATCCACACCCTGGGGCCTGAGTCTGGCACAGGACACACGGGTCACAGTGTATTAGGCAAGACAGACATGGAGCACCATACACACCCGTGACGGGCCCAACCAGCTGAGGGGGTGGCCGCACAACCGTGCTGACAGACACATTGAGTACAGCAACAGTCATGCGCAGAGGTCAGGGATCCAGTCCAGTGTCCTGGGGGGCACCCAGGTATGTGTAGACAGGTGGCAGAACCATGTCCTGCAAGCTTGAGTCCGGTGGATGCAGAGAATGGGGGCCTGGCCAATGTTGGATGCATGGGGATGGCACATGTCACAATACCCACACAGTCATGGACATCATGCACAATACACAGTCTCATCCCACACACACAGCTTGCATCTTGCTACTCGACACATAGCCACATAGCCACTATCAGGGAAAACCATGCCAGACATGCTGGATGCACCGTGGCAACACACCAGCATTGACTGAGAAGAGGCACCTTGGAGGCATAGGGACACCTTTATTAGTCATGTTTTCGGGATTGCAAGGCAACTTGAAGTACACATGAACACTTCATGTGGAGTAACATGTGGGTCCAACACTGGCACCCCCCTTCTGCAGCACAAATGCGTGATAGCCATGGAACTGGCACACAATTGTCGGCTAACAGCTAAACACCCACAGCTGCTCACGGAGAGACTGCCATACACCATTGATCCACTGATGTAGAAGTCCCACACCATGTCAAGCCAATGCAAACCGTATGTGTCCGAGGGCAGTGTTACACACATTGATGCCATCATCACAATCCACTATCCCATCACTGATGACTGTCAACAAGTCAGACCATCTATTCAGGTGTACACAGCTGCATGTCGTGTCCCATGGTGATGCTACATGGCTGCAGAGGAACCAAACATCGACAGGGGCAGTGTGCATACATCGTGAACAACTGCCACACCCAATACACCCCTGATGCATCTCTTACCCTAAGGAGACTTCCAAACTTGTCCGTGCGTGTAACGCTGAGTCAGCACACGATGACGTGTCCATGAGGAATAGCAGTGCCACAACAATGCAAGCAGCAGACGGCATGCGCAAGTACCTGGGGAAGAGAGACACACAAGAAGTCAGCCACAAAAAGCACAGCCACTTGCATGTGCATGTACTCGACACATGTATGGATGACAACATGCTAGGTCACAATTATGACTGGGGAAATACAACCATCACTGCCACCATCACTCCAGTGACACACCCACACACACCTCTGACTCACGTGCCATACATGCAGGTGGAGACACACATCACAACACATGCCACACGGGGAGCAATGTGTGCACACTCAGACACTGGTACTCACCACTAAGCAAAGAAGTCGCGTATGAGCCGAGTCTGGATGTCCTCTTGCGGCTCCACATCCTCCACATCACTAGCCCCATTGCCAAGCCCTTCGTCCTCCATGGGTGGATGGTCCTGGTCATCTTGATCCAGGATGAGTGGCACAGCTTTCTCAACGGCCATGTTGTGCAGCATGCAGCAGACCATGAAGATTTTGCAGACCTTCGCAGGGGCATATGGGAGCGCGCCGCCGGTCTTGTGTAGGCACCTGAATCGGCTCTTCAGCAGGCCAAACGTCCTCTCTATCACTCGCCTTGTCCGGCCATGGGCGGTGTTGTAGCGGAGCTGGGCCGGCGTGATGGGGTTGCGGAGAGGGGTGATCAGCCATGGCATGTTGGGATAGCCAGCGTCCCCTACATGGGAAGCACATGGACATCGTTAGAACTGGAGAAGCGGTCGTGCCAGTAGTCTACGCAAAATACAGGACAGACAGACTGTACCCACCAACAACACATGCTCGTTCGTTGCGCAGCTGCATCATCATTTCAGGCACCCTGCTACGCCTCATGATGTAGGCATCGTGTGCTGATCCTGGAAAACGAGCACAGACATGTGAAATCACCATGTTGGACAGACACACCACAAGGGCATTGATGGAGTGGTAGTGCTTCCGATTGCGGTACGCTACCTCCTGTGCGTGTGGTGGTACCAAAGCAACATGTGTCCCATCTATGGACCCAATGACATGGGGCATCCCTCCCAGGGCATAGAATCCACGCTTGACCCCAGTCAACATTTCAGGGGTTGGGAACTTGATGAAGTCATCCAGGTGAATCAACATGGCCTCTAAGAAATCATGCAGCACATGCCACCAACATGAGCTATGGTATTTTGAAAGGTACCCGTGGCTAGAAAATGTAGGGCTGCCATTACCTTCAGCTTGGGTGTCAGTGCCGTAGGATACCTGTGCAGCGGTTGCAGGTGTGGTGCCAGTCTCGCCGTCAACTCCAGAATCAACCGTTGGGGGAAGCGGTAGCACCGGATACGATCATTCTCCCGCATGGCAGCCAAGTCCGGAATTGCTCGGGGAAGAGGCGACGCTCTGCAGTAATTTGGAAGTGACAAGGAAGAGTGAGTGCACCACAACAACAAATAATTTGTACTGAGCACATGTTAATCTGTCTATACACATATGCTACATACGGAGTCAGGTATGTGCCACATGCCCTGGACACGTATGGCTGCCAGGTGACACTCCTACCAAGAGCCAGCTACACACGGAGATTGAGAACCTTCACATGCCATGCCATGGGATTAGCTGTGTCCCAGTGCAAGTGAACAGCCAGACGCAAGGCAGGAGTGACATACACCCACACATCAGCAGAAGTCGGATGCTGATTGCAGAGACTGGTAGCGGAACACTAGAGCCACAGGTCACATGACATTGCACTAGGACAGCCCACACACCTTGCCATGAAGGTGCACATGTCATGACTCACCACACATTCATTGAGAGGATGCAGACATGTCCTTGTTACGCTACTCCGTGTCACATGCATACATACGCACCTCACATCCGATACCACATGTGGCATGGTGTGAGGAACAGTGTGCAATGTCAATATACACACAGACACATGTTGGTTGCTGCAACAGCTGCAGCTTTTGAGGGTGCTCCAACATCAACCTAATGGGAACCCTCCCACACATACATGACAGTCACATCGTGCACCGTGGGTAGTGACAAGTCAGGTGTGGTAACCCCTGTACCGGGCATCAGGGGACACTTCCGTGTGTTGGTGTCCGTGCCATGCCAGTGTCGGTCATCCCAAGTGTGCAGTACGACATGCACACATGTCCAAGGAGTCAAGGGCATGCCTGGCACACATTGCACCGTCACACATTACATCTGTACACATCTCATCATACATCTGGTGCCTTCTCGAATCAGGAGTAATGTTCCACATCACAGCCTGTCACACCTGTGCCCCACACATGTAGTACTGCACAGACAATGCCTTGATGTCCATCCATGGACAAGTATGTCCGCCCTATTCCTTCCTGTGTGCTGCCTGTCACCACTGTGATGTGTGAAAACCGCCGTACTGCTGCTAAGAGGGCCTGTGTACGTTCCCATATCACTATGGGAGTGCTGCCATATGTGTACCCATCATGATGGTGAGCGTACAGGCATGTGTACGGTCCGTACCACTACGAGTACGCATACGCAAGAACACCCATAGTGGTACGGCCCGTACACGTGCCTGTACGCTCCCTATCACTACGGGTGTCCTCGCGTATGCGTACACGTAGTGGTACGGGCCGTACACGCGCCTGTACGCTCCCTATCACTACGGGTGTCCTCGCGTATGCGTACACGTAGTGGTACGGGCCGTACACGCGCCTGTACGCTCCCTATCACTATGGGTGTCCTCGCGTATGCGTACACGTAGTGGTACGGGTCTATCACTACGTGTACGCATACGCGAGGACACCCATAGTGATAGGGAGTGTACAGGCGTGTGTACGGCCCGTAACACTACGTGTACGCATACGCGAGGACACCCATAGTGATAGGGAGCGTACAGGCGCGTGTACGGGCCGTACCACTACGAGTACGCATACGCGAGGACACCCATAGTGATAGTGAACGTAGGCACGCGTGTACGGGCCGTTGCTATGCATTTGGGGTGCCCTAGGTCCCCGGAACGCACCGTACCTGTGTGTGAAGCTCCAAATTACATAGGGAACACATGAGGGACAGGTATTAAGGCCTACATGCATGCTGGTTGTCATGGAGACCAAGTTCAAATTTTGATATAGTTCTGGAAGGTGCACAGCAGAAGTCAGTTGGAATGAATATACTTTGTTGCAATGTGTTTGTGGGGCTGACATCATGCAGGAGAAAAAAACAGATTAAGAACCCACAGACTGCTATGTTTGAAGGGATTGGAGGAAACAGGATGCAAATGTGAGTGACCAATCACTCTGTACTCCTGTGCATGAGATGGGCCAGCAAGGCAGATATAAGGCAGCCAAGTCCCATGAGGGAGCACTTGCCTGCACATCTCTGTATTCCACGACCCAGCTGCTGCTACTGATTCCCTGGAACCATGTCAAGGGCTGTGGAGAGGTCACAGCCATTCACCCTGGAGGAGAACATGGCTTTGGTGGATGTGATCCTCCCACGGTACCCCATGCTGTATGGGCGACCAGGTTATCAGGTGAGTGCAGTGTCCACTGGCACAGACTGTGTCTCTTTTTTGTGACTGTGACTTCTGCCATTGAAGTCCAGGTGTGACACACATGCTATGTACTGATCCTGTTACCCACAGTATTGCAGTGCTCTCCTGCCTCCCTTCCCCTCCTTGCAATGTGTTCCCTGGTCTGTGTGTAGTCACTCCATCACAAGGTTATGTAGCCTGACACCTTCTCCAAGTGTACTATGCCTGCAGCATCATGTGTGGGGGTGGTGTGTAACAGGTTTTGTGACCTTGCCTGTGCCCTGTCCAGTTCTGGACTTGTGGGTTCCATGTCAGTTGGCACTAATGCTGAGTCCAGACATGGGAGTTAATCTCTCAAGTGCGAGGCCTTCCAGCAGGCATGTCCCATGTGGTGGCCTGTGACATGATGTGCATGAGTGTGCGTTAGGCATAGTGCAGGGATGTTAGCGTGTGTTGCAGTCATTCCCATTCAGGAGCATGGAGTTGTGTGGCCACTATTGTCCCCAGGGGCATCTTTTCCTAGGTATCATGTGTGTAATTCGAGAATGTCGACAATCTCTGTGTCTACAGCATAGGTTGTGCTCTGTGCCATTGTCCCCTGGCACCATGTATATTGACGTGAGATGTGTTACAAGTGTCCACTGTCCGGCCTGACCTGATTTTCCAAGTACATACTCACGGTGGCCATTGCCTGTGTGTCTTGTTGCAATCATCTGATGATGCCCATTTGTACATGATTATTTGGACAGGCGCACCTTGTGTATTTTGTGTGCAATATTGAATTTTTGCATCCCATGTGCATTTCACCCAGACTAAGAGCTGTAAGTGCTTCCTGTGTCTCCACAGATTTGTCTCATGTAGGGGGTGGGTGGTGCGGGCATGGCCTACATGTCAAGACCTGTAATCTCCTTGCTAGGACTGGCCAGTGTGTGATGTTTGTCTGGACATACACTCAAGGTGCAGTGTGCCGGTCAGGGTGGGCATGTTATCAGTATTACCTATGCTGCATGTGCCTCTAGTTCCTGGATGCGGTCCCTGCTCATCCCTATTGCCTGCCACGCTGTGTGGTGCAGATGCAGTGCTGGATTGTCCCCAGGGCCTTGCTCCTCAGTCAAAATTCCATGTCATCTCATTTGCTATTGTCATGCTCTCCATAGTTTTTCCATGGCATGGTGGGTCACACAACTGTGTCTTGCAGGGCCTACATATGTACCTTGTTTTGTAGTTGTAACTTCCTTTGTTTCAGGCTATGCACTGTAACCTAAGTAGATTGGACTCATGTGACATATGTATACAGGTGTATGATTAATTTCTGTCTCTTCACCCTGCCCACAGCATCGTCGGGGGACATGGAGGGAGACATGGACACAGACGGCGCGGAGGGACCGAGCACCAGTGCCAGCGGTGACATCGTGCCTGGCACATCGAGTGGGACTGAGGCGGAGGAGAGTGAACCCGGGGACCTGTCGACTGGCACAACAGAGTATGAAGCTGACGGGTCCGAGGATGATCTCTCCGAGTGGGCGGTGGCTGCACCACCATCTGACAGCAGCCCTACATCTCGCACTGCCCCCTCCATTGGCATCAGCCGCCTCCCACGTGCTCGTGTCCCTTCCCAACGTGCCCGGTCACCACATGTCTCCTTCCTGCCAGGCACCGCACCCCCTGCCCCTGTCTCCACTGCTGCCGCCAATGCTGAGTCTGTGGACATCCAGCGGCAGTTGCAGATTGGTCAGACTGCGATCCTTAATGTCCTCCATGCCCACAGCCAGGTCCTCAACAACATGGAGGCATACTTGGAGGGCATTCATTCATCGCAGGCTGACCAACGCAACTTGCTGAGGTCCATAGACTCCACACTGACTGCAGCAGTGGGTCTCCTGCAGCGCTACGTCCCACCCCCTACCCCTGCCCCATCCACACTTCCCACTCCCATCCCTGTCCCACGTACACCCAGATGTCAGCATGGACCCACCACAACACACACAGGCACCACACCAGCAGGGAAGGTCCACCGCACACCTCCTGACACGCACACACAGGGTGAGGTAGGCACACCTACTGGGTCGGGGGGCAAACGTGTGACACGCAGCCAGAGTGGGAGTCCGCATTCCACCCAATCCACTCCCTCCAAATCCCCTCCCCTCAGCTCTCCTGGCCACATCTCCCCCAAAGACTCCTTCATGGCCGCTCTGTCCCTGAGCCCCACAGTGACACCACCACGCAAGCGGTCAAGGAAGTCCTCGGTCAGGGTGGTTGATTCCCCCCCCCTGTCTACACCCTCCCCCAGTGGCACTGCGACCCATCCCTCTGACCCCCCCCCCCCTCCTTGGGGCCTGTGGTTCCTTCAGGTGCAGGAGATTCCCTGGAGGACCTTGCTAAGGTGTGCAGCGAGATCCTGGCCTCCACCTTTGGCCCTGCCCCACCCCCTGTGGTGGAGTCCTCCATCCCTGCACCCACCACGCCTACCCTTCACCCTCCTGTCCCTGCGGTGCCTGTTACTTCCCCCCCACATGATGCCCTCGCCCCTGTGGAAGACGATGGAATGTAACTGTGCAGGCAAGCTAGGGGACACGCATCCCACTGTGTTCCCCGTTCCAGCTGTGACTGCCCAATGGGCTTTGTAAATATTGAACTTTCTACGAACATACAATTTTTGATATTGCTAATTAAAGCCATTTTTGTTTCCTTTGAACACTACTGCTTTTCTGATATTGCTGTTGGTGGGGCTGCTACATGATTTTGGGTGGTGATCATGTGTTGGTTGTGTGGGAAATGTAGTAGTGTGCTGGTCATAGGGGGGACCCTGGGATCTGTGTGCCATCACACGGTGTTAGCTAGGTTTCTGTGTTCATGTAAGCAGTTGCTGCATGGTGAAATTGTCCAAAGGTGTATTCCTTCCTCTGTGTACCATGACATCTTCCCTGCAGGGTGTTCCCAATATTTAGCGCTGAGCTGTGTGTACATTAGCTGGGTGTGTGACGGACTCCTTCTACTTTGCACATGCATGCTGAGCGATGTCTCCACCTGCATCATTCGTGGCATTCTTGGTAGTCATTGTACTTGTGTATGTGGACTATTGACATGACTTCATGTGTACATGTTTTCTTTTCTGCACTATGCATGTGTATACTCCCAGCCTCGCACACATGTGGTACATGTACTGCAGGGTCTTTGTGCACCTGACTGAAATTTGTGGGCATGGTATCTGTGGCTACTCCACCCTTTGCGTTCCATGGGCACTGCTGGGAGTGATAGGCACCCACCCCTCCTGTGTCTGGGCACTGCTGGGAGGACTCTGCACACACCCCTCCTGTCTCTGGGCACTGCTGGGAGTGATAGGCACCTACCCCTCCTGTCTCTGGGCACTGCTGGGAGTGATAGGCACCCACCCCTCCTGTCTCTGGGCACTGCTGGGAGTGATAGGCACCCACCCCTCCTGTCTCTGGACACTGCTGGGAGGACTCTGCACACACCCCTCCTGTCTCTGGGCACTGCTGGGAGTGATAGGCACCCACCCCTCCTGTCTCTGGGCACTGCTGGGAGTGATAGGCACCCACCCCTCCTGTCTCTGGGCACTGCTGGGAGGACTCTGCACACACCCCTCCTGTCTCTGGGCACTGCTGGGAGTGATAGGCACCCACCCCTCCTGTCTCTGGGCACTGCTGGGAGGACTCTGCACACACCCCTCCTGTCTCTGGGCACTGCTGGGAGTGATAGGCACCCACCCCTCCTGTCTCTGGGCACTGCTGGGAGTGATAGGCACCCACCCCTCCTGACTCTGGGCACTGCTGGGAGTGATAGGCACCCACCCCTCCTGTCTCTGGGCACTGCTGGGAGGACTCTGCACACACCCCTCCTGTGTCTGGGCACTGCTGGGAGGACTCTGCACCCACCCCTCCTGTCTCTGGGCACTGCTGGGAGTGATAGGCACCCACCCCTCCTGTCTCTGGGCACTGCTGGGAGGACTCTGCACACACCCCTCCTGTCTCTGGGCACTGCTGGGAGTGATAGGCACCCACCCCTCCTGTCTCTGGGCACTACTGGGAGTGATAGGCACCCACCCCTCCTGTCTCTGGGCACTGCTGGGAGGACTCTGCACACACCCCTCCTGTCTCTGGGCACTGCTGGGAGTGATAGGCACCCACCCCTCCTGTCTCTGGGCACTGCTGGGAGGACTCTGCACACACCCCTCCTGTCTCTGGGCACTGCTGGGAGTGATAGGCACCCACCCCTCCTGTCTCTGGGCACTGCTGGGAGTGATAGGCACCCACCCCTCCTGTCTCTGGGCACTGCTGGGAGGACTCTGCACACACCCCTCCTATTTAACAATATGTACGCTTTGTCCATACACGTGTGTGGGTTCGCTCCATGGGGGTACGGGTCGTACTTACACGGTTGTGGTGGGGGGTACGCTCCTTGCATACACGGGTGGGGGTACGTGTCGTACTTACACTGTTGGCATGGGGGTACGCTCCATGCATACGCGGGTGAGGGTACGGGTCGTACATACACGGTTGGGGTGGGGGGTACGCTCCTTGCATAGGCGGGTGGGGGTACGTGTCGTACTTACACTGTTGGGGTGGGGGGTACGCTCCATGCATACGCGGGTGGGGGTACGTGTCGTACTTACACTGTTGGCATGGGGGTACGCTCCTTGCATACGCAGGTGGGGGTACGTGTCGTACTTACACTGTTGGGGTGGGGGGTACGCTCCATGCATACGCGGGTGAGGGTACGGGTCGTACATACATGGTTGGGGTGGGGGGTACGCTCCTTGCATACGCGGGTGGGGGTACGTGTCGTACTTACACTGTTGGCATGGGGGGTACGCTCCTTGCATACGCGGGTGGGGGTACGTGTCGTACTTACACTGTTGGGGTGGGGGGTACGCTCCATGCATACGCGGGTGAGGGTGCGGGTCGTACATACACGGTTGGGGTGGGGGGTACGCTCCTTGCATACGCGGGTGGGGGTACGTGTCGTACTTACACTGTTGGCATGGGGGGTATGCTCCTTGCATAGGCGGGTGGGGGTACGTGTCGTACTTACACTGTTGGGGTGGGGGATACGCTCCATGCATACGCGGGTGGGGGTACGTGTCGTACTTACACTGTTGGGGTGGGGGGTACGCTCCATGCATACGTGGGTGAGGGTACGGGTCGTACATACACGGTTGGGGTGGGGGGTACGCTCCTTGCATACGCGGGTGGGGGTACGTGTCGTACTTACACTGTTGGCATGGGGGGTACGCTCCTTGCATAGGCAGATGGGGGTACGTGTCGTACTTACACTGTTGGGGTGGGGGGTACGCTCCATGCATACGCGGGTGGGGGTACATGTCGTACTTACACTGTTGGGGTGGGGGGTACGCTCCATGCATACGCGGGTGAGGGTACGGGTCGTACATACACGGTTGGGGTGGGGGGTACGCTCCTTGCATACGCGGGTAGGGGTACATGTCGTAGTTACACTGTTGGCATGGGGGTACGCTCCTTGCATACGCGGGTGGGGGTACGTGTCGTACTTACACTGTTGGCATGGGGGTACGCTCCATGCATACGCGGGTGAGGGTACTTGTCGTACATACACGGTTGGGGTGGGGGGTACGCTCCTTGCATATGCGGGTGGGGGTACGGGTCTTACTTACACTGTTGGGGTGGGGGGTACGCTCCATGCATACGGGGTGGGGGTACGGTCCGTACATATCCGTCCCCACGCTATGTGATGCTTGTGCGGCCCGTACCCAGGCCTTTGCCACGTGGGTACGAGCCGTCCCGCCATTGTTGGGGTGACGTAGGTGTGGGCGTGGTACGACTCGTACCCACGCTCTTAAGGCGTGGGTACGGGACGTACCTGTCTGGTTGTGTTGCCGGTTCGCGTCGTCAAGAACTTCCGTTGTGGCGGTCGCTGGCTTAGCTGGACACGCCCCCACCCCCTCGTAGTGACCAGGGCCTGAGGGTCAGGTATGTCCAGGGCATGTGTGCTGTGTGACTATGGTGGTGGTTTTGTGGCCTGCCCTGGACCTGCCACCCCCCCCCCCTTTCCCCCCTCCCTTTGTTGTTCTGACCTTCTGCGGCGTCTGCGTCGTAACCTGTAGAGGAGGTCGACTGCTATGAGGGCTGGGATGACACGTAGGTTCGGGTCCATGTCTGTCCGTCGCGTACGGGTACTCCTTGTTCGCGTCGTCCTGTCTGTCCGTCGCGTACTGGTACTCCTTGTTCGCGTCGTCCTGATTTCCCGGCAGTTTTTGGCAGCCGGAAAATATTCACCGTGCGGGATGACGTCGGTGCGAATCGTAATTCCTGGTTCGTGAATGGCAGGCTGCGTGCGTCCCGACGTCAGGTCGGCGCTTTCCCGGATCGCATTTGTATGTTTATTTTAGTCGGTCGGTGTTTTGTACGATTCGTACGGAAATGGTGTTTCCGTGCGAATCGTAATTCCATGTTGGTATATTTTGACGACCGGGTACGCGTCGGACGGAGAATATGCTCCGTCCGACGGTTCGTACCCGGTTTTTACCGGCTCGTGATCGGCACCTCTGTCTTAGCAAAAAATTCCCAAAATAAACCAGTAACGCCCTAGGTTTAGCATTAGGTTGAGCAGGTTGACGAATGGAAAAAGGAACCCGATGTGCCCTTTGTACCTCCTATGCCAATCCCAGCCAACCAAATCTGGCAAAGAGGTCTGCAATAGTTGAGCAATATAAGTACGAGGATCAGACCCTTCCCTTCCCTCCGGAATACCCAAAAATCTCAGGTTATTCCTACGCTGGTAATTTTCCCCCTCCTCGAGTTTCCACTGAATGTCCATAAGTCGTGCCTCATGAGCATCCACTTGACCTTTGGAGCCAGCAACCTCTAGTTCCAAAACTTCTGTCCGAGTCTCAATATCAGTCATACGGTCGCTTATATCCTTACAAGTCTTTGCGACCTTCCTGATTGCCCCTTGAAGTTTACGATAGGCATTCTGTGACCTCTTGCTTTCCATCCGGGATTCCTCTCGATGTGCAACCACACACTGCATAATTGACTCTAATGTTGGAGGAGCCGGATTAAGCCCTGGTTCCGATCCAATATTTGAATTAGGTTTAATAGTACCCATCAATTGGTCCCCAAGTGCGTAATCCCAATTCAGAGTCGCCTGCTTTTGGCCTTCAAGACTCTTAGGGTATAAATTCAATGATCGTACCGTTGCTGCGGAGCCCGAAGCAGAGGGTAGCTTAGTCTTGTGTTGTGATTGCGGCTCATCGCTAGACAGGGTATCCCCACCCGAATCAGAGGCAGCATCTGACCAAGTTGCGTCAGAAAGAGAAAAAAAGTAATTTGCCTCTGAATCTAGATCTTTATCCCAGTCCCGCCGTGAGGTCCGATGACCCCTAAAGCTCCCTTTATGTTTTAAACCATAATCTGTCATCTGAGGGGGAGTACTCTGATCGTTTCCCATCAAAACTTTAATCTGACCCGGCTGGAGCTCTGTTTTCTGATCAGAGGGTATGGAGTGTGAGCTTTCCCCCCCCACCGGTGACTCCGCCAAGTGCCCCTGGATGGGTTCCTGAGCCTGATCTAGACAAGGGTTCTGTTTATCAATCAAAACATAGGTCCGAGGGTCTAGAGGTGACATTTCTTCACGCCGGGAGTTCGCCTCAACAAGGGGCATAGATAGTTCCTTAACCGGGCCATCCGTGCCTGATTCCGTATGCAGCAGCAAATTAAACATAAGCTCCTTCTGTCCCTCTTTCCCCCCACTCGACTCCTTACTTGGCTTCTCAGAGACCCCATCTCCGCCATCTCTGCCATCCAGCCCATTACCTTTCCTGTTGGAAGGAGCGCCGACAGCCTGTCCTCTAAGCAAATCAATTACGGACACTGAGGACCGGTGTGGCTGGGGCTGAGTGCCTCCGCCCTTCCCCTTCCTGTCCGCAGAGGTCTCCGGGAAAGCGCTGGGCTTCTGCTTACGTCCGCGAGCCGGGATGTCAGTCTCCAAGGGTAATGCTGGTGGGCCCTGGCGATCCGCTGCAGCTCTATTTTTTATGATAGACTTTGGCCCCATGGTAGAAACAGAAATTGAAGCGGCGACCGGCAGATGGGAGGCACAGAGCCTCTCAACGCGCTCCAACCGAAGAAGCAGCTGTTCCGTGTATCGGGCTATCGCTGAAGCCCAGCTACGTAAGTTGTTAGTATCGCCGCAAAATTCTTTAACTTTTGAGTTCTTATCTAGGCGATAACACTCGGGGGGGGGGGTGTCGCATCCTTAAGTTAGCGACATCGGCATAGCATAGCATTGCAGACAGTACATCTACATCCTTTTCGGGAGAGCACAACCGGCTGATGCACCTCACTCCTCACTCAGCCGCCATCTTGCCTCCCTTCACTCCGCAATGACCAGCTCTTTCCTATCCTTATCAATTTAAATAATAATAATTTAAATAGAAGAGCTCCCCCAACCTCCCCAGGCCTATGTTTAGATTTTGCTGCATGGCGCGCCATTGTCATTGAAACAAAAAACGAAACTGAAACTGAGTTTCAGTGCTCGTGGGGCTATCTCAGCTCCCGAGCACCAAAACACTTGGGAGAGGTATTGTTGGAAAGGGGAGAATCTCCCCTTTCCAATGGTACCCTTCCCTAGTGGATCCCTGCTTGGGGATCACCCCAAGAGGGCGATCCCCAAGCAGGGATCCACCCACTAGCACCAGGGAGGGGGGAGCAGCCCCTTGGGCAAGGGCCTTTGCTCCCCCCGTGTTTTTTTAGCCACATTCAGTCTTTCTGCCCCCCCCCGGGGGTCAGATGGGGCAGTAGCCCTCAATCTGCCCTCCGAGGGGGCAGGAAGCCCACTAGAAGCTAGGGATTTTTCTTATTACTACAAAATAGTGGTGGGGCTGCCCAATATGGACACGCCATAGCCCCCACCCCCATGCACAATTAGTCTTTCTGCCCCCCCTGGGGGGCAGAACGCCCACAAGAAACCAGGGATTTTTCTTTTTTTATTGACGGGGTGGGGGCTGCCCAAAAAAAGGGCATGGCAATGCCCCCTCAGGGAAATGTCAGTCTTTCTGCCCCCCCTGTGGGGGCAGATGGGGGCAGTAGCTCCCAATCTGCCCCCCCAGGAGGGCAAGAAGCCCACTAGACGTCAGAGATTATTTGTTTTGACGTTGGGGTGGGGGCTGCCCAAATAGGGCATGGCAATGCCCCCCCAGAGAAATGTCAGTCTTTCTGCCCCCCCTGGGGGGCAGATGGGGGCAGTAGCTCCCAATCTGCCCCGCCAGGAGGGCAAGAAGCCCACTAGACGCCAGGGATTTTTTTTTGCACCATTTGTTTTAGAGTGGGGGCTGCCCGAAACGGGCACGCCAATGCCCCCACCCCCCGCTACCATTATAGCCTTTTTGCCCCCTCAAGGGGCAGATGGGGGCAGCAGCCCCCAATCTGCCCCCCTCGGGGGATCAGAAAGCCAATTTGACGCCAGGGATTTCTTTTTGCGCAATTTTTTTTAGGGTGGGGCTGCCCGAAATTGGCACGCCAATGCCCCCACCCTCCCCACCACCATTGGTCTTTCTGCTCCCCCTGGGGGGCAAAAAGCCCACTAGACGCCAGGGATAATTTGGGGCAAATCTGAATTAGGTTGGGGGGTGCCCAAAATGGGCATGCCAATGCCCCCACCCCTCCCCTACAAAAATTACAGCCTTGCTGCCCTCCCTGGGGGGCAAATGGGGCATTAGCCCCCAATCTGCCCCCGGGGGGGCAAAAAGCCCAGTAGATGCCAGGGATTTTTTGGGCAATTTTTAATTAGGGTGGGGGCATTGGCATGCCCGTTTTGGGCAGCCCCCACCCTAATTAAAATTTGCCCCAAAAACTCCCTGGCGTCTGTGTGGACTTTTAACCCCCCCCCCGGGGGGGCAGATGGGGGCATTAGACCCCAATGTGCCCCGCCGGGGGGGGCAAAAAGGCCACAAGACGCCAGGGTTTTTTGGGGGGCAAATTTGAATTAGGAGGGGGCTGCCCAAAACTGGCATGCCCATGCTCCCACCCCCTCCCCCGCAAACATTACAGCCTTCCTGCCCCCCCTGGGAGCCAGATGGGGCAGTAGCCCCCATTCTGCCCCCTGGGGGGGCAAAAAGCCCACTAGACGCCAGGGATTATTTTGGGCAAATTTTTATTAGGGTGGGGGCATTGGCATGCCTGTTTTGGCAACCCCCACCCTAATTAAAATTTGCTCAAAAAAATCCCTGGCGTCTAGTAGGCTTTCTCCCCCCCTTGCGGGTAGATGGGGGCATCAGCCCCCAATCTGCCCCCCGGGGGGGCAAAAAGCCCAGTAGACGCCAGGGATTTTTTGGGCAAATTTTAATTAGGGTGGGGGCATTGGCATGGCTGTTTTGGGCAGCCCCCACCTTAATTAAAATTTGCTCAAAAAACACCCTGGTGTCTAGCGGACTTTCAGCCCCCCCTGTGGGGCAGAAAGCCCTCTAGACGCCAGGGTTTTTTTGGGGGGTAAATTTGACTTAGAGTGGGGCAGCCCAAAACGGGCATGCCCATGCCCCCACCCCCTTCCCTGCAAAAATTACAGCCTTCCTGCCCCCCCCCCCCCCGGGGGGCAAAAAGCCCAGTAGACGCCAGGGATTTTTGGGGCAAATTTTAATTGGGGTGGGGGCATTGGCATGCCTGTTTTGGGAAGCCCCCACCCTAATTAAAATTTGCCCAAAAAAACTCCCTGGCGTCTAGTAGACTTTCAGTCAAAACATTTTGTGATTGGCAATTTTGATGTTGCCTCAATACGTTTTGGGCCCTTGCCTGTCGGGGGTACTTGGGCCTCCCACATGAGTGAGGCACCGTTTTTATCGGGAGACCCGGGGGAACGCTGGGTGGTAGGAAATTTGTGTCAGCCCGGTGATGCCACAACTTTCCCACACAAAAATGTGTGAAAAAAGTGATTTTTTTCAGCAAAAATTGAGGTTTGCAGGGGATTCTGGGTAAGGAAACGTTGGGGAATCCACGCAAGCCATACCTCCCTGTAATCCCCTGGGTGTCTAGTTTTCAGAAATGTGTGGGTTTGGTAGGGTTCCCTAGATGGCCGCCGAGCACGGGGCCAAAAACCCAGGTCACCCCCCTTGCAAAACCAGGTTGTTTGGTGATAGGCAATTTTGATGTTGCCTCAATACGTTTTGGGCCCTTGCCTGTCGCGGGTACTTGGGCTTCCCACACGAGTGAGGCACCATTTTTATCAGGAGAGCCGGGGGAACACTGGGTGGTAGGAAATTTGTGTCAGCCCGGTGATGCCACAACTTTCCCACACAAAAATGTGTGAGAAAAGTGATTTCTTTCAGCTAAAATTGAGGTTTGCAGGGCATTCTGGGTAAGGAAACGTTGGGGGATCCACGCAAGCCATACCGCCCTGAAATCCCCTGAGTGTCTAGTTTTCAGAAATGTGTGGGTTTGGTAGGTTTCCCTTGGTACCGGCAGAGCTATGGTTCAAAAACTACAGCTAGGCACTTTGCCAAAAAAGGGTCATTTTCCACTGCGAAACTGAGGTGTGTCCACGTTGCGTTTTGCCCCGTTTCCTGTCTCGGGCACTAGGCCGACCCACACAAGTGAGGTACTATTTTTCTTGGAAGACTTTGGGGAACGCGGGGTGAGTGAAAATTCGTGGAGCCACGCAGATTCCAGAACTTTCCACCACAGAAATGTGGGGAAAATGTGTTTTTTTTGACAATTTTTTAGGTTTGCGAGGGATTCTGGGTAACAGAACCTGGTGGGTGGCAGTCAAGTCACCCCATCCTGGATTCCCCTAGGTGTCTAGTTTTCAAAAATGTATAGGTTTGCTAGGTTTCCCTAGGTGCCGGCAGAGCTATGGTTCAAAAACTACAGCTAGTCACTTTGCCAAAAAAGGGTCATTTTGCACTGCGAAATTGAGGTGTGTCCACGTTGCCTTTTGTGCCGTTTCCTGTTGCGGGCACTAGGCCTACCCACACAAGTGAGGTACCATTTTTCTCGGAAGACTTTAGGGAACGCGGGGTGGGTGGAAATTTGTGGATCCACACAGATTCCGGAACTTTCCACCACAGAAATGTGGGGGAAATGTGTTTTTTTTGACAATTGTTTAGGTTTGCAAGGGATTCTGGGTAACAGAACCTGGTGGGAGGCAGTCAAGTCACCCCATCCTGGATTCCCCTAGGTGTCTAGTTTTCGGAAATGTATAGGTTTGCTAGGTTTCCTTGGGTGCCGGCAGAGCTAGGGTTCAAAAACTACAGCTAGGCACTTTGCCAAAAAAGGGTCATTTTCCACTGCGAAACTGAGGTGTGTCCACGTTGCGTTTTGCCCCGTTTCCTGTCTCGGGCACTAGGCCGACCCACACAAGTGAGGTACTATTTTTCTTGGAAGACTTTGGGGAACGCGGGGTGAGTGAAAATTCGTGGAGCCACGCAGATTCCAGAACTTTCCACCACAGAAATGTGGGGAAAATGTGTTTTTTTTGACAATTTTTTAGGTTTGCGAGGGATTCTGGGTAACAGAACCTGGTGGGAGGTAGTCAAGTCACCCCATCCTGGATTCCCCTAGGTGTCTAGTTTTCAAAAATGTATAGGTTTGCTAGGTTTCCCTAGGTGCCGGCAGAGCTATGGTTCAAAAACTACAGCTAGTCACTTTGCCAAAAAAGGGTCATTTTTCACTGCGAAATTGAGGTGTGTCCACGTTGCCTTTTGTGCCGTTTCCTGTTGCGGGCACTAGGCCTACCCACACAAGTGAGGTAACATTTTTCTCGGAAGACTTTAGGGAACGCGGGGTGGGTGGAAATTTGTGGATCCACACAGATTCCGGAACTTTCCACCACAGAAATGTGGGGGAAATGTGTTTTTTTTGACAATTGTTTAGGTTTGCAAGGGATTCTGGGTAACAGAACCTGGTGGGAGGCAGTCAAGTCACCCCATCCTGGATTCCCCTAGGTGTCTAGTTTTCGGAAATGTATAGGTTTGCTAGGTTTCCTTAGGTGCCGGCAGAGCTAGGGTTCAAAAACTACAGCTAGGCACTTTGCAAAGAAAGGGTAATTTTTAATTGTGAAAATGTGGTGTGCTCACGTTGGGTTTTGAGCCATTTGCTGTCGTGGGCTCTATGCCTACCCACACAAGTGAGGTACCATTTTTATCGGGAGACTTCGGGTAATTCAGATTTGTAAAGCAACTGATATTACCTATTGACTTTTGATGCATTTCTGCCTTCCAAATGAAAAACATTGTGTAAAAAATAAGTCATTTTGAAAAATGAACGATAATTCTCAAGCTAGTATGAGTATTCCCAATTCAAAAAATGTGCAAATATCTACTGTTTCTAAACTCTATAATTTGTTCCCATTTCAGAAATACATAGGTGTCTTTCATACCGATTTTTCCATGTATACATTTTCCCACAATAATTGCTATATACCCGGTACATAATAAAAAGCCATTGCAGATTGCTACTCAGTTTTTGACTCTGGGTTTGTCGGGTTCTTGGTGAACCTACAATTCCTATATATCCCCACAACCAGAAAGGTCCAGCGGATGTAACGGTATTTTGCTTTCAAAGAGCTGTCATAATTAGAAGAAGTTACAGGTGTAAACGTTGACACAAAAGGCTGTTTTTTTCAACTAATTTTCAATTTTTCCTATATTTAACTGTTCTATAAAGAAACCTTGAAGGATCTACAAATATGACCCCTTGCTGAATTCAGAATTTTGTCTGCTTTTCTAAAATGTATAGCTTTCCAGGATCCATTATTGCTTTCATACCCATTTTTACCATTAACTGGAAGCACAAAAAATAGCAGAAATAGGCAATGTCCCAGAAAAATGCCAAAACTGTGTAAAAAAAATGTTGGTTTTCTGACAAAAGTCTGTCATTCCCTAAAAGCTGGGAAAATGGTGATTTCAGCCCCACAAACCCTTTTTTGATACCATTTGCAGGGAAAAACCCAGACGCTTTCATTTGCAGCCCTTTTTCCCATTTTTCCCCAAAAACCCAAACTTTTGCTGTATTTTGGCTAATTTCTGGGACCCCTTCAGGGGAATCCACAAACCCTGGGTACCTTTAGAATCCCCATGATGTTTGAAGAAGAGGACGCAAATTTGGCGTGGATAACTTATGTGGTCCAAAAGTTACAGGGGCCTAAGCGCGCACTACCCCAAATAGCCAAAAAAAGGCTTAGCACGGGGGGAAAGGCCTAGCAGCGAAGGGGTTAAAAAACAGAGTCAGACATGCGCAAAAGAGGCAAGCTGTTTAAGCAGCCCATTTTGGCCTGAGCTAGAGTATAAGACCTTTTACTTTCCTTAGTAATCAGGCCATAAATAAAAACTTGCTTAGAGCATAGAGAATGTAAATAGTTGTGCTGCCCTTCAAGATTGTCATTGCCTCCTGGTATCTCCGGATGCCATAATACAAAGAGTGGGCGTGTCCATTTCCCCCTAGGCTTTGCGTATGCTGGGCAGAAAAATAATACTTTGTGTATGGATTCATTTGCAGCTCGCAAGCACATAGTGCATACGGATACGTGAACAATGCTCATGTTCGAATTCCATAGGGCAGTAAATGACCCCAGCTCGTTTATCATAGCGAAATTTTATATATAAGGTTTATGCTAACTACTAGAGCAGGAGGTCATGAAAGGTTGGAAAAAAATTGGGGGTCCTTGAAAAAAATTGATCTGTCAGCCTACAAAATGAGGAACTGCGAAAAAGACTAGTGTATATGTGCTTCCAGTATCGTTTTTTTTGCAGCAACTTAGAAGAAGCCTCCAAGGAGGTGGAATCTGACCAATAGGATCCAAGGTCCAATTTTTCAAATCAATGGTGGATGTGTTTGAACCAGGGAAATATCAATTTGAGTAAGAACACTACCTAACCCTCTACTACTTGCATCAGTTTTTCTATTGTGGTAGCAGCAGATCAAACCCCTGTAAATTGGGTGCTTTACTGATAGCATTCTTTATATCGTCTAAGAATTTTGACATTCACTGGACCACACAAAATTACCTTTAGATTTTCTTAAAGCCCTTAGCATATGGTTTTCTCTGAAAACATGCTCACAAATTTAGAGTTGAACTCCCCCAACTCTAAAAATGACTTGAGATAATCTTCGGATGGTGGTGATGGTGCATTAACAATGGCATCAACAAGTTCTTCCTTGGGTTTAATGCCTTCACCAACCTCATCACCGAAGTATGTTACTTGTTCTTGTAATATACTTAAAACATTTCTCAACCTTTTGTCATGTTCTCTTTTTTTTTTTTTTCTTGTTGCGACCAATGACTAAAATGTCATCCCAAAAAAACCACTACCCCCAGTTTATCACCAAATTGTTCTGTCATAAGTCTTTGGAAAACTGGCGCTTTGGAGCAAAGCCAGAAAGGCATGCAGCAGAACTGAAAGGTGTACAAAATACTGTCAAATGCATAGAAGAAGTATGCAGGGACATTTTTATGGTATGCCACTGCTGTATGGTGCAGAACCATGTGGCATATCTAGTAAAAGAAAGCATCTCATCAATCCTTGGTAATGGAAATTGGTTAACCATAATATTGTCATTTAAGCATCTTAGATAAACAAGTAAACACATTTTACTATTGGCCAGACTAGCGACAACCACTGGTGAGGTCCATTCCAATGTTTCAGTTGGATCAATAATCTCTGCATCTTGTAGTTTTTTAAGTTCCATCTTAACTTTGTGTCTCACAATAATGGGAATATTACGTACTTTATGTATTTTGGAAATGGCTAAAGCTTTGACTCTTATTTGGTTTGTGAACCTTTTGAGTTTTCCAACCTTGCTGCTAAACACATTTTTAATTTCCTTTTTATGTTGTCCCCATCGCAAGCAACTAAAACTTGCTCAAGTAACGCCCTTTGTCCTTCCAACCTAAAACAGATGGACTATCAGTTGCCACATACAGTTTACATGTAGCTTGCCTGTTCTTGAATTTGAATACAAGAAGTCTGTATCTTAACACATCAATTTTATCGGCTGTAAAACTGTCTGGGTTCATATCAGTGGGCTTTAAATGAGAACGAATATTGTGTACCATGTTCATCTTCCAACCCGAACATGCAATAATAATAAACAGGGATCCAGAATCTGCAGTAACGTTCAAGGAAACCCCACCAAATGACACCCAACATAAAATTTTACTGCATTTACAACACCAGTTTTTAGGTCTCGCCTAGCTATTGCGTTTACGCAATCGCTATGCGGGACTCTAGTAAGAGGGGCATTTCAAAGTGCTCCCAAAAGTGGATTGCATGGCGAGCACGCGTACAATCCCGTACATCGTGCCGCCATGCAATCCGTTTGGGGAAGCGCTTCAGCCCACTGGCGCGTGCACGTGTCACAGCCTCGGCATCATACTTCAAAGGGTCTGCTCCCCCGCCTGGAATGCGTTCCCCCGCCCCTGCCAAGCGCGCGCGCCAAATTTGCTTTCACTTTCGCGCGGCGGGCGCTCGCGTCAGGACCACTTTAGAAGCCGGGCTTGTTCTTCTAATGACACCCAGGATGTCTGTGTGATGGAAATAGAGGGTGTTTTCTTATTAATTTCCTCGCTGCTGTGCGTCTGTGGTCCCCGCAGCGCCGCGCTCACCCCGGAGGGGTCAGGCCTCTCCAAGCCATTCATTAAAACATATAAAATTAATCACCGCCATCATCTTCCTCGCCGCCGTCACGCATAGAGGCCGGGGAGGGGGCACCCGCCGGAAAAGTGCCTCTTTTTGTAAATTGCATTAGCTGTCCTCTCGACTCTCCGTTAATGAGGTGCCACGGCGGCGGTGTCTGACCATTGATCGCCCGCCTCGCGCCCTGGCAATTAGCGGCAGGCACCGTGTTGCTGCCGCGAGATGGCAGGGGCGGTCGGCCATTACACCCGCACCTCCCTGGCACTCCAAGCCCTCGCTTACTTCCAACCCAGCCTGGCAATTAATAACCTGCTATTTTTATTTTCTTGATTTTTTTTAATTAAATGAACTTGAATAGTTTATTATTATAGGGGCTGGGCGTATGGGCACGCGTAGTTGCTACTCTCGCCTTCCCAGAAAATGAGATTGTTCAGTTAGCGCCCACTTTGAAGCGAGAAGCCTCTTGACGCTATGCACTTATTGGTTGTCCTTGAGATTCCAGGAGGGATGAGCCTCACACTGCAGGGTTCGGATTGGCACTGTATCATACTGTTGTGATAAGAAATGCTGCGCTGGTGCTTCTGACTTCGTTGCGTCCATTCAGTCATCTTTGCGCTAAATATGCTTCGCTTTTCTCTTTCACGTGGTGTTGAAAAGGGTGGAGAGCGATTCCTGCCCGAGGAAAAGGTGCATGTCTGTTGAAACCAAATGTCATCAGCAAGGGGATGGGTAGTCAAGGCTTCAGGAGGCAGCACCGAGGCGCCTAATGCAAGATGTTGTATCGATTCTATAGCATGTCATCATACCTCTTGTCGGGCCCCAGAAGACGAATCGGGTTTTCTCTTCTGAGGTTCTCGGATAAGATGAGGTGATGGTTGCTGTGCCATCAAGTCTTGGTGGTGGCGCGTGTGTGATGCCCAGAGAGTGCTCCAAGCTTGACACAATGGCGTTTGACCACGTTTTACACATTTATGGTGGAAAGCATAGACGCATGAGTTTAGCAGCGCAAGTAACATATATCACCCAGTTAGGGCTGTACCCTTAGAGGTAGCCGAGCTTTAAACTCTAAGAAGAGACAGGACCTTATATCTCTTCTGAAATTCAAGTGATTCTGGATAGATCTGGTTTTCTTTGGGAGTTTATTCAATATTGTGCATGTCTGAATGAACTGTACTACCTCAAATGCAGGTTTTATGAACTGTACGACTTATCAGAAGTAGGGCCTGAGTTAGACTGGCTGTGGCGGGCACCGGGCATTTTCCCGATGGGCCGGAAGGGTGAGGGCTTTTTTTGGACTGATGGGGCCGTTTTTAGGTCAAGCCTGGGCAGCGCATGCTGTGCTCTGCGTGACATGCTGTATTCAAGTATTGACTTGAAACTCCTCCCACTCTCCGCCCATATTTGTCATTGGCTTGTGTCATTGTCCTTTGTAAATTCTGGCTTCTGATTCGTTAATTGGCTTGTTAGTCCTGCCTTAGTACCGCCTTGTCTTCATTTGTAACCTCCCATGAGGATTGGCCCTTTTACTTCTGTTACACGATATGTCTGTAAGCACTATTTTCATTAACTAGTTTCTCCTACTGCAGGTACGACATGCTTTCCTGCACTCTTCAGCGCGCCATGTGCACTTTCACTTCCCAAGCAGCCCGGGACAATGGCGGCCGCTTCTTTGAAATTAAATAGGTCTCGCATTTACAAGAGTTTGAGCTTTTGGCATTGTAAATGACAATGCCTTTTATTTATGTGTTAATTATCAACACAGATAAATAAAATGCATTGTCATTTACAGTGCAAATAGCTTAAACTCTCACAAATGCGAGACCTATTGCATTGCAAATGCTTGTTCTGTATAATCTTTGTGCGAAATAATTTCTTTATCAGTTTCATTCTCTGACGAATCCCTTCCATTCTCTGTAACACATGCTACCTTATTCTTAGTTTTCCTCCTGCATACTCGTGAAGTGACCAATAGTTAACTTTGGGAGCTGGAGCAGGGCATTTGTCAAATCCCACTGAATGTGTGGTACTTTTACAAAGGTAGCACAGCATGTTCTGCTTTCATTCTTACACATTTAATGGTTTTAATCCTTTTTTTCCCTGAAATCTTATCAACGGAAATGTTATTATCATGCGGTGAATTGGCCACTCAGATAGTTCTGCTTTCTTCACTAAGGCAATAATACCTTTTATATTTGAATCTCCTTCAATCCACAATTGTTCCTGTAAACCTTTGTTTAGCATGCAGAACTATTTGGACATGAATTAATTTGTTGTGTAAATTTCCAACTTTAAGTGAAGATACATAATCCTTGACAGTTTCACTTTATTCCTGTTTCCTATGAAACAATGTGTCTCATGACAGCAACACAAATGGCAGGAGTGTAATGTTCATCTAAATCCAAAAAGCACTATTGAAGACATCAGTATCCCACTATTGTGAATTCTTTGTATTTGACAAATTCTGAGACCCTTAGGACCTACGCAGTTCATAAGAATTCATTAATTCTTTCAGGCGATAATGCACCACCATTGTTTTTTTTAGTGAGGCTATGTAAACCAGAAAGTACACTTTCCACTCTATCCATTTAATGCATGGCTCACCTGGATTGTAAAGAAATTCCTTTGGGTAACAATGATTCTAGAAGTTGATGTATGAATAATGATGACAGTCACAGCCAGTAATAATAAGAAATGTGCCTAAATTTAATATATAAACACAGTGTCCCTTCGTAATATCACAACCCACACCTGTGCAGATCATGAACAAATGCACACAGTTGGAAAGATGAACCTTGAAGATCCCCTGACCCAATTCTGCACAGATAAAAATACTTTAAAAATGGTGGCACGTCAAGTAGCAGTGTGCCCACAGTAAGGAGCACTTTATGGCGGCATGTTGGGTCATGCAGCATTACCTTGATGAGGAGCGCAAGCTCGCTGACTGCTGAAGAAGCTATAGGTGTCAGACTGGTTACTCAACATAGAGCACTCTTCCAAGTTTGTTTATCCAGCATATGATCCTCCACAGGGCCTACCTCATGCCACACCGTTTACAGCGTATGTTCCCGAACGCCAACACCACTGCCCCAGGTGCAGGGTGGAGGATGTTGACATCCTGCACATGCTGTGGTCCTGCCCTGTACTAACTGAGTTCTGGATGGGCGTCGTCCAGAGCATCAGAGCTGTGACAGGCATTCCCATAGGGGAGACAGCCGGAAGCTGCATACTCGGGAGGCATCGGCACCCAAAGTCGCAAAAGGTGCATTTACGCTTCATTGACCTAGCATTTCTTATTGCCAAGCGCGCCATAACTATGCGGTGGAAATCGGCAAAAGACCGACAGTTTATATGTGACATGGAGAAGTGGTGCGATGGGGTGGTGCAGAGAGTGCTGCCTTTAGACGGGAAGAGGCCCGCGGTCTGCGCAAAACCCTGATATCAATGGACTGGGACCTGATACTGGAGGCATTCAAAGCCTTTGAACCTGCGCCTGTCCCTGCAGTGATCGATGCGTGAGAAATGCTTGCAAATTGGTCCCCGACCACCTGAATCCGACCCAAGAATAACCCAAACGCGCAGCACCATTACACACATTATACACGCCAAGCACGCCAATATGGACAAAAGTGGGAATCAGGGCAAAGCTGGACAATACTGATATTAGCTGGAGTAGAGCCAGTAGAGGGAGGTGTGGGGCTAGGAAGTTTAGAAGTTACGTTAAATGCACTTGCAAGCATGCCTAGTTATTATCTTGATACTACCCAAGGGATGCTTATGTAATGTATAATGCACAAATTGGTACGAGTTGCTTGCCAGTGGTTCAGTACTGATGCTTGTACGGTGGTTAGTCAAAATATCGAATTTTAAATATCGACCTACATTAATATCGAGTTTTTAATATCGTAGGGACAGAATATAGAAGTCAAGAATATCGTTGACCAGAATATCGACCCCAAGGTAAGTAATATCGTTTTTTTTAATATCGAAGTAAGTAATATCAAAGTAAGTAATATCGTAAGCAAAAATATCGTTGTCAATAATATCGATTTTTTTTTTTGTTATGTATTTTAGTATGTATTTTATATGTATGTTAAACATTTTTGTAATGTATTTTAATAAATTTAAAAATAAATGTTTAGAAATTAGTAATTTTGTTAAAGTAAATTTAGCGTTTTAGTATCAGAGGGGGTTGTGGGTTTATAGGGGAATAGGGTGGGAAGTAATTTAATTATAATTAATGAATTAATATGTTTTCTTTAATTGGTATTTATCATTAATTAATTGTTAATTAATTATTAATTGTTAATTATTTTTATTAATTAGTTAATTATATTAATTATAAATATTTTATTAATTATTTTTATTTATTGTCATTGTTAATTAATTTATTGTTAATTAATAATTAATTGGTGATTTATTTTTATTAAGTGATTAATTGATAATTAAAATAATTATGTGATTTTTTATGTGTACTGGGTTGCGGGTTTATAGGGGAATAGGGTGGGATGTAATTAGATTAAATTAATTAATGATATTGTTTTTTATTGGTATTTATTATTAATTAATTGTTAACTAATTATTAATTGGTAATTAATAGTTATTACTTAGTTAAATATATTAAATATAATTAATTTATTAATTCTTTTTATTTGTTGTTATTGCTAATTAATGTATTGTTAATTAATAATTAATTGGTGAATAATTATTTGGTAGTTAATATGTATTAACTAGTTAATTTATAACTATATTAATTATAAATAATGTATTATTAATTGTTATTAATTGATTAATTGATAGTTACATTAATTGTGTTTTTTGTATGTGTAGTGTGTTGTGTGTTAAAGGGGGAATAGTGTGGGGTGTAATTTAATGTTATTTAGTTAAATATTTATTTTAATTTATTGGTATTTATTAATAATTATTTTGTAAATTAATTATTAATATGCTATTTTTTAATAACAAATTATTGAATTGATTATTATGTTCATTTAACCCCTACGCTATCCAGCGCTTTCCCAACTGTTGCACTCTCTGGAGTTGGAATAGCAATTTTTACCCCTACGCTATCGAACGCTTTCCCTACTGTTCCACTCTCTGGAGTGGGAATAGTAATTTTTACCCCTACGCTATCCAGCGCTTTCCCTACTGTTGCACTCTCTGGAGTGGGAATCGTAATTTTTACCCCTACGCTATCCAGCGCTTTCCCTACTGTTTCACTTACTGGAGTGGGAATAGTAATTTGTACGCCTACGCTATCCAGCGCTTTCCCTACTGTTGCACTCTCTGGAGTGGGAATAGTAATTTTTACCCCTACGCTATGCAATGCTTTCCCTACTGTTGCACTCTCTGGAGTGGGAATAGTAATTTGTACCCCTACGCTATCCAGCGCTTTCCCTACTGTTGCACTCACTGGAGTGGGAATAGTAATTTTTACCCCTACACGATACAGCGTTTTTCCTAATGTTGCACTCTCTGGAGTGGGAATAGTAATTTGTACCCCTACGCTATCCAGCGCTTTCCCTACTGTTGCACTCACTGGAGTGGGAATAGTAATTTTTAACCCGACGCGATACAGCGTTTTTCCTAATGTTGCACTTTCTGGAGTGGGAATAGTAATTTGTACCCCTACGCTATCCAGCGCTTTCCCTACTGTTGCACTCACTGGATTGGGAATAGTAATTTTTACCCCTCCGCTATCCAACGCTTTCCCTACTGTTGGACTCACTGGAGTGGGAATAGTAATTTTTACCCCTACGCTATCCAGCGCTTTCCCTACTGTTGCATTCTCTGGAGTTGGAATAGTAATTTTTTCCCCTACGCTATCCAACACTTTCCCTACTTGCACTCTCTGGAGTGGGAATAGTAATTGTTACCCTTACGCTATCCAACGCTTTCCCTACTGTTGCACTCTCTGGAGTGGGAATAGTAATTTTTAGCCCTACGCTATCCAACACTGTCCCTACTGTTGCACTCTCTGGAGTGGGAATAGTAATTTTTACCCTCCCGCTATCCAACGCTTTCCCTACTGTTGCACTCTCTGGAGTGGGAATAGTAATTTTTATCCCTACGCGATCCAACACTTTTCCAACTGTTGCACTCTCTGGAGTGGGAATTGTAATTTTTAGCCCTACTCTATCCAACACTTTCCCTACTGTTGCACTCTCTGGAGTGGGAGTAGTAATTTTTAACCTCCCGCTATCCAACGCTTTCCCTACTGTTGCACTCTCTGGAGTGGGAATAGTAATTTTTAGCCCTACGCTATCCAACACTTTCCCTACTGTTGCACTCTCTGGAGTGGGAATAGTAATTTTTAGCCCTACGCTATCCAACACTTTCCTTACTGTTGTTTTTGTTGGAGTTGGAGTAGTAGTTTTATTCTCTCTGATATTTAATATTTTTTGTATTATTTTAGCTAATGTAATATATAATTAATAATTAAAAATATTCAAATTAAATGTAATTTTTTTTAATTTGTTATACGTAATTATTAAATTTGTATTCATGTTATTGTTTTATGTGTATAGATGTATTGGTAATTTATAAAAAATGTTAATAATTTATAAGTTACTAAAATAATTATTAAAACTAATTATTAAGTAAGTATATATATTATATATTATATGTATATGTTTAATTAATGTTTTATTAAATGATATATATTATTAATTTTAAACATTATAAAATATATTTAATTATGTTTATTTTATTTATAAGTATTATTTGGTTTATTTTACATATTTTTTTAAACTAAAGAAAAAACGATATTAGTTAATAACGATATTTTTGACATCGATATTTTATTTTACATATTTTTGTACTTACCATGTTGTAGATAGGATGTCGATATTCTTGACATCGATATTTTTGTTCCGATATTTTTGTAGGTCGATTTTTTTGACCTTCGATATTTTGTCAGTGATCCGCTTGTACATGATATCATGCATGGTATACTATCACAATTGTGTATACAAAGTACCTAACACTATGGTGCCGATTACGATCCGGTAAAAAAATTCCCCGTACGGTCTTTTTACCGTACGAATCGTACAAGTGCCGTACAAACTGCCAATCACGATTCGCATGGTAAAAAGTCCATACGAACCGCATTGGGAATGATTCCCCACACGTCCTCGGGTCGGAAAATGTGTCCGACACGTCCTCGGACGATTTACCGTACAAATGTGAAAAGTGAAGTCCGACCGAGGAATCACGATCCATCCCGTGCGTCCGATGTTACAACCGTATGGAAAAAACACCTTCCGCACCGAACTCCCATAGCAACCATGGAGACATGTGCCCGCATACGCGCCCAACACTCCCCCAGCCCCCGTACGTCCGAGACGTACCCCCCGTGTATGTACACCCCCACCCGTGTATGTACACCCCTGTACGTTCGAGTCGTACCCCCACCCCTGTACGTGTCGTACCACCGTGTATGTACACCCCTGTACGTTCGAGTCGTACCCCCACCCCTGTACGTGTCGTACCCCCGTGTATGTACACCTCTGTACGTTCGAGTCGTACCCCCACCCGTGTACGTGTCGTACCACCGTGTATGTACACCCCTGTACGTTCGAGTCGTACCCCCACCCCTGTACGTGTCGTACCACCGTGTATGTACACCCCTGTACGTTCGAGTCGTACCCCCACCCCTGTACGTGTCCTACCCCCGTGTATGTACACCCCTGTACGTGTCGTACCCCCCCCTGTATGTACACCCGTGTACGTGTCGTACCCCCGTGTATGTACACCCGTGTACGTCAGAGTCGCACCCCCACCACAACCTCCTAAGTACGGAGCGCACCCCAGGCCCCAACATCACAACCGCATGTACGAGTCGTACCAAGCCACACACAAGGACAGCACTGTACAACCAAATGGCCCATGTACACACCGTACACACGCTAAAAACGCACGTACACAACCAGGACAAAACAAAACAACACAAGAATACACCATTCGAATGGCACAAAGCCACTAAACATGTCCAACAACCACTAAAACAACACATTCACTGACCTGCAACTGCCAAAAACAAACAGAGGCCCAAAACACCACCACTCCTTATAACACACCCACCCAAAGTTCAAACACAGCCACACCCACCAATGGACCAATAAAAACTGCCCACACACACAAACCATGAGCCTTTGCAACAGACTCACTGCTGCCAGACCCCACAGACAACCTACAGCACCATACTACAAGCTTCACCACACCTTACACTTGCACACCTTCACACAACCACCTTCACAAACACCCCCTCATCACATTCACACACACACACACCTGCACAACCACACCCACAACCATCCACACACACCCCCCACCATCCACACCCACACCCCTCACCATGCCCACTAACAAGAATCCAAAGTTCAGTAACCGAGAGTTGGAGGTCCTTGTCGATGAAATCCTCAGTCGAGCCACACCTCTTTGGAACATTGGTCAGACAGACCAGCATTCAGAAAAAACAGCCATGTGGCAGACCATCGTCGATGCTGTGAATGCTGTTGCGGACACCAGAAGGAACAAGCAGGAATGCCAAGCCAGGTGGTACGATCTGCGGAGGAGGGTCCGAGCCAAGATGACGGACGAACACAACCAGGCCAACGTCACTGGAGGAGGGCCGTCCCGCAGACCCGTACACTACCATCCCTGGGAGGAGAGGGTGATGGCCATACTGCCGGTGGAGGCAGTCGAAGGATTAGGAGGACTCCGAGACCCGGGTGAGTACACAAACAACGCACCTCACATGGGGGGGAACGTCATCCACAACCAAACCCACAAACAGGCACGCAACCACCCCAAGCTATCGCATGACTCAACCACACTCCATGAACACGCACATGCCACTGGCGCCACCATGCCCCATGCACCCAGCTGGACAATGTCAAGTCACAGGCCACAGAAGACACCAACACATGACACGATAAGCCGGATGGCGGGAGGGTGGGCCCCAAAAATCACATAGTGCAACTCAGAAGCAGACAACAGTGCCCTCTGCCCATATGGCCTAGGTCACAGCCAGACTAACACTGTGTCCCCACACAGGAAAGACTCGCCAGCAAATGGCGGACGCCTTGCATGAAGACATGGGGGTGAAGGCACGTTTTTGCACATGACAGCAGCTAATGAACAGCCAACACTGTGAAAGAGTGGCAGCACACACCACCACAGCAGCAGCGCAGACACACACACTACACCCAATGGGTGCCTGGAGATCAGAAACAAACTCACAGCAACAAGCCAAGGGCCATTCAAAGATCTGCTAATAGTGTGTGCCCAGGAAGCTGGCCTTAGGTGACAGAGGGTGACACACAGAGGGAGGGACAGGGGGACACAGAGGGAGGGAGACACAGGGAGACGGACAGAGGGAGGAGGCTGAAACACAGAGGGAGGGACAGGGGGACAGAGAGGGAGGGAGACACAGAGAGACGGACAGAGGGAGGAGGCTGACACACAGAGGGAGGGACAGGGGGACACAGAGGGAGGGAGACACGGGAAGACGGACAGAGGGAGGAGGCTGACACACAGAGGGAGGGAAAGGGGGACAGAGAGGGAGGGAGAGGGGGACAGAGAGGGAGGGAGACACAGGGAGATGGACAGAGGGAGGAGGCTGACACACAGAGGGAGGGACAGGGGGACAGAGAGGGAGGGAGACATGGGGAGACGGACAGAGGGAGGAGGCTGACACACAGAGGGAGGGACAGGGGGACACAGAGGGAGGGAGATACGGGAAGACTGACAGAGGGAGGAGGCTGACACACAGAGGGAGGGAAAGGGGGACAGAGAGGGAGGGAGAGGGGGACAGAGAGGGAGGGAGACACAGGGAGAGCAAATCAGCCTTGTGGTGTGTGGGAATGTCTGCTCGTCAGCAGGTGGACTGCGTGCATGTAGACAAGGGTGGCCAGTGCCAGAACCCCCCCTCTTCTCCATGGCAAAACACAGGGCCATGTCACAACCTGTGCACGAGCACAACGACAGCTACCTGCATTATATAAGTGTGTGGATCCACTCCATGTGCACATGTACAGTGCTACACGGAAGGCGCCAATGCATGGCTCGCCACACCTGCCCACTCCACTGCTGACTGCAGTCACACTTGACGCAGCAAGTAAGACTGTGCCACACATAGTTAAAGGCGCCAAAGTGGTGCCCAAGGGACACACCCATGCACAAGTGCACTGTGAGTGGAATGCAAGACAGATCCTAATTCCAAGAGGAAATGTGCCAACTTTGAAACTGATGAAACATGGATGTTGCATGGACCAAAATTAACATTGTCTCTCTCACACACAGGTCAACCTCGTGGTTCACCCCCCAACACTGGGGGGGAAGACTCAGAGGACCCGGCTCTGCGGGAGGCCGATCCCACCGGCAGCGACGACTCTCACCACTCTGTGGACGACCCCGACCAACCTGGCCCCTCTGGTGTCCAACGACCTGCAGCACCTGCGTCAGGTACAACGGGGCCAACCACCACCCCCACTCCTGCCACATCCCAGGAGACACCCAGGATCCCTGCCCCACCACCACAAAGCAGCCAGGCTGGCCAGGAGGGACACGGTGTCCCGGGCACCCAGGAGGAGGCAGGCGACAACGCCAATGCCACCCCTCAGGGGTCCCGGAGACCCGATGTGCCCACAAGGGCAGGCCAGGTGCAAGTGGGCAGGGGTGGTGGGAGTGGAGGACGGCGGAGGCGCCAGCCTGACCAGTTGGCTGGGGAACCGGTATATTCCCATGTCCGTGACATCCTGGACACATACCGGCAGGACACCACGGCCATGGCCCAGGTTGTGTCCACCCTCAATGAGATGAAGGGGACCCTCGATGAGATAAAGACCCAGCAGGCCCAGCAACATGCTTGTCTACTGCAACACCAACGGAGGATGGAGGACAGACAGGCTGAGCTCGTGACGGTGTTCCAGGGGATTCACAATACCATCCGTCGGATGGCCGACAACATGGGCAACCCTCCCTGTGCCAGAAGGCGTAGAACATCACCACCCACAGGGAGGGATCAGGAGGAGGAGGAAACATCCGATGGAGCATCCCAAACATCATCACGGCCTGCTTCTGAGGGTCCCCGCAGGAGGCCGGGTCGTCCACGGAAAGGACCGTGAGGGTCGGCGCTACATCACCATCTCCCAGGACACCTGGCCTGGCACCTGGCCCACTGGAGCAACAGCATCACAGCATCAAGAGACATTCTCTGCCACATGGCCTTGCTGGTCACTGTCTGACCAATGTTGACAAAGACTGTGGCATGGACTCTGAGGATTTCCAATGGCAAGGACACCAACTCCCCTACTGAACTTTGGATTCCAAACTCCCGGAAAGCCCCTCACGTCATACCCCCCCCCCCCCCCACAAAAATAAAAATTCACACCATGAAGAGAAGATGCCTGCTGGTTGCATTATTACCTTACATGTGTCTTGTAAAGTCTAAACATGCCTGACTTCTCTTTTGACTTCAACCATACACACCCTGGGGCCTGAGTCTGGCACAGGACACACGGGTCACAGTGTATTAGGCAAGACAGACATGGAGCACCATACACACCCGTGATGGGCCCAACCAGCTGAGGGGGTGGCCGCACAACCGTGCTGACAGACACATTGAGTACAGCAACAGTCATGCGCAGAGGTCAGGGATCCAGTCCAGTGTCCTGGGGGGCACCCAGGTATGTGTAGACAGGTGGCAGAACCATGTCCTGCAAGCTTGAGTCCGGTGGATGCAGAGAATGGGGGCCTGGCCAACGTTGGATGCATGGGGATGGCACATGTCACAATACCCACACAGTCATGGACATCATGCACAATACACAGTCTCATCCCACACACACAGCTTGCATCTTGCTACTCGACACATAGACACATAGCCACTATCAGGGAAAACCATGCCAGACATGCTGGATGCACCGTGGCAACACACCAGCATTGACTGAGAAGAGGCACCTTGGAGGCATAGGGACACCTTTATTAGTCATGTTTTCGGGATTGCAGAGGCAACTTGAAGTACACATGAACACTTCATGTGGAGTAACATGTGGGTCCAACACTGGCACCCCCCTTCTGCAGCACAAATGCGTGATAGCCATGGAACTGGCACACAATTGTCGGCTAACAGCTAAACACCCACAGCTGCTCACGGAGAGACTGCCATACACCATTGATCCGCTGATGTAGAAGTCCCACACCATGTCAAGCCAATGCAAACCGTATGTGTCCGAGGGCAGTGTTACACACATTGATGCCATCATCACAATCCACTATCCCATCACTGATGACTGTCAACAAGTCAGACCATCTATTCAGGTGTACACAGCTGCATGTCGTGTCCCATGGTGATGCTACATGGCTGCAGAGGAACCAAACATCGACAGGGGCAGTGTGCATACATCGTGAACAACTGCCACACCAATACACCCCTGATGCATCCCTTACCCTAAGGAGACTTCCAAACTTGTCCGTGCGTGTAACGCTGAGTCAGCACACGATGACGTGTCCATGAGGAATAGCAGTGCCACAACAATGCAAGCAGCAGACGGCATGCGCAAGTACCTGGGGAAGAGAGACACACAAGAAGTCAGCCACAAAAAGCACAGCCACTTGCATGTGCATGTACTCGACACATGTATGGATGACAACATGCTAGGTCACAATTATGACTGGGGAAATACAACCATCACTGCCACCATCACTCCAGTGACACACCCACACACACCTCTGACTCATGTGCCATACATGCAGGTGGAGACACACATCACAACACATGCCACACGGGGAGCAATGTGTGCACACTCAGACACTGGTACTCACCACTAAGCAAAGAAGTCGCGTATGAGCCGAGTCCGGATGTCCTCTTGCGGCTCCACATCACTAGCCCCATTGCCAAGCCCTTCGTCCTCCACGGGTGGATGGTCCTGGTCATCTTGATCCAGGATGAGTGGCACAGCTTTCTCAACTGCCATGTTGTGCAGCATGCAGCAGACCATGAAGATTTTGCAGACCTTCGCAGGGGCATATGGGAGCGCGCCGCCGGTCTTGTGTAGGCACCTGAATCGGCTCTTCAGCAGGCCAAACGTCCTCTTAATCACTCGCCTTGTCCGGCCATGGGCGGTGTTGTAGCGGAGCTGGGCCGGCGTGATGGGGTTGCGGGGAGGTGTGATCAGCCATGGCATGTTGGGATAGCCAGCGTCCCCTACATGGGAAGCACATGGACATCGTTAGAACTGGAGAAGCGGTCGTGCTGGTAGTCTACGCAAAATACAGGACAGACAGACTGTACCCACCAACAACACATGCTCGTTCGTTGCGCAGCTGCGTCATCATTTCAGGCACCCTGCTACGCCTCATGATGTAGGCATCGTGTGCTGATCCTGGAAAACGAGCACAGACATGTGAAATCACCATGTTGGACAGACACACCACAAGGGCATTGATGGAGTGGTAGTGCTTCCGATTGCGGTACGCTACCTCCTGTGCGTGTGGTGGTACCAAAGCAACATGTGTCCCATCTATGGACCCAATGACATGGGGCATCCCTCCCAGGGCATAGAATCCACGCTTGACCCCAGTCAACATTTCAGGGGTTGGGAACTTGATGAAGTCATCCAGGTGAATCAACATGGCCTCTAAGAAATCATGCAGCACACGGCAGAACATGCTCTGGGACATGCCACCAACATGAGCTATGGTATTTTGAAAGGTACCCGTGGCTAGAAAATGTAGGGCTGCCATTACCTTCAGCTTGGGTGTCAGTGCCGTAGGATACCTGTGCAGCGGTTGCAGGTGTGGTGCCAGTCTCGCCGTCAACTCCAGAATCAACCGTTGGTTGAAGCGGTAGCACCGGATACGATCATTCTCCCGCATGGCAGCCAAGTCCGGAATTGCTCGGGGAAAAGGCGGCGCTCTGCAGTAATTTGGAAGTGACAAGGAAGAGTGAGTGCACCACAACAACAAATAATTTGTACTGAGCACATGTTAATCGGTCTATACACATATGCTACATACGGAGTCAGGTATGTGCCACATGCCCTGGACACGTATGGCTGCCAGGTGACACTCCTACCAAGAGCCAGCTACACACGGAGATTGAGAACCTCCACATGCCATGCCATGGGATTAGCTGTGTCCCAGTGCAAGTGAACAGCCAGACGCAAGACAGGAGTGACATACACCCACACATCAGCAGAAGTAGGATGCCGATTGCAGAGACTGGTAGCGGAACACTAGAGCCACAGGTCACATGACATTACACTAGGACAGCCCACACACCTTGCCATGAAGGTGCACATGTCATGACTCACCACACATTCATTGAGAGGATGCAGACATGTCCTTGTTACGCCACTCCATGTCACATGCATACATACGCACCTCACATCCGATACCACATGTGGCATGGTGTGCGGAACAGTGTGCAATGTCAATCTACACACAGACACATGTTGGTTGCTGCAACAGCTGCAGCTTTTGAGGGTGCTCCAACATCAACCTAATGGGAACCCCCCACACATACATGACATAGTCACATCGTGCACCGTGGGTAGTGACAAGTCAGGTGTGGTAACCCCTGTACCGGGCATCAGGGGACACTTGCGTGTGTTGGTGTCCGTGCCATGCCAGTGTCGGTCATCCCAAGTGTGCAGTACGACATGCACACATGTCCAAGGAGTCAAGGGCATGCCTGGCACACATTGCACCGTCACACATTACATCTGTACACATCTCATCATACATCTGGTGCCTTCTTGACTCAGGAGTAATGTTCCACATCACAGCCTGTCACACCTGTGCCCCACACATGTAGTACTGCACAGACAATGCCTTGATGTCCATCCATGGACAAGTATGTCCGCCCTATTCCTTCCTGTGTGCTGCCTGTCACCACTGTGATGTGTGAAAACCGCCGTACTGCTGCTAAGAGGGCCTGTGTACGTTCCCATATCACTATGGGAGTGCTGCCGTATGTGTACCCATCGTGATGGTGAGCGTACAGGCATGTGTACGGTCCGTACCACTACGAGTACGCATACGCAAGAACACCCATAGTGGTACGGGCCGTACACGCGCCTGTACGCTCCCTATCACTATGGGTGTCCTCGCGTATGCGTACACGTAGTGGTACAGGCCGTACACGCGCCTGTACGCTCCCTATCACTATGGGTGTCCTCGCGTATGCGTACACGTAGTGGTACGGGCCAGCTCACTATCACTACGTGTACGCATACGCGAGGACACCCATAGTGATAGGGAGCGTACAGGCGCGTGTACGGCCCGTACCACTACGAGTACGCATACGCGAGGACACCCATAGTGATAGGGAGCGTACAGGCGCGTGTACGGCCCGTACCACTACGAGTACGCATACGCGAGGACACCCATAGTGATAGTGAACGTAGGCACGCGTGTACGGGCCGTTGCTATGCATTTGGGGTGCCCTAGGGCCCTGGAACGCACCGTACCTGTGTGTGAAGCTCCAAATTACATAGGGGACACATGAGGGACAAGTATTAAGGCCTACGTGCATGCTGGTTGTCATGGAGACCAAGTTCAAATTTTGAATTTGTTCTGGAAGGTGCACAGCAGAAGTCAGTTGGAATGAATCTACTTTGTTGCAATGTGTTTGTGGGGCTGACATCATGCAGGAGAAAAAAACAGATTAAGAACCCACAGACTGCTAGGTTTGAAGGGATTGGAGGAAACATAGGATGCAAATGTGAGTGACCAATCACTCTGTACTCCTGTGCATGAGATGGGCCAGCAAGGCAGATATGAGGCAGCCAGGTCCCATGAGGGAGCACTTGCCTGCACATCTCTGTATTCCACGACCCAGCTGCTGCTACTGATTCCCTGGAACCATGTCAAGGGCTGTGGAGAGGTCACAGCCATTCACCCTGGAGGAGAACATGGCTTTGGTGGATGTGATCCTCCCACGGTACCCCATGCTGTATGGGCGACCAGGTTATCAGGTGAGTGCAGTGTCCACTGGCACAGACTGTGTCCCTTTTTTGTGACTGTGACTTCTGCCATTGTGTCCAGGTGTGACACACATGCTATGTACTGTAGGAGGGGTCCCAGGGGGGGGAAATGCCTGTCTCCCAGCAGTGCCCAGAGACAGGAGGGGTGGGTGCCTATCACTCCCAGCAGTGCCCAGAGACAGGAAGGGTGGGTGCATATCACTCCCAGCAGTGCCCAGAGACAGGAGGGGTGGGTGCAGAGCCCTCCCAGCAGTGCCCTGAGACAGGAGGGGTGGGTGCCTATCACTCCCAGCAGTGCCCTGAGACAGGAGGGGTGGGTGCCTATCACTCCCAGCAGTGCCCAGAGACAGGAGGGGTGGGTGCAGAGTCCTCCCAGCAGTGCCCAGAGACAGGAGGGGTGGGTGCCTATCACTCCCAGCAGTGCCCAGAGACAGGAGGGGTGGGTGCAGAGTCCTCCCAGCAGTGCCTAGAGACATGAGGGGTGGGTGCCTATCACTCCCAGCAGTGCCCTGAGACAGGAGGGGTGGGTGCAGAGTCCTCCCAGCAGTGCCCAGAGACAGGAGGGGTGGGTGCCTATCACTCCCAGCAGTGCCCAGAGACAGGAGGGGTGGGTGCAGAGTCCCCCAGCAGTGCCCAGAGACAGGAGGGGTGGGTGTGATGCACAGTGTGAGCCTGGATCATTGATTGTGTAGTTGCACTCATTCCACCTGTGTCGTTTCAATGGCACGTACTGCTTTTGGCCTTCCCCCAGAGGATCATGTCCCTATGACAAAGGTGCAATGCGTTGGATGCATACTATGCCTAGTTGTAAACAGCAAATGTGTTCTAATCTGTGTCTCTGTGACATGTGCCAGGTGTATTGATGTAGTGCCACTTGTTCATCCTCACAGGTAGACGCCTCTGCCAAGGAGCAGATATGGCTGGACGCCGTCAGCGCCGTGAGGAGTGCGGATGGTCGGAAGCGGCGCCTGTCCCAGGTGAGGAAACGCTGGCAGGATATCCGGTGATGGACGCGGAGGATCGCACGGGTCCTGCTGGGGGACTCACCTGAGAGCCATAAGAACCGCGGTCGCCGCCGTCTCTCCCACATCCAGAAACGTGTGCTGGCCGTGGTCTTTCCAGACTTGGACAGGCGCCTACAGGAGATGCAGCAGCCGGAAGGGGGTAGGTACATGTGTGTTTGTTGTGTTTCACCAGCATTTGTAAGTGCACTGTTCCATGGATACACTTCCAGGGTTTATGGTGCTGTGCAGATCCTGTTACCCACAGTATTGCAGTGCTCTCCTGCCTCCCTTCCCCTCCTTGCAATGTGTTCCCTGGTCTGTGTGTAGTCACTCCATCACAAGGTTATGTGGCCTGACACCTTCTCCAAGTGTACTATGCCTGCAGCATCATGTGTGGGGGTGGTGTGTAACAGGTTTTGTGACCTTGCCCGTGCCCTGTCCAGTTCTGGACTTGTGGGTTCCATGTCAGTTGGCACTAATGCTGAGTCCAGACATGGGAGTTAATCCCTCAAGTGCGAGGCCTTCCAGCAGGCATGTCCCATGTGGTGGCCTGTGACATGATGTGCATGAGTGTGCGTTACGCATAGTGCAGGGATGTTAGCGTGTGTTGCAGTCATTCCCATTCAGGAGCATGGAGTTGTGTGGCCACTACTGTCCCCGGGGCATCTTTTCCTAGGTATCATGTGTGTAATCCGAGAATGTCGACAATCTCTGTGTCTACAGCATAGGTTGTGCTCTGTGCCATTGTCCCCTGGCACCATGTATATTGACGTGAGATGTATTACAAGTGTCCACTGTCCAGCCTGACCTGATTTTCCAAGTACATACTCACGGTGGCCATTGCCTGTGTGTCTTGTTGCAATCATCTGATGATGCCCATTTGTACATGATTATTTGGACAGGCGCACCTTGGGTATTTTGTGTGCAATATTGAATTTTTGCATCCCATGTGTATTTCACCCAGACTAAGAGATGTAAGTGCTTCCTGTGTCTCCACAGATTTGTCTCATGTAGGGGGTGGGTGGTGCGGGCATGGCCTACATGTCAAGACCTGTAATCTCCTTGCTAGGACTGGCCAGTGTGTGATGTTTGTCTGGACATACACTCAAGGTGCAGTGTGCCAGTCAGGGTGGGCATGTTATCAGTATTACCTATGCTGCATGTGCCTCTAGTTCCTGGATGTGGTCCCTGCTCATCCCTATTGCCTGCCACGCTGTGTGGTGCAGATGCAGTGCTGGATTGTCCCCAGGGCCTTGCTCCTCAGTCAAAATTCCATGTCATCTCATTTGCTATTGTGTCATGCTCTCCATAGTTTTTCCATGGCATGGTGGGTCACACAACTGTGTCTTGCAGGGCCTACATATGTACCTTGTTTTGTAGTTGTAACTCTTCCTTTGTTTCAGTCTATGCACTGTAACCTAAGTAGATTGGACTCATGTGACATATGTATACAGGTGTATGATTAATTTCTGTCTCTTCACCCTGCCCACAGCATCGTCGGGGGACACGGAGGGAGACATGGACACAGACGGCGCGGAGGGACCGAGCACCAGTGCCAGCGGTGACATCGTGCCTGGCACATCGAGTGGGACTGAGGCGGAGGAGAGTGAACCCGGGGACCTGTCGACTGGCACAACAGAGTATGAAGCTGACGGGTCCGAGGATGATCTCTCCGAGTGGGCGGTGGCTGCACCACCATCTGACAGCAGCCCTACATCTCGCACCGCCCCCTCCATTGGCATCAGCCGCCTCCCACGTGCTCGTGTCCCTTCCCAACGTGCCCGGTCACCACATGTCTCCTTCCTGCCAGGCATCGCACCCCCTGCCCCTGTCTCCACTGCTGCCGCCAATGCTGAGTCTGTGGACATCCAGCGGCAGTTGCAGATTGGTCAGACTGCGATCCTTAATGTCCTCCATGCCCACAGCCAGGTCCTCAACAACATGGAGGCATACTTGGAGGGCATTCATTCATCGCAGGCTGACCAACGCAACTTGCTGAGGTCCATAGACTCCACACTGACTGCAGCAGTGGGTCTCCTGCAGCGCTACGTCCCACCCCCTACCCCTGCCCCTTCCACACTTCCCACTCCCATGCCTGTCCCACATACACCCAGACGTCAGCATGCACCCACCACAACAGACACAGGCACCACACCAGCAGGGAAGGTCCGCCGCACACCTCCTGACACGCACACACAGGGTGAAGTAGGCACACCCACTGGGTCAGGGGGCAAACGTGTGACACGCAGCCAGAGTGGGAGTCCGCATTCCACCCAATCCACTCCCTCCAAATCCCCTCCCCTCAGCTCTCCTGGCCACATCTCCCCCAAAGACTCCTTCATGGCCGCTCTGTCCCTGAGCCCCACAGTGACACCACCCCGCAAGCGGTCAAGGAAGTCCACGGTCAGGGTGCTTGAGTCCCCCCCCTGTCCACACCCTCCCCCAGTGGCGCTGCGACCCATCCCTCTGACCCCCCCCCCCCCTCCTTGGGGCCTGTCGTTCCTTCGGGTGCAGGGGAGTCCCTGGAGGACGTTGCTAAGGTGTGCAGCGCGCTCCTAGAATCCACCTTTGGCCCTGCCCCCCCCCCCCCTTGTGGTGGGGTCCTCCTTCCCTGCACCCACGTCGCCTACCCTTCGCCCTCCTGTCCCTGCGGTGCCTGTTCCTTCCCCCCCACATGATGCCCTCACCCCTGTGGAAGACGACGGAATGTAACTGTGCAGGCAAGCTAGGGGACACGCATCCCACTGTGTCCCCCATCCAGCTGTGACTCCTGGACTGCCCTATGGGCTTTGTAAATATTGAACTTACTACATACCAGTTTTTGGATCATGCTGAATAAAGCTATTTATTTTTTGTCCTTGGAACACTACTGCTTTGCTGGTATTGCTGTTGGTGGGGCTGCTACATGGTTGTGGGTGGTGTTCATGTGTTGGGTGTGTGGGAAATATAGTAGTGTGCTGCTCATATGGGGGGACCCTGGGATCTGTGTGCCATCACACAGTGTTAGCTAGCTTTCTCCATTCATGTATGCAGTTGCTGCATGGTGCAATTGTCCCAAGGTGTATTCCTTCCTCTGTGTACCCTGACTTCTTCCCTGCAGGGTGTCCCCAGACTTTAGCGCAGAGCTGTGTGTACATTAGCTGGCTGTGTGACGGAGTCCTTCAACTTTGCACATGCATGCTGAGCCATTCTCCACCTGCATCATTCGTGGCATCCTTGGTAGTCATTGTACTTGTGTATGTGGACTATTGTCATGACTTCATGTGGACATGTTTTCTTTTTGGCCCTATGCATGCGTATACTCCCAGCCTCGCACACATGTGGTACATGTACTGCAGGGTCTTTGTGCACCTGACTGACATTTGTGGGCATGGTATCTGTGGCTACTCCACCCTTTGCGTTCCATGGGCACTGCTGGGAGTGTTAGGCACCCACCACTCCTGTCTCTGGGCACTGCTGGGAGGACTCTGCACCCACCCCTCTCATGTCTGGGCACTGCTGGCGGGACTCTGCACCCACCCCTCCTGTCTCTGGCCACTGCTGGGATTGTTAGGCACCCACCCCTCCTGTCTCTGGGCACTGCTGGGAGGACTCTGCACCCACCCCTCTCATGTCTGGGCACTGCTGAGAGGACTCTGCACCCACCCCTCCTGTCTCTGGGCACTGCTGGGAGTGTTAGGCACCCACCCCTCCTGTCTCTGGGCACTGCTGGGAGGACTCTGCACCCACCCCTCTCATGTCTGGGCACTGCTGGGAGGACTCTGCACCCACCCCTCCTGTCTCTGGCCACTGCTGGGAGTGTTAGGCACCCACCCCTCCTGTCTCTGGGCACTGCTGGGAGGACTCTGCACCCACCCCTCTCATGTCTGGGCACTGCTGGGAGGACTCTGCACCCACCCCTCCTGTCTCTGGGCACTGCTGGGAGTGTTAGGCACCCACCCCTCCTGTGTCTGGGCACTGCTGGGAGGACTCTGCACCCACCCCTCCTGTCTCTGGGCACTGCTGGGAGTGTTAGGCACCCACCCCTCCTGTCTCTGGGCACTGCTGTGAGTGTTAGGCACCCACCCCTCCTGTCTCTGGGCACTGCTAGGAGGACTCTGCACCCACCCCTCTCATGTCTGGGCACTGCTGGGAGGACTCTGCACCCACCCCTCCTGTCTCTGGGCACTGCTGGGAGTGTTTGGCACCCACCCCTCCTGTCTCTGGGCACTGCTGGGAGTGTTAGGCACCCACCCCTCCTGTCTCTGGGCAGTGCTGGGAGGACTCTGCACCCACCTCTCCTATTTCACAATATGTACGCTCATAACATACACGGATGTGGGTTCGCTCCATGCATACGCGGGTGAGGGTACGTGTCGTACTTACACTGTTGGGGTGGGGGGTACGCTCCATGCATTCGAGGTGGGGGTACGTGTCGTACTTACACTGTTGGGGTGGGGGGTACGCTCCATGCATACGCGGGTGAGGGTACGTGTCGTACATACACTGTTGGGGTGGGGGGTACGCTCCATGCATACGCGGGTGAGGGTACGTGTCGTACTTACACTGTTGGGGTGGGGGGTACGCTCCATACGTACGCGGGTGGGGGTACGTGTCGTACTTACACTGTTGGCATGGGGGGTACGCTCCATACGTACGCGGGTGGGGGTACGTGTCGTACTTACACTGTTGGGGTGGGGGGTACGCTCCATGCATTCGAGGTGGGGGTACGTGTCGTACTTACACTGTTGGGGTGGGGGGTACGCTCCATGCATTCGAGGTGAGGGTATGTGTCGTACTTACAGTTGGGGTGGGGGGTACGCTCCATACGTACGCGGGTGGGGGTACATGTCGTACTTACACTGTTGGGGTGGGGGGTACGCTCCATGCATTCGAGGTGGGGGTACGTGTCGTACTTACTCTGTTGGCATGGGGGGTACGCTCCATGCATACGCGGGTGGGGGTACGTGTCGTACTTACACTGTTGGGGTGGGGGGTATGCTCCATGCATTCGAGGTGGGGGTACGTGTCGTACTTACTCTGTTGGCATGGGGGTACGCTCCATGCATGCGCGGGTGGGGGTACGGTCCGTACATATCCGTACCCACGCTATGGACTGCTTGTGCGGGCCGTGCCCGGGCCTTTGCCACGTGGGTACAGCCGTCCAGCCATTGTTGGGGTGACGTAGGTGTGGGCGTGGTACGACTCGTACCCACGCTCTTAAGGCGTGGGTACGGGACATAGCTGTATGGTTGTGTTGCCAGTTCGCGTCGTGAAGGACTTCCGTTGTGGCGGTCGCTGGCTTGGCTGGACACGCCCCCACCCCCTCGTAGTGACCAGGGCCTGAGGGTCAGGTATGTCCAGGGCATGTGTGCTGTGTGACTTGGGTGGGGGTTATGTGTCCTGCCCCCCCCCCCGTTTGCCCATGGGTGTTGTTCTGACCTTCTGCGGCGTCTGCGTTGGAACCTGTAGAGGAGGTCGACTGCTATGAGGGCCGGGATGACACGTAGGTTCGGGTCCATGTCTGTCCGTCGCGTACAGGTCCTCCTTGTTCACGTCGTCCTGTCTGTCCGTCGCGTACGGGTCCTCCTTGTTCGCGTCGTCCTGATTTCCCGGCAGTTTTTGGCAGCCGGAAAATATTCACCGTGCGGGATGACGTCGGTGCGAATCGTGATTCCTGGGTCGTGAATGGCAGGCTGCGTGCGTCCCGACGTCACGTCGGCGCTTTCCCGGATCGCATTTGTACGTTTATTTTAGTCGGTCGGTGTTTTGTATGATTCGTACGGAAAAGGTGTTTCCGTACGAATCGTAATTCCATGTTTGTATATTTACACGACCGGGTACGCGTCGGACGGAGAATATGCTCCGTCCGACGGTTCGTACCCGGTTTTTACAGGATTGTGATCGGCACCTAATTATTTTAAATAATTATTGTATTTATAAGTATGTTTTTTTTAATTTCTACGCTGTCCAACACTTTCCCTACTGTTGCACTCTCTGGAGTTGGAATAGTAATTTTGATCCCTACGCTATCCAGCACTTTCTGTACTGTTGCACTCTCTGGAGTTGGAATAGTAATTTTGACCCTTACGCTATCCAACACCTTCCCTACTGTTGCACTCTGTGGAGTTGGAATAGTAATTTTTACACCTACGCTATCCAACACTTTCTCTACTGTTGCACTCTCTGGAGTGGGAATAGTAATTTTTACCCCTTCGCTATCCAACACTTTCCCTACTGTTGCACTCTCTGGAGTTGGAATAGTAATTTTTACCCCTACGCTATCCAACACTTTCCCTACTGTTGCACTCTCTGGAGTGGGAATAGTAATTTTTACCCCTACGCTATCCAACACTTTCCCTACTGCTGCACTCTCTGGAGTTGGAATAGTAATTTTTACCCCTACGCTATCCAACACTTTCCCTAATGTTGCACTCTCTGGAGTGGGAATAGTAATTTTTACCCCTACGCTATCCAACACTTTCTCTACTGCTGCACTCTCTGTAGTTGGAATAGTAATTTTTATCCCTAAGCTATCCAACACTTTCCCTATTGTTGCACTGTCTGGAGTGGGAATTGTAATTTTAACCCCTACGCTCTCCAACACTTTCCCTAATGTTGCACTCTCTGGAGTGGGAATAGTAATTTTTACCCCTACGCTATCCAACACTTTCCCTACTGTTGCACTCTCTGGAGTTGGAATAGTAATTTTTCCCCCTACACTATCCAACATTTTCCTTACTGTTGTTTTTTTTGGAGCTGGAGTAGTAGTTTTATTGTCTGTGCTATTTAATATTTTTTTATTATTTTAGCTAATGTAATATATAATTAATTTTAACAATATTCAAATTAAATGTAATTTTTTTAATGTGTTATATATAATTATTTAATTTTTATTCATGTTATTGTTTTATGTGTATGATGTATTTTGTAATTTATAATAATTTTTAATAATTTATAAGTTATTAAAACAATTATTAAAACTGATTAAGTAAGTATATATGATATAATATGTATATGTTTAATTAATATTTTATTAAATTATATATATTAATTATTACTTTTAAACATTATAAAATATATTTGATTATGTTTATTTTATTTATAAGTATTATTTGGTTTATTTTACATATTTTTTTTAACCAAAAAATACCCTATATTTTTAAAAACGATATTTTTGACATTCTATATTTTATTTTCGATATTTTTGTTGTAGATAGGATGTCGATATTCTTGACATCGATATTTTTGCTCCGATATTTTTGTAGGTCGATTTTTTGACCGTCGATATTTTGTCAGTGATCCATTTTACCCAGTTATCTAACCAAATACAGGTGTGATATCCATATTTCGCAACCATGAAGGATGCAGGGGTTTTCGGTGGAGGAAGTAACTGTCCTTCCCTAGTTATGATTGGTTTGTCCTTCTTAAACCACTTCTTAATTCTACCAAACCAAGACTTTTTCTCTTTTTCTGGTGGATCGTAATACATTTTCCTTTCTTTCATGTCTCACTAGTCTCCTTTACAATTGTACCGCTATTCTGTCCAATCACAGCGCGACTCACACTAACGCATCAATCCGGAGCGTCTACATCACTGTCACAATCCTCAAATTCCAGCGCGACTAACAATAACGCACCAATAGGGAGCGTTTACGTCACCCTGTATTTCTGCACTCCTAACGCGGCGCACACTAACGCACCAATCCGGAGCGTTTTACGTTTCTGACCGTCTGTCCAATCCCAGCGCGGTCGTTCTGACGTCAGCAGCCGCTGCGACAGCTCCTGCTCCTGTCTACCCCTCCTTTACAAATCTGCTCAGTAAGTTTTTGTTTCAATTTCTGCAATTCTGTTAGTAACAACATAAAAACGCCACCATTGTCTGCTTCGCTAACCAAGGAATAGCAATAGACCTTTCTCACGAGAATTCCGTCTTTCCCGAGAGCAGCGCTTACCTCTGCCCTACTACGGAATCGTTACTTCCGTTGATAAAGTAGCACATCCCTCTACTTCCTCCTTCTAACAAGCATTAGCTAACCGTTTCTCCAGAATTAAGACACATAGGTGCCAATTCCGATCCTGGAAAAATTTCCCCCGTACGAATTGTATCCGGATTTTTTTCCGTACGAATCGTACAAGTAGCGTACAAACTGCCAAGTACGATTCGCATGGGAAAAAGTCCATACGAATCGCATCGGGAAAATTTCCCCACACGTCCTCAGGTCGGAAAATGTGTCCGACACATCCCCGGACGATTTACCGTATGAATCGGAAAAATGAAGTACGATCAGTCCCGTCCTTTCGATTTTACAACCGTATGGAAAAAATACCGTACGGACCGAACTCCTATAGCAACCATGGAGACATGTGCCCGCATACGCGCCGAACACCCCACCCCAGACCCCGTATGTACGCGCAGAACACCCCCCCAGCCCTCGTATGTACGTGCCGAACCCCAGCCCCCGCATGTACGTGCCAAATGCCCCCGGCCGCGGATGTACGCGCCGAACCCCCACCAGTGTATGTACGGAGCATACCCCCACCCGTGTATGAATGGAACGTACCCACACCCCACCAGTGTACGTACGGAGCGTACTCCCACCCGTGTATGTATGGAGTGTACCCCCAACAGTGTATGTACGGAGCGTACCCCCACCAGTGTATGTACGGAGCGTACCCCCACCAGTGTATGTACGGACCGTACCCCCACCCGTGTATGTACGGAGTGTACTAACACCCCACCAGTGTATGTACGGACCGTACCCCCACCCGTGTATGTATGGAGCGTACCCACACCCCACCAGTGTATGTACGGAGCGTACCCCCACCCGTGTATGTACGGAGCGTACACCCAGCCCCCCCTGTATGTACGGTGCGAAACACCACCACCGATGGACGGTGCGGACCAACACCCTGCCCGTGTATGTACGCACCCTACCCCAGGCCCCTACACCAGCACCCTCACCCAACATCGCGCATGTACGAGTCGTACTAAGCCATAGCAAAGGACAGCACTGTACAACAACATGACCCATGTACGCACCGTACAGACGCAAAAAACACTCGTACTGAACCAGGACAAACCAAAACAACACAAGGAGAGTCAATTCGATGCACACAACACCACAAAACATGTCCAACAAGCCCAAATACATCCTATACACTGACCTGCAACTGACAAACAGCTAAACAGAGGCCCAAAACACAACCACTCCTTATAACACACCCACCCAAAGTTCAAACACAGCCACACCCACAAATGGACCAATAAAAAGGCCCAGCACACACAAACCATGATCCTTTGCAACAGATCCACTACTGCCAGACCACAGAGACAACGCACTGCAGCATACTACATCCATCAATACACCTTACACTTGCACTCCTTCACACAACCACCATCACAAACACACCCTCATCACATTCACACACACACACCTGCACAACCACACTCACACCCCCACAACCATCCACACCCACACCCCCACAACCATCCACACCCACACCCCACACCATGCCCACTAACAAGAATCCAAAGTTCACAAAGGAGGAGCTGGAGGTCCTTGTCGACGAAATTGTCAGAGTCGAGCCACAGCTCTTTGGAACATTGGTCAGACGGACCAGCATAGCCGAAAAATCAGCCATGTGGGAGAGGATAGTCAATTCCGTGAATGCTGTTGGGGCCACCAGAAGGACCAGGCATGAGTGCCAAGCCAGGTGGTACGATCTGCGGAGGACGGTCCACCGCAAAATGACGGACGATAACAACCAGGGGAACATCACTGGAGCAGGGCCGCCCCGCAGACCGGTACATTACCATCCCTGAGAGGAGAAGGTGATGGCCACGCTGCCGCCGGTGGGAGTAGACGGAGTAGAAGGAGTCCGAGAGCCTGGTGAGTACACAAACAACTCACCTCACATGGGGGGAGCCCCATACACAACCAAAATACCAATCATGCACGCAACCCCCCCAAAGCCAGCACCGTACACAACCACACTCCAAAAACACACACATGCCACTAGCGCCTCCATGCCCCATGCCCCAAGCAAGGCCATGCCAAGTCACAGGCCACACAAAACACCAACACAAGACAGGATGTACCCGATGGCGGGAGGGTGGGCCCCAAAACTAACATAGAGCAACTCTGAAGCACACAACAATGCCCTCAGCCCATATGGCCTAGGGCACAGCCATACAAACAGCGTGTCCCCACACAGTACTGTGTTGCCTGCTAATGGTGGCCGTGTTGCAGGATGACATGGGTATGAAGGCACAATTTGCACATAACAGCCGCTAATGAAGACGCATCACTCTGAAAGAGTGTCAGCACACACTGCCACAGCAGCAGCGCAGACTCAGACACTCCGCCCAATGGGTGCCCGGAGATAAGAAACAAACCCACATGAACAAGCCAATGGCCTTTGAAAGACCTGCAAACTGTGTGTGCCCAGGAAGCTGGGCTGAGGTGACAGAGGGTAACACACAGAGGGAGCGAGAGGGGGAGAGAGAGGGACGGAGACAGAGGTGGACACAGGGAGACAGACAGAGGGAGGGAGGAGGGTGACCGAGGGAGTGAGAAAGGGAGACAGAGGGAGACGGACAGAGGGAGGAGGTTGACAGAGGGAGACGGACAGAGGGAGGAGGCTGGCAGAGGGAGTGAGAAAGGGAGACAGAGGGAGACGGACAGAGGGAGGAGGTTGACAGAGGGAGACGGAAAGAGGGAGGAGGCTGACAGAGGGAGGGAGAAAGGGAGACAGAGGGAGACGGACAGAGGGAGGAGGTTGACAGAGGGAGGCGGACAGAGGGAGGAGGCTGACAGCGGGAGTGAGAAAGGGAGACAGAGGGAGACGGACAGAGGGAGGAGGTTGACAGAGGGAGACAGATAGAGGGAGGAGGCTGACAGAGGGAGGGAGAAAGGGAGACAGAGGGAGACGGACAGAGGGAGGAGGCTGACAGAGGGAGGGAGAAAGGGAGACAGAGGGAGACGGACAGTGGGAGGAGGGTGACAGAGGGAGGGAGAAAGGGAGACAGAGGGAGACGGACAGAGGGAGGAGGCTGACAGAGGGAGGGAGAAAGGGAGACAGAGGGAGACGGACAGTGGGAGGAGGGTGACAGAGGGAGGGAGAAAGGGAGACAGAGGGAGACGGACAGAGGGAGGAGTCTGACAGAGGGAGGGAGAAAGGGAGACAGAGGGAGACGGACAGTGGGAGGAGGGTGACAGAGGGAGGGAGAAAGGGAGACAGAGGGAGGAGGCTGACAGAGGGAGGGAGAAAGGGAGACAGAGGGAGACCAAATCACCCTTGGGTGGTGTGGCCATGTCCGCTCGTCAGCAGGTGGACTGTGTGCATGTAGACAAGGTTTGGCAGTGCGTGAACCCCCCCTTCAACCTTTGATAAACACTGGGCCATGTGTCAATCTGTGCACGAGTACATCCGTGCTGCAGGAACAAACCTAACCTTACACCCAGTATACCCACCCACTGTGTTTGTCAGAACCCTGTCACAAATGCTTAAGTTACCTACCTGCATTCTCAAATAGCATGGAAAAAACACCATTTGGCCACGTACAGTGCAACACGTAAGGCGGCTCTGCATGGCTTTCTACGCCCGCTCACTACACTGCTGACTGCGTTCCAAAAAGATGCATCAACTAAGATTGTGTCACAGATAGGTAAAGTGTCGAAAGCTGTGGCCAAGGGACATACCCATGCACAAGTGCACTGTGAGAGGAATGCAAGCCAAATCCAACCACCCAGAGGAACTGTGCCAACTCAAAAATGAATGAAACATGGATGTCGCATGTAACACAATTAACATTGTCTCTCTCACACACAGGTCAATGTCGTCGATCTCCCCCCAACACTGGGGGGGGAAGACTCACAGGACCAGGCTCTGCGTGAAGAGGACCCCACTGGCAGCGACGACTCTCACCACTCAGTGGATGACCTAGACCAACCTGGCCCCTCTGGTGTCCAACCACCTGCAGCACCTGCGTCAGGTACAACTGTGCCAACCACCACCCCCATTCCTGCCACATCCCAGGAGACACCCAGGAGCCCTGCCCGCACACAACAACACAGCCTGTCTGACCTGGAGGGACAAGGTTATCCGGGCACCCAGGAGGAGGCAGACGACAACGCAAATGCCATCCCTCAGGGGTCCCGGAGACCCGATGTGCCCACAACGGCAGGCCAGGCGCAAGTGGGCAGGGGTGGTGGGAGTGGAGGACGGTGGAGGCGCGATCCTGACCAGTTGGCTCAGGAACCGGTAATGTCACACGTCAGCAACATCCTGGACACATACCGGCGTGACGCCAGGGGCATGGTCCAGATTGCGTCCACCCTCACAGACATCAAGTGGACCCTCGAGGAGATGAAGACCCTGCAGGTCGAGCAACATGCCTGTCAACAGCGACACCAAGGATGGATGGAGGCAAGACAGGCTGAGCTCGTGGCAGTGCAAACGGACATGACCCGTGTACTCCGTCGGATTGCCGAAAACATGGGCAACCCTCCCTGTGCCACCAGGCGAAGAACATCACCACCCACAGGGAGGGATCAGGAGGAGGAGGATTCATCCGACGGAGCATCACAAGCATCGTCATGGCCTGCTTCTGAGGGTCCCCGCAGGAAGGTGGGTCGTCCACGCAAAAGACCGTGAGAGTCAGCGGAACATCACCATCTCCCAGGTCACCTGGCCTGGCACCTGGCCCTGTGGCCCAACAGCAGCACATCAGCAAATGACATTCTCTGCCACATGGCCTTGCTGGTCACAGTCTGACCAATGTTGACAAAGACTGTGGCATAGACTCTGATGACTTCCAATGGCAAGGATACCAACTCCCCCTGTGAACTTTGGATTCTACACCCCCGCCAAGCACCTCTTGTCATCCCCCCAAACACGTACCCCACCACAAATAAAAATCATCACAATCACGAGATGATGCCGTCATTTTGCATTATTCCACTACAAGTGTGTGTTGTAAAGTCAAACCATTCCTGATTTCAGAAGTAACTCCAACCATCCATACCCTGGGGTCTGAGTCTGGCACAGGACACACATGGATCACAATGTATCATCCAATACAGACATGGAGCACCATACTCACCCGTGATGGGCCCAACCAGCTGAGGGGGTGCCCGCACAACTGTGCTTACAGACCTATTTAGAAGAGCAACAGTCATGTGCAGAGGTCAGGGATCATGTGGAGTGTCCTGGGGTGCTACTCCCAGGTATGTGTAGACACGTGGCAGAACCATGTCCTGCATGCTTGAGTCAGGTGGATGTGGAGAATGGTGGGCCGGCCAAGCTTGGATGCATGGAGATGGCACAATGGGGTGTTGGATCACAGTGCCACAAGGTTGTGTTGTGGTTGTGAGCTGCATCCTGAGTGTGTGCGTGGATTGAGAAGGTCATCCTGCAGCTGGCAGTGATCCATTCCCCCCATCTCTGTTGGACGTTGATGTGGCCTGGTCGCCGGATGTAGAAGCAGAGCTGTGCAGATGCACCCTGGATGTGGACAAGTATCATGGGAGTTGTAACGCACATGTCCAGGGTAGGATTAGACACGGATGTCGTAGTTGACCTAGGGGATGGTCTCTCTTGCTTTGAGGTGGATGGAACTGGGGATCTTGTGCATAATGCAGAGTGTGCTGCAGCATGAGGCACAGATGCTGCTGATCAGCATAGCACATGTCAGCAAGCAATCCATGATGAACACCAGCTCGTTTGCATGGACACTGGGTGCCCTTGCTGCAGGGCCTGCAGCAGCATGCGCCATGTCAAGAAAACAATGCCACAAGTAGCACACAAAGACAAGGATCTCAGGAAGGAACTATGCAAAAGGTGTATGTCAAGGAAGGAATGTCTGGTTCAACATGGCACACACACACACAATGGATGCACATGCAGCACAGTGGCCGTCGTGGAGACTGACATGCCACAATACCTACACAGCCATGGACATCATGCACAATACAGATTCTAATCCCTGACAAACAGCTTGCATCTTGCTACTCTACACATAGACTCATATGCACCATCTCTGAGAACTATGCCAGACATGCCGCATGCACAGTGGCAACAGACCACCATTGACAGAGATGAGGCACCTTGGAGGCAGAGGGACACCTTTATTAGTCATGTGTGTCGGAATGCTAATGCAACTCTGTCAACACATACACAGGTCATGTGGATGAACACGTGGGACCAACATTGGCACCCCCCTTTGCACCACATATGCTGGAAATCCATAGAACTGGCACACAAGTGACGGGTTACAGCTAAACACCCCCTGCTGCTCACGGAGAGGCTGCTATACACCATTGCGCCTCTAGTGGGGAATTCACACACCATGTCAACCCGGTGCTACCCTTATGTTTCCGAGGGCAGTGTTACACACATCGATGGCTTCATCACAATCCACAATCCCATTACAGATGACTGTCACCAAGTCTGACCATCAATTCAGGTGGATTCAGCTCCATGTCATGTGCCCCATGGTGATTCTACATGTATGTAAAGTATCCAAACATGAACAGGAGCAGTGCACACACATTCCAAACAAATACCACTCCCAAAAAGCCGTGCTGCATCCCTTACCCTAAGGAGATTTTCAAACTTGTCCGTGCATGTAACGCTGATTCAGCACATGTTGCTGTGTTCATGAGGAATAGCAGGAGCACAACAATGCCACCAGCAGACAGCATGCGCAAATACCTGTGGATGAGAGACACACCAGAAGTCAGCCAAAAGAAGCACATCCGCATGCATGTGCATGTACTCGACACGTATAAGGTTGTCAACATGCTAGGTGACATTGATGACTCTGGAAAAACATTCTTCTATTGCACCATCACTCGAGTGACACATCCAAACACACCTCTGACTCACTTGGCAGACATGCAGATGGACACACACATTGCAACACATGCCACACACGGCCCAATGCGTGCACACTCAGACACTGGAACTCACCACTAAGCAAAGAAGTTGCGTATGAGCCGACTCCGGATGTCCTCTACCGCCTCCTCCTCCTCCACATCACTTGCCTCGTGACCAAGCCCTTCATCCTCCACGGGTGGATGGTCCTGCTCATCTGGATCCAGGATGAGTGGCACAGCTTTCTCCACTGCCATGTTGTGCAGCATGCAGCACACGAGGAAGATCTTGCAGACCTTCACCGGTGCATATGGGAGTGCGCCACCGGTCTTGTGGAGGCAACGGAATCGGTTCTTCAGGAGGCCAAATGTCCTCTCTATCACTCGCCTGGTCCGCCCATGGGCGTTGTTGTAGCGGTGCTCGGCAGCCGTGCTGGGGTTGCGGAGAGGTGTGATCAGCCATGGCATGTTGGGATAGCCAGCGTCCCCTACATGGGAACATCATGGACAAAAGTGGCTCAGGAGAAGCAGTAAGACAGGAAGATGACGTTAAATACAGGACTAACAGAGTATACCCACCAACAATACATGCTCGTTCGTTGCGCATCTGCAGCATCATATCAGGCACCCTGCTACGCCTCATGATGTAGGCATCGTGTGCTGATCCTGGAAAACGAGCACAGACATGTGAAATCACCATGTTGGCAAGACACACCACAAGGGCATTAATGGAGTGGTAATGCTTGCAGTTCCTATACGCTACCTCCTGTGCCTGTGGGGGTACCAAAGCCACATGTGTTCCATCTATGGACCCAATGACATGGGGCATCCCTCCCAGGGCATAGAACTCACGCTTGACACCTGTCAACTGCTCAGGAGTTGGGAATTTTATGAACTCATCCAGGTGATCCAACATGGCCTCTAAAAAATCATGCAGAACACGGCGGAACATGGTTTGGGACATGCCACCAACATGAGCAATGGTATGTTGAAAGGTACCCGTGGCAAAGAAATGTAGGGCTGCCATCACCTTCATCTTGGGTGTCAGTGCAGTAGGATACCTGTGTAGCGGTTGGAGGTGTGGTGCCAGCCGTGTCGTCAAGTCCTCAATCAAATGTTGGGGGAAGCAGTAGCAGCGTATACAATCATGTTCCCTCAGGTCAGCCAAGTCCGGAATTGGTCGAGGGAGAGGCGGAACCCTGCAGTGAATTTGAAGGGACAACGAAGAGTGAGTACAGTACACCACCAATGTCAATGTACTGAGCACATGTTCAACAGGCAATACACATATGCTACATACAGAGTCAGGTCTGTGCAATATGCCCTGGACACGTATGCCAGGCAGGTGACACTCCTACCAAGAGCCAGCTACAAACGTTGATTCTCAACCTCAATATGCCATGCCATGAAACTAGCTGTGGGCCAGTGTAAGTGAACAGGAAGACGCCATACAGGAGTTACAGACATCCACATATGTGCAGGAGAAGGATGTTTATTGTACAGACAGGTTGCGGAACACTAGAGGCACAGGTCACATGTCATAGAAAAAGGACAGACCACACACCTTGCCATGAAGGAGTACATGTCAAGACTGATCACACATACATTGAGAGTATGCAGATATGTCCTTGTTTTGAAACTCCGTGTCGATGCATACATACACACCTTACGTCGGATTACACATGTGGGCTGGTGTGCGTAACAGTGTGCCATGCCCATCTACACATAGACACATGTTGGTTGCAGCAACTGCAGATACATTTGACCAAACACCTACAGCAAACCTATGGGAACACATGACACACACATGACATAGTTACAGCGTGCAACACGGGCATTCACATGTCAGGGGTAATATTCCGTGTACCTGGCATCAGGGGACAGTTGCGGGTGTCGGTGACTGTGCCATGCCAGTGACGCATGGCTCAACAAGTCTGTACTACATGCACACATGTCAAAGGAGTGAAGGGGATGTGTGGCACATAGGGCACCATCACACATGACATGTGTACACAGCTCATCATACTTTTATTTGCTTCACACCTCAGGAGTAAAGTGCCACATCACAGCCTGACCCACCTGTGCCCGACACATGTAGTACTGCACAGACAATGCCTTGATGTCCAGCCTTGGCCAAGTATGACAGCTCTATTCCTGTCTGTGTGCCACCTGTCACCACTGTCAGGTGTGAAACGCACCGTACATACGCTCTGAGGGCGTGTGTAGGGTCCCTATGACTATGGGAGTGCTGGCGTATGCGTACGCCATAGTGATACGGACCGTACACGCGTGTGTAGGGTCCCTATCACTATGGGAGTGCTGGCGTATGGTACGCCATAGTGAGACGCACCGTACACGTGTGTGTAGGGTCCCTATCACTATGGGAGTGCTAGCGTATGCGTACGCCATAGTGATACGGACCGTACATGCGTGTGTAGGGTCCCTATCACTATGGGAGTGCTGGCGTATGGTACGCCATAGTGATAGGGACCGTACACGCGTGTGTAGGGTCCCTATCACTATGGGAGTGCTGGCGTATGCGTACGCCATAGTGATACGGACCGTACACGTGTGTGTAGGGTCTCTATCACTATGGGAGTGCTGGCGTATGCGTACGCCATAGTGATACGGACCGTACACGTGTGTGTAGGGTCTCTATCACTATGGGAGTGCTGGCGTATGCGTACGCCATAGTGATACGGACCGTACACGCGTGTGTAGGGTCCCTATCACTATGGGAGTGCTGGCGTATGGTACGCTATAGTGATACGGACCGTACACGCGTGTGTAGGGTCCCTATCACTATGGGAGTGCTGGCGTATGCGTACGCCATAGTGATACGGACCGACCCTACACACGCGTGTACGGTCCGTATTACTATGGCGTACGCATACGCCAGCACTCCCATAGTGATAGGGACCCTACACACGCGTGTACGGTCCGTATCACTATGGCGTACGCATACACCAGCACTCCCATAGTGATAGGGACCCTACACACGCGTGTACGGTCCGTATCACTATGGCGTACGCATACGCCAGCACTCCCATAGTGATAGGGACCCTACACACGCGTGTACGGTCCGTATCACTGCATTTGGGGTACCCTAGGGCCATGGAACGGACCGTACCTGTGTGTAAATATTGAAATAACATAGGGGACACATGAGGGACAAGTATAAGGGCCTAAATGCATGCTGGTTGTCATGGAGACCGAGTTTAAAGTTTGAATTATTGCATCAGGTGGCCAGCAGAAGTCGGTTGGAAACAATATACTTTGTTGCAAAGTGGTTGTTGACTTGACATCATGCTCAATTTTTAAACCATGCAAAGCCACTCACTGGGGTAGGTTTAAAGGGATTGGAGGAAACGTAGGATGCTAATGTGACTGACCAATTACTCTGTACTCCTGTAAATGAAACAGGCCAGCAAGGCAGATATAAGGCAGCCAGGTCCCATGAGAGAGCACTTGCCTGCACATCCTTTCATTCCACAACACTGCTGCTGCTCGTGATTCCTCTGGCACCATGTCCAGGTCTGTGGAGAGGACCCAGCCATTCACCATGGAGGAGAATATGGCGTTGGTGGATGTGATCCTCCCACAGTACACCATGCTGTATGGTCGACCAGGGGAGCAGGTGAGTGCAGACTCCACTAGCTTAGACTGTGCCCTTTTTTGTGACTGTGTGACAGACATGCAATGTTGTTTAGAGTGGGTCCCAGGGTGGGGAAGGCCTCATGTCTCCCATGCAGAGCATGCTGTAGTTCCTGTGTGCACTCCTCACTTGCATTGTGCTTACTGTGACAATCAATGCATGGTGCATGCCACATTCTGCCTGGCTACTCCTCCTAGGAATGTTGTTGCTACAGTCCTGATGTGATTCTGTGGTCCCCCCAGTGTGACAGGTGACAGTACCCATAGATGTGTGCTTGTTTAGTGTACCTGTGCTGTGAGTGTCCAAATGATGTGTTCGTCTCCTGGACATTGGTGTGTGTGTGTAAGTCCCCTGTCATGTGGGTGAGTGCATATGGGGAGTGTTGCACACCAGCTGCATGAGGGATGGATATACCCTGCCCATGTGATGTGAGCAGGGAGCAGTGCTGTGTGACTGCCGTGCTGAGCCAGCTCCACACCTGTGACACCCCCCAGTCTAGTGGCACATGGGCAGAGTGAGCTTTGTACCCACAGTTGGCAATGGCAGGTGATTGTCCTGTGCCTGTGTGTGTCTGTGTACTCTGCTGAGGTTGCGTCAGTGGGCTGGTGCATGTGACTGCTTTGAGGTGCTGTCCATAATCCTTGTGTAGCTTGTGATGCACAGTGTGATCCAGGATCATTGATTGTGTGGCACCCCTCATGCCACCTGTGTACTTTCAATGCCACGTAGTGCATTTTGCCTTCCACAGTGGATTATGTCCCTATGACAAATGTGCAATGAGTTGCCTGCATACCATGGCCTGTTCAAACAAGACAAATTGTTAATATGTGTGTCTCTGTGTCATTGCTCAGGTGAATTAAAGTATTCTCACTTTTGCTTCCTCACAGGTAGGTGTCCATGCCAAGGGGGAGATATGGAAGCAAGCCGTCAGTGCCGTGAGGATGACGGGGGGTCGGAAGCGGCGCCTAGCCCAGGTGAGGAAATGCTGGCAGGATATACGGTGCTGGACGAGGAGGATTGCACGGGTCCTGCTGGGGGACTCACCTGAGAGCCGGAAGAACCGTGGGCGCCGGAGTCTGACCCACATCCATAAGCGTGTGCTGGCGGTGGTCTTCCCCAACTTGGATAGGCGCTTACAGGAGAAGCAGCAGCAGGAAGGGGGTAGGTACATGTGTGTTTGTTGAGTGTCACCCAGTGGCGTAACGAAACTTGAGGGGGCCCCCCTGCAAAGTACATGGAGGGGGCCCCCCATTCTCCGCGCCAGTCAAAAGTCTCAGGCCAGCGACCCGCCATACTGGAGGAGCTCACCCCAGCCATAAAAAAGGATTCTGGTTCTTACATCGGTCACATCCACCCTTTCATCGGGCGATTTACATACATCAGTAAATATTGCTGCTGTGCCCTCCAGCAAAGTTATATAACACTGCCTCCAGCCGGCCCACCAAACACATCCTCCAACTTAATGACCCACCTTCAAGCGAAGCCCGCTCAGTTAACCACCTCCAAACACAGACCACTGCCTTCGTGCCTGCTACTAACGCAGCCATTAACTCTACTCTCACCCGCACGAAACCCGCAGTTATGCTTCTCCGCCCGCCTTTAAAACCACCCCTCGGATGTCACTGTGAACCCGAGGCCCCCGCCCACTGCTCCCCTGTCCACCACCGACAGAAAGACAGGTCCCCATCTAATCACTGCCTACCAGTACAGACAGAGCCTTTCAGCTGCTGCCCTCGCCAATGCCACTGTAGTAAAACATGTTAAACAATCTCTTCAACTGACCACCCCAAAACAGTTCTTCCTGCCAGCCTCTACGGCACCAAAGCCGTTCCTGCTACTTTTCATCCTGTGCATGGTGCATGCAATAATATTAAATGTACAAAGGGTCTGATTTTTGTTTCCTCACGGCAACATTAATTTACACTATGTACCCCACTAAACCATACCTCCTGTCAAAGGCAAACCTGATCCCATGTGTAGCACCAGTCAGCAAGTACCCCATGGACAAACACCAGAGAGAATGCGCGATTCATGTAATTAAATCTCCAGTGACAAAGTAGCATTTCTCCACCCACTGTCAGCCCAGCAAAGTCTGAAACCGCACAGTAGCCATCAATACTGGCATTTCCACTTCCTTTCAATGGCAGCTCCTGATACATATACCTATGACTTCTGGGCGGGATCTACCACAGACCACAGCATTCTTTGTCTCCATGAGACTAACCGAATGCGGTCGGTGAACGCTTCTCTTCCCCCTTCCTTACTAAAAACTAATGGAGGATAACAATAAAAAAAATATATAGTATTTTCTTATGCAAATAGCGTATCAAGCACTTGCTACCCACAGTCCTCACCGGATCCACACATATCAATATTCTGCTATCGCACCTTCCTGTCAACCGTATTATTATATGGAGATGTTTTTATCCCTTCTGTGAACTGGGAAAAGCAATACCTTGCACAAAAACAAGTCCCTTTAAAACCTTTGCTACTTATACAGGCTAGCAAAGCACTTACTTGTTTTAGTAACTGTTGTTGTAAAGCAAACAGGTAACTCATTCTAGGATTGGAATTACTGCTTAGAAGTGTGGAAGTTAATACTGTGACCTAGGATGATATTTTGCATGTCTGCCAGACACTAATTCTTCCCTGCATGCGCACACAATGCAACAATACACTTTAGCTTAACAAAGTGTTCAGAAATGTACCCAAAGGTAAAGAATATTATTTTTCCAAAGAAAAATAGACAATTGTCAACTGTATACCCCATGATATAAATGCCTTAGCATGCACAGCTTGTCCAAATCTATGCCACCTAATTCTACCACACACAGCACATTTGAACATCTCATAATTCCATGCCACACAATTAAACTATAATTCCATGCCATACAATTCAACTATAAATAACTTAACTCTACAACATTCCATACCACATAATTACAATCCTAAAAATTAAAGAACACATATTTCCAATCACTCCATACCACATAATTCCACATCACATAATAACATTCCACACAAATTAATACCACTCCAAACCACATAATTACACTCCACACAACATATTTACACTCGACTCCAAAACACATAATTACCCTCCACAAAATACAACTCTGCAACATGCTGCATAATGCCACTCAGCACAATTATACACCTCACCATGCCACATAATTCCACACATCACACAATTCCACAATTCAGCCCCACACAATTCATCACACAACATAATTACACCCCACATAATACCACTCAGCACCACATAACTAACCTGCACATAATTAAGCTCTACTCCATTTTGTATAAATACACTCCACATAAATTCAGTCTATGCCACGTAGCAACACTCCACATAACTACACTTCACACCATGCCTCATAATACCACTCAACATAATTTTCACTCAACACCGCACACTTCCACGTCACAATTCAACTCTACACATTTCCATTCCACACCACATAATTCAACATCAAACTACATAATTCAAACCAACAACACAATTACACAACACACCACATACAACCAATCTACACCACAGAATTCTACATCATGCTACAATATTTAACAGCACACCACATAAGTCAACTCCCCCACATACCACTCCACAACACAAAATAGCATTCCAGATAATCCCACTCCAAAACACACAATCCCACTCCATGAGATACAATCCCACTCCATGACACACAATCCCACTCCACATAATTCCAGTACACTAAAAACCACATAATTACACTGTACACCATGCCACATTATTTCACTACACAGATCCAATCCACACAACATCTAACAATTCCAATCCAAACCACATATGTCCACTTGACACCACACACATTTACTCCACTCCAAACAGAAAATGCATATGTAAAATACATTGTCCTTTACAACGTCAATAGCTCAAACTCTCACAAATGTGAGACCAATTGCATTGCAAATGCTTGTTTACATTCCAATGCGTCCCAGCAGATCCTGTTCCTGGAGGTGCCAACATTCTCCTGGCCCTGTCAGCATTGTGCTGCCTCGTCGGAGGCGCAGCATCCCATAACACAATACAAGGCAATACTCTACAAAAACATGCAAATAGGGATGGTTCCTTCTACTGTTTTATATCCTCGGGTCGCAAACTATCTGGAAAAGACTCCTCCCACTATTTTCCTAAAAGCCTGCATCAACACCTGACCTTGAGTTAAAGTTATTGTTACCTCTCCTTACTGTCCACCCTCATCTTCCCTAAAGGTTCATGTCTGCCTGACAGATTTTCTACAACTCTATTTATGCCAATTGTCACACCTCATTTCACAGCTCACACTCTCGTTCTTTGAAATCATATCCCTGCAACCTAAAAATACTTAATCTTCTCTAGACTATCTATACTCGTCACAAAGCGTTTCTATGCCTCGTTCAGGGGTGGTAAGTGCAATTTAAATGTAAATACAAAAATAAAGTACCATCATACATATTGCTTCAGGATGCACACATCCAACAAACCTTCCATATCTGACGGAATTTGTGCATGGGGAACAGATGTTTTACAACTTTCAGTTGGAACACAATGGAGGCTTGACTTTCTTTTTACAGAGCTGGCGACAAAGATCATCGCCCAGATAATAGACAACTTTTGATATTATGTAGGTTCCATCTCTGAGAGAACTTTCTCAGTGGCATGTTTCTTTTTCCAGAGATAAGGAAGTTAACTCACTCTCTCCAAACTGAAATGCTTCAGTTCTCAGCGCTGTTTTCAAATCATTGATAGTGGAAAGTTAAAACAAATGGGGTTGTCACACTGCTCCTACTTCTGGCGACCACTACAAGTACCTTATTATGCAAGTCAAGATAAAACAGAGAAAACAATGTAATGCGTGAGCTTTGTACAATGTGCAATTACAATGACTCCTCACACACCACCGCACCCTACAGATCCCCCGCCGCTGCTGGGGCAAAGTCACCGAAGAACAACTACAGACAAGCCTCGCACTCAACCCACCGACCAACCCCACCAACCCCGACGATGGTGCACTCACCCTCGGACGCTGGATGAACGACTGCGCCAACACCTTAGCCCCGCTGAAAATGCCCGCCAACAGAGACACCAGCAAAAGAGCCAGCTGGGTCACCCCGGAACTCCTCACTTCAAAGCGCACCTGCCGGAAATTGGAGAACATATGGCACAGCAACAAGACGCCGGACAGCCGCGCTGCCCACAAAGACGCCATCCGCAACCACCACCACCACCTCATCAGGAACGCCAAAAGGACCTCCTTCTCAGACCGCCTTGACAACAACGCACACAACAGCAAGGAGCTCTTCAACATTGTGAAGGAACTCTCCAACCCCAGCTCCAGCGCCAACGACATCCCGCCATCGCAAGCCCTATGCGACTCCCTCGCCACCTTCTTTCACCGCAAGATCACTGACATCCATGACAGCTTCAACCCCCGGACAACCCCTACAGGCCTCGTCACGCCAGACCCACCGCACCCCACCAACCACGACTCCCAGACAACCTGGGCCAACGTGAGCATCGAGGACACAATTAAGACCATGGGCACAATCCACTCCAGATCCCCGTCCGACCCTCTCCCACACCACATCTTCAACAAAGCCGGCAGGTCCATCGCACCCCACCTGCGCAACATTATCAACCTCTCCTTCGAGACCGCTACCTTCCCTGAGAACTGGAAGCACGCAGAGATCAACGCCGTACTGAAGAAACCCAAGGCGGATCCGAGCGACCTCAAGAACCTCCGGCCCATCTCCCTGCTTCCGTTCCCAGCAAAGGTCATCGAGAAGATAGTTAACATCCAGCTCTCCCGTCACCTCGAAGACAACAACATCCTGGACCTCTCCCAATCAGGTTTCCGCAGCAACCACAGCACCGAGACCGCCCTCATCGACGGCACAGACGACATCAGGATCGTACTAGGCAACGGCGAGATGGCGGCCCTCATCCTCCTGGATCTCTCCGCCGCCTTCGACACCGTCTGCCACGGCACACTATGCACGCGCCTCCACGACGCAGGGATCCGTGACATTTTCCTTTGACTGGACCACCTTCTTCCTCACCGGCAGAACTCAGAAAGTCCGCCTCCCCCGTTCCGATCCGAAGCCTCCGAGATCATCTGCGGCGTCCCACAAGGTTCCTCCCTCAGCCCGACGCTGTTCAACATCTACATGGCACCACTAGCACGCATCGCCCGACAGCACGACCTCAACATAATCTACGCCGACGACACCCAGCTGATCCTCTCCCTCACCAAGGACCCTCTCACCGCCAAATCCAACCTCCACCAGGGAATGAAGGCCGTCGCCGACTGGATGAAGGAAAGCCGTCTTAAGCTGAACTCAGACAAGACGGAGATCCTCATCCTCGGGCCCAACCCCTCAGCATGAGACGACTCCTGGTGGCCCGCATCACTGGGGACACTCCCCGGCCCCTACCAACCACGCACGCAACCTGGGAGTCATCCTCGACTCAAAACTCACCATGACCAAACAAGTCAATGCAGTCTCCTTCACCTGCTTCAACACCCTCCGCATGCTCCGCAAAATCTACAGATGGATCCCGACAAACACGAGGAAAACAGTCACCCACGCCCCAGCCTGCAGCAGACTCGACTACGGAAACGCTCTCTACGCCGGAGCCTCGTCCAAGCTCATCAACAGACTGCAAAGAATCCAGAACACCTCTGCACGTCTGATCCTCGACATCCCGCGCCGCGACCACATCACCCCCCACCTGAGGAACCTACACTGGCTCCCCGTCGACAGAAGGATCTCCTTCAAGCTCCTGATCCACGCATACAAGGCACTCCACAAAACCGGCCCAGCCTACCTCAACAGCCGACTCTCCTTCTACGTACCCAACAGGAAACACGCCCTGGCCACGGTCCCGCGCATCTGTAGAGCCACATCCGGAGGCAGGTCCTTCTCCCACCGCGCCGCCAAGACCTGGAACACCCTCCCCCTCAACCTACGACAAACCGAAGACCTGCTAACCTTCAGGAGACAACTCAAGACCTGGCTCTTCGACCAGTAGTTGCAGCTCCTCTCCCCCCCGCAGCACCTTGAAACCCTCACGGGTATGTAGTGCGCTTTACAAATGATTTGATTGATTGATTGATTGACCAAGATTTTGTGAGAAAGAGATGGAAAAGTTTGGGTCTCATAACAGATTGCATAACAAATAATCCTGGTTTACTTCCTGATTTGAATGAACGCTCTCAGGAAATGAGTCGCGCCTTTTATGTCAAGTAAGGGTAGACATTCACATGGCAGCCAAGTTTCAAAATGTTAAACTGGGGGAATATGGTGTAGACAGCAACAGATTGTCCGAAAACGGGACATACATGCATGTGGTCGGTCATTATTTAGCCATCCGAATTACACCTGAGGCGATATGATACCTCAACACCACTGTTATCTACACAAAGCTGAGCAGGTATAAGTGAGAGGTAAAAAAGAATGTATGCAATACAATTATTAATTTCGCTATGCAAGATGCCGCGCTGACCGCTACTGTGCGCTTTAACACTACAGCAGAGTAATTAATAACAGAGCTCTTTCCAAATCAACTGGTTAAAGACTTGAGAGGCTGGCAGCCGAGGAGCTCTTTTCACAGTTGTTATTTAGGCACTTGGTACTCCTCACCGTGTTGGAGCGTCGCACACTGAAGCACTTAGGCCTAGAGGTGGGTAGGCAACTTATATCTGGGGCCGGGCTCTGGGTCAGCTCCAGGTTCTCATGGAACCTCGAGCCCAAACAAGCCAAGTTTTCACATGGTTCTGTCTGCCACCTTCGCTCTACCGTAGCTCACAAAGTTTAAAACAAAGCATTAACAGTTGTGGTAAAAAGAAAACCTATGCCCCTTTAGTGGTTGACTTGTACAAAGTGAAACCAGAAAGCCCGGGATGAATCTCAGCTTCCCCACTTAACCACACTGTATTCTCAGGCAAATATTTTTTATAATCCCCCTTTCTTCATTACCTCTCAATATAAACCTATAATGTAACTTATTAATGTCAAACCTGTCTCATGTCAAAGAAATGCACTATTTTAATTTTGAAGAGAATGTACTATATTTTGTATGACGGTAACATTTCCAGGGCTCGGCTCGTGCAAGAGCTCTAAGCCAACCCAGACCCTTGGCTCGACACTCCCCTGTTAATTTGTTGGCGTGCCACTGTCCACCTCTACTTAGACCCAAGGCTGGAACGTCGAAGACCGACCCACTGATAACACACATCATCCACAGGCACAGAACGGAAAACATCAGTGTTGACTTAAATCATTCATTTTAAGGACTGGATACCCCCTCCCATCCCATGAGCCCGTCAACTGTACTGCACATGAAACCATCTGGTGGGGCCTTAGTCAGGATACCCCGGCCTCACAAGAGCTCAAAAGCTCGGCAGTTCTGACATGAGTTAAACACCTCGTGGCAGCAGCATGTGTCAGTTCACCACTGCTGACCGAGAGGTTAAGGGCAGAGCGTGTTTCTGTCACTCGCCAAAAGAACAGCTTGGAGCAGAAGTTGGCCGTCTGTAGGGGGGTGGGTTTCTTGTCACTGGCTGTGGCTTCCATGCTCCATGCTCCTTTAGCAAGAGCAGCAGCCCGGTCAGCTGTAGTGTACCAAGCAGCGAGGGAACAGGGAAGTGTTTACTTTACACACAACTAGCCCCGGAGAGGCAGCCAGGAGAGCCACCAGTTCCTGTCTCAATGCTCTGAGATTAACGTCCCTTCTCAGAGGTTGTTTTCCTTTGGGGAATGCTCTCTCTGGGGCCCCCACCGCGGGGGCTGCGGGGGTGTTTGTTACGCCCCTGGTGTCACCAGCTTTTGGAAGTGCGCAGTTGCATGGATACACTGCCAGGGTTTACATGTGCAGTGCATAACCAGTTCCCCAAAGTAAACCGGTGCTGTTCTTCCTCCCTTCCCCTCCTTGCCATGTGTTCCCTGGTCTGTGTGTAGTCACTCTTGCACAAGGTAATCTAGGCTGGCAGTTAATCCAAGTGCCCAATGCTTGCAGCGTCATGTGTGGGGGTGGAGTGTAACAGGTTTTGGGACCTTGGCTGTGCCCTGGCCAGTTCAGTCATTGTGGGGTCCCTGTCAGTTGGAACTGATGCTGAGTCCCAACATAGGAGTGTGTCTTAAAAGTGTACTGCCTTCCAGCATGCATGTCCAATGTTGTGCCCTCTGACATGATGTGCATGAGTGGGAGTAATGCATAGTGCAGGGACGGTTGCTTCAGTTGCAGTCATACCCATCCAGGACCATGGAGGAGTGTGGCCACTACCGTGCCCTGGGGCACATTTTCCTAGGTATCATGTGTGTCATCCAACAATGTGGACATTCTCTGTGTCTTCGGCATAGGTTGGGCTCTGTGGCATTGTACCCTGGCCTCATCTGTATTGACGTAAACTGTGCTACATGTGTCCACTGTACAGTGTGACCCAATTTTGCTTGTGCATACTCACAGTGGGCAGTGCCTGTATGTCTTGGAACGACAATCTGATGATCGTTGATTGTCAATGATATATGTGGACAGGCGCACCAGGGGTAGTTTGTGAACAATCAGGATTTAGTGCAGGCCATGTGTTTTTATCCCAGAGTAAGAGGTGTAAGTACTTCCTCTGTCTTAATCACATTGTCTCAGGTAGGGGGTGGTTTGTGCGGGCAAGGCCTACATGTCCAAATCTGAAGTCTCCCTGCTAGGTCTGGCCTGTGTGTGATGTTTGTCTGGACATACACTCAAGGTGCAGTGACCCAGTCATGTTGGGCATGTAAATGTATTAGCTTTGCAGCATGTGCAAAAAGTTAATAGACATGGTTCCTGCTCATCCCTTTTTTGGCAACGCTGTGTGGTACAGATGCTGTGCACAATTGTCCCCAGAGCCTGGCTCCTCTGTCCAATTTGATATCAAGTAATTTGCTGTTGGGTCATGCTCTCCATTTTTTCTCAGTGGCATGGTGGGTCAACCAGCTGTGTGTTGCAGGGCCTACATATGTACCTTGTGTTGTAGATGTTACTCATGTTGCTTTTCAGGCTATGCACTGTGACCTATGTAGATTTGACTCATGTGACATATGTATACAGGTGTCTGATTATTTCCTGTCTCTTCACCTTGCCCACAGCATCGTCGGGGGACTCCGAGGGAGACACTGGCACGGACCGTGAGGAGGGAGCAGGCACCAGTGGCAGCAGTGCTGTCTTGTCTGGCACATCGAGTGGCACGGAGGCCGAGGGGAGTGAGGCGGAGGACCTGTCCAGTACCACCACCGACTATGACGCTGACGGGTCTGAGGCTGAGCTCCCAGAGGGGGCGGAGGCTGCTCCCACAGCTGACAGCAGCACTCGATCTCTACCCGCCCCCTCGATTCCCATCACCGGCCTCCCACTTGCTCTGGTCCCTTCCCGCCATGCTAGGTCACCACGTGTCTCCTTCTTGCCAGGCACCGCACCCCCTGCCCCTGTCTCCACTGCTGCCGCGAATGCCGAGTCTGTGGACATCCTGCGCCAGTTGCAGGTTGGTCAGACTGCGATGCTTTATGTCCTCCATGGCCACACACAAGTGCTCACCCAGATGGAGGCATACATGGAGGGCATCTCAGCTGCGCAGTCTGACCAACGCCAGTTGCTGAGGTCCATAGACTCGACACTGACTGCAGCAGTGGGTCTCCTGCAGCGCTACGTCCCCCCTACCCCTGCACCATCCACACTTCCCACTCCCATGCCTGTCCAAAGCACACCCAGACGTACCCATGCACGCACCCCACTAGACACAGGCACCACACCACCAGGGAAGGCCAAGCGCACACCTCCTGTCACGCACACACAGGGTGAAGTAGGCACACCCACTGGGTCGGGGGGCAAACGGAAGACACGCAGCCACAGTGGGAGTCCACATTCATCACAACCCACTCCCTCCAAATCCACTCCCCTCAGCTCTCCTGGCCAAGATTCCACCAAAGAATCCTTCCTGGCCGCTCTGTCCCTGAGCCCCAGTGTGACACCACCCCGCAAGCGGTCGAAGGAGTCCCCGGTCAGGGTAGTTGAGTCCCCCCCCCCCCCTGTCCACACCCTCCCCCAGTAGCGCTGCGACCCATCCCTCCGACACCCCCCCTCCTTGGGGCCTGTGGTTCCTTCGGGTGCAGGGGAGACGCTGGAGGACCTTGCAACCGTGTGCAGCACCATTCTCACCTCCACCTTTGGTGCTGCCCCACCCCCTGTGGTGGAGTCCTCCGTCCCTGCACCCACAACACCTACCCTTGCCCCTCCTGTCCCTGCGGTGCCAGGTCCTTCCCCCCCCACATGATGCCCCCCCCTGTGGAAGTAAAGGAGGTATGAACTGTGCAGGCAAGCTAGGGGACACGCGTCCCTATGTGTCCCCCACCAGGAATTGGACTATGGACTGCCCTATAGGCCTTGTACATATTGAACTTTTAATAACAAATGTTTTTTTAATGCTGAATTAAGCAATGTTTTTTTCCCTTTGCACACTACTGCTTTTCTGGTATTGCTGTTGGTGGTGCTGCTCCATGATTTGGGGTGGGGATAATGTGTTAGGTGTCTGGGAAATGTAGTAGTGTGCTGCTCATGGGGTGGACCCTGGTATCTGTGTGCCATCACAAGGTATTTGCGAAATAACTTTGTTCATGTAAGCTCTTACTGCATGGTGACATTGTCCCAAGGTGTGTTCCTTCCTCTGTGGGCCCTGAAATCTTCCCTGCAGGGTGTTTCCTAAATGTTGTGCTGAGCTGTGTCTACATATCCTTGGTGTGTGACGGATCCGTTCAACTTTGGCCATGTATGCTGGGCAATGTCTCCACCTGCATCATTTGTGGCATCCTTGGTGGTCACTGTACTTGTGTGTGGAGTATATTGAAGTTACTTCATGTGGACGTATTCCCTTTTACACACTATGCATGTGTGTACTCCCAGCCTCGCACACATATTACGTGTTCTGCAGGGTCTTTGAGCACCTGACTGACAATTGTGGGCATTGTATCTGTGGGTACTGCACCCTTTTCTTTCCATGGGCACTGCTGGGGGGACTCTGCACCCACCCCTCCTGTGTCTGAGCACTGCTGGGAGGACTCTGCACCCACCCCACCTGTGTCTGGGCACTGCTGGGAGGACTCTGCACCCACCCCTCCTGTGTCTGGGCACTGCTGGGAGGACTCTGCACCCACCCCTCCTGTGTCTGGGCACTGCTGGGAGGACTCTGCACCCACCCCTCCTATGTCTGGGCACTGCTGGGAGTGATAGGCACCCACCCCTCCTGTGTCTGGGCACTGCTGGGAGGACTCTTCACCCACCCACCCCTCCTATGTCTGGGCACTGCTGGGAGGACTCTGCACCCACCCCTCCTGTGTCTGGGCACTGCTGGGAGGGATAGGCACCCACCCCTCCTATGTCTGGGCACTGCTGGGAGGACTCTGCACCCACCCCTCCTGTGTATGGGCACTGCTGGGAGGACTCTGCACCCACCCCTCCTGTGTCTGGGCACTGCTGGGAGGGATAGGCACCCACCCCTCCTATGCCTGGGCACTGCTGGGAGGACTCTGCACCCACCCCTCCTGTGTCCGGGCACTGCTGGGAGGACTCTGCACCCACCCCTCCTATGTCTGGGCACTGCTGGGAGGACTCTGCACCCACCCCTCCTGTGTCTGGGCACTGCTGGGAGGACTCTGCACCCACCCCTCCTGTGTCTGGGCACTGCTGGGAGGGATAGGCACCCACCCCTCCTATGTCTGGGCACTGCTGGGAGGACTCTGCACCCACCCCTCCTATGTCTGGGCACTGCTGGGAGTGATAGGCACCCACCCCTCCTGTGTCTGGGCACTGCTGGGAGGACTCTGCACCCACACCTCCTGTCTCTGGGCACTGATGTGAGTGTTAGGCACCCAGCCCTCCTATGTCTGGGCACTGCTGGGAGGACTCTGCACCCACCCCTCCTGTGTCTGGGCACTGCTGGGAGGACTCTGCACCCACCCCTCCTGTGTCTGGGCACTGCTGGGAGGGATAGGCACCCACCCCTCCTATGTCTGGGCACTGCTGGGAGGACTCTGCACCCACCCCTCCTGTGTCTGGGCACTGCTGGGAGGGATAGGCACCCACCCCTCCTATGTCTGGGCACTGCTGGGAGGACTCTGCACCCACCCCTCCTGTGTCTGGGCACTGCTGGGAGGGATAGGCACCCACCCCTCCTATGTCTGGGCACTGCTGGGAGGACTCTGCACCCACCCCTCCTGTGTCTGGGCACTGCTGGGAGGACTCTGCACCCACCCCTCCTGTGTCTGGGCACTGCTGGGAGTGATAGGCACCCACCACTCCTGTGTCTGGGCATGTACGCTCGGGACATACACGGGTGTGGGTACGCTCCATTCATACACAGGTGGGGGTACGCTCCGTACATACACTGGTGGGGTGTGGGTACGCTCCATTCATACACGGGTGGGGGTACACTCCGTACATACACTGGTGGGGTGTGGGTACGCTCCATTCATACACGGGTGGGGGTACGCTCCGTACATACACTGGTGGGGTGTGGGTACGCTCCATTCATACACGGGTGGGGGTACGCTCCGTACATTCCCGTACCCACGATCTGCAGGCCTGGGTACGTACCGTACCCACGCCTTAAGAGCGTGGGTACGGGTCGTACCACGCCCACCCCAAGAATGGTGGTACGGCCCGTACCCACGTTCTAAAGGCCTGGCCGTACCAGCATTGTTGGGGTGATGTAGGGGTACGCGTGGTACGACCCGTACCCACGCTCTGAATGGCTGGGTACGGTGCGTACCCCTACGGCACCCCATTGGGGGTCTGCACCGTACCCGGGCCTTTAGAACATGGGTACGGGCCGTACCGCCATTGTTGGGGTGACGTAGGGGTGGACGTGGTACGACCCGTACCCACGCTCTTAAGGCGTGGGTACGGTACGTACCGGTATTGTTGTGTTGCCGGTTCGCGTCAACATCCACTTCCGTTGTGGCGGACGCTTGCGTTGCTGGACACGCCCCCACCCCCTCGAGGTGACCAGGTCCTGCAGGTCAGGTATGTCCAGGGCATGTGTGATTTGTGACTTGGGTGGGGGTTATGTGTCCTGCCCCTGCCCCCCCCCCCTTTGCCCCTGGGTGTTGTTCTGACCTTCTGCGGCGTCTGCGTCGGTTCCTGTAGAGCAGGTGGACTGCTATGAGTGCTGGGATGACACGTAGGTTCGGGTCCATGGCTGTCCATCGCGTACAGGTGCTCCTTGTGCACGTCGTCCTGATTTCCCGGCAGTTTTTGGCGGCTGGAAAATGTAATCCGTGCGGGGTGACGTCGGTGCGGATCGTACTTCCTGGTTCGTGAAACGCAGCCTGAAGGCGTCCCGACGTCACGTCGGAGCTTTCCCGGATCACATTTGTATGTATATTTTCGTCGGTCGGTGTTTTGTACGATTCGTACGGAAATAGTGTTTCCATACGAATCGTACTTGCATTTTTGTAATGTTTTTTCACCGGGTACGAGTCGGATGGAGAAAATGCTCCGTCCGACGGTTCGTACCCGGTTTCTCCAGGATCGGAATCGACGCCATAGTTGGAGACCCAATGCTCCTGAGAAATAAAACCAGAGTTTCACAATTAACCTGAATGCTATTTCATTCACGCACTCTCACACAAGAAAAAGTAGTACATTCACACAGAATCCTGTCTTTCCCGTGAACAGCGAACAGTCTGTCCTACTACAATCAATCAAACAGTCTTTATTTCGACTTCGTGTCATAAAAGACAATTTTTAAAAACAAAGCTCACCATCATTTACAAAAAGCACATTTAAAAAACAATTCATCATCAAGTGTTTCCTGTTTAGGCTACAAATCTAGATAGTGTATAAAAATCATGATACTAAAGCTAGGAGCAACATGATTAGATTTACTGCATGTGTGGCATTCCTAGTCGACCAGATAAAAAAATAAATATCTATCTTTCATAAAAACAAGCTAAAAAGAATACAGAAATTCCACCATTATACTGGGTTTCTTTTAGGGCGGCTGGAGGGCTTTCAGTTTCCCAGCTCTAATTAGCCACATCCATTTCAGAAATTTAGCTAGGGCTATCACTATTATTTCAGAACTATCAGTTTGAAATATTCTCAGTGCAGTGATCCCCGTCCTAATACCCTTTTGAATACAGACTGCTATTATCCATCTTAGGCGGGGGGCCTTATATTCTGGGCATATAAACAGAATATGTGCTATGGTTTTGGGGTAGATTTTACAAAAAGGGCACATTTGATCATTTTTACTGGAAGCCCAGTTACAGGTGACCGTGTTCAGTGGAAGAGTGCCTACCCTGAACTGGTGATATAATTTCCTATCAAGAGGCGATGTGATCAAATCCCAGTACAACTCATACCCAATAGAATGTTTCAGCTCTAGAAAAACCTTGGTATGTGATGGATCAGTGTGTGACTGGAACTCCACCTGGGATATATGTGACCAGTAAGCCTCTTTCAACTCTTGTTTAGTAGGAAATGATGTCCCCTGTGGATTATCCCAAAGATCCCCCATTCCTAAGGACTTTAAAAGAATTTTTACCTTTCTGAACCAAGGAATTTTTTCCCCAGTATCCATATTACGCGTCTCCAAAAGTGCTAACGCATAGTGATTCAATTCAGGGGTAACCCACAGTCTTCTCCAGTAGGCAACTGGTCTGAATCTACATATATTTTCTAGACTCTGACACCCCAGATCCATGCGAAGAGGTATTAGTGGTGTAGATTGTGGGAGGCCTGTTATACAGCGAAGAAACCTATTGTGTGCTTTTTGTAAGCCTGCTATTTCAGACGACCCCCACAATTCAGCTCCATACAACATGGAAGATCTTACTCTCGAGTCATAGATTTTTAATACTGGGGCTATGGGTTTGGTGGCTGATAGCTTAAATTCTCTTAACAAAGCGCCAGAAAGTTGCGCATGCTTGGAGATTAAATGGGCCACATGTGGCTTCCACTGTAACCTGGAGCCCAATGTGATACCCAAATAGTTAAAGCTGTCAGTCTGCTCTAGTTGTTCCCCATTCATTAAAACTCTACCCCTGATGTTCCGATGCCTATGCATTGTCATAAATTTAGTTTTGGAGACATTAACAGAGAGGCCATAGTCATAACAAAATTTTTCAAAGCAGTCTATTGCCTTCTGTAGCCCTTCCTGTGTCTTAGATAGTAGGAGGGTATCATCGGCAAACATTAGAAGGGGGACGGGGATGCCATTCTGTTTGGGTGGATCAGTTATAGAGTCCCTATAATAATCAATAACTCTATTTATATACAGTGTGAATAGTGTGGGTGCCAGCACACAACCTTGCCGGACACCCCTATCCGTTGGGAAGCTGTCAGTCACCTGACTCTGATTACCCCACCTGACCTGCGCATAATTGTTTTCATGTAATGTAATCAAAATTGCAAGTAGTTCAGGTGGGATGCCCTGGTCATGGAGCGCTCTCTACAGCCTATCACTCGGAACTAAGTCAAATGCAGCCTTTAAATCGACAAAGGCTGCATATAGTGTACCTCCCCCCAGAACCACCCATTTCCAGTATATTGTGGAAAATCTAAAAACTTGGTCCACCGTGCTGGTCAGGGGTCGAAAACCAGCCTGTAAAGTGGACATAACTCCCGATTCCTCAATCCAGGTCTGGACCCTGAGAAGTACCATTCTAGCCACAACTTTCTGGATGCAGGCTATTAGGCTAATTGGCCTGTAGTTTCCCGGGTCAGCTCGGTCACCATTCTTAAAAATTGGTATGATTTCAGCTCCCCGCCATATATCTGGCACCGTGGTGCCTTTAGCCAGAGTGTTCGCCAGTAGTTCGATGTAAGGGACCCAGACTGATCTGCTATGCAAGAACAAGTCTGCAGGAATTTTATCTAGGCCCGGGGCCCTGCCTTTAGGGATTAAATTGAGGGCACATTCAACATCCTTTTTGGTGAACACTAGCGTAGTAGCTGGCAAAGGAGGACTGAGAGAAGCTAGGGCGGGTGGCGGGACATTGTTTACATTGGCAAACTGGGACTTGAAGTGCTTTACCCATTGTTCTGGTGGGACATGATTGACCGGGGCTGGTTTTTGGTTCCCCATGCCCCACCTCACAAGATGCCAGAAGTCCGTCGAATCTCTGGACTGACTGGCTGCCAATAGCTCCTCCCAGTATTTTGTGTCCCAGGTTTTTTTCGCCACATTTTGTGTCTTTTTGTAGTGAATCCTTGCCGCCCTTATGACTTCCCTATCGGTGGATCGCACTGCATCAGCTAAAGATTTATAAGCGATCCTACAATTTTTATCATACCATGATTCCTGTTTTCTTTTCCCCTTACCAGGGTGCTTTTTCCTGGAAATATTTTAAAAAGTACTAAGTTTAAAAAAAAGGGTCGAATGAATATGGATTACCCTACTGCAGCAATCCTCAAAATCCAACTGCCCCAGCATTTCGATTGTTGCTTCTTTTACCATGTCATTCATTATATTGATAGATTCGGGCTTACCCAGACACTCGGCCCATCTAACCCGCCGGGTATCATTTGTCATGATGATGTCATCTATCAAGTCAACTTGTGATGACCCCTGCCCTTTGTATAGCTGCAACTCAAGACTTAAAGGATTATGGTCACTTTCGATACGCTGTATAACTATCATATCAAATATGGCGGACCAAAATTCGAGATTGACCAAGATATAGTCAATTCTACTGGTGCACAATCCATTGTTGAAGGTTGGATTGCCCTGCTTGTCACCTCGTGTCCTACCGTTCACTGCTCTCAGCCCATGCTCTAAACTAAAAGTCTTAAGTTGTAGGGCTGCCTGGGTCCACCGTTTGATAGGGGTTAGATTGAGGGTGGGGATTTGCCAGCAGATATCCTCTGCCTCCGTGAGCTCCAGATCTGTTTGGTCCAGGGGCTCATAGGAGCAGTTGAAATCACCGCAAATTAGCAAATTGGCCCGTCCCCTCCAAATGCTAACATAGTGTCCCAGTGCCATCACAACTTCTGAAGGTTTCCCTCCTGGCTTTCCTCTGGCATACACATTAAAAATAATAAGTTCACCGAACGATGGAGATTTTAGCTTCACCGCCAGAATATCCCTTGAATTAATTTCAAGTTGTGAAATTGTAAAGCCATCATCCTGTTTTACCCAGGTGGTCAGTCCCCCCTTGGGTCTCCCTCTATTTGTTTTGGTTGCGGCTATTGCAAAGTGGAGATACCCTGATCTATATTGGGGCTCTAAAGCCCATGTTTCTTGCATATTAACTATCATAAAGTTATCAATAAAAGTAGCCCAATCCCTGGAAGACAACTTGTTTTTTAGACCTGCCACGTTCCACGAGACCAGAAACTGGGTCTCCGCATTACAGGTTGTGATATTTTGAGCAGTTGCAGAAACTCCTGTACCATTAGTATCCAACTTTCCACCAGACTCTATTCCGCTACCCTCCACCGGGCGGTCGATATCAATTGATTTCCCTGAAAGGTTACTAGGTATGGAAGAGCTTGTGGCCCCCGCATGAATCTCATAATTATTTAGACCATAATTAGATGTATCATTTGTACGGTCACCTTGATTAGTTATTTGTGTACTGCGCTCAGGGTTAATTAGGACGTTAATGGTAACACCGGTCAAATTAAGATCTCTATCGGGTATATTTAGGTCAGTGGGAGAAATCCTATCCAAGGCCTCAACCATACCCACTGACTCCTCCCCGGGTAGCTGTAGACTTCAATCACAAGCATCCAGACCACTGAAGATGTCAAACCGGTTAGACACCTCCAGTGGAGTGAAAAGTGCCGGATAGTCCAAGCTCCTATGTACAGGGAAACCTGGCCTAGTAGGTACCGTATTCCACCCAGAGAATTCTGAAGTTTTGACTGGGTTCCTGATATTCATCGTGTTGGGGAATTTAATACTAGATAATGTATAACCCCTGGTCTGATGGGTTGAAAATACTACAGATCGTGGGTAGAAATAAGTCAGAGGACGTGGAATAATGCTACTATCTGAGTTGACCCCTGGCCAATTCAAGATATAGCGTACTGCATTTTGGTCTCTGAAATTAATCACTACCACATCCCCCCCAGTATCTTTGGGTCTACCCCCCAACCACTGGAGCCGGCGTACATAGATTATTTCGCCATCTATATTACTGGCGATTGGCCTATGTAGTGCCAGCCAGTGTGTTATTTTATTCTTTAGTTGGGAGAAACCCTCTTTCTTATTCACTGGGAGCTCAGGAACCCCCGTTAGAATCACAACATAAGGAACAGCCTCAGGCGGAAGATCCGGTAGGGGTCCCCTAGACTGATTCCCCCGGGTCTGCCACAAGCCTCCCTCCTCATGTCTCTGTGGCCCATTCAGACAGTTACCCATGTCACTAGTAATATTATTTGCAGAGATTATAGGATGACAATTAGTATTAGCTGATGTATTACGCACAGGAGCATTTGTCTGATTGGTGGTAAGATTGCTCGCAGTGAAATTGGGGGCTGAAACTGGCCCTCTCAATAAATTGCTACTAGAGGACGGGACATCTAATGATGGATTAATTAGAACTGTGTTTACAGCTGGCCCATTTTCAGTCAATAGTGGTCGAGATTTATCAGTAGAATTTCCCCCAGAGGGGAGGACTGGGGCCTGATTGAGCTCCGAGTGACCTTTTAATTGTGTAGGACTAGACTTCCTATCCAGGTCTGCTTCAATTTTCCCTAGTCGATTCTCTATTTTTTCTAATCTTTCCACTATTGCGAGGGTGTAAGAGCGCAATATCAGCTCGAAATTGTCCAAAAGATTGCTAGTGAGTTTAATGTTAGACCCATTGTCTTTAGGGCAATGTTCAGTATTGTATTCCCCCTCTATATGTGCAGAGGTCGACGATGGTATAGGAATAATGTCCAATCCGGTCACATCCTTAGAGATTACAGCGGATATGATCTTAGAACTGGGGGGGATTGCCTTCTTCCCAAAATCGGTGTGGCTCATCCTCTGTTTTGTAGATTCCATCCCTTTGCGTCTCCTCTTAGTAGGTGGTGGAACATGCTTAGCAGGTTGTACAACTTTCTTAGTTTTTTGTCTATTAGACTTGTGGGGAGTAGGTGTCACTATTGTCGAAATTCCTGGAGAGCTGAGTAGATCAAGTGACGGATTAATAATTTCAGTTCCAGTGGGAAGAGTACTGGGTGCTACACAATCTCTCAGCAAGAGTGGAACACCTTCTGTACTTAGGGTATCATCAGCAGGGGCTGATACAGGGGTATAGTCGTTTGGAAGAGTGGCTATGGAATTAGGCTCGAGCAGTGCCCTATTTTTGATGTTTTCAATAGAGCGTCTACGCTCAAGTCTGCGCTCTGCTAGAGAAGACTCTGTTATACCTGCAGATGGAGCCTTAATAAGATAATTGTCCAAAGTGCCATTCATTATAGTTCCCAGTCTGTCAGCCACCGTAGAAATCGGGCTCGGCACACAGGTGGTCATAATAATAACTGCGGCGGGTAAATGAATTACGACAATAGAAAGTATGTGCAACTTACAGTGAGACGTATTCCTATGTCATTCCGTCTGACCAGAGTGCTGTGCCCGGGCCGGTCTCGTCGGTCCACGGAGGGCCCCAGAGGGCCCGCCCTTTGCCCGGGCTTAGCCCGGCACCGCCCGCGACGCGGGAGAGGGGCAATGATTTATAGCGCCTCCAGGCGCGTAGCCAGCGTTTCCGGGTCCCGCCTTCAATCCGCTGAGATGTCTGGGGATTGTAGTTCCTCCTCACTGCGGCCGCGGTGGTTGCGGTGCGGCGGCGGGAGGGAAGGCAGGAGGGGGCAGTGACACCCAGGAGAACAACACAGATAAACCAGGCAAGTTCGCTAGGCAGGATAGAGAATTCGATTCAGTTCAGTCCCCCCTACAGAATTATGACATACGTTAACAAAGCAACGCTTACCTCTCCTTTGTCCTTCTAACAAGCTCAGAGAGTACCTATTACCTTTCCAGTGATAAGCGTTATCGGAATGCCAGTTAGATCCCTGGTACCTAAGACCAGAATTTCACAGGTAACCTTCGCTATCATACACACTTCTCTCACACAGAAAATGTCTCTAATGGCAACACACGGCGATGTCACCGAATCTAATCCAGACAATGCGTACAACTTCAATCGTCACACGTTTTCTCCTGTATACCTACAGGATAACAACAATTCCGTCTTTCCCGAAAACAGCGCTTACCTCTGCTCTACTACGGAACCGTTACGAACTTCCAACTTCCTATATCCCAGAAGCCGTGAAAACAACATAAAACTCAACGCAACGCACCATAGAGTGTTAGTACATAAACCTTTATCAATAACCAATAATCAATAAGCTATTTACACGCAATAATCACCAAACCAAAACAATAAAACCATCGTCTTGCTACCAGAAAAACTGTTGCAGCGTGGAACACCAGCATAACGTCAGGAAATCGAGTTCGTCAACGAAGAGCAAGACCCAATAGTTCAATTCCCTACCTACTTTAATAATTAAAATAATGTCAAAAAGTATCAAGATCGGGGTTTAGAAAGTCCTGATTGGTCGACTTGGGGTCGTGAGGTACAGTTTTCAGGGTGTCAAACGATGAAGTCATTGAATTTGCTAGTTCCGGTTTTTAAATCGAGCATTGTCTTTGGTATTGGCTAGGTTCCCGGAGCGTCCTTGAAGAGTACATGTTCTCCCGGGGTCAGGTCCAGGCCACTGCTACTGGCGGTGACGCCTGCGCACTTCACCCAGAACCTCGTGTTGTCGGGGCAGTCACGTTTAATGTCTCGTTCAGCCATCTTGGCCAAAATGGTCAACTTAAGCAAAAGAAACACAAAAACGTAATTAAAACATAGAAATGGCTAGTAAAATGTTATCCCCTTGCTAATACCCATATGTGTGTGTATTTATCTAGCAGAAGCAACACTCAGAGCGGTTTATACTTACAAAATAAAGCACAAATCACAAATACATCACCAAAGCAACATATAACATGCAATATTCTAATTTTCTACTATTAATATGCGTACTCAAGTTAGTTTACAATTAATATAGCCATGCAAGGTGCAATTCCCACGTGTAATTCTTTCGTTAGTATGATTGATTCATGTTTTCACTGCAAACCAATTAATATGATTACTATTAGTTAATTATTCAGAATAATATAAACATGTAGAATGGGGGGGGGGTATACAAAATTGTGTACTACCCTCTCCAGCAGAGAGAGGTAGAGAATAGAGAGTAGAGAGTTAGTAGTAGAGAGTAGTAGAGAGTGTGTAGTAGAGAGTGTGTAGTAAAAAGTGAGTAGTAGAGTGTGTAGTAGAGAGTAATGAGTGTGTAGTAGAGAGTAGTGAGTGTGTAGTAGAGTGTGTAGTAGAGAGTGGTAGAGTGAGTAGTAGAGAGTGAATAGTAGAGTAGTAGAGAGTGAGTAGTAGAGAGTAGTAATGTAGTAGTGTGTAGTAGAGAGTGAGTAGTAGAGAGTGTGCAGTAGAGTGATTAGTAGAAAGTGAGCAGTAGAAAGTGAGTAGTAGAGTGTGTAGTAGAGAGTAGTGAGTGTGTAGTAGGGAGTGTGTAGTAGAGAGTGTGTAATATAGAGTGAGTAGTAGAGAATAGTAGAGAGTGTGTAGTAGAGAGTAGTGAGTGTGTAGTAGTGAGTGTGTAGTAGTGAGTGTATAGTAGAGAGTAGTAGAGAGTAGTAGAGTGAGCAGTAGAGAGTGAGTAGTAGTGTAGTAGAGTGTGTAGCAGAGAGTTTGTAGTAGAGAGTAGTAGAGAGTGTGTAGTAGAGAGTGAGTAGTAGCGAGTGAGCAGTAGAGAGTGAGTAGTAGAGAATACTAGTGTAGTAGAGTGTGTAGTAGAGAGTAGTGAGTGTGTAGTAGAGAGTGTGTAGTAGAGAGTGTGTAATATAGAGTGTGTAATATAGAGTGAGTAGTAGATAATAGTAGAGAGTGTGTAGTAGAGAGTAGTGAGTGTGTAGTAGAGTGTAGTAGAGAGTAGTAGAGTGAGTAGTAGAGAGTGAGTAGTAGTGTAGTAGAGTGTGTAGCAGAGAGTGTGTAGTAGAGAGTATTAGAGAGTAGTAGAGAGTGTGTAGTAGGGAGTGAGTAGTAGAGAGTGAGCAGTAGAGAGTGAGTAGTAGAGAGTACTAGTGTAGTAGGGTGTGTAGAAGAGAGTAGTGAGTGTGTAGTAGTGAGTGTGTAGTAGAGAGTAGTAGAGTGAGTAGTAGAGAGTGAGTAGTAGAGAGTAGTAGAGTAGTAGAGAGTGTGTAGTAGAGAGTGTGGAGTATAGAGTGAGTAGTAGAGAATAGTAGAGTAGTAGAGCGTGTGTAGTAGAGAGTAGTGAGTGTGTAGTAGTGAGTGTGTAGTAGAGAGTGGTAGAGTGAGTAGTAGAGAGTAGTAGAGTAGTAGAGATTGAGTAGTAGAGTAGTAGAGAATAGTAGAGAGTGTGTAGTAGAGAATAGTAGAGAGTGTGTAGTAGAGTAGTGAGTGTGTAGTAGAAAGTGTGTAGTAGAGAGTAGTAGAGTGTGAGTAGTAGAGAGTGAGTAGTAGAGAGTGAATAGTAGAGATTGAATAGTAGAGTAGTAGAGCGTGAGTAGTAGAGCGTGAGTAGTAGAGTGTGAGTAGTAGAGAGTGAATAGTAGAGATTGAATAGTAGAGTAGTAGAGTGTGAGTAGTAGAGTAGTAGAGTGAGAGTAGTAGAGTGTGAGTAGTAGAGTGTGAGTGGTAGAGTGTGAGTAGTAGAGTGTGTAGTAGAGTAGTAGAGTGTGTAGTAGAGTAGGAGAGTAGTAGAGAGTGTAGGAGAGTAGTAGAGTGTAGGACAGTAGTAGAGTGTGTAGTAGAGAGTGTAGGAGAGTGAGTAGTAGAGAGTGTGTAGTAGAGAGTAGTAGAGTGTGTAGTCAAGAGTGTGTAGTAGAGAGTAGTGAGTGTGTAGCAGAGAGTGTGTTGTATAGAGTGAGTAGTGCTGCTCTGCTGCCACGGACTCCTGCGGGGAGTGTCCCGGGGCCCCAGGGTGAGTGTCAGGGACCCTGGGAGGGATGCAGACCTCCAGCACTGGGGGAGCACTGACTGCCCCAGCCCCGCTGACATGAGCCTCCTGCGCCGCCTCCTCCCGCTGCTCTGCTGCCTTGGGCTCCTGCAGGGAGCAGAGCCCCGGGGGCCCCAGGGTGAGTGTCAGGAGGGCACTGGAAGAGCCCTAAGGTGGGAGGGAGACCCCGATTCCCATTGGTTAAAGAGTGACACAGGTGCTTCGAGTCCTTGCTTTTATTTCTTTTTTAGCTTTTTCTCTCTGGCTAACACTAGTCAGATAGCATCCATGCTGCTGAGGAAATACAAGAACAAATTATTGTAATGTCTATTACAAAACAACTGTACTTGCTCACTCTCAAGTGCGTCGTAAAAATGGGAGACAAAAAAAACACACAAAAAACCACTCAACACCATTGCTAAATAACTGCATAGTATCCGTTGAAGTTGTGACACCCACATCAGAGTTTTCCGTGTGTAAAGGGGAATAGAGTACCTCGGTCGAAGCCAAAGGCGAGAGGAGCGTGTTATGCACTCCAGGACCAAAGGTTGAGCCTATCTGACCCCCAGAGACTTCGACTCTCGCGAGAAAGCAGGGTGGCACCGTGCCATCGGCTCAAAGACCATCGCTCATCCTAATTACAACCGATAAGAGCAGTAAAACTGTGCAGTGATAGTGTAAACATTTGTTATCGTTCCTGCAGATTTAAACAGTGACAGTAAACACAGCTGGTCTCGGCAATTCCAATATTGATCACCACCAGCAAAAGGCAGATGGTAAAGTGCAAATTTATCAGGCCTGGCTATCGATGGGTGTTCTCTCGTTCACACCGTGGCCCTAAATGCAGGTAACCCTAGAATAACGTCAGACTGAGGGGAAAAAAAACATGCTCCAAACCAAGGCCTGCAGTTTACATGCAGCTCCTTGAAGCCGGGTCATAGCTCACTGTGCTATATTAGAAGGATGCACATTATAAATAGCAAGTAACATAAGGACCTCTGCGTCAAAGGCAGCGATACCATCACCCCAATTACATATCTACACGAACGTGCGATCTGCATGTTACACAATGTGCTTTGCAGCAGGCACATTAACCCTGAATGCTGCTTCGAGTCAAAACTGTATATAGACAAACACAGATCCCGCCAGCAAGTACATTAAATAGCAGGGTTGCCATAACATTGTCGCTCCCTGAAAATTGCTGGGCACACAATATCTCTGCAGTTGGGGCTTTAACCCCATAAGATTTTAAAATGAACACTCTTTGTGACTAATTAAGTAAACCAGAACAGACTGATATCACATCTGCCCTTGCTGCTAACATCTTTTTTAAAGTTTAAATTGACCATCAGACTCTGATTTTTATGACTGCCCCTTGGGCCTCCACCCTCTTGCCGCTGTCACACACTGACAATCAATTTATGGAATGATGAAGTATTCCCCCCCCCCCCCCCCCATTCCAGCACTGTTGCATGTTAACGAAAGGGGACACTGAACAGAGGAGAAAAGAACACGGAGCAAAAACAGATTTGCGGGTTGGACACAAGAAGAAGAAAATCGGCAAAACATTTAAAATGTTTTTTTTTAATTTACACTTGCACAACGAACCTAGAAATAAAAGAAACAAAAGACAGCATTAAGCATACAGTTACAGTTACAAAGACATTTAAAAAAAATAACTGCAAGAAGAAAAAAATAAACCTACTGTCTAACGCCGCGGGTAAAAGATCCAATCCCGATGGGCGTGGTTAAAAGGAGACAGGGTGGCAACAATCAGCGAGTGGTATGCCTTCAGTGCAATTATTGCACTGCCTTTGGCATAATTCATGACACCAAACGACGCGCACAAATCAAAGTTGAAGGTGGAGCTGGGACGAGGCTTCTGGAATCGTATCGATTCCAAAAAGCCTCGTATAACGTAGGCAGCGCATGCGCTGCCTACGTCAGGCCGAGACCTACAAAGGGAGAGTGCGCATGACTGGGTTGGTCGGCCCTGGGGATGACCAAACAGTCAGGGCCCATAACATTGGGCAAGCCACTCCCCCCCTACTCCCAAGCAAGACCGCCCACCGCCCGCTCCCAACCAGGCACTTCTGTTATCTCGCAGTGCGAGAAGCAGAAACATAAAATGGTAGTTTACCATTTTATGTTTCTGCTTCTCGCACTGCAAGAAAGCAGTGAGGCGATGTCCCCACACCCCTATGAAGAAGCCGCCACTGCGAAGAGGATACAGAGATAGAAAGGAGGGGGGTAAGAAGAATGGAAAATCGGGAAGGCCAAAGGATGTGTTGCTACAGCCAGAGCTGTTAGCCTTGGAATTGGGTAATCCCAGGTCCGAGTCTCAACGTCCACCCAACATCCTGTAATTCTGGGCAAAATCACAGAGCTGGAGAGGTGGGCCTTCGTAGTTTATGGAGAGGGGTAGTTGGAATGGCTAGGTTGGAGAGGTAGGAGATCAGGAGAGGCAGGGCTGGAGAGGAAGGACAGGGTAGGGCTGGAAATGTGAGAAGGGGAATGGTTGGAGAGAGGGGACAGATTCGAAGAGGTAGAAAGGAGCATGGATGAGAAATGAGAGGTGTGAAGGGACAGGGCTGGAGAGGTGTGAAGGGGCAGGGCTGGAGAGATGTGAAGGGACAGGGCTGGAGAGGTGTGAAGGGGCAGCACTGAAGAGATGTGAAGGGACAGGGCTGGAGAGGTGTGAAGGATCAGGGCTGGAGCAGTGTGAAGGGGCAGGGCTGGTTAGGTAGTATGCAGAGGGGCAGTGGTGGAGAGAGGGGGAAGTTTTGATGAGGTTGAAAGGAGAGGGGATGAGAAGTGGGAGATGGAAGGAACAGGGCTGGAGAGGTGTGAAGGGACCGGGCTGGAGAGGTGTGAAGGATCAGAGCTGGAGAGGTGTGAAGGGGCAGTGCTTGAGAGGTGTGAATGGGCAGGGCTGGAGAGGTGTGATGAGGCAGGGCTAGGAAGGTGTGAAGGGGTGTGAAGGGGCAGGGTTGGAGAGGTGGGACGGGGCAGGGCAGGGCTGGGAAGGTGGACTGACCTAGCTTTTGAAGAGGTGAAAGTTGGAATATCAGAGTTGGAGAGGTGGGAATGGCCTAGCTTGAGAGGGTCAGGTCTGGAGAGGTGTGAAGATGTTGCAGGGATTCTACTCATGCACAGAACTATGCACAGGAAACCAGGACCTCAGTGAATTGTGGTGTACCAAAAACTCACTTCAGTACCCAGAACCCCTATCCGACCAGCATCAGTGTCCCATTCGTTATCCGTATTCTCTCGGAGGTTCCAATGTATAGACAACCCAGAAAAGCGACTTAGAGTACTCTCAGGAATGGTGGGAATCAGAAATACCTGTTCGCTATTATTCTCATATCAGTCCACAACAAGAGTAATCAGAGACACGGTAAAGTTTAAAATGTTTATTTTATAAACTACGTGTCCTAAGATGCAGTACTTTGGCTAACATAAGCAGACAAATGATTATAATTAAAACCATCAGCATTGTTACAATACCATAGAAAATGAAGGGAGAAATCATATTACAAATGACAGTGGAATACAGCCACCATCCCTTAGCTAGTAGGCTAGTATTATTATTATAAATAGAAGGTCTCTAGGCTTGAATGGGGAACCCCATACCGTAAAGATCAGCGTAGGTGAATCACATCACAGGATCAGCTTTGCTTTGTGCCTGGAAATGTTCTTCTCCAGAATGTGTTTCTAACGCATGCAAACTGTAATATTAAAGGCTCTCGGCATTCAGGTATTTGCAGCTGTGTGCATATTATGGCTAGAGAGTGGGCCGATCAACCTGAACTCAAAAACATACATTGTCTGGCGACTCAGAGTATTTTGCACACAATGTTCAGACCAAGGTCGCAGTGCACATCTAGGGATGTGAACAACAGACAGTTCTCATGTGAAGAAAAGGCAAGCAAGCAGTTTTCAAATAATAACATGTCCCTGCAGTGTCGTGTGCAAAAGCAGCAAAAGTGGTAAGATGGCTTTCTAACATCTAACGCGCTTATGCTAACATAGCAATGTATGCATCTAAATCGCTGCCTTCACTACACCCCCCCTTGATCTGACCACGAACAAATAGGGATACAAAAAGGAACACAGAGTTCAAGTTCGATAGAGTGGAACCAAGTGCATGTATTGGAAATCCAAATAAAGAGGAGTGAAAGTTCGAAAAAAACCGTAAAAAAACCCAAAATTAAGGGAAAAAAAGAAAATGGTAAGTCTATACATCATGCAAAGGCTCAACGAGCCCAGATGTTGGAACACACAAAAAAAATTGTGGTTTGTGCAAGAGAAGCTGGTCGATAATCAAGTTAATCCATCAATGTGTAAGCACAGTACGTAGCAACAGCTTCCAAAAGGAAGTCATTGGAACGAGTTGCAAAAGTGTCCGCTATCCAGTCTAATAAGGTAAACGAACATACATGTTCTTCGACCACTGGAGCCTCTAGCACGTTCAGAGGACAACTGGCGTGTTCTTCTAACTAACTTCGTGCCAAGAAGTAATACGCTGCCGTTCCGATGTACCAATTCCCTAGGACTCCATGTGCCGCTCCGCAGGCCATAATCCTAACACCAGAACAGTCCAACTCATGAGCCACTAATGGACTCATCAGTCGATCATAATCCGGGGCAGGAGACACCGAGTTTGACAAGCACAAATCCAGAGCCCATTCGAAAGGACAATCTAGGCAATGAAAAACAGGTTGTACGCATGTAAAGTAGGCAAACCGGAAGGATAATCCACAGGCTATGCTCAGGGTAGCCAGTGGTAAAGTTCCATAATATTCAAGCATCCGGTTACGAAGATGGAGCAGCCGGGACAGGTTGTCGCGTGACACAAAGTGTGCAGCCATTGCGCAGTACGCAGACCAACAGCAGCACGCCAGCCGTGAGGGCGAGAATCAACGGGAGCCCTCCAAAGACGCTGGAAAAAATAGAATGAAAAAAGGCCGGTATCACACCAAAAATAGTTTGGAAGGAGGTCACGAGGCTGGAGCCCACAATTTTGAGAAAATGCGCCAAGCCAGTCGATGACGAGGCGTTAAATATAGTTTGAATCAGGGCACCAAAATGAAGTACGGGTGTTGGCTACGTGAAGGACAAATGTTTCACGGGACAAAGTCAGAGCGACTTCTTTTTGAGACAATAGAGCCCTTCTTCTGCTCATCTTGTTGAACTCTGCTTTCAAGGTTGGAATGGAAGGCCAGATGGATACATCCAGCCGCCCATGCGGGGGTGGGAAAAGGACATTTTTACAGCAGACTACTCTCTGTGATACAGTCACAATGTAAGGAATTCCCACTATCATCCCACAGCAAGACTCATTATTGAAAAGCAAATACCTACCGTTAGCTAACAACGCGAAAGATGGTGTAATAGCTGGCACTGGAATCCCTTTCAGGACGCATGCTAAATTAGGCGCTTGCACATTGCACGCGTCATGCAATTGGATGTGCCTACAGACTACAGAATGATCAGGTGTGGAAGAGCATTCCTCACCCTTCAAATAAACCTCTTTACCTTCTCTCATGCACCTGTATTTAATGGGAGTGACTATACTTCATGCAGGAAAGCAGTACCCAATGGCTCATATTTACCTAGTTTTTTATAAAGGGAAAACCTCTGATACCATTGATCACACTTTTTACTTATCTCAGCAAGCCTATTTATTGACTGCGAGTATTATCTCTTTTGTACAAATCTTAAATTCTTTGAAACGAAAAGAACACTTCTTCACTGTGCCAAGTACATGTCCTTTACATAAAACATACACAAAACTTTATGCAAACATTGAGAAATTGCTTTACATATAATACATTAACTAAATGACGAATCTACAAATCTAGACAAAACATGAGGAAATTATATCTCTACAGCACTCGGATATCCCTCTTTTTTGTAAAACGCGGGAACTCAAACTTGTTGTTGCCTCTACGTAAATTACTTTCCGGTCCTATGCTGGGTCAAAGAGCAGCATATTTACCTAGGGCATAATGTTTCATGCACAAACTGAAATTAAATAAAGGAAATGGCAATGTGATTAACCCATGGATAAGCCACACAGCTGAGTTCAATTCGGCCACTGAGAAAGGCAAAGGTTCTAACTTTTCAATATGCAGTAATGAGTATGTTGCATCTTTCATGGACATGAATTGTAGTTTCACAGTTAGATTAAAAGGAAGGAATAATGATGAAGTATTCATGTTGTCCCAGGGGACTTTCCCAGCTTTTAACGTTTGCAATGTCCATGCAAACTGCATTATAGAACGCAATTGATTCTGACCATGATACAAAACAGACACATCATCCTGCACGATATCAACAACAGATGAAACAATATTTTCTAATGTGTAAATTCTGGAAGAAAGGGTGTTAATGCTATTATCTATAACCGCTAGCACTTTTTCCATATTAGCTTGATCAATAGCTCTCAATCTGGAAGCAGCTTCAATTTGTGATAACTTCCAAACTTCGTTATAAATAGCATAAACCCATCTTTTGGACCTGCCACCCACAGGACCTTTAACAAAATCATTCAAATCTATTTTGTCATGTAATTTAGATAAATGAACTTTAACAGATGCCAAGGTGGAGTGTTGCAGCCAAGACTGGCATAACTTCCCAACTGAGGTGCCGATTCCGATCCGGTAAAAAAAAATACCGTACGACTCGCATCCGTATTTTTTTACGTACGAGTCGCACAAGTACCGTACAAACTGCCAAGTACGATTCGCATGGGAAAAACTCCCTACGAATCACATCCGGAAAACTCCCCCACACGTCCTCGGGTCGGAAATTGTGTCCGACACATCCCCGGACGATTTACCGTACGAATCGGAAAAATGAAGTCCGACCGCGCAAGTACGATCACTCCCGTCCTTTCGATTTCACAACTGTATGCAAAAAACACCATACGGACCGAACACCCATAGCAAGTATGGAGACACGTGCCCGCATACGCGCCGAACACCCCACCACAGACCCCGCATGTACGCGCAAAATGCCCCCCGGCCGCGGATGTACGCGCCGAACCCCTACCAGTGTATGCATGGAGTGTGCCCCCACCCATGTATGCATGGAGCGTACCAACTCCCCACCCGTGTATGTACGGACCGTACCCACACCCCACCCGTGTATGTACGGACCGTACCCCCACCCGTGTATGTACGGACCGTACCCCCACCCCACCCGTGTATGTACGGACCGTACCCACACCCCACCCGTGTATGTACGGACTGTACCCCCACCCGTGTATGTACGGACCGTACCCCCACCCCACCCGTGTATGTACGGACCTTACCCACACCCCGCCCGTGTATGTACGGACCGTACCCCCACCCATGTGTGAATGGAGCATACCCCCACCCCACCCATGTATGTACGGGCCGTACCCCCACCCCACCAGTGTATGTACGGAGCATACCCACACCCCACCCGTGTATATACGGACCGTACCCCCAGCCGTGTATGAATGGAGCGTACCCCCACCCCACCAGTGTATATACGGGCCGTACCCCCACCCCACCAGTGTATGTACGGAGCGTACCCACACCCTACCTGTGTATGTACGGACCGTACCCCCACCCATCCCGTGTATGTACGGACCGTACCCCCACCCCACCCGTGTATGTACGGAGCGTACCCCCACCCGTGCATGAATGGAGCGTACCCCCACCCCACCAGTGTATGTACGGACCGTACCCCCACCCGTGTATGTACGGACCGTACCCCCACCCGTGCATGAATGGAGCGTACCAACACCCCACCCATGTATGTACGGACCATACCCAAACCCCACCCGTGTATGTACGGACCGTACCCCCACCCGTGTATGAATGGAGTGTACCAACACCCCACCCGTGTATGAATGGACCGTACCCTCACCCGTGTATGAATGGAGCGTACCCTCACCCCACCCGTGTATGTACGGACCGTACCCCGACCCGTGTATGAATGGAGCGTACCCCCACCCCACCAGTGTATGTACGGGCCATACCCCCACCCCACCAGTGTATGTACGGAGCGTACCCACACCCCACCCGTGTATGAATGGAGCATACCCCCACCTCACCCGTGTATGTACGGACCGTACCCCCACCCCACCCGTGTATGTACGGACCGTAGCCCCACCTGTGCATGAATGGAGCGTACCCCCACCCCACCAGTGTATGTACAGACCGTACCCCCACCCCACCCTTGTATGTACGGATCGTACCCCCACCCGTGCATGAATGGAGCGTACCCCCACCCCACCAGTGTATGTACAGACCGTACCCCCACCCCACCCGTGTATGTACGGACCGTACCCCCACCCATGTATGAATGGAGCGTACCCCCACCCCACCCATGTATGAACGGACTGTACCCCCACCCGTGTATGAATGGAGCGTACCCCCACCCCACCCGTGTATGTACGGACCGTACCCCCACCCATGTATGAATGGAGTGTACCAACACCCCACCCGTGTATGTACGGATCGTACCCCCACCCGTGTATGTACGGACCGTACCCCCACCCCACCCGTGTATGTACGGACCGTACCCCCACCCGTGTATGAATGGAGCGTACCCCCACCCCACCTGTGTATGTATGGACCGTACCCCCACCCGTGTATGAATGGAGCGTACCAACACCCCACCCATGTATGTACGGACCGTACCCCCACCCATGTATGAATGGACCGTACCCCCACCCCACCCGTGTATGTACAGACCGTACCCCCACCCGTGTATGAATGGAGCGTACCCCCACCCCACCCATGTATGTACGGACCGTACCCCCCCCCCGTGTATGAATGGAGCGTACCCCCACCCCACCATTGTATGTACGGGCCGTACCCCCACTCCACCAGTGTATGTACGGAGCGTACCCACACCCCACCCGTGCATGAATGGAGCGTACCCCCACCCCACCCGTGTATGTACGGACCGTACCCCCACCCCACCCGTGTATGTACGGACCGTACTCCCACCCGTGCATGAATGGAGCATACCCCCACCCCACCAGTGTATGTACGGACCGTACCCCCACCCCACCCGTGTATGTACGGACCCTACACCCAGCCCCCCTTGTATGTACCGTGCGAAACACCACCACCGATGGACGGTGCGGACCAACACCCTGCCCGTGTTCGTACGCACCCTACCCCAGGCCCACACACCAGCACCCTCACCCAACATCGGGCATGTACGAGTCGTACTAAGCCATAGCAAAGGACAGCACTGTACAACAACATGGCCCATGTACGCACCGTACAGAGGCTAAAAACACTCCTACTGAACCAGAACTAACCAAAAAAACACAAGGACAGTCAATCCGAGGCACACAACACCACAAAACATATCCAACAAGGCCAAATACATCCTATACACTGACCTGCAACTGACAAACACAGAAACAGAGGCCCAAACCACTACCACTCCTTATAACACACCCACCCAAAGTTCAAACACAGCCACACCCACAAATGGACCAATAAAAAGGCCCAACACACACAAACCATGATCCTTTGCAACAGATCCACTGCTGCCAGACCCCAGAGACAACGCACTGCACCATACTTCAACCATCAATACACCTTACACTTGCACTCCTTCACACAACCACCATCACAAACACACCCTGATCACATTCACACACACACACCTGCACACCCACAACCATCCACACCCACACCCATCCACCCCCCCACCCCCACAACCATCCACACCCACACCCCACACCATGCCCACCAACAAGAATCCAAAGTTCACAAAGGACGAGCTGAAGTCCCTTGTCGACGAAATCATCAGAGTCGAGCCACAGCTCTTTGGAACATTGATCAGACGGACCAGCAATTCAGAAAAAACTGCCATGTGGGAGAGGATAGTCAATTCCGTGAATGCTGTTGGGTCCACCAGAAGGACCAGGCATGAGTGCCAAGCCAGGTGGTACGATCTGCGGAGGACGGTCCGCCGCAAAATGACGGACGAGCACAACCAGGCCAACATCACTGGAGGAGGGCCGGCCCGCAGACCGGTACACTACCATCCCTGGGAGGAGAAGGTGATGGCCACGCTGCCGCCGTTGATAGTAGACGGAGTAGGGGGACTCCGAGAGCCTGGTGAGTACACAAACAACTCACCTCACATGGGGGGAACGCCATATACAACCCAAATACCAATCATGCACGCAACCCCCCCAAAGCCAGCACCGGACACAACCACACTCCAAAAACACACACATGCCACTAGCGCCTCCATGCCCCATGCCCCAAGCAAGGCCATGCCAAGTCACAGGCCACACAAAACACCAACACAAGACAGGATGTCCCTGATGCCGGGAGGGTGGGCCTCAAAACTAACATAGAGCAACTCTGAAGCACACAACAATGCCCTCAGCCCATATGGCTAAGGGCACAGCCATACAAACAGTGTGTCCCCACACAGTACTGTTTTGCCTACTAATGGTGGCCGCGTTGCAGGACGACATGGGTATGAAGGCACAATTTGCACATAACAGCAGCCAATCAAGACGCAGCACACTGAAAGAGTGTCAGCACACACCGCCACAGCAGCAGCGCAGACTCAGACACTACGCCCAATGGGTGCCCGCAGAGAAGAAACAAACCCACATGAACAAGCCAATGGCCTTTGCAAGACCTGCAAACTGTGTGTGCCCATGAAGCTGGGCTGAGGTGACAGAGGGTGACACACAGAGGGAGGGAGAGGGGCAGAGAGAGGGACAGAGACAGAGGTGGACACAGGGAGACAGACAGAGGGAGGGAGGAGGCTGACAGAGGGAGGGAGAAGGGGAGACAGAGGGAGATGCACAGAGGGAGGAGGCTGACAGAGGGAGGGAGAAAGTGAGACGGACAGAGGGAGGAGGCTGAAAGAGGGAGGGAGAAAGGGAGACGGACAGAGGGAGGAGGCTGATAGAGGGAGGGAGAAAGGGAGACAGAGGGAGACGGACAGAGGGAGGAGGCTGATAGAGGGAGGGAGCAAGGGAGACAGAGGGAGACGGACAGAGGGAGGAGGCTGACAGAGGGAGGGAGAAAGGGAGACGGACAGAGGGAGCGAGAAAGGGAGACGGACAGAGGGAGGAGGCTGACAGAGGGAGGGAGAAAGGGAGACAGAGGGCGACCAAATCACCCTTGGGTGGTGTGGCCATGTCCGCTGGTCAGCAGGTGGACTGTGTGCATGTAGACAAGGTTTGGCAGTGCCTTAACCCCCCCTTCAACCTTTGATAAACACTAGGCCATGTGTCAATCTGTGCACGAGTACATCCGTGCTGCAGGCACAAACAGAACCTTACACCCAGTAAACCTACCCACTGTGTTCGTCAGAACCCTGTCACAAATTGTTAAGTTACCTACCTGCATTCTCAAATAGCATAGTAAAAACACCATTTGGCCACGTACAGTGCAACACGTAAGGCGGCTCTGCATGGCTTGCTACGCCCGCTCACTACACTGCTGACTGCGTTCCCAAAATATGCATCAACTAAGATTGTGTCACACATAGGTAAAGTGTCGACAGCTGTGGCCAAGGGACATACCCGTGCACAAGTGCACTGTGTGAGGAATGCTAGCCAAATCCAACCACCCAGAGGAACTGTGCCAAATCAAAAAAGAATGAAACATGGATGTCGCATGTGACACAATTAACATTGTCTCTCTCACACACAGGTCAACGTCATCGATCTCTCCCCAACACTGGGGGGGAAGACTCACAGGACCAGGCTCTGCGTGAAGAGGACCCCACCGGCAGCGACGACTCTCACCACTCCGTGGATGACCCAGACCAACCTGGCCCCTCTGGTGTCCATCCACCTGCAGCACCTGCATCAGGTACAACTGTGCCAACCACCACCCCCATTCCTGCCACATCCCAGGAGACACCCAGGAGCCCTGCCCGCACACAACAACGCAGCCAGTCTGTCCAGGAGGGACAAGGTTCTCCGGGCACCCAGGAGGAGGCAGGTGACACCGCAAATGCCATCCCTCAGGGGTCCCGGAGACCCGATGTGCCCACAACGGCAGGCCAGGCGCAAGTGGGCAGGGGTGGTGAGAGTGGAGGACGGCGGAGGCCCGAACCTGCCCAGTTGGCTCAGGACCCGGCTATGGCACACGTCAGAACCATCCTGGACGCATACCGGCGTGACTCCAGAGGCATCGCCCAGGTAGTGGAGACCCTCAATGAGATGAAGGCCCTGCAGGTTGAGCATCATGCCAGGATGGAGGCAAGACATGCAGAGCACTTGGCGGTGCACAGGGACGTGAGCCAATCCCTCCGTCAGATCGCCCAAAGCCTGGCAAACCCTCCCTGTGCCACCAGGCGTAGAGCAGCACCACACACAGGGAGGGAGGAGGAGGAGGATTCATCTGACGGAGCGTCTCTTGCACCGTCAAGCCAGGCGTCTGAGGGGTGGGTCGTCCACGCAAAAGACCGTGAGAGTCAGCGGAACATCACCATCTCCCAGGTCACCTGGCCTGGCACCTGGCCCTATGGCCCAACAGCAGCACAGCAGCAAAGGACATTCTCTGCCACATGGCCTTGCTGGTCACTGTCTGACCAATGTTGACAAAGACTGTGGAACAGACTCTGATGACTGTCAATGGCAAGGACACCAACTCCCCCTGTGAACTTTGGATTCTACACTCCCGCCAAGCACCTCTTGTCACCCCCCCAAACACGTACCCCAGCACTAATAAAATTCATCACAATCACAAGATGATTCCGTCATTTTGCATTATTCCACTACATGTGTGTGTTGTAAAGTCAAACCATGCCTGATTTCTGAATTAACTCCGAACCACCATACCCTGGGGTCTGAGTCTGGCACAGGACACACATGGGTCACAACGTACCATCCAAGACAGACATGGAGCACCATACTCACCCGTGATGGGCCTAACCAGCTGAGGGGGTGCACACACAACTGTGCCCACAGACCTATTTAGAAGAGCAACAGTCATGCGCAGAGGTCAGGGATCATGTGGAGTGTCCTCGAGTGGGAGTCCCAGGTATGTGGAGACACTTGGCAGAACCATGTCCTGCATGCTTGAGTCAGGTGGATGTGGAGAATGGTGGGCCAGCCAAGGTTGGATGCATGGAGATGGCACAATTGGGTGTTGGATCACAGTGCCACAAGGTTGTGTTGTGGGTGTGGGCTGCATCCTGACGGTGTGCGTGGATTGAGAAGGTCATCCTGCAGCTGGCAGTGATCCACTCCCCCCATCTCTGTTGGACGTTGATGTGGCCTGGTCGCCGGATGTAGTAGCAGAGCTGTGCAGATGCACCCTGGATGTGGACAAGTATCATGGGATTTCTAACACACATTTCCGTAGAGTGCAGGGTAGGAGTAGACACGGATGCCATAGTTGACCTGGGGGATGGTCTCCCTCTTGCCTTGAGGTGGATGGAACTGGGGATTTTGTGCATAATACAGAGTGTGCTGCCGCATGAGGCACAGATGCTGCTGATCAGCATAGCACATGTCAGCAAGCGATCCATGATGGACACCAGCTCGTTTGCGTGGACACTGGGTGCCCTTGCAGCAGGGCCTGCAGCAGCATGCGCCATGTCAAGGAAACAATGCCACAAGTAGCACACAAAGACAAGGATCTCAGGAAGGAACCATGCAAAAGGTTTATGTCAAGGAAGGAATGTCTGGTTCAACATGGCACACACACACGCAATGGATTCACATGCGGCACAGTGGCCGTCGTGGAGACTGACATGCCACAAAACCTACACAGCCATGGACATCATGCACAATACAGAATCTAATCCCTGACAAACAGCTTGCATCTTGCTACTCTACACATAGACTCATATGCACCATCTCTGAGAACAATGCCAGACATGCCGCATGCACAGTGGCAACAGACCACCATTGACAGAGATGAGGCCCCTTGGAGGCAGAGGGACACTATTACTCATGTGTGTCGGAATGCTAATGCAACTCTGTCAACACATACACAGGTCATGTGGATGGACACGTGGGACCAACACTGGCACCCCCCTTAGCACCACAGATGCTGGAAATCCATGGCACTGGCACACAAGTGACGGGTTACAGCTAAACACCCCCTGCTGCTCACGGAGAGCCTGCTATACACCATTGAGCCCCTAATGGGGAATTCACACACCATGTCAACCCGTATGTTTCCGAGGCCAGTGTTACACACATTGATGGCTCCATCACAATCCCATTACAGATGACTGTCACCAAGTCTGACCATCAATTCAGGTGAATTCTGCTCCAGGTAATGTGCCCCATGGTGATTCTACATGTATGCTAAGTAACCAAACATGAACAGGAGCAGTGCACACACATTCAAAACAAATACCACTCCCAAAAAGCCGTGCTGCATCCCTTACCCGAAGGAGATTTTCAAACTTGTCCATGCATGTAACGCTGATTCAGCACATGTTGCTGTGTTCATGAGGAATAGCAGGAGCACAACGATGCCACCAGCAGACAGCATGCGCAAGTACCTGTGGATGGGAGACACACCAGAAGTCAGCCAAAAGAAGTACATCCGCATGCATGTGCATGTACTCGACACGTATTAGGTTGTCAACATGCTTGGTGACAATGATGACTCTGGAAAAACATTCTTCTATTGCACCATCACTCGAGTGACACATCCAAACACACCTCAGACTCACTTGGAAGACATGCAGATGGACACACACATTGCAACACATGCCACACACAGCCCAATGCGTGCACACTCAGACACTGGAACTCACCACTAAGCAAAGAAGTCGCGTATGAGCCGACTCCGCATATCCTCTGCCGCATCCTCCTCCTCCACATCACTTGCCTCGTGCCCAAGCCCTTCATCCTCCATGGGTGGATGGTCCTGCTCATCTGGATCCAGGATGAGTGGCACAGCTTTCTCCACTGCCATGTTGTGCAGCATGCAGCACACGAGGAATATCTTGCAGACCTTCGCCGGTGCATATGGGAGTGTGCCACCGGTCTTGTGGAGGCAACGGAATCGGCTCTTCAGGAGGCCAAACGTCCTCTCTATCACTCGCCTGGTCCGCCCATGGGCGTTGTTGTAGCGGTGATCGGCAGCCGTGCGGGGGTTGCGGAGAGGCGTGATCAGCCATGGCATGTTGGGATAGCCAGCGTCCCCGACATGGAAACATCATGGACAAGAGTGGGTCAGGAGAAGCAGTAAGACAGGAAGATGACGTTAAATACAGGACTGCCAGAGTATACCCACCAACAATACATGCTCGTTCGTTGCGCAGCTGCAGCATCATTTCAGGCACCCTGCTACGCCTCATGATGTACGCATCGTGTGCTGATCCTGGAAAACGAGCACAGACATGTGAAATCACCATGTTGGCAAGACACACCGCAAGGGCATTAATGGAGTGGTAATGCTTGCGGTTACGGAAGGCTACCTCCTGTGCCTGTGGTGGTACCAAAGCCACATGTGTTCCATCTATGGACCCAATGACATGGGGCATCCCTCCCAGGGCATAGAACTCACGCTTGACAGCTGTCAACTGCTCAGGAGTTGGGAATTTTATGAACTCATCAAGGTGCTCCAACATGGCCTCTAAAAAATCATGCAGAACACGGCTTAACATGGTTTGGGACATCCCACCGACATGGGCAATGGTATGTTGAAAGGTACCCGTGGCCAAGAAATGTAGGGCTGCCATCACCTTCACCTTGGGTGTCAGTGCACCAGGATACCTGTGTAGCGGTTGGAGGTGTGCTGCCAGCCGTGTCATCAAGTCCTCAATCAAACGTTGGGGGAAGCAGTAGCGGCGTATACAGTCATTTTCCCGCATGTCAGCCAAGTCCGGAATTGCTCGAGGGAGAGGCGGAGCCCTGCAGTGAATTAGAAGGGACAACGAAGAGTGAGTACAGTACACCACCAATGTCAATGTACTGAGCACATGGTCAACAGGCAATACACATATGCTACATACAGAGTCAGGTCTGTAAATATGCCCTGGACACGTATGCCAGCCATGTGACACTCCTACCAAGAGACAGCTCCAAACGTTTATTCTCAACCTCATAATGCCATGCCATCAAACTAGCTGTGGGCCAGTGTAAGTGACCAGGCAGACGCATTGCAGGAGTTACAGACAACCAAATATGTGCAGAGGAAGGATGTTTATTGTACAGACAGGTTGCGGAACACTAGAGGCACAGGTCACATGTAATAGAAAATGGACAGACCACACACCTTGCCATGAAGGATTACATTTCAACAATGATCCCACATACATTGAGAGTATGCAGATATGTCCTTGTTTTGAAACTCCGTGTCGATGCATACACACACACCTTACGTCAGATTCCACATGTGGCCTGGTATGCGTAACACTGTGCCATGGCCATCTACACACAGACACATGTTGGTTGCAGCAACTGCAGATGCATTTGACCAAACACCTACAGCAAGCTAATGGGAACACACGACACATACATGACATAGTCACATCGTGCAATGCGGGTAGTCACATGTCAGGTGTGAAAACCCCTGTAGCTGGCATCAGGGGACAGTTGCGTGTGTTGTTGACTGTGCCATGGCAGTGACGCTTTTCACAAGTGTTCTGTACTACATGCACACATGTCAAAGGAGTGAAGGGGATGTCTGGCACATAGTCCACCATCACACATGACATCTGTACACATCTCATCATACATCTATTGCCTTCACAACTCAGGAGTAATGTGCCACATTACAGCCTGACACACCTGTGCCCCACACATGTAGTACTGCACAGACAATGCCTTGATGTCCAGCCTTGGACAAGTATGTCAGCTCTATTCCTTTCTGTGTGCTGCCTGTCACCACTGTCAGGTGTGAAATGCACTGTACATGCGCTCTGAGGGCGCGTGTACGTTCCCCATCACTATGGGAGTGCTGCCGTAGGCCTACCCATAGTGAAACACGCGTGTGTACGGGGCGTATCACTATGGGTACGCATACGCGAGCAAAGCCATAGTGAAACGGCCCGTACACGCGCGTGTACGGGGCGTATCACTATGGGTACGCATACGCGAGCAAAGCCATAGTGAAACGGCCCATACACGCGCGTGTACGGGGCGTATCACTATGGGTACGCATACGCGAGCAAAGCCACAGTGAAACTGCCCGTACACGCGCGTGTACGGGCCGTTTCACGTTGGGCATGTTTTTAAGTATTGCCTTTGCAGCATGTGCCTACAGTTAATAGACATGGTTCCTGCTCATCCCTTTTTACGCCAACGCAGTGTGCTGCAGATGCTGTGCTGGATTGTCCCCAGTGCCTGGCTCCTCTCTCCAAATCCATATCATGTTATTTGCTATTGGGTCATGCTCTCTGTAGTTGGTCAGTGGCATACAGGGCCTACATATGTGCCTTGTATTGTAGATGTTACTCATGTTGCTTTTCAGGCTATGCACTGTGACCTATGTGGATTTGACTCATGTGACATATGTATACAGGTGTCTGATTATTTCCTGTCTCTTCACCTTGCTCACAGCATCGTCGGGGGACACCGAGGGAGACACTGGCACGGACCGTGAGGAGGGAGCGAGCACCAGTGCCAGCAGTGCAGAGTTGTCTGGCACATCGAGTGGCACGGAGGCCGACGGGAGTGCAGCGGAGGACCTGGCCAGTCAATCCACCACCGACTATGACGCAGACGGGTCCGAGGCTGGGCACTCCGAGGGGGCGGTGGCTGGTCCCACAGCTGACACCAGCACTCCATCACTACCCGCCCCCTCCATTCCGATCACCGGCCTCCCACTTGCTCGTGTCCCTTCCCGCCGTGCTCGGTCAGCACGTGTCTCCTTCTTGCCAGGCACCGCACCCCCTGTCCCTGTCTCCACTGCTGCCACCAATGCCGAGTCTGTGGACATCCTGCGGCAGTTGCGGGTTGGTCAGACTGCGACGCTTAATGTCCTCCATGGCCACAGCCAAGTGCTCAACCAGATGGAGGCATACTTGGAGGGCATTTCAGCCGCGCAGTCTGACCAACGCAACTTGCTGAGATCCATAGACTCGACACTGACTGCAGCAGTGAGTCTCCTGCAGCGCTACGTCCCACCCCCTACCCCTGCCCCATCCACACTTCCCACTCCCATGCCTGTCCCACGTACACCCAGACGTCAGCATGCACGCACCCCACCAGACACAGGCACCACACCAGCAGGGCAGGGCAAGCGCACACCTCCTGGCACGCACACACAGGGTGAGGTAGGCACACCCACTGGGTCGGGGGGCAAACGTAAGTCACGCAGCCAGAGTGGGAGTCTGCATTCCGCAAAATCCACTCCCTCCAAATCCACTCCCCTCAGCTCTCCTGGCCACGAATCCAGCAAAGATTCCTTCATGGCCGCTCTGTCCCTGAGCCCAACAGTGACACCACCCCACAAGCGGACAAAGGAGTCCCCGGTCAGGGTAGTTGAGTGCCCCCCCCTGTCCACACCCTCCCCCAGCGGCGCTGCGACCCATTCCTCCGCCCCCCCCTCCTTGGGGCCTGTGGTTCCTTCGGGTGCAGGGGATACGCTGGGGGACCTTGCTGACGTGTGCCGCACCATCCTCACCACCTCCTTTGGCGCTGCCCCACCCCCTGTGGTGGAGTCCTCCGTCCCTGCACCCACAATGCATGCCCTTGCCCCTCCTGTCCCTGCGGTGCCTGGTCCTTCCCCCCCACATGATGCCCCCCCCCCTGTGGAAGACAGGGTGGTCTGAACTGTGCAGGCAAGCTAGGGGACACGCGTCCCACTGTGTCCCCCATCCAGCTGTGACTTATGGACTGCCCTATGGGCTTTGTAAATATTGAACTTTATCCACACAAACATTTTTTGATAATGCTGAATAAAGCCATTTTTTTTTCCTTAGAACACTACTGCTTTTCTGGTATTGTTGTTGGTGGGGCTGCTACATGATTTTGGGTGGTGATCATGTGTTGGGTGTGTGGGAAATGTAGTACTGTGCTGGTCATAGGGGGGACCCTGGTATCTGTGTGCCATCACAAGGTGTTAGCTAAGTTTCTTTGTTCATGTAAGCAGTTACTGCATGGTGAAATTGTCCCAAGGTGTGTTCCTTCCTCTGTGTACCCTGACATCTTCCCTGCAGGGTGTTTCCAATATGTTGTGCTGAGCTGTGTCTACATTAGCTGGGTGTGTGACGGACCCCTTCAACTTTGGCCATGCATGCAGAGCGATGTCTCCACCTGCATCATTCGTTGCATCCTTGGTGATCACTGTACTTGTGTATGTAGTCTGTTGACATGACCTCATGTGGACATGTTCCCTTTTAGGCAGTATGCATGTGTGTACTCCCAGCCTCGCACACATGTGTTACATGTACTGCAGGGTCTTTGTGCACCTGACTGACAATTGTGGCCATTGGATCTGTGGGTACTCCACCCTTTTTCTTTCCATGGGCACTGCTGGGGGCCTCTGCACCCACCCCTCCTGTGTCTGGGCACTGCTGGGAATGATAGGCACCCACCCCTCCTGCGTCTGGGCACTGCTGGGAATGATAGGCACACACCCCTCCTGTGTCTGGGCACTGCTGGGGGGACTCTACACCCACCCCTCCTGCGTCTGGGCACTGCTGGGAGGACTCTGCACCCACCCTCCTGTGTCTGGGCACTGCTGGGAGGACTCTGCACACACCCCTCCTGCGTCTGGGCACTGCTGGGAGGACTCTGCACACACCCCTCCTGCGTCTGAGCACTGCTAGGAGGACTCAACACACACCCCTCCTGTGTCTGGGCACTGCTGGGAGGACTCTGCACACACCCCTCCTGCGTCTGGACACTGCTGGGAGGACTCTGCACACACCCCTCCTGTGTCTGGGCACTGCTGGGAATGATAGGCACCCACCCCTCCTGTGTCTGGGCACTGCTGGGGGGACTCTGCACCCACCCCTCCTATGTCTGGGCACTGCTGGGAGGACTCTGCACCCACCCCTCCTGTGTCTGGGCACTGCTGGGAGGACTCTGCACACACCCCTCCTTTGTCTGGGCGCTGCTGGGAATGATAGGCACCCACCCCTCCTGCGTCTGGGCACTGCTGGGAGGACTCTGCACACACCCCTCCTGTGTCTGGGCACTGCTGGGAGGACTCTGCACACACCTCTCCTGTGTCTGGGCACTGCTGGGAGTGATAGGCACCCACCCCTCCTGCGTCTGGGCACTGCTGGGAGGACTCTGCACACACCCCTCCTGTGTCTGGGCACTGCTGGGAGTGATAGGCACCCACCCCGCCTATGTCTGGGCACTTCTGGGAGTGATAGGCACCCACCCCTCCTGTGTCTGGGCACTGCTGGGGGGACTCTGCACCCACCCTCCTGCGTCTGGGCACTGCTGGGAATGATAGGCACACACCCCTCCTGTGTCTGGGCACTGCTGGGGGGACTCTACACCCACCCCTCCTGCGTCTGGGCACTGCTGGGAATGATAGGCACCCACCCCTCCTGCGTCTGGGCACTGCTGGGAGGACTCTGCACACACCCCTCCTGTGTCTGGGCACTGCTGGGGGGACTCTGCACACACCCCTCCTGTGTCTGGGCACTGCTGGGGGGACTCTGCACACACCCCTCCTGTGTCTGGCCATGTACGCTCCATACATACACGGGTGGGGGTACGGTCCGTACATACACTGTTGGGGTGGGGGTACGCTCCATACATACACTGTTGGGGTGGGGGTACGCTCCATACATACACTGTTGGGGTGGGGGTACGCTCCATACGTACGCGGGTGTGGGTACGGTCCGTACATACACGGGTGGGGGTACGCTCCATACATACACTGTTGGGATGGGGGTACGCTCCATACATACACTGTTGGGGTGGGGGTACGCTCCATACGTACGCGGGTGTGGGTACGGTCCATACATACACGGGTGGGGGTACGCTCCATACATACACTGTTGGGGTGGGGGTATGCTCCATACATACACTGTTGGGGTGGGGGTACGCTCCATACGTACGCGGGTGTGGGTACGGTCCGTACATACACGGGTGGGGGTACACTCCATACATACACTGTTGGGGTGGGGGTACGCTCCATACATACACTGTTGGGGTGGGGGTACGCTCCATACGTACGCGGGTGTGGGTACGCTCCATGCATACATGTGTGGGGGTACGGTCCATACATACACTGTTGGGGTGGGGGTACGCTCCATACGTACGCGGGTGTGGGTACGGTCCATACATACACGGGTGGGGGTACGCTCTGAACATACACTGTTGGGGTGGGGGTACGCTCCATACATACACTGTTGGGGTGGGGGTACGCTCCATACATGCACTGTTGGGGTGGGGGTACGCTCCATATGTACGTGGGTGTGGGTACGGTCCGTACATCCACGGGTGGGGTGTTGGTACGCGCCGTACATACACGGGTGGGGGTACGGCCCGTACCCAGGCCTTTGGAACATGGGTATGTACCGGACTTGTTGTGTTGCCGGTTCGCGTGTACATCCACTTCCGTTGTTGGTCACGCCCCCACCCCCTCGAAGTGACCAGGCCCTGAAGGTCAGGTATGTCCAGGGCATGTATGATTTGTGACTTGGGTGGGGGTTTTGGGTCCTGCCCCTGCCCCCCCTTTGCCCCTGGGTGTTGTTCTGACCTTCTGCGGCGTCTGCGTCGGTTCCTGTAGAGCAGGTGGACTGCTATGAGGGCTGGGATGACACGTAGGTCCGGGTCCATGGCTGTCCGTCACGTACAGGTGCTCCTTGCGCGCGTCGTCCTGATTTCCTGGCAGTTTTTGGCAGGCGGAGAATTTTATCCGTGCGGGGTGACGTCGGTGCGGATCGTACTTCCTGGTTCGTGAAACGCAGCCTGCATGCGTCCCGACGTCACGTCGGCGCTTTCCCGGATCACATTTGTATGTATATTTTCGTCGGTCGGTGATTTTTACGATTCATACGGAAATGGTGTTTCCGTGCGAATCGTACTTGCATGTTTGTAATGTTTTTTAACCGGGTACGAGTCGGACGGAGAAAACGCTCCAACCGACGGTTCGTACCCGGATTTTCCAGGATCGGAATCGGCCCCTGAGTAGGTAGTAACAGAATGAGAAGATTCAAAGCGGGGGTCTACGCGAACCTGCGTATACCCAGGCTGCAGACCCAAAAAACGATGTTGACAGAGATCTGAGCTTGTCTGCCAAGTCAACCATCCTTCCGAATTTAATTTGGAAATATTGAATGATGTGTTAGTAATGTATGACTGCAACGCATCAAGGGACAGATCTATATGATTATCCCAATGTGGATCAGCACCCAGATCTGAAATAGAGGGGTAATTCAGCTTTTTAGAAGTAGCCAATCCAAAACAGGTGGTCTGAAAAATATTCGAATTCAAAAACAATATGTGGTTCGGGATGAGGCAGGCACGATGCAAAGCTTCTGTTCCTTGTACCTGCCATGGTTTAGAACCCCAAACAGATATAAGATCAATAGTATCTTTCCACAGATCATATCCCCTGACCGCTAAATCATCCATAAAGGATGTGGAATATAATAATTTAGTGTGTGTCAGCCTAACCTTCGAGGCAGACTCCGCTGCCATTTTAAAATAAAAGACGGCAGGTTTTGAAACACTGAAATCAATAAAATAGGCAAATTTGTTAACCAATGTGCTTGAGCTGCCTAACTGGCGTTAGACAATGTTCCCATTGTGTATAATTTATAATATTACGAAACGTATTGGCTTTATGTAGGAAATGATTGCCATAATGTTGATAGCAAAACAACTCTCCGTAATTAGCAGTGTCTAAATACAAATCTGCAGCATCAAAAGCGGCATAATATTTCAAATCAGAAAACAGTGCTTCTATGGCCTGAACATTCCAATCATCAGAGCGGATGTTTTGTTTAACCACATCACCCATAGAAACACAAAATACATTCGGAACATTAATAACCTCAGTGGGTCCATGAATTTGAAATTTAACAGCTTCCCACGCAATCCCATCTAATACAGGTCAGGCAGTGATATTCACAAAAGTCTGGTCTCTCTTCATGATGTGTGATGAGGAGTGGGGGGCCAAAGTTCCATCAATTAGTCTAATTGTGAATCTTTCTTTTAGGTAGTGTCCGTTCACAAGACGAAAAAATACCACCACAAATCCGATGGACATAAATAAAAAAATGCATATGAGCATTAGCCAAATGTATGTCCAAGGGGGAATCAAAAAATGTCTTTTAAACCAAACAGCAAAAATAAAACTTTTGATGGGGCCCTGGAAGTCATAGAGTTAGTATCAAAGGAGAAACGTGACTGGGTAACTGAGGTTGATTGTAAAACAGGCAATGTTACATCTGCAGGATAAGCATACTCAGTATCTTCAGGTAGACCACCAGCCAGTGGTAGAAACAAAGGATCAGTAACTGTATGCATCTCGATGGCAACATCAGGCATGGTGGTAGGAGCCGGAGCCAAAACAGAATTTCTCAGCATCGCAGGGCAAGAGACCGCTGGAGTCCTACTAAGAAGAATCGGCCACTCACTGTAGCTTGACATTGTCTATGGAGATGTACCTGTTATCCTTGCGACCAGGAAGTGGAGGTAAAATTACTGTTCTTGTACCCTGCACGCCAAGCACTGGACCCGGGGCACGATAAGAGGGGCCGAACTCCTTCTTGTTCTCCACCGTCTCACGGACCAGGTCACCAACTCGAGGTAGCCAGCCGACTACCAGAATCTGAAGTGCAGCATCAGATGTGTAGGGCATGTGTTCCTTCGCGCCACTATCTCTGATCTCTTGTAGACTCTGTACCACAGCACAATGATCATCTACGTCAAAGGGTGCGGCAGACGCCGCCATGTCTAGACCATCAAGGTCCGGGACAAACATTTTTATGCCAAAGAGCATCATGTATGGGGTCCGCCCACCCAGAGACCTTCTAGGGAGATTATTAAGTGCTCGTTGAACGTTATACAAATGGGCTAACCAGTTCCGGCCAGTGCCTAAAACCCTAGCTGTCAAGGATTGCTTTAAGTCACGGTTCATCCGCTCCACCACACTATTACCCTCAGGTCGGTAGGGAGACGAATATTTGACTTGGACCCCCACATTTTTCATGGCTTCTTTGTACGCCTTAGAGGCGAACGCAGGGCCCTGATCAGAATGAAAGGTACCACACGCAAACCTTCTCACAAAGACACGCAAATCCCTGATGACAGTGCGAGCATCAGCACTCCTTTGTGGCCACACCCAAAGAAAACGTGTGCACGAATCCACTGCAACTAAGATATACTTGTACACAGTATCAGAGGAGAAAGGACCGCAGTGATCTAAATAAACACAACCAAGTGGTTTATTAGATATGTACAACTGAGTTTGTGGTGGGCGCGCAGCAGTTGAAGGTTTAATCTGCTGGCAAATGTTACAATCAAGAACATAAGTGCGAGCCTGTTTATATAACCCGCGCCACCAGTAACGTTGTTGTAACAGGGTAACAGTTGCTGCAACGCCGGCATGGGCAGAGGCCATTCCCTCGTGAGCCGCTGTTATCAAGGATGGTCTGCAGTCCGCGTTGGGAATCAATCTGTCACCAACGTCATTAATTCTCACTAATTGGACGTTATCAGGACTTAAGTGATAATGGTAACGAGAAGGGAAATCTCTTGGGTAATTACTTCCCTTCTCTGTTGCAGCGATAGCTGCCAAAATGTCATCATTGATCTTACTTTTGGATCTTGTATCTGCTGCTACTAGATATGTCGCCACTGCTGTTTTCGCTGCCTCGTCAGCCAAGCTGTTGCCGACAGCGTGGACACCAACTCGTTGATGACCAAGAGTGTGAATTACATTCACGAGAGGCTGATGTTCTTTAAGTTCTGCCACTCGAACCCAAAGCATTTTATGCTTAATTGTGCTACCTTTGGAATCACGATATTCATTTTGAGACCAAAAGAATAGATTGTCGTTAAAAGACTGAACACAGTAAAACCAGTCACTCACTATAAGAGTAGTAACCCGAGGATCAGCAAACTCCAGTGCAAGCACCAGAGCACGGAGCTCCGCCAATTGTGCGGTACAATCACCCAACGACTGCGTATACACGACATCAGACTTGAATTCTCCATTCTCGAAAGTACCTGCAACAATTGCGCAAGCTGCAGAATAGGCGTGCTTCGATCCCGTCGCCGGTTGCGTGAACCGTCAGTATAAATGACACAATGGTAATCTTCGAGTAGGCGCAAAGACATAGGAGCCTGATGAACAAATTCATATTGCAAGTACTCCTGCGTCTGCAATGAGGCGTCAAAGATATAGGTGACATCTGGCGATGTCAGAGAAGTGACCCATTGTATCCAACGTGGATGCAAAGCTTTTGAAATGGGTACACTGGCTTTCATCACTGCCTCTAGTGCAGGATACGGTGTGACCACCAACATGCGTTTTCCTTGCGACAGCGCTCGTTCTTTAAGACTCGCCATCTGCACCGCAGTTAAAACTTTCTCGACTGAGGAAAAGCGCAGTTCAGCCGAAGTGTAAAAGTGTGATTTGTAGGCAATGGGGACTGTGTCGCCCTCATTGAACGTTAAGTACGTGAAACCCACTGCGCCTGGTACTATTCGTATCACCAGGTTAGTGTGGTTATCACGTGGTTATCACGTGTCAGTAGGTATTTTGAAGCAAGAAGATCAGCCTGCAAAGATTGCAAAATAGCTGAATGCTCTGGTAGCCAGCTCGATTTGGAAAAAGTTAGTTGTACCAAGGCATAAAGCGGCTTGATACGCTGGGCATAGTTGGGAATGTACGTACGACCGAAATTCAGAAAGTCCTGCAAAGATTGTAATTTTTCAATGTTGTAGGAGCACGCAAACATGCGTACTTCTCCAGAAAGTGAGGAGCTAATCCTCGACCCTCATTGTTGAGCTCGTAGCCCAAAAACAACACTGTATACTCTGCAATGTGAGACTTCGCAAAATTGAATTTGTAACCGAAGTCTGCAAACATAACAATAATGCGATCAACTCGACACAGATGCGGCCACAACTCGTCGTCCGTGAGATAGATATCATCAACATACGAGTACGCATCCGGGTCAATGCTCTCTAACAGAGAGACTACACGTGCGGCAAAAACGCCAGGCCTATTTTTATAGCCCATGGCCAAACTTTTAAATTGTTTTTGCTTGCCGCCAGAAGTAAACACTGTCCACTGACTACTAATAGAGGACAGGTTATGGCTGTAAAAGCCATTGGATATGTCAAGTGTGGTTTTAAACCTTTTACGCACAAGACTATCAACGAGGGCAGAACTGTGGGTATTCTGTACCGCGCACGTCCGGCAATGAGAGTTTAAATGCCGGTAATCCAAAACTAGGCGGTACAACCCATCAGGCTTCGTTACAGTGAATAAAGGATTATTCATTGGTGACACACATGTTTCAATAACTCCCTGATATTCCAATTGCTCAAGGATGTCCGCGACGTGAGATCTAGCTTCGCGACGCATGGGATATTGGGGTTGTGGTTGAGGCATGAACCGCAAGGGAATCTCATGGCTGGGGGACAATTTATCCCAGCCTACCTGAGTACGATACAAAGCCAGTGCAAGCACCTGAGCCCATTCTTCGGCAAACCTTTCAGCGTGCTCCCTTGGCACTGTGTGCGCAAAGGACGGGAGGATTACCTCCTCCCCTCTAGGAGCATCTAAAATGAAAGCCGGGGGCCAGTCTGCCTTTGCCAAGAGAATGTCATAGGATGAGGTCAGATTATCCCAAAAAATCACTTGTATTGTGCGTTGTATGTCACCTTCAATTAAGAGTACTATGTCATATAGTCTGTCAGGGGGAGCCACTCTAGTGTTAGCAGTTTCTACAGTAATGAATGTGTCAGTTGCTGTCGCCTCCAGAAATGGACGCAGTGCTTGCCGCACTACTTTAACCTCCGCTGCGCTGTCGAGCAGCGTTAGTGCCCATGTCAGGTTCCGAAGCTGCGTCCGCACTATCTGTGGCATACCTCGCTGTTAGCGCAGCAACCTTCTTCTTCTGAAACGGGGGACGTTGATGTGCAAACTCGTCTTGCTTGCCTTTACCGTCAGCCTGACGTGGTTGCTCACGTCCTTGTTGGGCACCCCGACCTTTGCCACGTTCTCAACCACCGGACTGTGAGGCCGATGTTTCCTGTGAAGAACGAGGAGAGCGTTGTTCAGTAACCTGAAATCTATCAGGTGACCTAATCCTAGTGCGATCGCGCACATCGTATGTGCGTTCACTAGTCGGCTGTACGGGAGACGCAGGACGAGACCCCTGTTTCTGTTGCTGCTTTCCCTGTTTCTTTATTCGCCAATTTTGCTTTGGAAAAGTTGGACGATCGTCTTTAACAGACGAACTCACCTTAGTGTGTTGTAATAAGTCAGGAATTACTATAGTTGGTTTGACCCCTAAACTACTGCGGCCAATAGTTCTATATGCTTCCGCAATAATTTTAGGCAACTCTTTGGGCTTATCGAGCTCATCGATGCGGGCTAAGCCATTAGCCACTTGGAACTGTACCACATCTCCCTTGAGGTTACCAAGGACGAGAGAGGCAACTACGTCGAACACCCCGATAAGTCGCATTCCCAACTCAACAGCCGCCTCCAGACCGTGGTTATCTTGAACACGTTTAATGACGAAGGGAAGCACAGCCATAGACGGAGTGCCAAAGCACTTTGAGTAGACCGCGGCAAAAACCTTACCCCAGTTGTCACAATCGGACACTTCTGGGATTAAATCTTTCGGCAAACTAATGGTGAGGATCCTGTGTTTCTCAACAGGAGTAGAGTGCGGAAATACTGCTTCCAGTTGGTCAAATTTCTCGGCAAGCCAATAAGGCAAATCGTCCTTATTCTGGGGGCGCTTGCCCATCACCGAATTAACCATGACTGGGCTAATAACAACCGCGGGATGACCAGCCGGTAGTCCCGCAACAGCAGGTGCCCCCACCTGCACGTTGCGTGAAACGTATTGCACTAAAGCCCTATATACTGCAATAAGGGCTTATGGAGTGTACGCAATTCATCCACCGCAACAGTCAAATAGCGAGGGTGAGGCGTAAATCCGGCCAGCACCGGCCATGTGGCCCCTGGAATCGACAAAGGGCCCATTCTAGCCAGTGCAACCGCATGGGGAAGGGCGCCATTAAACCAAATGCTATGCTGCCAGGCTGAAAGGGGAATCTCTTGCGTCCTATATGGTGTATAATTTGCTGGGACCCGCGTGTGAGTATACGAGTGAAACGTTTTATGATCCGCATTCACAGCCGGCAGCGTCACCCAAGAGTAAAACAACTCGTAGGGGTGTGACGCATCGGCACTCACCACAAAAATAACGGCCATCCCATCTCCGGCACCCCATACTGCGTCAAATGACGCCGCAGAGGCGTACGGCTATGTGCTGCAATATCGACCGCCATGAGGACACAGAGAAGAACAACAATGGATTTTACAGTAGCACCAGGGTTCAGAAATATAAAACACCTTTTTAATTAACAAGCTTGTGTGAACCTATTAGGTGACTAATAGGTAGGTGAAATCCGTCACTCCCGTTATCCGGAAACAAGAGTGAGGGTGTTATGGACTAAAATAAGCACTACTAAGGCGTTTCAAATCAAAAGACCAAACGTTAGGTGCGCCATGTTGCAGGGATTCTGCTCATGCACAGAACTATGCGCAGGAAACCAGGACCTCAGTGAATTGTGGTGTACCAAAAACTCACCTCGGTACCCAGAACCCCTATCCGACCAGCATCAGTGTCCCATTCGTTATCCGTATTCTCTCGGAGGTCCCAATGTATAGGCAACCCGGAACAAGTGACTTAGAATACTCTCAGGAATGGTGGGAATCAGAAATACCTGTTCGCTATTATTCTCATATCAGTCCACAACAAGAGTAATCAGAGACACGGTAAAGTTTAAAAGGTTTATTTTATAAACTACGTGCCCTAAGATGCAGTACTTTGGCTAACATAAGCAGACAAATGATTATAAGGTATTTGCAGCTGTGTGCATATTATGGCTAGAGAGTGGGCCGATCAACCTGAACTCAAAAACATACATTGTCTGACGGCTCAGAGTGTTTTGCACACAATGTTCAGACCAAGGTCGCAGTGCACGTCTAGGGATGTGAACAACAGACAGTTCTCATGTGAAGAAAAGGCAAGCAAGCAGTATTCAAATAATAACATTGAAATAATTTCACACTTGTAAGGAGCACTACAAATATACACAATATTTCCAAACAAATATCTTTGATTCAAAAACATTTATTCTCAAATCTCATATTTTTTAAACATGGAGAATGTCCAATTGTTCATGTACCAATGTGTTATTGCTTTGATGCCTCGGTTAGTCCTTTATCCATTAATAAGTGTTCTTGCCCAAAAAAATGTTTTCCTTTTAATCCATCCAAATTTTTCTTTTGATCCATCAATCGTTGTTACCAATTTTTTATGATCCAATCACTTTATCATCCTTTTGATCCATCCATCGTTACTTTCCAATTATATAGAATATTGTATGATCCAATCATTAGACGCGTTTCGTCCCCTCCCGGGACATCATCAGGGCTTTATCCAGTAATATTGGTGAGTGCATCCAAGACACGGAGCGTGAGTTGCAGAGAAACCGCGAGGGGATGCGTAGAGGATGGTGAAGACTTCTGAATTTTCACAGATAATATTTGTGTTAGTCGAATTGGACAGACTGCATTAGAAATAACGTGTCTTGGATGCACTCACCAATATTACTGGATAAAGCCCTGATGATGTCCCGGGAAGGGACGAAACGCGTCGGCTGTTGAGAGTATTGGACATTAGGAATGGAAGTATAACCTCTCGATCTAATGATTGGATCATACAATATTCTATATAATTGGAAAGTAACGATGGATGGATCAAAAGGAGGATAAAGTGACTGGATCATAAAAAATTGGTAACAACGATTGATGGATCAAAAGAAAAATTTGGATGGATTAAAAGGAAAAAAAAATTTGGGGCAAGAACACTTATTAATGGATAAAGGACTAACCGATGCATCAAAGCAATAACACATTGGTACATGAACAATTGGACATTCTCCATGTTTAAAAAATATGAGATTTGAGAATTTGAATCAAAGATATTTGTTTGGAAATATTGTGTATATTTGTAGTGCTCCTTACAAGTGTGAAATTATTTCAATGTAGGGATGGTTTAATGGTGACCATTCGTTAAGTGAGCTCTGGTAATTTAAATATTTTGAGGAAGTGACTCCCTGTGCGCATGGGTGCGGGACCCTCATCGTTGTGGTGCATTTTTTTTTATTAGTTCAAATAATAACATGTCTCTGCAGTGTCGTGTGCAAAAGCAGCAAAAGTGACAAGATGACTTTCTAGCATCTAACACGCTTATGCCAACATAGCAATGTATGCATCTAAATCGCTGCCTTCACTACAAAGGGACAGGCTTGAAGGGGTGTGAAGAGACTGGGTTGGAGCAGTGGGAATGGCCTGGCTGGAGAGGTGGGAAGGGCAGGGTTGGAGCAGTGGGAAGGGCCTGGCTGCAGAGGTGAGAGGGGCAGGGCTGGAGAAGTGTGAAGGGACAGGCTGGAGAGGTGTGAAAGGACAGGGTTGGAGAGGTGGGAAGGGCAGGGCTGGAGAGGTGTGAAGGGACAGGGCTGGAGAGGTGGGAAGGGAAGGGCTGGAGAGGTGGGAGGGGCAGGGCTAGAGAGGTGTGAAAGGAAAGGGCTGGAGAGGTGTGAAGGGCAGGGCTGGAGAGGTGTGGAGGGACAGGGTTGGAGAGGTGAGAAGAGCAGGGCTGGAGAGGTGTGAAGGGCAGGGCTGGAGAGGTGTGAAGGGACAGGACTGGAGAGGAGGGAAGGGCCTGGCTGGAGAGGTGGGAGGGGCAGGGCTGGAGAGGTGTGAAGGGACAGGGCTGAAGAGGTGTGAAGGGCAGGGCTGGAGAGGTGTGGAGGGACAGGGCTGGAGAGGTGTGAAGGGACAGGGTTGGAGAGGTGTGAAGGGCAGGGCTGGAGAGGTGTGAAGGGACAGGACTGGAGAGGAGGGAAGGGCCTGGCTGGAGAGGTGGGAGGGGCAGGGCTGGAGAGGTGTGAAGAGACAGGGCTGGAGAGGTGTGGAGGGACAGGGTTGGAGAGGTGTGAAGGGACAGGGTTGGAGAGGTATGAAGGGCGGGGCTGGAGCGGTGTGAAGGGACAGGGCTGAAGAGGTGTGAAGGGACAGGGCTGGAGTGGTGGAAAGGGCCGGGCTAGAGAGGTGGGAAGGGCAGGGTTGTAGAGGTGGGAAGGGCCTGGTTGGAGCAGTGAGAAGGGCAGGGTTCAAGAGGTGGGAAGGGCAGGGTTGGAGAGGTGGGAAGGGCCTGGCTGGAGAGGTGGGAGGGGCAGGGCTGGAGAGGTGAGAAGGGACAGGGCTGAAGAGGTGTGAAGGGCAGGGCTGGAGAGGTGTGGAGGGACAGGGCTGGAGAGGTGTGAAGGGACAGGGTTGGAGAGGTGTGAAGGGCAGGGCTGGAGAGGTGTGAAGGGACAGGACTGGAGAGGAGGGAAGGGCCTGGCTGGAGAGGTGGGAAGGGCAGGGTTGGAGAGGTGGGAAGGGCCTGGTTGGAGCAGTGAGAAGGGCAGGGTTCAAGAGGTGGGAAGGGCAGGGTTGGAGAGGTGGGAAGGGCCTGGTTGGAGAGGGGGGAAGGGCCTGGTTGGAGAGGTGTGAAGGGACAGGACTGGAGAGATGGGAAGTGGCAGGGTTGGAGAGGTGTGTGAAGGAACAGGGCTGGAGAGGAGGGAAGGGGCAGGGCTGGAGAGATGTGAAGGGACAGGGCTGGAGAGGTGTGAAGGATCAGGGCTGGAGCGGTGTGAAGGGGCAGGGCTGGTTAGTTAGTATGCAGAGGGGCAGTGGTAGAGAGAGGGGGAAGTTCTGATGAGGTTGAAAGGAGAGGGGATGAGAAGTGAGAGATGGAAGGAACAGGGCTGGAGAGGTGTGAAGGGACTGGGCTGGAGAGGTGTGAAGGGTCAGAGCTGGAGAGGTGTGAAGAGCAGGGCTGGAGAGGTGTGAAGGGACAAGGCTGGAGAGGTGGGAAGGGCAGGGCTGGAGAGGCATGGAGGGACAGGGCTGGAGAGGTGTGAAAGGACAGGGTTGGAGAGGTGAGAAGGGCAGGGCTGGAGAGGTGTGAAGGGCAGGGCAGAGAGGTGTCAAGGGACAGGACTGGAGAGGAGAGGAGGGAAGGGCGTGGCTGGAGAGGTGGGAGGGGCAGGGCTGGAGAGGTGTGAAGGGACAGGGCTGAAGAGGTGTGAAGGGCAGGGCTGGAGTGGTGTGGAGGGACAGGGCTGGAGAGGTGTGAAGGGACAGGGTTGGAGAGGTGTGAAGGGCAGGGCTGGAGAGGTGTGAAGGGACAGAACTGGAGAGGAGGGAAGGGGCTAGCTGGAGAGGTGGGAGGGGCAGGGCTGGAGAGGTGTGAAGGGACAGGGCTGGAGAGGTGTGGAGGGACAGGGTTGGAGAGGTGGGAAGGGACAGGGTTGGAGAGGTGTGAAGGGACAGGGTTGGAGAGGTGTGAAGGGCAGGGCTGGAGCGGTGTGAAGGGACAGGGCTGAAGAGGTGTGAAGGGACATAGATGGAGAGGTGGAAAGGGTCGGACTGGAGAGGTGGGAAGGGCAGGGTTGGAGAGGTGGGAAGGGCCTGGTTGGAGCAGTGAGAAGGGCAGGGTTTAAGAGGTGGGAAGGGCAGGGTTGGAGAGGTGGGAAAGGCCTGGTTTGAGAGGTGGGAAGGGCCTGGTTGGAGAGGTGTGAAGGGACAGGACTGGAGAGATGGGAAGTGGCAGGGTTGGAGAGATGTGAAGGGACAGGGCTGGAGAGGTGTGAAAGGCAGGGCTGGAGAGGTGTGGAGGGACAGGGCTGGAGAGGTGTGGAGGGACAGGGCTGGAGAGGTGTGAAGGGACAGGGTTGGAGAGATGGGAAGTGGCAGGGTTGGAGATATGTGAAGGGACAGGGCTGGAGAGGTGTGAAAGGCAGGGCTGGAGAGGTGTGGAGGGACAGGGCTGGAGAGGTGTGGAGGGACAGGGCTGAAGAGGTGTGAAGGGACAGGGTTGGAGAGGTGGGAAGGGCAGGGCTGGAGAGGTGTGAAGGGCAGGGCGGAGAGGTGTGAAGGGACAGGTCTGGAGAGGAGAGGAAGGAAGGGCATGGCTGGAGAGGTGGGAGGGGCAGGGCTGGAGAGGTGTGAAGGGACAGGGCTGAAGAGGTGTGAAGGGAAGGGCTGGAGAGGTGTGGAGGGACAGGGCTGGAGAGGTGTGAAGGGACAGGGTTGGAGAGGTGTGAAGGGCAGGGCTGGAGAGGTGTGAAGGGACAGAACTGGAGAGGAGGGAACGGCCTGGCTGGAGAGATGGGAGGGGCAGGGCTGGAGAGGTGTGAAGGGACAGGGCTGGAGAGGTGTGGAGGGACAGGTTTGGAGAGGTGTGAAGGTACAGGGTTGGAGAGGTGTGAAGGAACAGGGTTGGAGAGGTGTGAAGGAACAGGGTTTGAGAGGTGTGAAGGGCAGGGCTGGAGCGGTGTGAAAGGACAGGGCTGAAGAGGTGTGAAGGGACATGGATGGAGAGGTGGAAAGGGTCGGGCTGGAGAGGTGGGAAGGGCAGGGTTGGAGAGGTGGGAAGGGCCTGGTTGGAGCAGTGAGAAGGGCAGGGTTTAAGAGGTCGGAAGGGCAGGGTTGGAGAGGTGGGAAGGGCCTGGTTTGAGAGGTGGGAAGGGCCTGGTTGGAGAGGTGGGAAGGGACAGGACTGGAGAGATGGGAAGTGGCAGGGTTGGAGAGATGTGAAGGGACAGGGCTGGAGAGGTGTGAAAGGCAGGGCTGGAGAGGTGTGGAGGGACAGGGCTGGAGAGGTGTGGAGGGACAGGGCTGGAGAGGTGTGAAGGGACAGGGTTGGAGAAATGGGAAGTGGCAGGGTTGGCGAGATGTGAAGGGACAGGGCTGGAGAGGTGTGAAGGGCAGACCGGAGAGGAGAGTAGGGAAGGGCCTGGCTGGAGAGGTGGGAGGGGCAGGGCTGGAGAGGTGTGAAGGGACAGGGTTGGAGAGGTGTGAAGGGCAGGGCTGGAGCGGTGTGAAGGGACAGGGCTGAAGAGGTGTGAAGGGACATAGATGGAGAGGTGGAAAGGGTCGGACTGGAGAGGTGGGAAGGGCAGGGTTGGAGAGGTGGGAAGGGCCTGGTTGGAGCAGTGAGAAGGGCAGGGTTTAAGAGGTGGGAAGGGCAGGGTTGGAGAGGTGGGAAAGGCCTGGTCTGAGAGGTGGGAAGGGCCTGGTTGGAGAGGTGTGAAGGGACAGGACTGGAGAGATGGGAAGTGGCAGGGTTGGAGAGATGTGAAGGGACAGGGCTGGAGAGGTGTGAAAGGCAGGGCTGGAGAGGTGTGGAGGGACAGGGCTGGAGAGGTGTGGAGGGACAGGGTTGGAGAGATGGGAAGTGGCAGGGTTGGAGATATGTGAAGGGACAGGGCTGGAGAGGTGTGGAGGGTCAGGGCTGGAGAGGTGTGAAGGGACAGGGTTGGAGAGATGGGAAGTGGCAGGGTTGGAGATATGTGAAGGGACAGGACTGGAGAGGAGAGGAGGGAAGGGCCTGGCTGGAGAGGTGGGGGGGGGGGGCAGGGCTGGAGAGGTGTGAAGGAAACGGGCTGAAGAGGTGTGGAGGAAAGGGCTGGAGAGGTGTGGAGGGACAGGGCTGGAGAGGTGTGGAGGGACAGAACTGGAGAGGTGTGGAGGGACAGGGCTGAAGAGGTGTGAAGGGACAGGGCTGAAGAGGTGGGAAGGGACAGGGCTGGAGAGGTGGGAAGGGCAGGACTGGAGAGGTGGAAAGGGCCTGGCTGGAGAGGTGGGAAGGGCAGGGCTGGAGAGGTGCGAAGGGACAGGACTGGAGAGATGGGAAGTGGCAGGGTTGGAGAGGTGTGAAGGGACAGGGCTGGAGTGGAGGGAAGGGCCTGGCTGGAGAGGTGGGAGGGGCAGGGCTGGAGAGGTGTGAAGGGACAGGGCTGGAGAGGTCTGAAGGGCAGGGCTAGAGAGTTGCGGAGGGACAGGGCTGGAGAGGAGGGACGAGCAGGGCTGTAGAGGTGGAAAGGGCCTGGCTGAGTGGCTGGAGAGGTGGGAAGGGCAGGGTTGGAGAGGTGGGAAGGGCCTGGTTGGAGCAGTGAGCAGGGCAGGGTTCGAGAGGTGGGAAGGGCAGGGTTGGATAGGTGGGAAGAGCCTGGTTGGAGAGGTGTGAATGGACAGGACTGGAGCGATGGGAAGTGGCAGAGTTGGAGAGGTGTGAAGGGACAGGGTTGGAGCAGTGGGAAGGGACAGGGTTGGAGAGGTGGGAAAGGCAGGGCTGGAGAGGTGTGAAGGGCAGGGCTGGAGAGGTGTGAAGGGACAGGGCTGGAGAGGAGTGAAGGGACAGGGCTGGAGAGGTGTGAAGGGACAGGGTTGGAGAGGTGGGAAAGGCAGGGCTGGAGAGGTGTGAAGAGCAGGGCTGGAGAGGTGTGAAGGGACAGGGCTGGAGAGGTGTGAAGGGACAGAGCTGGAGAGGTGTGAAGGGCAGGGCTGGAGAGGAATGGAGGGACAGGGCTGGAGAGGTCTGAAGGGACAGGGTTGGAGAGGTGGGAAGGGCAGGTCTGGAGAGGTGTGAAGGGACAGGACTGGAGAGGAAGGAAGTGCCTGGCTGGAGAGGCGGGAGGGGCAGGGCTGGAGAGGTGTGAAGGGACAGGGCTGAAGAAGTGTGAAGTGCAGGGCTGGAGAGGTGTGAAGGGACAGGACTTAAGGGGAGGGAAGGGCCTGGCTGGAGAGGTGGGAGGGGCAGGGCTGGAGAGGTGTGAAGGGACAGGGCTGAAGAGGTGTGAAGGGACAGGGCTAGAGAGGTGTGGAGGGACAGGGCTGGAGAGGTGTGAAGGGACAGGGTTGGAGAGGTGTGAAGGGCAGGGCGGGAGAGGTGTGAAGGGACAAGGCTGCAGAGGTGTGGAGGGACAGGGCTGGAGAGGTGTGGAGGGACAGGGCTGGAGAGGTGTGAAGGAACAGGGTTGGAGAGGTGTGAAGGAACAGGGTTCGAGAGGTGTGAAGGGCAGGGCTGGAGCGGTGTGAAAGGACAGGGCTGAAGAGGTGTGAAGGGACATGGATGGAGAGGTGGAAAGGGTCGGGCTGGAGAGGTGGGAAGGGCAGGGTTGGAGAGGTGGGAAGGGCCTGGTTGGAGCAGTGAGAAGGGCAGGGTTTAAGAGGTCGGAAGGGCAGGGTTGGAGAGGTGGGAAGGGCCTGGTTTGAGAGGTGGGAAGGGCCTGGTTGGAGAGGTGGGAAGGGACAGGACTGGAGAGATGGGAAGTGGCAGGGTTGGAGAGATGTGAAGGGACAGGGCTGGAGAGGTGTGAAAGGCAGGGCTGGAGAGGTGTGGAGGGACAGGGCTGGAGAGGTGTGGAGGGACAGGGCTGGAGAGGTGTGAAGGGACAGGGTTGGAGAAATGGGAAGTGGCAGGGTTGGCGAGATGTGAAGGGACAGGGCTGGAGAGGTGTGAAGGGCAGACCGGAGAGGAGAGTAGGGAAGGGCCTGGCTGGAGAGGTGGGAGGGGCAGGGATGCAGAGGTGTGAAGGGACAGGGTTGGAGAGGTGTGAAGGGCAGGGCTGGAGCGGTGTGAAGGGACAGGGCTGAAGAGGTGTGAAGGGACATAGATGGAGAGGTGGAAAGGGTCGGACTGGAGAGGTGGGAAGGGCAGGGTTGGAGAGGTGGGAAGGGCCTGGTTGGAGCAGTGAGAAGGGCAGGGTTTAAGAGGTGGGAAGGGCAGGGTTGGAGAGGTGGGAAAGGCCTGGTCTGAGAGGTGGGAAGGGCCTGGTTGGAGAGGTGTGAAGGGACAGGACTGGAGAGATGGGAAGTGGCAGGGTTGGAGAGATGTGAAGGGACAGGGCTGGAGAGGTGTGAAAGGCAGGGCTGGAGAGGTGTGGAGGGACAGGGCTGGAGAGGTGTGGAGGGACAGGGTTGGAGAGATGGGAAGTGGCAGGGTTGGAGATATGTGAAGGGACAGGGCTGGAGAGGTGTGGAGGGTCAGGGCTGGAGAGGTGTGAAGGGACAGGGTTGGAGAGATGGGAAGTGGCAGGGTTGGAGATATGTGAAGGGACAGGGCTGGAGAGGTTCGAATGGCAGGGCTGGAGAGGTGTGGAGGGACAGGGCTGGAGAGGTGTGGAGGGACAGGGCTGAAGAGGTGTGAAGGGACAGGGTTGGAGAGGTGGGAAGGGCAGGGCTGAAGAGGTGTCAAGGGCAGGGCGGAGAGGTGTGAAGGGACAGGTCTGGAGAGGAGAGGAGGGAAGGGCCTGGCTGGAGAGGTGGGGGGGCAGGTCTGGAGAGGTGTGAAGGAAACGGGCTGAAGAGGTGTGGAGGGACAGGGCTGGAGAGGTGTGGAGGGACAGGGCTGGAGAGGTGTGGAGGGACAGGGCTGGAGAGGTGTGGAGGGACAGGGCTGAAGAGGTGTGAAGGGACAGGGCTGAAGAGGTGGGAAGGGACAGGGCTGGAGAGGTGGGAAGGGCAGGACTGGTGAGGTGGAAAGGGCCTGGCTGGAGAGGTGGGAAGGGCACGGCTGGAGAGGTGCGAAGGGCCTGGTTGGAGCAGTGAGAAGGGCAGGGTTCAAGAGGTGGGAAGGGCAGGGTTGGAGAGGTGGGCAGGGCCTGGTTGGAGAGGTGTGAAGGGACAGGACTGGAGAGATGGGACGTGGCAGGGTTGGAGAGGTGTGAAGGGACAGGGCTGGAGTGGAGGGAAGGGCCTGGCTGGAGAGGTGGGAGGGGCAGGGCTGGAGAGGTGTGAAGGGACAGGGCTGGAGAGGTCTGAAGGGCAGGGCTAGAGAGTTTCAGAGGGACAGGGCTGGAGAGGAGGGACGAGCAGGGTTGGAGAGGTGGGAAGGGCCTGGTTGGAGCAGTGAGCAGGGCAGGGTTGGATAGGTGGGAAGGGCAGGGTTGGATAGGTGGGAAGAGCCTGGTTGGAGAGGTGTGAATGGGCAGGACTGGAGCGATGGGAAGTGGCAGAGTTGGAGAGGTGTGAAGGGACAGGGTTGGAGCAGTGGGAAAGGACAGGGTTGGAGGGGTGGGAAAGGCAGGGCTGGAGAGGTGTGAAGAGCAGGGCTGGAGAGGTGTGAAGGGACAGGGCTGGAGAGGTCTGAAGGGCAGGGCTAGAGAGTTGCGGAGGGACAGGGCTGGAGAGGAGGGACGAGCAGGGCTGTAGAGGTGGAAAGGGCCTGGCTGAGTGGCTGGAGAGGTGGGAAGGGCAGGGTTGGAGAGGTGGGAAGGGCCTGGTTGGAGCAGTGAGCATGGCAGGGTTCGAGAGGTGGGAAGGGCAGGGTTGGATAGGTGGGAAGAGCCTGGTTGGAGAGGTGTGAAGGGACAGGACTGGAGAGATGGGAAGTGGCAGGGTTGGAGAGGTGTGAAGGGACAGGGCTGGAGTGGAGGGAAGGGCCTGGCTGGAGATGTGGGAGGGGCAGGGCTGGAGAGGTGTGAAGGGACAGGGCTGGAGAGGTCTGAAGGGCAGGGCTAGAGAGTTGCGGAGGGACAGGGCTGGAGAGGAGGGACGAGCAGGGCTGTAGAGGTGGAAAGGGCCTGGCTGAGTGGCTGGAGAGGTGGGAAGGGCAGGGTTGGAGAGGTGGGAAGGGCCTGGTTGGAGCAGTGAGCAGGGCAGGGTTGGAGAGGTGGGAAGGGCAGGGTTGGATAGGTGGGAAGAGCCTGGTTGGAGAGGTGTGAATGGACAGGACTGGAGCGATGGGAAGTGGCAGAGTTGGAGAGGTGTGAAGGGACAGGGTTGGAGCAGTGGGAAGGGACAGGGTTGGAGAGGTGGGAAAGGCAGGGCTGGAGAGGTGTGAAGGGCAGGGCTGGAGAGGTGTGAAGGGACAGGGCTGGAGAGGAGTGAAGGGACAGGGCTGGAGAGGTGTGAAGGGACAGGGTTGGAGAGGTGGGAAAGGCAGGGCTGAAGAGGTGTGAAGAGCAGGGCTGGAGAGGTGTGAAGGGACAGGGCTGGAGAGGTGTGAAGGGACAGAGCTGGAGAGGTGTGAAGGGCAGGGCTGGAGAGGTATGGAGGGACAGGGCTGGAGAGGTCTGAAGGGACAGGGTTGGAGAGGTGGGAAGGGCAGGTCTGGAGAGGTGTGAAGGGACAGGACTGGAGAGGAAGGAAGTGCCTGGCTGGAGAGGCGGGAGGGGCAGGGCTGGAGAGGTGTGAAGGGACAGGGCTGAAGAAGTGTGAAGTGCAGGGCTGGAGAGGTGTGAAGGGACAGGACTTAAGAGGAGGGAAGGGCCTGGCTGGAGAGGTGGGAGGGGCAGGGCTGGAGAGGTGTGAAGGGACAGGGCTGAAGAGGTGTGAAGGGACAGGGCTAGAGAGGTGTGGAGGGACAGGGCTGGAGAGGTGTGAAGGGACAGGGTTGGAGAGGTGTGAAGGGCAGGGCGGGAGAGGTGTGAAGGGACAAGGCTGCAGAGGTGTGGAGGGACAGGGCTGGAGAGGTGTGGAGGGACAGGGCTGGAGAGGTGTGAAGGGACAGGGTTGGAGAGGTGTGAAGGGACAGGGTTGGAGAGGTGTGAAGGGCAGGGCTGGAGCGGTGTGAAGGGACAGGGCTGAAGAGGTGTGAAGGGACAGGGTTGGAGAGATGGGAAGTGGCAGGATTGGAGAGATGTGAAGGGACAGGGCTGGAGAGGTGTGAAGGGCAGGGCTGGAGCGGTGTGAAGGGACAGGGCTGAAGAGGTGTGAAGGGACATGGATGGAGAGGTGGAAAGGGTCGGGCTGGAGAGGTGGGAAGGGCAGGGTTGGAGAGGTGGGAAGGGCCTGGTTGGAGCAGTGAGAAGGGCAGGGTTTAAGAGGTCGGAAGGGCAGGGTTGGAGAGGTGGGAAGGGCCTGGTTTGAGAGGTGGGAAGGGCCTGGTTGGAGAGGTGTGAAGGGACAGGACTGGAGAGATGGGAAGTGACAGGACTGGAGAGATGGGAAGTGCCAGGGTTGGAGAGATGTGAAGGGACAGGGCTGGAGAGGTGTGAAAGGCAGGGCTGGAGAGGTGTGGAGGGACAGGGCTGGAGAGGTGTGGAGGGACAGGGTTGGAGAAATGGGAAGGGGCAGGGTTGGCGAGATGTGAAGGGACAGGGCTGGAGAGGTGTGGAGGGACAGGGCTGGAGAGGTGTGAAGGGACAGGGCTGGAGAGGTGTGAAGGGCAGGGCTGGAGAGGTGTGAAGGGACAGGACTGGAGAGGAGAGGAGGGAAGGGCCTGGCTGGAGAGGTGGGGGGGGGCAGGGCTGGAGAGGTGTGAAGGAAACGGGCTGAAGAGGTGTGGAGGAAAGGGCTGGAGAGGTGTGGAGGGACAGGGCTGGAGAGGTGTGGAGGGACAGAACTGGAGAGGTGTGGAGGGACAGGGCTGAAGAGGTGTGAAGGGACAGGGCTGAAGAGGTGGGAAGGGACAGGGCTGGAGAGGTGGGAAGGGCAGGACTGGAGAGGTGGAAAGGGCCTGGCTGGAGAGGTGGGAAGGGCAGGGCTGGAGAGGTGCGAAGGGCCTGGTTGGAGCAGTGAGAAGGGCAGGGTTCAAGAGGTGGGAAGGGCAGGGTTGGAGAGGTGGGAAGGGCCTGGTTGGAGAGGTGTGAAGGGACAGGACTGGAGAGATGGGAAGTGGCAGGGTTGGAGAGGTGTGAAGGGACAGGGCTGAAGTGGAGGGAAGGGCCTGGCTGGAGAGGTGGGAGGGGCAGGGCTGGAGAGGTGTGAAGGGACAGGGCTGGAGAGGTCTGAAGGGCAGGGCTAGAGAGTTGCAGAGGGACAGGGCTGGAGAGGAGGGACGAGCAGGGTTGCAGAGGAGGGAAGGGCCTGGCTGGAGAGGTGGGAAGGGCAGGGTTGGAGAGGTGGGAAGGGCCTGGTTGGAGCAGTGAGAAGGGCAGGGTTCAAGAGGTGGGAAGGGCAGTGTTGGAGAGGTGGGAAGGGCCTGGTTGGAGAGGTGGGAAGGGCCTGGTTGGAGAGGTGTGAAGGGACAGGACTGGAGAGATGGGAAGTGGCAGGGTTGGAGAGGTGTGTGAAGGAACAGGGCTGGAGAGGAGGGAAGGGGCAGGGCTGGAGAGATGTGAAGGGACAGGGCTGGAGAGGTGTGAAGGATCAGGGCTGGAGCGGTGTGAAGGGGCAGGGCTGGTTAGTTAGTATGCAGAGGGGCAGTGGTAGAGAGAGGGGGAAGTTCTGATGAGGTTGAAAGGAGAGGGGATGAGAAGTGAGAGATGGAAGGAACAGGGCTGGAGAGGTGTGAAGGGACTGGGCTGGAGAGGTGTGAAGGGTCAGAGCTGGAGAGGTGTGAAGAGCAGGGCTGGAGAGGTGTGAAGGGACAAGGCTGGAGAGGTGGGAAGGGCAGGGCTGGAGAGGCGTGGAGGGACAGGGCTGGAGAGGTGTGAAAGGACAGGGTTGGAGAGGTGAGAAGGGCAGGGCTGGAGAGGTGTGAAGGGCAGGGCGGAGAGGTGTCAAGGGACAGGACTGGAGAGGAGAGGAGGGAAGGGCGTGGCTGGAGAGGTGGGAGGGGCAGGGCTGGAGAGGTGTGAAGGGACAGGGCTGAAGAGGTGTGAAGGGCAGGGCTGGAGAGGTGTGGAGGGACAGGGCTGGAGAGGTGTGAAGGGACAGGGTTGGAGAGGTGTGAAGGGCAGGGCTGGAGAGGTGTGAAGGGACAGAACTGGAGAGGAGGGAAGGGGCTGGCTGGAGAGGTGGGAGGGGCAGGGCTGGAGAGGTGTGAAGGGACAGGGCTGGAGAGGTGTGGAGGGACAGGGTTGGAGAGGTGGGAAGGGACAGGGTTGGAGAGGTGTGAAGGGACAGGGTTGGAGAGGTGTGAAGGGCAGGGCTGGAGCGGTGTGAAGGGACAGGGCTGAAGAGGTGTGAAGGGACATAGATGGAGAGGTGGAAAGGGTCGGACTGGAGAGGTGGGAAGGGCAGGGTTGGAGAGGTGGGAAGGGCCTGGTTGGAGCAGTGAGAAGGGCAGGGTTTAAGAGGTGGGAAGGGCATGGTTGGAGAGGTGGGAAAGGCCTGGTTTGAGAGGTGGGAAGGGCCTGGTTGGAGAGGTGTGAAGGGACAGGACTGGAGAGATGGGAAGTGGCACGGTTGGAGAGATGTGAAGGGACAGGGCTGGAGAGGTGTGAAAGGCAGGGCTGGAGAGGTGTGGAGGGACAGGGCTCGAGAGGTGTGGAGGGACAGGGCTGGAGAGGTCTGAAGGGCAGGGCTAGAGAGTTTCAGAGGGACAGGGCTGGAGAGGAGGGACGAGCAGGGTTGGAGAGGTGGGAAGGGCCTGGTTGGAGCAGTGAGCAGGGCAGGGTTCGAGAGGTGGGAAGGGCAGGGTTGGATAGGTGGGAAGAGCCTGGTTGGAGAGGTGTGAATGGGCAGGACTGGAGCGATGGGAAGTGGCAGAGTTGGAGAGGTGTGAAGGGACAGGGTTGGAGCAGTGGGAAAGGACAGGGTTGGAGGGGTGGGAAAGGCAGGGCTGGAGAGGTGTGAAGAGCAGGGCTGGAGAGGTGTGAAGGGACAGGGCTGGAGAGGTCTGAAGGGCAGGGCTAGAGAGTTGCGGAGGGACAGGGCTGGAGAGGAGGGACGAGCAGGGCTGTAGAGGTGGAAAGGGCCTGGCTGAGTGGCTGGAGAGGTGGGAAGGGCAGGGTTGGAGAGGTGGGAAGGGCCTGGTTGGAGCAGTGAGCATGGCAGGGTTCGAGAGGTGGGAAGGGCAGGGTTGGATAGGTGGGAAGAGCCTGGTTGGAGAGGTGTGAAGGGACAGGACTGGAGAGATGGGAAGTGGCAGGGTTGGAGAGGTGTGAAGGGACAGGGCTGGAGTGGAGGGAAGGGCCTGGCTGGAGATGTGGGAGGGGCAGGGCTGGAGAGGTGTGAAGGGACAGGGCTGGAGAGGTCTGAAGGGCAGGGCTAGAGAGTTGCGGAGGGACAGGGCTGGAGAGGAGGGACGAGCAGGGCTGTAGAGGTGGAAAGGGCCTGGCTGAGTGGCTGGAGAGGTGGGAAGGGCAGGGTTGGAGAGGTGGGAAGGGCCTGGTTGGAGCAGTGAGCAGGGCAGGGTTGGAGAGGTGGGAAGGGCAGGGTTGGATAGGTGGGAAGAGCCTGGTTGGAGAGGTGTGAATGGACAGGACTGGAGCGATGGGAAGTGGCAGAGTTGGAGAGGTGTGAAGGGACAGGGTTGGAGCAGTGGGAAGGGACAGGGTTGGAGAGGTGGGAAAGGCAGGGCTGGAGAGGTGTGAAGGGCAGGGCTGGAGAGGTGTGAAGGGACAGGGCTGGAGAGGAGTGAAGGGACAGGGCTGGAGAGGTGTGAAGGGACAGGGTTGGAGAGGTGGGAAAGGCAGGGCTGAAGAGGTGTGAAGAGCAGGGCTGGAGAGGTGTGAAGGGACAGGGCTGGAGAGGTGTGAAGGGACAGAGCTAGAGAGGTGTGAAGGGCAGGGCTGGAGAGGTATGGAGGGACAGGGCTGGAGAGGTCTGAAGGGACAGGGTTGGAGAGGTGGGAAGGGCAGGTCTGGAGAGGTGTGAAGGGACAGGACTGGAGAGGAAGGAAGTGCCTGGCTGGAGAGGCGGGAGGGGCAGGGCTGGAGAGGTGTGAAGGGACAGGGCTGAAGAAGTGTGAAGTGCAGGGCTGGAGAGGTGTGAAGGGACAGGACTTAAGAGGAGGGAAGGGCCTGGCTGGAGAGGTGGGAGGGGCAGGGCTGGAGAGGTGTGAAGGGACAGGGCTGAAGAGGTGTGAAGGGACAGGGCTAGAGAGGTGTGGAGGGACAGGGCTGGAGAGGTGTGAAGGGACAGGGTTGGAGAGGTGTGAAGGGCAGGGCGGGAGAGGTGTGAAGGGACAAGGCTGCAGAGGTGTGGAGGGACAGGGCTGGAGAGGTGTGGAGGGACAGGGCTGGAGAGGTGTGAAGGGACAGGGTTGGAGAGGTGTGAAGGGACAGGGTTGGAGAGGTGTGAAGGGCAGGGCTGGAGCGGTGTGAAGGGACAGGGCTGAAGAGGTGTGAAGGGACAGGGTTGGAGAGATGGGAAGTGGCAGGATTGGAGAGATGTGAAGGGACAGGGCTGGAGAGGTGTGAAGGGCAGGGCTGGAGCGGTGTGAAGGGACAGGGCTGAAGAGGTGTGAAGGGACATGGATGGAGAGGTGGAAAGGGTCGGGCTGGAGAGGTGGGAAGGGCAGGGTTGGAGAGGTGGGAAGGGCCTGGTTGGAGCAGTGAGAAGGGCAGGGTTTAAGAGGTCGGAAGGGCAGGGTTGGAGAGGTGGGAAGGGCCTGGTTTGAGAGGTGGGAAGGGCCTGGTTGGAGAGGTGTGAAGGGACAGGACTGGAGAGATGGGAAGTGACAGGACTGGAGAGATGGGAAGTGCCAGGGTTGGAGAGATGTGAAGGGACAGGGCTGGAGAGGTGTGAAAGGCAGGGCTGGAGAGGTGTGGAGGGACAGGGCTGGAGAGGTGTGGAGGGACAGGGTTGGAGAAATGGGAAGGGGCAGGGTTGGCGAGATGTGAAGGGACAGGGCTGGAGAGGTGTGGAGGGACAGGGCTGGAGAGGTGTGAAGGGACAGGGCTGGAGAGGTGTGAAGGGCAGGGCTGGAGAGGTGTGAAGGGACAGGACTGGAGAGGAGAGGAGGGAAGGGCCTGGCTGGAGAGGTGGGGGGGGGCAGGGCTGGAGAGGTGTGAAGGAAACGGGCTGAAGAGGTGTGGAGGAAAGGGCTGGAGAGGTGTGGAGGGACAGGGCTGGAGAGGTGTGGAGGGACAGAACTGGAGAGGTGTGGAGGGACAGGGCTGAAGAGGTGTGAAGGGACAGGGCTGAAGAGGTGGGAAGGGACAGGGCTGGAGAGGTGGGAAGGGCAGGACTGGAGAGGTGGAAAGGGCCTGGCTGGAGAGGTGGGAAGGGCAGGGCTGGAGAGGTGCGAAGGGCCTGGTTGGAGCAGTGAGAAGGGCAGGGTTCAAGAGGTGGGAAGGGCAGGGTTGGAGAGGTGGGAAGGGCCTGGTTGGAGAGGTGTGAAGGGACAGGACTGGAGAGATGGGAAGTGGCAGGGTTGGAGAGGTGTGAAGGGACAGGGCTGAAGTGGAGGGAAGGGCCTGGCTGGAGAGGTGGGAGGGGCAGGGCTGGAGAGGTGTGAAGGGACAGGGCTGGAGAGGTCTGAAGGGCAGGGCTAGAGAGTTGCAGAGGGACAGGGCTGGAGAGGAGGGACGAGCAGGGTTGCAGAGGAGGGAAGGGCCTGGCTGGAGAGGTGGGAAGGGCAGGGTTGGAGAGGTGGGAAGGGCCTGGTTGGAGCAGTGAGAAGGGCAGGGTTCAAGAGGTGGGAAGGGCAGTGTTGGAGAGGTGGGAAGGGCCTGGTTGGAGAGGTGGGAAGGGCCTGGTTGGAGAGGTGTGAAGGGACAGGACTGGAGAGATGGGAAGTGGCAGGGTTGGAGAGGTGTGTGAAGGAACAGGGCTGGAGAGGAGGGAAGGGGCAGGGCTGGAGAGATGTGAAGGGACAGGGCTGGAGAGGTGTGAAGGATCAGGGCTGGAGCGGTGTGAAGGGGCAGGGCTGGTTAGTTAGTATGCAGAGGGGCAGTGGTAGAGAGAGGGGGAAGTTCTGATGAGGTTGAAAGGAGAGGGGATGAGAAGTGAGAGATGGAAGGAACAGGGCTGGAGAGGTGTGAAGGGACTGGGCTGGAGAGGTGTGAAGGGTCAGAGCTGGAGAGGTGTGAAGAGCAGGGCTGGAGAGGTGTGAAGGGACAAGGCTGGAGAGGTGGGAAGGGCAGGGCTGGAGAGGCGTGGAGGGACAGGGCTGGAGAGGTGTGAAAGGACAGGGTTGGAGAGGTGAGAAGGGCAGGGCTGGAGAGGTGTGAAGGGCAGGGCGGAGAGGTGTCAAGGGACAGGACTGGAGAGGAGAGGAGGGAAGGGCGTGGCTGGAGAGGTGGGAGGGGCAGGGCTGGAGAGGTGTGAAGGGACAGGGCTGAAGAGGTGTGAAGGGCAGGGCTGGAGAGGTGTGGAGGGACAGGGCTGGAGAGGTGTGAAGGGACAGGGTTGGAGAGGTGTGAAGGGCAGGGCTGGAGAGGTGTGAAGGGACAGAACTGGAGAGGAGGGAAGGGGCTGGCTGGAGAGGTGGGAGGGGCAGGGCTGGAGAGGTGTGAAGGGACAGGGCTGGAGAGGTGTGGAGGGACAGGGTTGGAGAGGTGGGAAGGGACAGGGTTGGAGAGGTGTGAAGGGACAGGGTTGGAGAGGTGTGAAGGGCAGGGCTGGAGCGGTGTGAAGGGACAGGGCTGAAGAGGTGTGAAGGGACATAGATGGAGAGGTGGAAAGGGTCGGACTGGAGAGGTGGGAAGGGCAGGGTTGGAGAGGTGGGAAGGGCCTGGTTGGAGCAGTGAGAAGGGCAGGGTTTAAGAGGTGGGAAGGGCATGGTTGGAGAGGTGGGAAAGGCCTGGTTTGAGAGGTGGGAAGGGCCTGGTTGGAGAGGTGTGAAGGGACAGGACTGGAGAGATGGGAAGTGGCACGGTTGGAGAGATGTGAAGGGACAGGGCTGGAGAGGTGTGAAAGGCAGGGCTGGAGAGGTGTGGAGGGACAGGGCTCGAGAGGTGTGGAGGGACAGGGCTGGAGAGGTGTGGAGGGACAGGGTTGGAGAGATGGGAAGTGGCAGGGTTGGAGATATGTGAAGGGACAGGGCTGGAGAGGTGTGAAAGGCAGGGCTGGAGAGGTGTGGAGGGACAGGGCTGGAGAGGTGTGGAGGGACAGGGCTGAAGAGGTGTGAAGGGACAGGGTTGGAGAGGTGGGAAGGGCAGGGCTGGAGAGGTGTGAAGGGCAGGGCGGAGAGGTGTGAAGGGACAGGTCTGGAGAGGAGAGGAGGGAAGGGCATGGCTGGAGAGGTGTGAGGGGCAGGGCTGGAGAGGTGTGAAGGGACAGGGCTGAAGAGGTGTGAAGGGAAGGGCTGGAGAGGTGTGGAGGGACAGGGCTGGACAGGTGTGAAGGGACAGGGTTGGAGAGGTGTGAAGGGCAGGGCTGGAGAGGTGTGAAGGGACAGGGCTGGAGAGGTGTGGAGGGACAGGTTTGGAGAGGTGTGAAGGTACAGGGTTGGAGAGGTGTGAAGGAACAGGGTTCGAGAGGTGTGAAGGGCAGGGCTGGAGCGGTGTGAAAGGACAGGGCTGAAGAGGTGTGAAAGGACATGGATGGAGAGGTGGAAAGGGTCGGGCTGGAGAGGTGGGAAGGGCAGGGTTGGAGAGGTGGGAAGGGCCTGGTTGGAGCAGTGAGAAGGGCAGGGTTTAAGAGGTCGGAAGGGCAGGGTTGGAGAGGTGGGAAGGGCCTGGTTTGAGAGGTGGGAAGGGCCTGGTTGGAGAGGTGTGAAGGGACAGGACTGGAGAGATGGGAAGTGGCAGGGTTGGAGAGATGTGAAGGGACAGGGCTGGAGAGGTGTGAAAGGCAGGGCTGGAGAGGTGTGGAGGGACAGGGCTGGAGAGGTGTGGAGGGACAGGGCTGGAGAGGTGTGAAGGGACAGGGTTGGAGAAATGGGAAGTGGCAGGGTTGGCGAGATGTGAAGGGACAGGGCTGGAGAGGTGTGAAGGGCAGACCAGAGAGGAGAGTAGGGAAGGGCCTGGCTGGAGAGGTGGGAGGGGCAGGGCTGGAGAGGTGTGAAGGGACAGGGTTGGAGAGGTGTGAAGGGCAGGGCTGGAGCGGTGTGAAGGGACAGGGCTGAAGAGGTGTGAAGGGACATAGATGGAGAGGTGGAAAGGGTCGGACTGGAGAGGTGGGAAGGGCAGGGTTGGAGAGGTGGGAAGGGCCTGGTTGGAGCAGTGAGAAGGGCAGGGTTTAAGAGGTGGGAAGGGCAGGGTTGGAGAGGTGGGAAAGGCCTGGTCTGAGAGGTGGGAAGGGCCTGGTTGGAGAGGTGTGAAGGGACAGGACTGGAGAGATGGGAAGTGGCAGGGTTGGGGAGATGTGAAGGGACAGGGCTGGAGAGGTGTGAAAGGCAGGGCTGGAGAGGTGTGGAGGGACAGGGCTGGAGAGGTGTGGAGGGACAGGGTTGGAGAGATGGGAAGTGGCAGGGTTGGAGATATGTGAAGGGACAGGGCTGGAGAGGTGTGGAGGGTCAGGGCTGGAGAGGTGTGAAGGGACAGGGTTGGAGAGATGGGAAGTGGCAGGGTTGGAGATATGTGAAGGGACAGGGCTGGAGAGGTTCGAATGGCAGGGCTGGAGAGGTGTGGAGGGACAGGGCTGGAGAGGTGTGGAGGGACAGGGCTGAAGAGGTGTGAAGGGACAGGGTTGGAGAGGTGGGAAGGGCAGGGCTGAAGAGGTGTCAAGGGCAGGGCGGAGAGGTGTGAAGGGACAGGTCTGGAGAGGAGAGGAGGGAAGGGCATGGCTGGAGAGGTGGGAGGGGCAGGGCTGGAGAGGTGTGAAGGGACAGGGCTGAAGAGGTGTGAAGGGAAGGGCTGGAGAGGTGTGGAGTGACAGGGCTGGAGAGGTGTGAAGGGACAGGGTTGGAGAGGTGTGAAGGGCAGGGCTGGAGAGGTGTGAAGGGACAGAACTGGAGAGGAGGGAACGGCCTGGCTGGAGAGATGGGAGGGGCAGGGCTGGAGAGGTGTGAAGGGACAGGGCTGGAGAGGTGTGGAGGGACAGGTTTGGAGAGGTGTGAAGGTACAGGGTTGGAGAGGTGTGAAGGAACAGGGTTCGAGAGGTGTGAAGGGCAGGGCTGGAGCGGTGTGAAAGGACAGGGCTGAAGAGGTGTGAAGGGACATGGATGGAGAGGTGGAAAGGGTCGGGCTGGAGAGGTGGGAAGGGCAGGGTTGGAGAGGTGGGAAGGGCCTGGTTGGAGCAGTGAGAAGGGCAGGGTTTAAGAGGTCGGAAGGGCAGGGTTGGAGAGGTGGGAAGGGCCTGGTTTGAGAGGTGGGAAGGGCCTGGTTGGAGAGGTGTGAAGGGACAGGACTGGAGAGATGGGAAGTGGCAGGGTTGGAGAGATGTGAAGGGACAGGGTTGGCGAGATGTGAAGGGACAGGGCTGGAGAGGTGTGGAGGGACAGGGCTGGAGAGGTGTGAAGGGACAGGGTTGGAGAGGTGGGAAGGGCAGGGCTGGAGAGGTGTGAAGGGCAGACCGGAGAGGTGAGGAGGGAAGGGCCTGGCTGGAGAGGTGGGAGGGGCAGGGCTGGAGAGGTGTGAAGGGCAGGGCTGGAGAGGTGTGAAGGGACAGGACTGGAGAGGAGAGGAGGGAAGGGCCTGGCTGGAGAGGTGGGGGGGGCAGGGCTGGAGAGGTGTGAAGGAAACGGGCTGAAGAGGTGTGGAGGAAAGGGCTGGAGAGGTGTGGAGGGACAGGGCTGGAGAGGTGTGGAGGGACAGAACTGGAGAGGTGTGGAGGGACAGGGCTGAAGAGGTGTGAAGGGACAGGGCTGAAGAGGTGGGAAGGGACAGGGCTGGAGAGGTGGGAAGGGCAGGACTGGAGAGGTGGAAAGGGCCTGGCTGGAGAGGTGGGAAGGGCAGGGCTGGAGAGGTGCGAAGGGCCTGGTTGGAGCAGTGAGAAGGGCAGGGTTCAAGAGGTGGGAAGGGCAGGGTTGGAGAGGTGGGAAGGGCCTGGTTGGAGAGGTGTGATGGGACAGGACTGGAGATATGGGAAGTGGCAGGGTTGGAGAGGTGTGAAGGGACAGGGCTGGAGTGGAGGGAAGGGCCTGGCTGGAGAGGTGGGAGGGGCAGGGCTGGAGAGGTGTGAAGGGACAGGGCTGGAGAGGTCTGAAGGGCAGGGCTAGAGAGTTGCGGAGGGACAGGGCTGGAGAGGAGGGACGAGCAGGGCTGTAGAGGTGGAAAGGGCCTGGCTGAGTGGCTGGAGAGGTGGGAAGGGCAGGGTTGGAGAGGTGGGAAGGGCCTGGTTGGAGCAGTGAGCAGGGCAGGGTTCGAGAGGTGGGAAGGGCAGGGTTGGATAGGTGGGAAGAGCCTGGTTGGAGAGGTGTGAATGGACAGGACTGGAGCGATGGGAAGTGGCAGAGTTGGAGAGGTGTGAAGGGACAGGGTTGGAGCAGTGGGAAGGGACAGGGTTGGAGAGGTGGGAAAGGCAGGGCTGGAGAGGTGTGAAGGGCAGAGCTGGAGAGGTGTGAAGGGACAGGGCTGGAGAGGAGTGAAGGGACAGGGCTGGAGAGGTGTGAAGGGACAGGGTTGGAGAGGTGGGAAAGGCAGGGCTGAAGAGGTGTGAAGAGCAGGGCTGGAGAGGTGTGAAGGGACAGGGCTGGAGAGGTGTGAAGGGACAGAGCTGGAGAGGTGTGAAGGGCAGGGCTGGAGAGGTATGGAGGGACAGGGCTGGAGAGGTCTGAAGGGACAGGGTTGGAGAGGTGGGAAGGGCAGGTCTGGAGAGGTGTGAAGGGACAGGACTGGAGAGGAAGGAAGTGCCTGGCTGGAGAGGCGGGAGGGGCAGGGCTGGAGAGGTGTGAAGGGACAGGGCTGAAGAAGTGTGAAGTGCAGGGCTGGAGAGGTGTGAAGGGACAGGACTTAAGAGGAGGGAAGGGCCTGGCTGGAGAGGTGGGAGGGGCAGGGCTGGAAAGGTGTGAAGGGACAGGGCTGAAGAGGTGTGAAGGGACAGGGCTAGAGAGGTGTGGAGGGACAGGGCTGGAGAGGTGAAGGGACAGGGTTGGAGAGGTGTGAAGGGCAGGGCGGGAGAGGTGTGAAGGGACAAGGCTGCAGAGGTGTGGAGGGACAGGGCTGGAGAGGTGTGGAGGGACAGGGCTGGAGAGGTGTGAAGGGACAGGGTTGGAGAGGTGTGAAGGGACAGGGTTGGAGAGGTGTGAAGGGCAGGGCTGGAGCGGTGTGAAGGGACAGGGCTGAAGAGGTGTGAAGGGACAGGGTTGGAGAGATGGGAAGTGGCAGGATTGGAGAGATGTGAAGGGACAGGGCTGGAGAGGTGTGGAGGGACAGGGCTGGAGAGGTGTGGAGGGACAGGGCTGGAGAGGTGTGGAGGGACAGGGCTGGAGAGGTGTGAAGGGACAGGGTTGGAGAGGTGGGAAGGGCAGGGCTGGAGAGGTGTGAAGGGCAGGGCGGAGAGATGTGAAGGGACAGGACTGGAGAGGAGAGGAGGGAAGGGCATGGCTGGAGAGGTGGGAGCGGCAGGGCTGGAGAGGTGTGAAGGGACAGGGCTGAAGAGGTGTGAAGGGCAGGGCTGGAGAGGTGTGGAGGGACAGAACTGGAGAGGAGGGAACGGCCTGGCTGGAGAGGTGGGAGGGACAGGGCTGGAGAGGTGTGAAGGGACAGGGCTGGAGAGGTGTGGAGGGACAGGTTTGGAGAGGTGTGAAGGGACAGGGTTGGAGAGGTGTGAAGGGACAGGGTTCGAGAGGTGTGAAGGGCAGGGCTGGAGCAGTGTGAAGGGACAGGGCTGAAGAGGTGTGAAGGGACATGGATGGAGAGGTGGAAAGGGTCGGGCTGGAGAGGTGGGAAGGGCAGGGTTGGAGAGGTGGGAAGGGCCTGGTTGAAGCAGTGAGAAGGGCAGGGTTTAAGAGGTGGGAAGGGCAGGGTTGGAGAGGTGGGAAGGGCCTGGTTTGAGAGGTGGGAAGGGCCTAGTTGGAGAGGTGTGAAGGGACAGGACTGGAGAGATGGGAAGGGGCAGGGTTGGAGAGATGTGAAGGGACAGGGCTGGAGAGGTGTGAAAGGCAGGGCTGGAGAGGTGTGGAGGGACAGGGCTAGAGAGGTGTGGAGGGACAGGGCTGGAGAGGTGTGAAGGGACAGGGTTGGAGAGATGGGAAGTGGCAGGGTTGGAGAGATGTGAAGGGACAGGGCTGGAGAGGTGTGGAGGGACAGGGCTGGAGAGGTGTGAAGGGACAGGGTTGGAGAGGTGGGAAGGGCAGGGCTGGAGAGGTGTGAAGGGCAGGGCCAGAGAGGAGAGGAGAGGAGGGAAGGGCCTGGCTGGAGAGGTGGGAGGGGCAGGGCTGGAGAGGTGTGAAGGGCAGGGCTGGAGAGGTGTGAAGGGACAGGACTGGAGAGGAGAGGAGGGAAGGGCCTGGCTGGAGAGGTGGGGGGGGGCAGGGCTGGAGAGGTGTGAAGGAAACGGGCTGAAGAGGTGTGGAGGGACAGGGCTGGAGAGGTGTGGAGGGACAGGGCTGGAGAGGTGTGGAGGGACAGGGCTGGAGAGGTGTGGAGGGACAGGGCTGAAGAGGTGTGAAGGGACAGGGCTGAAGAGGTGGGAAGGGACAGGGCTGGAGAGGTGGGAAGGGCAGGACTGGTGAGGTGGAAAGGGCCTGGCTGGAGAGGTGGGAAGGGCACGGCTGGAGAGGTGCGAAGGGCCTGGTTGGAGCAGTGAGAAGGGCAGGGTTCAAGAGGTGGGAAGGGCATGGTTGGAGAGGTGGGAAGGGCCTGGTTGGAGAGGTGTGAAGGGACAGGACTGGAGAGATGGGAAGTGGCAGGGTTGGAGAGGTGCGAAGGGACAGGGCTGGAGTGGAGGGAAGGGCCTGGCTGGAGAGGTGGGAGGGGCAGGGCTGGAGAGGTGTGAAGGGACAGGGCTGGAGAGGTCTGAAGGGCAGGGCTAGAGAGTTGCAGAGGGACAGGGCTGGAGAGGAGGGACGAGCAGGGTTGGAGAGGTGGGAAGGGCCTGGTTGGAGCAGTGAGCAGGGCAGGGTTCGAGAGGTGGGAAGGGCAGGGTTGGATAGGTGGGAAGAGCCTGGTTGGAGAGGTGTGAATGGACAGGACTGGAGCGATGGGAAGTGGCAGAGTTGGAGAGGTGTGAAGGGACAGGGTTGGAGCAGTGGGAAGGGACAGGGTTGGAGAGGTGGGAAAGGCAGGGCTGGAGAGGTGTGAAGAGCAGGGCTGGAGAGGTGTGAAGGGACAGGGCTGGAGAGGTCTGAAGGGCAGGGCTAGAGAGTTGCGGAGGGACAGGGCTGGAGAGGAGGGACGAGCAGGGCTGTAGAGGTGGAAAGGGCCTGGCTGAGTGGCTGGAGAGGTGGGAAGGGCAGGGTTGGAGAGGTGGGAAGGGCCTGGTTGGAGCAGTGAGCATGGCAGGGTTCGAGAGGTGGGAAGGGCAGGGTTGGATAGGTGGGAAGAGCCTGGTTGGAGAGGTGTGAAGGGACAGGACTGGAGAGATGGGAAGTGGCAGGGTTGGAGAGGTGTGACGGGACAGGGCTGGAGTGGAGGGAAGGGCCTGGCTGGAGATGTGGGAGGGGCAGGGCTGGAGAGGTGTGAAGGGACAGGGCTGGAGAGGTCTGAAGGGCAGGGCTAGAAAGTTGCGGAGGGACAGGGCTGGAGAGGAGGGACGAGCAGGGCTGTAGAGGTGGAAAGGGCCTGGCTGAGTGGCTGGAGAGGTGGGAAGGGCAGGGTTGGAGAGGTGGGAAGGGCCTGGTTGGAGCAGTGAGCAGGGCAGGGTTCGAGAGGTGGGAAGGGCAGGGCTGGAAAGGTGGGAAGAGCCTGGTTGGAGAGGTGTGAATGGACAGGACTGGAGCGATGGGAAGTGGCAGAGTTGGAGAGGTGTGAAGGGACAGGGTTGGAGCAGTGGGAAGGGACAGGGTTGGAGAGGTGGGAAAGGCAGGGCTGGAGAGGTGTGAAGGGCAGGGCTGGAGAGGTGTGAAGGGACAGGGCTGGATAGGAGTGAAGGGACAGGGCTGGAGAGGTGTGAAGGGACAGGGTTGGAGAGGTGTGAAGGGACAGAGCTGGAGAGGTGTGAAGGGCAGGGCTGGAGAGGTATGGAGGGACAGGGCTGGAGAGGTCTGAAGGGACAGGGTTGGAGAGGTGGGAAGGGCAGGTCTGGAGAGGTGTGAAGGGACAGGACTGGAGAGGAAGGAAGTGCCTGGCTGGAGAGGCGGGAGGGGCAGGGCTGGAGAGGTGTGAAGGGACAGGGCTGAAGAAGTGTGAAGTGCAGGGCTGGAGAGGTGTGAAGGGACAGGACTTAAGAGGAGGGAAGGGCCTGGCTGGAGAGGTGGGAGAGGCAGGGCTGGAGAGGTGTGAAGGGACAGGGCTGAAGAGGTGTGAAGGGACAGGGCTAGAGAGGTGTGGAGGGACAGGGCTGGAGAGGTGTGAAGGGACAGGGTTGGAGAGGTGTGAAGGGCAGGGCGGGAGAGGTGTGAAGGGACAAGGCTGCAGAGGTGTGGAGGGACAAGGCTGCAGAGGTGTGGAGGGACAGGGCTGGAGAGGTGTGGAGGGACAGGACTAGAGCGATGGGAAGTGGCAGAGTTGGAGAGGTGTGAAGGGACAGGGTTGGAGCAGTGGGAAGGGACAGGGTTGGAGAGGTGGGAAAGGCAGGGCTGGAGAGGTGTGAAGAGCAGGGCTGGAGAGGTGTGAAGGGACAGGGCTGGAGAGGTCTGAAGGGCAGGGCTAGAGAGTTGCGGAGGGACAGGGCTGGAGAGGAGGGACGAGCAGGGCTGTAGAGGTGGAAAGGGCCTGGCTGAGTGGCTGGAGAGGTGGGAAGGGCAGGGTTGGAGAGGTGGGAAGGGCCTGGTTGGAGCAGTGAGCATGGCAGGGTTCGAGAGGTGGGAAGGGCAGGGTTGGATAGGTGGGAAGAGCCTGGTTGGAGAGGTGTGAAGGGACAGGACTGGAGAGATGGGAAGTGGCAGGGTTGGAGAGGTGTGAAGGGACAGGGCTGGAGTGGAGGGAAGGGCCTGGCTGGAGATGTGGGAGGGGCAGGGCTGGAGAGGTGTGAAGGGACAGGGCTGGAGAGGTCTGAAGGGCAGGGCTAGAGAGTTGCGGAGGGACAGGGCTGGAGAGGAGGGACGAGCAGGGCTGTAGAGGTGGAAAGGGCCTGGCTGAGTGGCTGGAGAGGTGGGAAGGGCAGGGTTGGAGAGGTGGGAAGGGCCTGGTTGGAGCAGTGAGCAGGGCAGGGTTCGAGAGGTGGGAAGGGCAGGGTTGGACAGGTGGGAAGAGCCTGGTTGGAGAGGTGTGAATGGACAGGACTGGAGCGATGGGAAGTGGCAGAGTTGGAGAGGTGTGAAGGGACAGAGTTGGAGCAGTGGGAAGGGACAGGGTTGGAGAGGTGGGAAAGGCAGGGCTGGAGAGGTGTGAAGGGCAGGGCTGGAGAGGTGTGAAGGGACAGGGCTGGAGAGGAGTGAAGGGACAGGGCTGGAGAGGTGTGAAGGGACAGGGTTGGAGAGGTGGGAAAGGCAGGGCTGAAGAGGTGTGAAGAGCAGGGCTGGAGAGGTGTGAAGGGACAGGGCTGGAGAGGTGTGAAGGGACAGAGCTGGAGAGGTGTGAAGGGCAGGGCTGGAGAGGTATGGAGGGACAGGGCTGGAGAGGTCTGAAGGGACAGGGTTGGAGAGGTGGGAAGGGCAGGTCTGGAGAGGAGTGAAGGGACAGGACTGGAGAGGAAGGAAGTGCCTGGCTGGAGAGGCGGGAGGGGCAGGGCTGGAGAGGTGTGAAGGGACAGGGCTGAAGAAGTGTGAAGTGCAGGGCTGGAGAGGTGTGAAGGGACAGGACTTAAGAGGAGGGAAGGGCCTGGCTGGAGAGGTGGGAGGGGCAGGGCTGGAGAGGTGTGAAGGGACAGGGCTGAAGAGGTGTGAAGGGACAGGGCTAGAGAGGTGTGGAGGGACAGGGCTGGAGAGGTGTGAAGGGACAGGGTTGGAGAGGTGTGAAGGGCAGGGCGGGAGAGGTGTGAAGGGACAAGGCTGCAGAGGTGTGGAGGGACAGGGCTGGAGAGGTGTGGAGGGACAGGGCTGGAGAGGTGTGAAGGGACAGGGTTGGAGAGGTGTGAAGGGACAGGGTTGGAGAGGTGTGAAGGGCAGGGCTGGAGCGGTGTGAAGGGACAGGGCTGAAGAGGTGTGAAGGGACAGGGTTGGAGAGATGGGAAGTGGCAGGATTGGAGAGATGTGAAGGGACAGGGCTGGAGAGGTGTGAAAGGCAGGGCCAGAGAGGAGAGGAGGGAAGGGCCTGGCTGGAGAGGTGTGGAGGGACAGGGCTGGAGAGGTGTGGAGGGACAGGGCTGGAGAGGTGTGAAGGGACAGTGTTGGAGAGGTGGGAAGAGCAGGGCTGGAGAGGTGTGAAGGGCAGGGCGGAGAGATGTGAAGGGACAGGACTGGAGAGGAGAGGAGGGAAGGGCATGGCTGGAGAGGAGGGAGCGGCAGGGCTGGAGAGGTGTGAAGGGACAGGGCTGAAGAGGTGTGAAGGGCAGGGCTGGAGAGGTGTGGTGGGACAGAACTGGAGAGGAGGGAACGGCCTGGCTGGAGAGGTGGGAGGGGCAGGGCTGGAGAGGTGTGAAGGGACAGGGCTGGAGAGGTGTGGAGGGACAGGTTTGGAGAGGTGTGAAGGGACAGGGTTGGAGAGGTGTGAAGGGACAGTGTTCGAGAGGTGTGAAGGGCAGGGCTCGTGCGGTGTGAAGGGACAGGGCTGAAGAGGTGTGAAGGGACATGGATGGAGAGGTGGAAAGGGTCGGGCTGGAGAGGTGGGAAGGGCAGGGTTGGAGAGGTGGGAAGGGCCTGGTTGGAGCAGTGAGAAGGGCAGGGTTTAAGAGGTGGGAAGGGCAGGGTTGGAGAGGTGGGAAGGGCCTGGTTTGAGAGGTGGGAAGGGCCTAGTTGGAGAGGTGTGAAGGGACAGGACTGGAGAGATGGGAAGGGGCAGGGTTGGAGAGATGTGAAGGGACAGGGCTGGAGAGGTGTGAAAGGCAGGGCTGGAGAGGTGTGGAGGGACAGGGCTAGAGAGGTGTGGAGGGACAGGGCTGGAGAGGTGTGAAGGGACAGGGTTGGAGAGATGGGAAGTGGCAGGGTTGGAGTGATGTGAAGGGACAGGGCTGGAGAGGTGTGGAGGGACAGGGCTGGAGAGGTGTGAAGGGACAGGGTTGGAGAGGTGGGAAGGGCAGGGCTGGAGAGGTGTGAAGGGACAGGGCTGGAGAGGTGTGAAGGGACAGGGCTGGAGAGGTGTGGAGGGACAGGGCTAGAGAGGCGTGGAGGGACAGGGCTGGAGAGGTGTGAAGGGACAGGGTTGGAGAGATGGGAAGTGGCAGGGTTGGAGAGATGTGAAGGGACAGGGCTGGAGAGGTGTGGAGGGACAGGGCTGGAGAGGTGTGAAGGGACAGGGTTGGAGAGGTGGGAAGGGCACGGCTGGAGAGGTGTGAAGGGCAGGGCCAGAGAGGAGAGGAAGGAAGGGCCTGGCTGGAGAGGTGGGAGGGGCAGGGCTGGAGAGGTGTGAAGGGCAGGGCTGGAGAGGTGTGAAGGGCAGGGCCAGAGAGGAGAGGAAGGAAGGGCCTGGCTGGAGAGGTGGGGGGGGCAGGGCTGGAGAGGTGTGAAGGAAACGGGCTGAAGAGGTGTGGAGGGACAGGGCTGGAGAGGTGTGGAGGGACAGGGCTGGAGAGGTGTTGAGGGACAGGGCTGGAGAGGTGTGGAGGGACAGGGCTGAAGAGGTGTGAAGGGACAGGGCTGAAGAGGTGGGAAGGGACAGGGCTGGAGAGGTGGGAAGGGCAGGACTGGTGAGGTGGAAAGGGCCTGGCTGGAGAGGTGGGAAGGGCACGGCTGGAGAGGTGCGAAGGGCCTGGTTGGAGCAGTGAGAAGGGCAGGGTTGGAGAGGTGGGAAGGGCCTGGTTGGAGAGGTGTGAAGGGACAGGACTGGAGAGATGGGAAGTGGCAGGGTTGGAGAGGTGTGAAGGGACAGGGCTGGAGTGGAGGGGAGAGCCTGGTTGGAGAGGTGGGAGGGGCAGGGCTGGAGAGGTGTGAAGGGACAGGGCTGGAGAGGTCTGAAGGGCAGGGCTAGAGAGTTGCAGAGGGACAGGGCTGGAGAGGAGGGACGAGCAGGGTTGGAGAGGTGGGAAGGGCCTGGTTGGAGCAGTGAGCAGGGCAGGGTTCGAGAGGTGGGAAGGGCAGGGTTGTATAGGTGGGAAGAGCCTGGTTGGAGAGGTGTGAATGGACAGGACTGGAGCGATGGGAAGTGGCAGAGTTGGAGAGGTGTGAAGGGACAGGGTTGGAGCAGTGGGAAGGGACAGGGTTGGAGAGGTGGGAAAGGCAGGGCTGGAGAGGTGTGAAGAGCAGGGCTGGAGAGGTGTGAAGGGACAGGGCTGGAGAGGTGTGAAGGGACAGGGCTGGAGAGGTCTGAAGGGCAGGGCTAGAGAGTTGCGGAGGGACAGGGCTGGAGAGGAGGGACGAGCAGGGCTGTAGAGGTGGAAAGGGCCTGGCTGAGTGGCTGGAGAGGTGGGAAGGGCAGGGTTGGAGAGGTGGGAAGGGCCTGGTTGGAGCAGTGAGCAGGGCAGGTTTCGAGAGGTGGGAAGGGCAGGGTTGGATAGGTGGGAAGAGCCTGGTTGGAGAGGTGTGAATGGACAGGACTGGAGCGATGGGAAGTGGCAGAGTTGGAGAGGTGTGAAGGGACAGGGTTGGAGCAGTGGGAAGGGACAGGGTTGGAGAGGTGGGAAAGGCAGGGCTGGAGAGGTGTGAAGAGCAGGGCTGGAGAGGTGTGAAGGGACAGGGCTGGAGAGGTGTGAAGGGACAGGGTTGGAGAGGTGGGAAAGGCAGGGCTGAAGAGGTGTGAAGAGCAGGGCTGGAGAGGTGTGAAGGGACAGGGCTGGAGAGGTGTGAAGGGACAGAGCTGGAGAGGTGTGAAGGGCAGGGCTGGAGAGGTGTGGAGGGTCAGGGCTGGAGAGGTGTGAAGGGACAGGGTTGGAGAGATGGGAAGTGGCAGGGTTGGAGAGATGTGAAGGGACAGGGCTGGAGAGGTGTGAAAGGCAGGGCTGGAAAGGTGTGGAGGGACAGGGCTGGAGAGGTGTGGAGGGACAGGGCTGGAGAGGTGTGAAGGGACAGGGTTGGAGAGGTGCGAAGGGCAGGGCTGGAGAGGTGTGAAGGGCAGGGCGGAGAGGTGTGAAGGGACAGGACTGGAGAGGAGAGGAGAGGAGGGAAGGGCATGGCTGCAGAGGTAGGAGGGGCAGGGCTGGATAGGTGGGAAGAGCCTGGTTGGAGAAGTGTGAATGGACAGGACTGGAGCGATGGGAAGTGGCAGAGTTGGAGAGGTGTGAAGGGACAGGGTTGGAGCAGTGGGAAGGGACAGGGTTGGAGAGGTGGGAAAGGCAGGGCTGGAGAGGTGTGAAGAGCAGGGCTGGAGAGGTGTGAAGGGACAGGGCTGGAGAGGTGTGAAGGGACATGGCTGGAGAGGTCTGAAGGGCAGGGCTAGAGAGTTGCGGAGGGACAGGGCTGGAGAGGAGGGACGAGCAGGGCTGTAGAGGTAGAAAGGGCCTGGCTGAGTGGCTGGAGAGGTGGGAAGGGCAGGGTTGGAGAGGTGGGAAGGGCCTGGTTGGAGCAGGGCAGGGTTCGAGAGGTGGGAAGGGCAGGGTTGGATAGGCGGGAAGAGCCTGGTTGGAGAGGTGTGAATGGACAGGACTGGAGCGATGGGAAGTGGCAGAGTTGGAGAGGTGTGAAGGGACAGGGTTGGAGCAGTGGGAAGGGACAGGGTTGGAGAGGTGGGAAAGGCAGGGCTGGAGAGGTGTGAAGAGCAGGGCTGGAGAGGTGTGAAGGGACAGGGCTGGAGAGGTGTGAAGGGACAGGGCTGGAGAGGTGTGAAGGGACAGGGTTGGAGAGGTGGGAAAGGCAGGGCTGAAGAGGTGTGAAGAGCAGGGCTGGAGAGGTGTGAAGGGACAGGGCTGGAGAGGTGTGAAGGGACAGAGCTGGAGAGGTGTGAAGGGCACGGCTGGAGAGGTGTGGAGGGTCAGGGCTGGAGAGGTGTGAAGGGACAGGGTTGGAGAGATGGGAAGTGGCAGAGTTGGAGAGATGTGAAGGGACAGGGCTGGAGAGGTGTGAAAGGCAGGGCTGGAGAGGTGTGGAGGGACAGGGCTGGAGAGGTGTGGAGGGACAGGGCTGGAGAGGTGTGAAGGGACAGGGTTGGAGAGGTGGGAAGGGCAGGGCTGGAGAGGTGTGAAGGGCAGGGCGGAGAGGTGTGAAGGGACAGGACTGGAGAGGAGAGGAGGGAAGGGCATGGCTGGAGAGGTGGGAGGGGCAGGGCTGGAGAGGTGTGAAGGGACAGGGCTGAAGAGGTGTGAAGGGCAGGGCTGGACAGGTGTGGAGGGACAGGGCTGGAGAGGTGGGAAGGGACAGGGTTGGAGAGGTGTGAAGGGCAGGGCTGGAGAGGTGTGAAGGGACAGAACTGGATAGGAGGGAACGGCCTGGCTGGAGAGGTGGGAGGGGCAGGGCTGAAGAGGTGTGAAGGGACAGGGCTGGAGAGGTGTGGAGGGACAGGTTTGGAGAGGTGTGAAGGGACAGGGTTGGAGAGGTATGAAGGGACAGGGTTCGAGAGGTGTGAAGGGCAGGGCTGGAGCGGTGTGAAGGGACAGGGCTGAAGAGGTGTGAAGGGACATGGATGGAGAGGTGGAAAGGGTCGGGCTGGAGAGGTGGGAAGGGCAGGGTTGGAGAGGTGGGAAGGGCCTGGTTGTAGCAGTGAGAAGGGCAGGGTTTAAGAGGTGGGAAGGGCAGGGTTGGAAAGGTGGGAAGGGCCTGGTTTTAGAGGTGGGAAGGGCCTGGTTGGAGAGGTGTGAAGGGACAGGACTGGAGAGATGGGAAGTGTCAGGTTTGGAGAGATGTGAAGGGACAGGGCTGGAGAGGTGTGAAAGGCAGGGCTGGAGAGGTGTGGAGGGACAGGGCTGGAGAGGTGTGGAGGGACAGGGCTGGAGAGGTGTGAAGGGACAGGGTTGGAGAGATGGGATGTGGCAGGGTTGGAGAGATGTGAAGGGACAGGGCTGGAGAGGTGTGGAGGGACAGGGCTGGAGAGGTGTGGAGGGACAGGGCTGGAGAGGTGTGAAGGGACAGGGTTGGAGAGGTGGGAAGGGCAGGGCTGGAGAGGTGTGAAGGGCAGGGCCGGAGAGGAGAAGAGGGAAGGGCCTGGCTGGAGAGGTGGGAGGGGCAGGGCTGGAGAGGTGTGAAGGGCAGGGCTGGAGAGGTGTGAAGGGACAGGACTGGAGAGGAGAGGAGGGAAGGGCCTGGCTGGAGAGGTGGGGGGGCAGGGCTGGAGAGGTGTGAAGGAAACGGGCTGAAGAGGTGTGGAGGGACAGGGCTGGAGAGGTGTGGAGGGACAGGGCTGGAGAGGTGTGGAGGGACAGGGCTGGAGAGGTGTGGAGGGACAGGGCTGAAGAGGTGTGAAGGGACAGGGCTGAAGCGGTGGGAAGGGACAGGGCTGGAGAGGTGGGAAGGGCAGGACTGGAGAGGTGGAAAGGGCCTGGCTGGAGAGGTGGGCAGGGCTGGAGAGGTGCGAAGGGCCTGGTTGGAGCAGTGAGAAGGGCAGGGTTCAAGAGGTGGGAAGGGCAGGGTTGGAGAGGTGGGAAGGGCCTGGTTGGAGAGGTGTGAAGGGACAGGACTGGAGAGATGGGAAGTGGCAGGGTTGGAGAGGTGTGAAGGGACAGGGCTGGAGTGGAGGGAAGGGCCTGGCTGGAGAGGTGGGAGGGGCAGGGCTGAAGAGGTGTGAAGAGCAGGGCTGGAGAGGTGTGAAGGGACAGGGCTGGAGAGGTGTGAAGGGACAGGGTTGGAGAGGTGGGAAAGGCAGGGCTGAAGAGGTGTGAAGAGCAGGGCTGGAGAGGTGTGAAGGGACAGGGCTGGAGAGGTGTGAAGGGACAGAGCTGGAGAGGTGTGAAGGGCAGGGCTGGAGAGGTGTGGAGGGTCAGGGCTGGAGAGGTGTGAAGGGACAGGGTTGGAGAGATGGGAAGTGGCAGGGTTGGAGAGATGTGAAGGGACAGGGCTGGAGAGGTGTGAAAGGCAGGGCTGGAAAGGTGTGGAGGGACAGGGCTGGAGAGGTGTGGAGGGACAGGGCTGGAGAGGTGTGAAGGGACAGGGTTGGAGAGGTGCGAAGGGCAGGGCTGGAGAGGTGTGAAGGGCAGGGCGGAGAGGTGTGAAGGGACAGGACTGGAGAGGAGAGGAGAGGAGGGAAGGGCATGGCTGCAGAGGTAGGAGGGGCAGGGCTGGATAGGTGGGAAGAGCCTGGTTGGAGAAGTGTGAATGGACAGGACTGGAGCGATGGGAAGTGGCAGAGTTGGAGAGGTGTGAAGGGACAGGGTTGGAGCAGTGGGAAGGGACAGGGTTGGAGAGGTGGGAAAGGCAGGGCTGGAGAGGTGTGAAGAGCAGGGCTGGAGAGGTGTGAAGGGACAGGGCTGGAGAGGTGTGAAGGGACATGGCTGGAGAGGTCTGAAGGGCAGGGCTAGAGAGTTGCGGAGGGACAGGGCTGGAGAGGAGGGACGAGCAGGGCTGTAGAGGTAGAAAGGGCCTGGCTGAGTGGCTGGAGAGGTGGGAAGGGCAGGGTTGGAGAGGTGGGAAGGGCCTGGTTGGAGCAGGGCAGGGTTCGAGAGGTGGGAAGGGCAGGGTTGGATAGGCGGGAAGAGCCTGGTTGGAGAGGTGTGAATGGACAGGACTGGAGCGATGGGAAGTGGCAGAGTTGGAGAGGTGTGAAGGGACAGGGTTGGAGCAGTGGGAAGGGACAGGGTTGGAGAGGTGGGAAAGGCAGGGCTGGAGAGGTGTGAAGAGCAGGGCTGGAGAGGTGTGAAGGGACAGGGCTGGAGAGGTGTGAAGGGACAGGGCTGGAGAGGTGTGAAGGGACAGGGTTGGAGAGGTGGGAAAGGCAGGGCTGAAGAGGTGTGAAGAGCAGGGCTGGAGAGGTGTGAAGGGACAGGGCTGGAGAGGTGTGAAGGGACAGAGCTGGAGAGGTGTGAAGGGCACGGCTGGAGAGGTGTGGAGGGTCAGGGCTGGAGAGGTGTGAAGGGACAGGGTTGGAGAGATGGGAAGTGGCAGAGTTGGAGAGATGTGAAGGGACAGGGCTGGAGAGGTGTGAAAGGCAGGGCTGGAGAGGTGTGGAGGGACAGGGCTGGAGAGGTGTGGAGGGACAGGGCTGGAGAGGTGTGAAGGGACAGGGTTGGAGAGGTGGGAAGGGCAGGGCTGGAGAGGTGTGAAGGGCAGGGCGGAGAGGTGTGAAGGGACAGGACTGGAGAGGAGAGGAGGGAAGGGCATGGCTGGAGAGGTGGGAGGGGCAGGGCTGGAGAGGTGTGAAGGGACAGGGCTGAAGAGGTGTGAAGGGCAGGGCTGGACAGGTGTGGAGGGACAGGGCTGGAGAGGTGGGAAGGGACAGGGTTGGAGAGGTGTGAAGGGCAGGGCTGGAGAGGTGTGAAGGGACAGAACTGGATAGGAGGGAACGGCCTGGCTGGAGAGGTGGGAGGGGCAGGGCTGAAGAGGTGTGAAGGGACAGGGCTGGAGAGGTGTGGAGGGACAGGTTTGGAGAGGTGTGAAGGGACAGGGTTGGAGAGGTATGAAGGGACAGGGTTCGAGAGGTGTGAAGGGCAGGGCTGGAGCGGTGTGAAGGGACAGGGCTGAAGAGGTGTGAAGGGACATGGATGGAGAGGTGGAAAGGGTCGGGCTGGAGAGGTGGGAAGGGCAGGGTTGGAGAGGTGGGAAGGGCCTGGTTGTAGCAGTGAGAAGGGCAGGGTTTAAGAGGTGGGAAGGGCAGGGTTGGAAAGGTGGGAAGGGCCTGGTTTTAGAGGTGGGAAGGGCCTGGTTGGAGAGGTGTGAAGGGACAGGACTGGAGAGATGGGAAGTGTCAGGTTTGGAGAGATGTGAAGGGACAGGGCTGGAGAGGTGTGAAAGGCAGGGCTGGAGAGGTGTGGAGGGACAGGGCTGGAGAGGTGTGGAGGGACAGGGCTGGAGAGGTGTGAAGGGACAGGGTTGGAGAGATGGGATGTGGCAGGGTTGGAGAGATGTGAAGGGACAGGGCTGGAGAGGTGTGGAGGGACAGGGCTGGAGAGGTGTGGAGGGACAGGGCTGGAGAGGTGTGAAGGGACAGGGTTGGAGAGGTGGGAAGGGCAGGGCTGGAGAGGTGTGAAGGGCAGGGCCGGAGAGGAGAAGAGGGAAGGGCCTGGCTGGAGAGGTGGGAGGGGCAGGGCTGGAGAGGTGTGAAGGGCAGGGCTGGAGAGGTGTGAAGGGACAGGACTGGAGAGGAGAGGAGGGAAGGGCCTGGCTGGAGAGGTGGGGGGGCAGGGCTGGAGAGGTGTGAAGGAAACGGGCTGAAGAGGTGTGGAGGGACAGGGCTGGAGAGGTGTGGAGGGACAGGGCTGGAGAGGTGTGGAGGGACAGGGCTGGAGAGGTGTGGAGGGACAGGGCTGAAGAGGTGTGAAGGGACAGGGCTGAAGCGGTGGGAAGGGACAGGGCTGGAGAGGTGGGAAGGGCAGGACTGGAGAGGTGGAAAGGGCCTGGCTGGAGAGGTGGGCAGGGCTGGAGAGGTGCGAAGGGCCTGGTTGGAGCAGTGAGAAGGGCAGGGTTCAAGAGGTGGGAAGGGCAGGGTTGGAGAGGTGGGAAGGGCCTGGTTGGAGAGGTGTGAAGGGACAGGACTGGAGAGATGGGAAGTGGCAGGGTTGGAGAGGTGTGAAGGGACAGGGCTGGAGTGGAGGGAAGGGCCTGGCTGGAGAGGTGGGAGGGGCAGGGCTGAAGAGGTGTGAAGGGACAGGGCTGGAGAGGTCTGAAGGGCAGGGCTAGAGAGTTGCAGAGGGACAGGGCTGGAGAGGAGGGACGAGCAGGGTTGGAGAGGTGGGAAGGGCCTGGCTGAGTGGCTGGAGAGGTGGGAAGGGACAGGGTTGGAGAGGTGGGAAAGGCAGGGCTGGAGAGGTGTGAAGAGCAGGGCTGGAGAGGTGTGAAGGGACAGGGCTGGAGAGGTGTGAAGGGACAGGGCTGGAGAGGTCTGAAGGGACAGGGCTGGAGAGGTCTGAAGGGCAGGGCTAGAGAGTTGCGGAGGGACAGGGCTGGAGAGGAGGGACGAGCAGGGCTGTAGAGGTAGAAAGGGCCTGGCTGAGTGGCTGGAGAGGTGGGAAGGGCAGGGTTGGAGAGGTGGGAAGGGCCTGGTTGGAGCAGTGAGCAGGGCAGGGTTCGATAGGTGGGAAGGGCAGGGTTGGATAGGTGGGAAGAGCCTGGTTGGAGAGGTGTGAATGGACAGGACTGGAGCGATGGGAAGTGGCAGAGTTGGAGAGGTGTGAAGGGACAGGGTTGGAGCAGTGGGAAGGGACAGGGTTGGAGAGGTGGGAAAGGCAGGGCTGGAGAGGTGTGAAGAGCAGGGCTGGAGAGGTGTGAAGGGACAGGGCTGGAGAGGTGTGAAGGGACAGGGCTGGAGAGGTGTGAAGGGACAGGGCTGGAGAGGTGTGAAGGGACAGGGTTGGAGAGGTGGGAAAGGCAGGGCTGAAGAGGTGTGAAGAGCAGGGCTGGAGAGGTGTGAAGGGACAAGGCTGGAGAGGTGTGAAGGGACAGAGCAGGAGAGGTGTGAAGGGCAGGGCTGGAGAGGTGTGGAGGGTCAGGGCTGGAGAGGTGGGAAGGGACAGGGTTGGAGAGATGGGAAGTGGCAGGGTTGGAGAGATGTGAAGGGACAGGGTTGGAGAGATGGGAAGTGGCAGGGTTGGAGAGATGTGAAGGGACAGGGCTGGAGAGGTGTGAAAGGCAGGGCTGAAGAGGTGTGGAGGGACAGGGCTGGAGAGGTGTGGAGGGACAGGGCTGGAGAGGTGTGAAGGGACAGGGTTGGAGAGGTGGGAAGGGCAGGGCTGGAGAGGTGTGAAGGGCAGGGCGGAGAGGTGTGAAGGGACAGGACTGGAGAGGAGAGGAGGGAAGGGCATGGCTGGAGAGGTGGGAGGGGCAGGGCTGGAGAGGTGTGAAGGGACAGGGCTGAAGAGGTGTGAAGGGCAGGGCTGGACAGGTGTGGAGGGACAGGGCTGGAGAGGTGTGAAAGGACAGGGTTGGAGAGGTGTGAAGGGCAGGGCTGGAGAGGTGTGAAGGGACAGAACTGGATAGGAGGGAACGGCCTGGCTGGAGAGGTGGGAGGGGCAGGGCTGGAGAGGTGTGAAGGGACAGGGCTGGAGAGGTGTGGAGGGACACGTTTGGAGAGGTGTGAAGGGACAGGGTTGGAGAGGTATGAAGGGACAGGGTTCGAGAGGTGTGAAGGGCAGGGCTGGAGCGGTGTGAAGGGACAGGGCTGAAGAGGTGTGAAGGGACATGGATGGAGAGGTGGAAAGGGTCGGGCTGGAGAGGTGGGAAGGGCAGGCTTGGAGAGGTGGGAAGGGCCTGGTTGGAGCAGTGAGAAGGGCAGGGTTTAAGAGGTGAGACGGGCAGGGTTGGAGAGGTGGGAAGGGCCTGGTTTTAGAGGTGGGAAGGGCCTGGATGGAGAGGTGTGAAGGGACAGGACTGGAGAGATGGGAAGTGGCAGGGTTGGAGAGATGTGAAGGGACAGGGCTGGAGAGGTGTGAAAGGCAGGGCTGGAGAGGTGTGGAGGGACAGGGCTGGAGAGGTGTGGAGGGACAGGGCTGGAGAGGTGTGAAGGGACAGGGCTGAAGAGGTGGGAAGGGACAGGGCTGGAGAGGTGGGAAGGGCAGGACTGGTGAGGTGGAAAGGGCCTGGCTGAGTGGCTGGAGAGGAGGGACGAGCAGGGTTGGAGAGGTGGGAAGGGCCTGGTTGGAGCAGTGAGCAGGGCAGGGTTCGAGAGGTGGGAAGGGCAGGGTTGGATAGGTGGGAAGAGCCTGGTTGGAGAGGTGTGAATGGACAGGACTGGAGCGATGGGAAGTGGCAGAGTTGGAGAGGTGTGAAGGGACAGGGTTGGAGCAGTGGGAAGGGACAGGGTTGGAGAGGTGGGAAAGGCAGGGCTGGAGAGGTGTGAAGAGCAGGGCTGGAGAGGTGTGAAGGGACAGGGCTGGAGAGGTCTGAAGGGCAGGGCTAGAGAGTTGCGGAGGGACAGGGCTGGAGAGGAGGGACGAGCAGGGCTGTAGAGGTGGAAAGGGCCTGGCTGAGTGGCTGGAGAGGTGGGAAGGGCAGGGTTGGAGAGGTGGGAAGGGCCTGGTTGGAGCAGTGAGAAGGGCAGGGTTTAAGAGGTCGGAAGGGCAGGGTTGGAGAGGTGGGAAGGGCCTGGTTTGAGAGGTGGGAAGGGCCTGGTTGGAGAGGTGTGAAGGGACAGGACTGGAGAGATGGGAAGTGGCAGGGTTGGAGAGATGTGAAGGGACAGGGTTGGCGAGATGTGAAGGGACAGGGCTGGAGAGGTGTGGAGGGACAGGGCTAGAGAGGTGTGGAGGGACAGGGCTGGAGAGGTGTGAAGGGACAGGGTTGGAGAGATGGGAAGTGGCAGGGTTGGAGAGATGTGAAGGGACAGGGCTGGAGAGGTGTGGAGGGACAGGGCTGGAGAGGTGTGAAGGGACAGGGTTGGAGAGGTGGGAAGGGCAGGGCTGGAGAGGTGTGAAGGGCAGGGCCAGAGAGGAGAGGAGAGGAGGGAAGGGCCTGGCTGGAGAGGTGGGAGGGGCAGGGCTGGAGAGGTGTGAAGGGCAGGGCTGGAGAGGTGTGAAGGGACAGGACTGGAGAGGAGAGGAGGGAAGGGCCTGGCTGGAGAGGTGGGGGGGGCAGGGCTGGAGAGGTGTGAAGGAAACGGGCTGAAGAGGTGTGGAGGGACAGGGCTGGAGAGGTGTGGAGGGACAGGGCTGGAGAGGTGTGGAGGGACAGGGCTGGAGAGGTGTGGAGGGACAGGGCTGAAGAGGTGTGAAGGGACAGGGCTGAAGAGGTGGGAAGGGACAGGGCTGGAGAGGTGGGAAGGGCAGGACTGGTGAGGTGGAAAGGGCCTGGCTGGAGAGGTGGGAAGGGCACGGCTGGAGAGGTGCGAAGGGCCTGGTTGGAGCAGTGAGAAGGGCAGGGTTCAAGAGGTGGGAAGGGCATGGTTGGAGAGGTGGGAAGGGCCTGGTTGGAGAGGTGTGAAGGGACAGGACTGGAGAGATGGGAAGTGGCAGGGTTGGAGAGGTGCGAAGGGACAGGGCTGGAGTGGAGGGAAGGGCCTGGCTGGAGAGGTGGGAGGGGCAGGGCTGGAGAGGTGTGAAGGGACAGGGCTGGAGAGGTCTGAAGGGCAGGGCTAGAGAGTTGCAGAGGGACAGGGCTGGAGAGGAGGGACGAGCAGGGTTGGAGAGGTGGGAAGGGCCTGGTTGGAGCAGTGAGCAGGGCAGGGTTCGAGAGGTGGGAAGGGCAGGGTTGGATAGGTGGGAAGAGCCTGGTTGGAGAGGTGTGAATGGACAGGACTGGAGCGATGGGAAGTGGCAGAGTTGGAGAGGTGTGAAGGGACAGGGTTGGAGCAGTGGGAAGGGACAGGGTTGGAGAGGTGGGAAAGGCAGGGCTGGAGAGGTGTGAAGAGCAGGGCTGGAGAGGTGTGAAGGGACAGGGCTGGAGAGGTCTGAAGGGCAGGGCTAGAGAGTTGCGGAGGGACAGGGCTGGAGAGGAGGGACGAGCAGGGCTGTAGAGGTGGAAAGGGCCTGGCTGAGTGGCTGGAGAGGTGGGAAGGGCAGGGTTGGAGAGGTGGGAAGGGCCTGGTTGGAGCAGTGAGCATGGCAGGGTTCGAGAGGTGGGAAGGGCAGGGTTGGATAGGTGGGAAGAGCCTGGTTGGAGAGGTGTGAAGGGACAGGACTGGAGAGATGGGAAGTGGCAGGGTTGGAGAGGTGTGAAGGGACAGGGCTGGAGTGGAGGGAAGGGCCTGGCTGGAGATGTGGGAGGGGCAGGGCTGGAGAGGTGTGAAGGGACAGGGCTGGAGAGGTCTGAAGGGCAGGGCTAGAGAGTTGCGGAGGGACAGGGCTGGAGAGGAGGGACGAGCAGGGCTGTAGAGGTGGAAAGGGCCTGGCTGAGTGGCTGGAGAGGTGGGAAGGGCAGGGTTGGAGAGGTGGGAAGGGCCTGGTTGGAGCAGTTAGCAGGGCAGGGTTCGAGAGGTGGGAAGGGCAGGGCTGGAAAGGTGGGAAGAGCCTGGTTGGAGAGGTGTGAATGGACAGGACTGGAGCGATGGGAAGTGGCAGAGTTGGAGAGGTGTGAAGGGACAGGGTTGGAGCAGTGGGAAGGGACAGGGTTGGAGAGGTGGGAAAGGCAGGGCTGGAGAGGTGTGAAGGGCAGGGCTGGAGAGGTGTGAAGGGACAGGGCTGGATAGGAGTGAAGGGACAGGGCTGGAGAGGTGTGAAGGGACAGGGTTGGAGAGGTGTGAAGGGACAGAGCTGGAGAGGTGTGAAGGGCAGGGCTGGAGAGGTATGGAGGGACAGGGCTGGAGAGGTCTGAAGGGACAGGGTTGGAGAGGTGGGAAGGGCAGGTCTGGAGAGGTGTGAAGGGACAGGACTGGAGAGGAAGGAAGTGCCTGGCTGGAGAGGCGGGAGGGGCAGGGCTGGAGAGGTGTGAAGGGACAGGGCTGAAGAAGTGTGAAGTGCAAGGCTGGAGAGGTGTGAAGGGACAGGACTTAAGAGGAGGGAAGGGCCTGGCTGGAGAGGTGGGAGAGGCAGGGCTGGAGAGGTGTGAAGGGACAGGGCTGAAGAGGTGTGAAGGGACAGGGCTAGAGAGGTGTGGAGGGACAGGGCTGGAGAGGTGTGAAGGGACAGGGTTGGAGAGGTGTGAAGGGCAGGGCGGGAGAGGTGTGAAGGGACAAGGCTGCAGAGGTGTGGAGGGACAAGGCTGCAGAGGTGTGGAGGGACAGGGCTGGAGAGGTGTGGAGGGACAGGACTAGAGCGATGGGAAGTGGCAGAGTTGGAGAGGTGTGAAGGGACAGGGTTGGAGCAGTGGGAAGGGACAGGGTTGGAGAGGTGGGAAAGGCAGGGCTGGAGAGGTGTGAAGAGCAGGGCTGGAGAGGTGTGAAGGGACAGGGCTGGAGAGGTCTGAAGGGCAGGGCTAGAGAGTTGCGGAGGGACAGGGCTGGAGAGGAGGGACGAGCAGGGCTGTAGAGGTGGAAAGGGCCTGGCTGAGTGGCTGGAGAGGTGGGAAGGGCAGGGTTGGAGAGGTGGGAAGGGCCTGGTTGGAGCAGTGAGCAGGGCAGGGTTCGAGAGGTGGGAAGGGCAGGGTTGGACAGGTGGGAAGAGCCTGGTTGGAGAGGTGTGAATGGACAGGACTGGAGCGATGGGAAGTGGCAGAGTTGGAGAGGTGTGAAGGGACAGGGTTGGAGCAGTGGGAAGGGACAGGGTTGGAGAGGTGGGAAAGGCAGGGCTGGAGAGGTGTGAAGGGCAGGGCTGGAGAGGTGTGAAGGGACAGGGCTGGAGAGGAGTGAAGGGACAGGGCTGGAGAGGTGTGAAGGGACAGGGTTGGAGAGGTGGGAAAGGCAGGGCTGAAGAGGTGTGAAGAGCAGGGCTGGAGAGGTGTGAAGGGACAGGGCTGGAGAGGTGTGAAGGGACAGAGCTGGAGAGGTGTGAAGGGCAGGGCTGGAGAGGTATGGAGGGACAGGGCTGGAGAGGTCTGAAGGGACAGGGTTGGAGAGGTGGGAAGGGCAGGTCTGGAGAGGTGTGAAGGGACAGGACTGGAGAGGAAGGAAGTGCCTGGCTGGAGAGGCGGGAGGGGCAGGGCTGGAGAGGTGTGAAGGGACAGGGCTGAAGAAGTGTGAAGTGCAGGGCTGGAGAGGTGTGAAGGGACAGGACTTAAGAGGAGGGAAGGGCCTGGCTGGAGAGGTGGGAGGGGCAGGGCTGGAGAGGTGTGAAGGGACAGGGCTGAAGAGGTGTGAAGGGACAGGGCTAGAGAGGTGTGGAGGGACAGGGCTGGAGAGGTGTGAAGGGACAGGGTTGGAGAGGTGTGAAGGGCAGGGCGGGAGAGGTGTGAAGGGACAAGGCTGCAGAGGTGTGGAGGGACAGGGCTGGAGAGGTGTGGAGGGACAGGGCTGGAGAGGTGTGAAGGGACAGGGTTGGAGAGGTGTGAAGGGACAGGGTTGGAGAGGTGTGAAGGGCAGGGCTGGAGCGGTGTGAAGGGACAGGGCTGAAGAGGTGTGAAGGGACAGGGTTGGAGAGATGGGAAGTGGCAGGATTGGAGAGATGTGAAGGGACAGGGCTGGAGAGGTGTGAAAGGCAGGGCCAGAGAGGAGAGGAGGGAAGGGCCTGGCTGGAGAGGTGTGGAGGGACAGGGCTGGAGAGGTGTGGAGGGACAGGGCTGGAGAGGTGTGAAGGGACAGTGTTGGAGAGGTGGGAAGAGCAGGGCTGGAGAGGTGTGAAGGGCAGGGCGGAGAGATGTGAAGGGACAGGACTGGAGAGGAGAGGAGGGAAGGGCATGGCTGGAGAGGTGGGAGCGGCAGGGCTGGAGAGGTGTGAAGGGACAGGGCTGAAGAGGTGTGAAGGGCAGGGCTGGAGAGGTGTGGTGGGACAGAACTGGAGAGGAGGGAACGGCCTGGCTGGAGAGGTGGGAGGGGCAGGGCTGGAGAGGTGTGAAGGGACAGGGCTGGAGAGGTGTGGAGGGACAGGTTTGGAGAGGTGTGAAGGGACAGGGTTGGAGAGGTGTGAAGGGACAGGGTTCGAGAGGTGTGAAGGGCAGGGCTGGAGCGGTGTGAAGGGACAGGGCTGAAGAGGTGTGAAGGGACATGGATGGAGAGGTGGAAAGGGTCGGGCTGGAGAGGTGGGAAGGGCAGGGTTGGAGAGGTGGGAAGGGCCTGGTTGGAGCAGTGAGAAGGGCAGGGTTTAAGAGGTGGGAAGGGCAGGGTTGGAGAGGTGGGAAGGGCCTGGTTTGAGAGGTGGGAAGGGCCTAGTTGGAGAGGTGTGAAGGGACAGGACTGGAGAGATGGGAAGGGGCAGGGTTGGAGAGATGTGAAGGGACAGGGCTGGAGAGGTGTGAAAGGCAGGGCTGGAGAGGTGTGGAGGGACAGGGCTAGAGAGGTGTGGAGGGACAGGGCTGGAGAGGTGTGAAGGGACAGGGTTGGAGAGATGGGAAGTGGCAGGGTTGGAGTGATGTGAAGGGACAGGGCTGGAGAGGTGTGGAGGGACAGGGCTGGAGAGGTGTGAAGGGACAGGGTTGGAGAGGTGGGAAGGGCAGGGCTGGAGAGGTGTGAAGGGACAGGGCTGGAGAGGTGTGAAGGGACAGGGCTGGAGAGGTGTGGAGGGACAGGGCTAGAGAGGTGTGGAGGGACAGGGCTGGAGAGGTGTGAAGGGACAGGGTTGGAGAGATGGGAAGTGGCAGGGTTGGAGAGATGTGAAGGGACAGGGCTGGAGAGGTGTGGAGGGACAGGGCTGGAGAGGTGTGAAGGGACAGGGTTGGAGAGGTGGGAAGGGCACGGCTGGAGAGGTGTGAAGGGCAGGGCCAGAGAGGAGAGGAAGGAAGGGCCTGGCTGGAGAGGTGGGAGGGGCAGGGCTGGAGAGGTGTGAAGGGCAGGGCTGGAGAGGTGTGAAGGGCAGGGCCAGAGAGGAGAGGAAGGAAGGGCCTGGCTGGAGAGGTGGGGGGGGCAGGGCTGGAGAGGTGTGAAGGAAACGGGCTGAAGAGGTGTGGAGGGACAGGGCTGGAGAGGTGTTGAGGGACAGGGCTGGAGAGGTGTGGAGGGACAGGGCTGAAGAGGTGTGAAGGGACAGGGCTGAAGAGGTGGGAAGGGACAGGGCTGGAGAGGTGGGAAGGGCAGGACTGGTGAGGTGGAAAGGGCCTGGCTGGAGAGGTGGGAAGGGCACGGCTGGAGAGGTGCGAAGGGCCTGGTTGGAGCAGTGAGAAGGGCAGGGTTCAAGAGGTGGGAAGGGCAGGGTTAGAGAGGTGGGAAGGGCCTGGTTGGAGAGGTGTGAAGGGACAGGACTGGAGAGATGGGAAGTGGCAGGGTTGGAGAGGTGTGAAGGGACAGGGCTGGAGTGGAGGGAAGAGCCTGGTTGGAGAGGTGGGAGGGGCAGGGCTGGAGAGGTGTGAAGGGACAGGGCTGGAGAGGTCTGAAGGGCAGGGCTAGAGAGTTGCAGAGGGACAGGGCTGGAGAGGAGGGACGAGCAGGGTTGGAGAGGTGGGAAGGGCCTGGTTGGAGCAGTGAGCAGGGCAGGGTTCGAGAGGTGGGAAGGGCAGGGTTGTATAGGTGGGAAGAGCCTGGTTGGAGAGGTGTGAATGGACAGGACTGGAGCGATGGGAAGTGGCAGAGTTGGAGAGGTGTGAAGGGACAGGGTTGGAGCAGTGGGAAGGGACAGGGTTGGAGAGGTGGGAAAGGCAGGGCTGGAGAGGTGTGAAGAGCAGGGCTGGAGAGGTGTGAAGGGACAGGGCTGGAGAGGTGTGAAGGGACAGGGCTGGAGAGGTCTGAAGGGCAGGGCTAGAGAGTTGCGGAGGGACAGGGCTGGAGAGGAGGGACGAGCAGGGCTGTAGAGGTGGAAAGGGCCTGGCTGAGTGGCTGGAGAGGTGGGAAGGGCAGGGTTGGAGAGGTGGGAAGGGCCTGGTTGGAGCAGTGAGCAGGGCAGGTTTCGAGAGGTGGGAAGGGCAGGGTTGGATAGGTGGGAAGAGCCTGGTTGGAGAGGTGTGAATGGACAGGACTGGAGCGATGGGAAGTGGCAGAGTTGGAGAGGTGTGAAGGGACAGGGTTGGAGCAGTGGGAAGGGACAGGGTTGGAGAGGTGGGAAAGGCAGGGCTGGAGAGGTGTGAAGAGCAGGGCTGGAGAGGTGTGAAGGGACAGGGCTGGAGAGGTGTGAAGGGACAGGGTTGGAGAGGTGGGAAAGGCAGGGCTGAAGAGGTGTGAAGAGCAGGGCTGGAGAGGTGTGAAGGGACAGGGCTGGAGAGGTGTGAAGGGACAGAGCTGGAGAGGTGTGAAGGGCAGGGCTGGAGAGGTGTGGAGGGTCAGGGCTGGAGAGGTGTGAAGGGACAGGGTTGGAGAGATGGGAAGTGGCAGGGTTGGAGAGATGTGAAGGGACAGGGCTGGAGAGGTGTGAAAGGCAGGGCTGGAAAGGTGTGGAGGGACAGGGCTGGAGAGGTGTGGAGGGACAGGGCTGGAGAGGTGTGAAGGGACAGGGTTGGAGAGGTGGGAAGGGCAGGGCTGGAGAGGTGTGAAGGGCAGGGCGGAGAGGTGTGAAGGGACAGGACTGGAGAGGAGAGGAGAGGAGGGAAGGGCATGGCTGCAGAGGTAGGAGGGGCAGGGCTGGATAGGTGGGAAGAGCCTGGTTGGAGAAGTGTGAATGGACAGGACTGGAGCGATGGGAAGTGGCAGAGTTGGAGAGGTGTGAAGGGACAGGGTTGGAGCAGTGGGAAGGGACAGGGTTGGAGAGGTGGGAAAGGCAGGGCTGGAGAGGTGTGAAGAGCAGGGCTGGAGAGGTGTGAAGGGACAGGGCTGGAGAGGTGTGAAGGGCAGGGCTAGAGAGTTGCGGAGGGACAGGGCTGGAGAGGAGGGACGAGCAGGGCTGTAGAGGTAGAAAGGGCCTGGCTGAGTGGCTGGAGAGGTGGGAAGGGCAGGGTTGGAGAGGTGGGAAGGGCCTGGTTGGAGCAGGGCAGGGTTCGAGAGGTGGGAAGGGCAGGGTTGGATAGGCGGGATGAGCCTGGTTGGAGAGGTGTGAATGGACAGGACTGGAGCGATGGGAAGTGGCAGAGTTGGAGAGGTGTGAAGGGACAGGGTTGGAGCAGTGGGAAGGGACAGGGTTGGAGAGGTGGGAAAGGCAGGGCTGGAGAGGTGTGAAGAGCAGGGCTGGAGAGGTGTGAAGGGACAGGGCTGGAGAGGTGTGAAGGGACAGGGCTGGAGAGGTGTGAAGGGACAGGGTTGGAGAGGTGGGAAAGGCAGGGCTGAAGAGGTGTGAAGAGCAGGGCTGGAGAGGTGTGAAGGGACAGGGCTGGAGAGGTGTGAAGGGACAGAGCTGGAGAGGTGTGAAGGGCACGGCTGGAGAGGTGTGGAGGGTCAGGGCTGGAGAGGTGTGAAGGGACAGGGTTGGAGAGATGGGAAGTGGCAGAGTTGGAGAGATGTGAAGGGACAGGGCTGGAGAGGTGTGAAAGGCAGGGCTGGAGAGGTGTGGAGGGACAGGGCTGGAGAGGTGTGGAGGGACAGGGCTGGAGAGGTGTGAAGGGACAGGGTTGGAGAGGTGGGAAGGGCAGGGCTGGAGAGGTGTGAAGGGCAGGGCGGAGAGGTGTGAAGGGACAGGACTGGAGAGGAGAGGAGGGAAGGGCATGGCTGGAGAGGTGGGAGGGGCAGGGCTGGAGAGGTGTGAAGGGACAGGGCTGAAGAGGTGTGAAGGGCGGGCTGGACAGGTGTGGAGGGACAGGGCTGGAGAGGTGGGAAGGGACAGGGTTGGAGAGGTGTGAAGGGCAGGGCTGGAGAGGTGTGAAGGGACAGAACTGGATAGGAGGGAACGGCCTGGCTGGAGAGGTGGGAGGGGCAGGGCTGAAGAGGTGTGAAGGGACAGGGCTGGAGAGGTGTGGAGGGACAGGTTTGGAGAGGTGTGAAGGGACAGGGTTGGAGAGGTATGAAGGGACAGGGTTCGAGAGGTGTGAAGGGCAGGGCTGGAGCGGTGTGAAGGGACAGGGCTGAAGAGGTGTGAAGGGACATGGATGGAGAGGTGGAAAGGGTCGGGCTGGAGAGGTGGGAAGGGCAGGGTTGGAGAGGTGGGAAGGGCCTGGTTGTAGCAGTGAGAAGGGCAGGGTTTAAGAGGTGGGAAGGGCAGGGTTGGAAAGGTGGGAAGGGCCTGGTTTTAGAGGTGGGAAGGGCCTGGTTGGAGAGGTGTGAAGGGACAGGACTGGAGAGATGGGAAGTGTCAGGTTTGGAGAGATGTGAAGGGACAGGGCTGGAGAGGTGTGAAAGGCAGGGCTGGAGAGGTGTGGAGGGACAGGGCTGGAGAGGTGTGGAGGGACAGGGCTGGAGAGGTGTGAAGGGACAGGGTTGGAGAGATGGGATGTGGCAGGGTTGGAGAGATGTGAAGGGACAGGGCTGGAGAGGTGTGGAGGGACAGGGCTGGAGAGGTGTGGAGGGACAGGGCTGGAGAGGTGTGAAGGGACAGGGTTGGAGAGGTGGGAAGGGCAGGGCTGGAGAGGTGTGAAGGGCAGGGCCGGAGAGGAGAAGAGGGAAGGGCCTGGCTGGAGAGGTGGGAGGGGCAGGGCTGGAGAGGTGTGAAGGGCAGGGCTGGAGAGGTGTGAAGGGACAGGACTGGAGAGGAGAGGAGGGAAGGGCCTGGCTGGAGAGGTGGGGGGGCAGGGCTGGAGAGGTGTGAAGGAAACGGGCTGAAGAGGTGTGGAGGGACAGGGCTGGAGAGGTGTGGAGGGACAGGGCTGGAGAGGTGTGGAGGGACAGGGCTGGAGAGGTGTGGAGGGACAGGGCTGAAGAGGTGTGAAGGGACAGGGCTGAAGCGGTGGGAAGGGACAGGGCTGGAGAGGTGGGAAAGGCAGGACTGGAGAGGTGGAAAGGGCCTGGCTGGAGAGGTGGGCAGGGCTGGAGAGGTGCGAAGGGCCTGGTTGGAGCAGTGAGAAGGGCAGGGTTCAAGAGGTGGGAAGGGCAGGGTTGGAGAGGTGGGAAGGGCCTGGTTGGAGAGGTGTGAAGGGACAGGACTGGAGAGATGGGAAGTGGCAGGGTTGGAGAGGTGTGAAGGGACAGGGCTGGAGTGGAGGGAAGGGCCTGGCTGGAGAGGTGGGAGGGGCAGGGCTGAAGAGGTGTGAAGGGACAGGGCTGGAGAGGTCTGAAGGGCAGGGCTAGAGAGTTGCAGAGGGACAGGGCTGGAGAGGAGGGACGAGCAGGGTTGGAGAGGTGGGAAGGGCCTGGCTGAGTGGCTGGAGAGGTGGGAAGGGACAGGGTTGGAGAGGTGGGAAAGGCAGGGCTGGAGAGGTGTGAAGAGCAGGGCTGGAGAGGTGTGAAGGGACAGGGCTGGAGAGGTGTGAAGGGACAGGGCTGGAGAGGTCTGAAGGGCAGGGCTAGAGAGTTGCGGAGGGACAGGGCTGGAGAGGAGGGACGAGCAGGGCTGTAGAGGTAGAAAGGGCCTGGCTGAGTGGCTGGAGAGGTGGGAAGGGCAGGGTTGGAGAGGTGGGAAGGGCCTGGTTGGAGCAGTGAGCAGGGCAGGGTTCGATAGGTGGGAAGGGCAGGGTTGGATAGGTGGGAAGAGCCTGGTTGGAGAGGTGTGAATGGACAGGACTGGAGCGATGGGAAGTGGCAGAGTTGGAGAGGTGTGAAGGGACAGGGTTGGAGCAGTGGGAAGGGACAGGGTTGGAGAGGTGGGAAAGGCAGGGCTGGAGAGGTGTGAAGAGCAGGGCTGGAGAGGTGTGAAGGGACAGGGCTGGAGAGGTGTGAAGGGACAGGGCTGGAGAGGTGTGAAGGGACAGGGTTGGAGAGGTGGGAAAGGCAGGGCTGAAGAGGTGTGAAGAGCAGGGCTGGAGAGGTGTGAAGGGACAAGGCTGGAGAGGTGTGAAGGGACAGAGCTGGAGAGGTGTGAAGGGCAGGGCTGGAGAGGTGTGGAGGGTCAGGGCTGGAGAGGTGGGAAGGGACAGGGTTGGAGAGATGGGAAGTGGCAGGGTTGGAGAGATGTGAAGGGACAGGGTTGGAGAGATGGGAAGTGGCAGGGTTGGAGAGATGTGAAGGGACAGGGCTGGAGAGGTGTGAAAGGCAGGGCTGAAGAGGTGTGGAGGGACAGGGCTGGAGAGGTGTGGAGGGACAGGGCTGGAGAGGTGTGAAGGGACAGGGTTGGAGAGGTGGGAAGGGCAGGGCTGGAGAGGTGTGAAGGGCAGGGCGGAGAGGTGTGAAGGGACAGGACTGGAGAGGAGAGGAGGGAAGGGCATGGCTGGAGAGGTGGGAGGGGCAGGGCTGGAGAGGTGTGAAGGGACAGGGCTGAAGAGGTGTGAAGGGCAGGGCTGGACAGGTGTGGAGGGACAGGGCTGGAGAGGTGTGAAAGGACAGGGTTGGAGAGGTGTGAAGGGCAGGGCTGGAGAGGTGTGAAGGGACAGAACTGGATAGGAGGGAACGGCCTGGCTGGAGAGGTGGGAGGGGCAGGGCTGGAGAGGTGTGAAGGGACAGGGCTGGAGAGGTGTGGAGGGACACGTTTGGAGAGGTGTGAAGGGACAGGGTTGGAGAGGTATGAAGGGACAGGGTTCGAGAGGTGTGAAGGGCAGGGCTGGAGCGGTGTGAAGGGACAGGGCTGAAGAGGTGTGAAGGGACATGGATGGAGAGGTGGAAAGGGTCGGGCTGGAGAGGTGGGAAGGGCAGGCTTGGAGAGGTGGGAAGGGCCTGGTTGGAGCAGTGAGAAGGGCAGGGTTTAAGAGGTGAGACGGGCAGGGTTGGAGAGGTGGGAAGGGCCTGGTTTTAGAGGTGGGAAGGGCCTGGATGGAGAGGTGTGAAGGGACAGGACTGGAGAGATGGGAAGTGGCAGGGTTGGAGAGATGTGAAAGGACAGGGCTGGAGAGGTGTGAAAGGCAGGGCTGGAGAGGTGTGGAGGGACAGGGCTGGAGAGGTGTGGAGGGACAGGGCTGGAGAGGTGTGAAGGGACAGGGCTGAAGAGGTGGGAAGGGACAGGGCTGGAGAGGTGGGAAGGGCAGGACTGGTGAGGTGGAAAGGGCCTGGCTGAGTGGCTGGAGAGGAGGGACGAGCAGGGTTGGAGAGGTGGGAAGGGCCTGGTTGGAGCAGTGAGCAGGGCAGGGTTCGAGAGGTGGGAAGGGCAGGGTTGGATAGGTGGGAAGAGCCTGGTTGGAGAGGTGTGAATGGACAGGACTGGAGCGATGGGAAGTGGCAGAGTTGGAGAGGTGTGAAGGGACAGGGTTGGAGCAGTGGGAAGGGACAGGGTTGGAGAGGTGGGAAAGGCAGGGCTGGAGAGGTGTGAAGAGCAGGGCTGGAGAGGTGTGAAGGGACAGGGCTGGAGAGGTCTGAAGGGCAGGGCTAGAGAGTTGCGGAGGGACAGGGCTGGAGAGGAGGGACGAGCAGGGCTGTAGAGGTGGAAAGGGCCTGGCTGAGTGGCTGGAGAGGTGGGAAGGGCAGGGTTGGAGAGGTGGGAAGGGCCTGGTTGGAGCAGTGAGCATGGCAGGGTTCGAGAGGTGGGAAGGGCAGGGTTGGATAGGTGGGAAGAGCCTGGTTGGAGAGGTGTGAATGGACAGGACTGGAGCGATGGGAAGTGGCAGAGTTGGAGAGGTGTGAAGGGACAGGGTTGGAGCAGTGGGAAGGGACAGGGTTGGAGAGGTGGGAAAGGCAGGGCTGGAGAGGTGTGAAGAGCAGGGCTGGAGAGGTGTGAAGGGACAGGGCTGGAGAGGTGTGAAGGGACAGGGCTGGAGAGGTGTGAAGGGACAGGGCTGGAGAGGTGTGAAGGGACAGGGTTGGAGAGGTGGGAAAGGCAGGGCTGAAGAGGTGTGAAGAGCAGGGCTGGAGAGGTGTGAAGGGACAAGGCTGGAGAGGTGTGAAGGGACAGAGCTGGAGAGGTGTGAAGGGCAGGGCTGGAGAGGTGTGGAGGGTCAGGGCTGGAGAGGTGGGAAGGGACAGGGTTGGAGAGATGGGAAGTGGCAGGGTTGGAGAGATGTGAAGGGACAGGGTTGGAGAGATGGGAAGTGGCAGGGTTGGAGAGATGTGAAGGGACAGGGCTGGAGAGGTGTGAAAGGCAGGGCTGAAGAGGTGTGGAGGGACAGGGCTGGAGAGGTGTGGAGGGACAGGGCTGGAGAGGTGTGAAGGGACAGGGTTGGAGAGGTGGGAAGGGCAGGGCTGGAGAGGTGTGAAGGGCAGGGCGGAGAGGTGTGAAGGGACAGGACTGGAGAGGAGAGGAGGGAAGGGCATGGCTGGAGAGGTGGGAGGGGCAGGGCTGGAGAGGTGTGAAGGGACAGGGCTGAAGAGGTGTGAAGGGCAGGGCTGGACAGGTGTGGAGGGACAGGGCTGGAGAGGTGTGAAAGGACAGGGTTGGAGAGGTGTGAAGGGCAGGGCTGGAGAGGTGTGAAGGGACAGAACTGGATAGGAGGGAACGGCCTGGCTGGAGAGGTGGGAGGGGCAGGGCTGGAGAGGTGTGAAGGGACAGGGCTGGAGAGGTGTGGAGGGACACGTTTGGAGAGGTGTGAAGGGACAGGGTTGGAGAGGTATGAAGGGACAGGGTTCGAGAGGTGTGAAGGGCAGGGCTGGAGCGGTGTGAAGGGACAGGGCTGAAGAGGTGTGAAGGGACATGGATGGAGAGGTGGAAAGGGTCGGGCTGGAGAGGTGGGAAGGGCAGGCTTGGAGAGGTGGGAAGGGCCTGGTTGGAGCAGTGAGAAGGGCAGGGTTTAAGAGGTGAGACGGGCAGGGTTGGAGAGGTGGGAAGGGCCTGGTTTTAGAGGTGGGAAGGGCCTGGATGGAGAGGTGTGAAGGGACAGGACTGGAGAGATGGGAAGTGGCAGGGTTGGAGAGATGTGAAGGGACAGGGCTGGAGAGGTGTGAAAGGCAGGGCTGGAGAGGTGTGGAGGGACAGGGCTGGAGAGGTGTGGAGGGACAGGGCTGGAGAGGTGTGAAGGGACAGGGCTGAAGAGGTGGGAAGGGACAGGGCTGGAGAGGTGGGAAGGGCAGGACTGGTGAGGTGGAAAGGGCCTGGCTGAGTGGCTGGAGAGGAGGGACGAGCAGGGTTGGAGAGGTGGGAAGGGCCTGGTTGGAGCAGTGAGCAGGGCAGGGTTCGAGAGGTGGGAAGGGCAGGGTTGGATAGGTGGGAAGAGCCTGGTTGGAGAGGTGTGAATGGACAGGACTGGAGCGATGGGAAGTGGCAGAGTTGGAGAGGTGTGAAGGGACAGGGTTGGAGCAGTGGGAAGGGACAGGGTTGGAGAGGTGGGAAAGGCAGGGCTGGAGAGGTGTGAAGAGCAGGGCTGGAGAGGTGTGAAGGGACAGGGCTGGAGAGGTCTGAAGGGCAGGGCTAGAGAGTTGCGGAGGGACAGGGCTGGAGAGGAGGGACGAGCAGGGCTGTAGAGGTGGAAAGGGCCTGGCTGAGTGGCTGGAGAGGTGGGAAGGGCAGGGTTGGAGAGGTGGGAAGGGCCTGGTTGGAGCAGTGAGAAGGGCAGGGTTTAAGAGGTCGGAAGGGCAGGGTTGGAGAGGTGGGAAGGGCCTGGTTTGAGAGGTGGGAAGGGCCTGGTTGGAGAGGTGTGAAGGGACAGGACTGGAGAGATGGGAAGTGGCAGGGTTGGAGAGATGTGAAGGGACAGGGTTGGCGAGATGTGAAGGGACAGGGCTGGAGAGGTGTGGAGGGACAGGGCTAGAGAGGTGTGGAGGGACAGGGCTGGAGAGGTGTGAAGGGACAGGGTTGGAGAGATGGGAAGTGGCAGGGTTGGAGAGATGTGAAGGGACAGGGCTGGAGAGGTGTGGAGGGACAGGGCTGGAGAGGTGTGAAGGGACAGGGTTGGAGAGGTGGGAAGGGCAGGGCTGGAGAGGTGTGAAGGGCAGGGCCAGAGAGGAGAGGAGAGGAGGGAAGGGCCTGGCTGGAGAGGTGGGAGGGGCAGGGCTGGAGAGGTGTGAAGGGCAGGGCTGGAGAGGTGTGAAGGGACAGGACTGGAGAGGAGAGGAGGGAAGGGCCTGGCTGGAGAGGTGGGGGGGGGCAGGGCTGGAGAGGTGTGAAGGAAACGGGCTGAAGAGGTGTGGAGGGACAGGGCTGGAGAGGTGTGGAGGGACAGGGCTGGAGAGGTGTGGAGGGACAGGGCTGGAGAGGTGTGGAGGGACAGGGCTGAAGAGGTGTGAAGGGACAGGGCTGAAGAGGTGGGAAGGGACAGGGCTGGAGAGGTGGGAAGGGCAGGACTGGTGAGGTGGAAAGGGCCTGGCTGGAGAGGTGGGAAGGGCACGGCTGGAGAGGTGCGAAGGGCCTGGTTGGAGCAGTGAGAAGGGCAGGGTTCAAGAGGTGGGAAGGGCATGGTTGGAGAGGTGGGAAGGGCCTGGTTGGAGAGGTGTGAAGGGACAGGACTGGAGAGATGGGAAGTGGCAGGGTTGGAGAGGTGCGAAGGGACAGGGCTGGAGTGGAGGGAAGGGCCTGGCTGGAGAGGTGGGAGGGGCAGGGCTGGAGAGGTGTGAAGGGACAGGGCTGGAGAGGTCTGAAGGGCAGGGCTAGAGAGTTGCAGAGGGACAGGGCTGGAGAGGAGGGACGAGCAGGGTTGGAGAGGTGGGAAGGGCCTGGTTGGAGCAGTGAGCAGGGCAGGGTTCGAGAGGTGGGAAGGGCAGGGTTGGATAGGTGGGAAGAGCCTGGTTGGAGAGGTGTGAATGGACAGGACTGGAGCGATGGGAAGTGGCAGAGTTGGAGAGGTGTGAAGGGACAGGGTTGGAGCAGTGGGAAGGGACAGGGTTGGAGAGGTGGGAAAGGCAGGGCTGGAGAGGTGTGAAGAGCAGGGCTGGAGAGGTGTGAAGGGACAGGGCTGGAGAGGTCTGAAGGGCAGGGCTAGAGAGTTGCGGAGGGACAGGGCTGGAGAGGAGGGACGAGCAGGGCTGTAGAGGTGGAAAGGGCCTGGCTGAGTGGCTGGAGAGGTGGGAAGGGCAGGGTTGGAGAGGTGGGAAGGGCCTGGTTGGAGCAGTGAGCATGGCAGGGTTCGAGAGGTGGGAAGGGCAGGGTTGGATAGGTGGGAAGAGCCTGGTTGGAGAGGTGTGAAGGGACAGGACTGGAGAGATGGGAAGTGGCAGGGTTGGAGAGGTGTGAAGGGACAGGGCTGGAGTGGAGGGAAGGGCCTGGCTGGAGATGTGGGAGGGGCAGGGCTGGAGAGGTGTGAAGGGACAGGGCTGGAGAGGTCTGAAGAGCAGGGCTGGAGAGGTGTGAAGGGACAGGGCTGGAGAGGTGTGAAGGGACAGGGCTGGAGAGGTCTGAAGGGCAGGGCTAGAGAGTTGCGGAGGGACAGGGCTGGAGAGGAGGGACGAGCAGGGCTGTAGAGGTGGAAAGGGCCTGGCTGAGTGGCTGGAGAGGTGGGAAGGGCAGGGTTGGAGAGGTGGGAAGGGCCTGGTTGGAGCAGTGAGCAGGGCAGGGTTCGAGAGGTGGGAGGGGCAGGGCTGGATAGGTGGGAAGAGCCTGGTTGGAGAGGTGTGAATGGACAGGACTGGAGCGATGGGAAGTGGCAGAGTTGGAGAGGTGTGAAGGGACAGGGTTGGAGAGGTGGGAAAGGCAGGGCTGGAGAGGTGTGAAGAGCAGGGCTGGAGAGGTGTGAAGGGACAGGGCTGGAGAGGTCTGAAGGGCAGGGCTAGAGAGTTGCGGAGGGACAGGGCTGGAGAGGAGGGACGAGCAGGGCTGTAGAGGTGGAAAGGGCCTGGCTGAGTGGCTGGAGAGGTGGGAAGGGCAGGGTTGGAGAGGTGGGAAGGGCCTGGTTGGAGCAGTGAGCATGGCAGGGTTCGAGAGGTGGGAAGGGCAGGGTTGGATAGGTGGGAAGAGCCTGGTTGGAGAGGTGTGAAGGGACAGGACTGGAGAGATGGGAAGTGGCAGGGTTGGAGAGGTGTGAAGGGACAGGGCTGGAGTGGAGGGAAGGGCCTGGCTGGAGATGTGGGAGGGGCAGGGCTGGAGAGGTGTGAAGGGACAGGGCTGGAGAGGTCTGAAGAGCAGGGCTGGAGAGGTGTGAAGGGACAGGGCTGGAGAGGTGTGAAGGGACAGGGCTGGAGAGGTCTGAAGGGCAGGGCTAGAGAGTTGCGGAGGGACAGGGCTGGAGAGGAGGGACGAGCAGGGCTGTAGAGGTGGAAAGGGCCTGGGTGAGTGGCTGGAGAGGTGGGAAGGGCAGGGTTGGAGAGGTGGGAAGGGCCTGGTTGGAGCAGTGAGCAGGGCAGGGTTCGAGAGGTGGGAGGGGCAGGGCTGGATAGGTGGGAAGAGCCTGGTTGGAGAGGTGTGAATGGACAGGACTGGAGCGATGGGAAGTGGCAGAGTTGGAGAGGTGTGAAGGGACAGGGTTGGAGCAGTGGGAAGGGACAGGGTTGGAGAGGTGGGAAAGGCAGGGCTGGAGAGGTGTGAAGGGCAGAGCTGGAGAGGTGTGAAGGGACAGGGCTGGAGAGGAGTGAAGGGACAGGGCTGGAGAGGTGTGAAGGGACAGGGTTGGAGAGGTGGGAAAGGCAGGGCTGAAGAGGTGTGAAGAGCAGGGCTGGAGAGGTGTGAAGGGACAGGGCTGGAGAGGTGTGAAGGGACAGAGCTGGAGAGGTGTGAAGGGCAGGGCTGGAGAGGTATGGAGGGACAGGGCTGGAGAGGTCTGAAGGGACAGGGTTGGAGAGGTGGGAAGGGCAGGTCTGGAGAGGTGTGAAGGGACAGGACTGGAGAGGAAGGAAGTGCCTGGCTGGAGAGGCGGGAGGGGCAGGGCTGGAGAGGTGTGAAGGGACAGGGCTGAAGAAGTGTGAAGTGCAGGGCTGGAGAGGTGTGAAGCGACAGGACTTAAGAGGAGGGAAGGGCCTTGCTGGAGAGGTGGGAGGGGCAGGGCTGGAGAGGTGTGAAGGGAGAGGGCTGAAGAGGTGTGAAGGGACAGGGCTAGAGAGGTGTGGAGGGACAGGGCTGGAGAGGTGTGAAGGGACAGGGTTGGAGAGGTGTGAAGGGCAGGGCGGGAGAGGTGTGAAGGGACAAGGCTGCAGAGGTGTGGAGGGACAGGGCTGGAGAGGTGTGGAGGGACAGGGCTGGAGAGGTGTGAAGGGACAGGGTTGGAGAGGTGTGAAGGGACAGGGTTGGAGAGGTGTGAAGGGCAGGGCTGGAGCGGTGTGAAGGGACAGGGCTGAAGAGGTGTGAAGGGACAGGGTTGGAGAGGTGGGAAGGGCAGGGCTAGAGAGGTGTGAAGGGCAGGGCGGAGAGATGTGAAGGGACAGGACTGGAGAGGAGAGGAGGGAAGGGCATGGCTGGAGAGGTGGGAGCGGCAGGGCTGGAGAGGTGTAAAGGGAGAGGGCTGAAGAGGTGTGAAGGGCAGGGCTGGAGAGGTGTGGAGGGACAGAACTGGAGAGGAGGGAACGGCCTGGCTGGAGAGGTGGGAGGGGCACGGCTGGAGAGGTGTGAAGGGACAGGGCTGGAGAGGTGTGGAGGGACAGGTTTGGAGAGGTGTGAAGGGACAGGGTTGGAGAGGTGTGAAGGGACAGGGTTGGAGAGGTGTGAAGGGACAGGGCTGGAGCGGTGTGAAGGGACAGGGCTGAAGAGGTGTGAAGGGACATGGATGGAGAGGTGGAAAGGGTCGGGCTGGAGAGGTGGGAAGGGCAGGGTTGGAGAGGTGGGAAGGGCCTGGTTGGAGCAGTGAGAAGGGCAGGGTTTAAGAGGTGGGAAGGGCAGGGTTGGAGAGGTGGGAAGGGCCTGGTTTGAGAGGTGGGAAGGGCCTAGTTGGAGAGGTGTGAAGGGACAGGACTGGAGAGATGGGAAGGGGCAGGGTTGGAGAGATGTGAAGGGACAGGGCTGGAGAGGTGTGAAAGGCAGGGCTGGAGAGGTGTGGAGGGACAGGGCTAGAGAGGTGTGGAGGGACAGGGCTGGAGAGGTGTGAAGGGACAGGGTTGGAGAGATGGGAAGTGGCAGGGTTGGAGAGATGTGAAGGGACAGGGCTGGAGAGGTGTGGAGGGACAGGGCTGGAGAGGTGTGAAGGGACAGGGTTGGAGAGGTGGGAAGGGCAGGGCTGGAGAGGTGTGAAGGGCAGGGCCAGAGAGGAGAGGAGGGAAGGGCCTGGCTGGAGAGGTGGGAGGGGCAGGGCTGGAGAGGTGTGAAGGGCAGGGCTGGAGAGGTGTGAAGGGACAGGACTGGAGAGGAGAGGAGGGAAGGGCCTGGCTGGAGAGGTGGGGGGGGGGGGCAGGGCTGGAGAGGTGTGAAGGAAACGGGCTGAAGAGGTGTGGAGGGACAGGGCTGGAGAGGTGTGGAGGGACAGGGCTGGAGAGGTGTGGAGGGACAGGGCTGGAGAGGTGTGGAGGGACAGGGCTGAAGAGGTGTGAAAGGACAGGGCTGAAGAGGTGGGAAGGGACAGGGCTGGAGAGGTGGGAAGGGCAGGACTGGAGAGATGGGAAGGGGCAGGGTTGGAGAGATGTGAAGGGACAGGGCTGGAGAGGTGTGAAAGGCAGGGCTGGAGAGGTGTGGAGGGACAGGGCTAGAGAGGTGTGGAGGGACAGGGCTGGAGAGGTGTGAAGGGACAGGGTTGGAGAGATGGGAAGTGGCAGGGTTGGAGAGATGTGTAGGGACAGGGCTGGAGAGGTGTGGAGGGACAGGGCTGGAGAGGTGTGAAGGGACAGGGTTGGAGAGGTGGGAAGGGCACGGCTGGAGAGGTGTGAAGGGCAGGGCCAGAGAGGAGAGGAGGGAAGGGCCTGGCTGGAGAGGTGGGAGGGGCAGGGCTGGAGAGGTGTGAAGGGCAGGGCTGGAGAGGTGTGCAGGGACAGGACTGGAGAAGAGAGGAGGGAAGGGCCTGGCTGGAGAGGTGGGGGGGGGGGCAGGGCTGGAGAGGTGTGAAGGAAACGGGCTGAAGAGGTGTGGAGGGACAGGGCTGGAGAGGTGTGGAGGGACAGGGCTGGAGAGGTGTGGAGGGACAGGGCTGGAGAGGTGTGGAGGGACAGGGCTGAAGAGGTGTGAAGGGACAGGGCTGAAGAGGTGGGAAGGGACAGGGCTGGAGAGGTGGGAAGGGCAGGACTGGAGAGGTGGAAAGGGCCTGGCTGGAGAGGTGGGAAGGGCAGGGCTGGAGAGGTGCGAAGGGCCTGGTTGGAGCAGTGAGAAGGGCAGGGTTCAAGAGGTGGGAAGGGCAGGGTTGGAGAGGTGGGAAGGGCCTGGTTGGAGAGGTGTGAAGGGACAGGACTGGAGAGATGGGAAGTGGCAGGGTTGGAGAGGTGTGAAGGGACAGGGCTGAAGTGGAGGGAAGGGCCTGGCTGGAGAGGTGGGAGGGGCAGGGCTGGAGAGGTGTGAAGGGACAGGGCTGGAGAGGTCTGAAGGGCAGGGCTAGAGAGTTGCAGAGGGACAGGGCTGGAGAGGAGGGACGAGCAGGGTTGCAGAGGAGGGAAGGGCCTGGCTGGAGAGGTGGGAAGGGCAGGGTTGGAGAGGTGGGAAGGGCCTGGTTGGAGCAGTGAGAAGGGCAGGGTTCAAGAGGTGGGAAGGGCAGTGTTGGAGAGGTGGGAAGGGCATGGTTGGAGAGGTGGGAAGGGCCTGGTTGGAGAGGTGTGAAGGGACAGGACTGGAGAGATGGGAAGTGGCAGGGTTGGAGAGGTGTGTGAAGGAACAGGGCTGGAGAGGAGGGAAGGGGCAGGGCTGGAGAGATGTGAAGGGACAGGGCTGGAGAGGTGTGAAGGATCAGGGCTGGAGCGGTGTGAAGGGGCAGGGCTGGTTAGTTAGTATGCAGAGGGGCAGTGGTAGAGAGAGGGGGAAGTTCTGATGAGGTTGAAAGGAGAGGGGATGAGAAGTGAGAGATGGAAGGAACAGGGCTGGAGAGGTGTGAAGGGACTGGGCTGGAGAGGTGTGAAGGGTCAGAGCTGGAGAGGTGTGAAGAGCAGGGCTGGAGAGGTGTGAAGGGACAAGGCTGGAGAGGTGGGAAGGGCAGGGCTGGAGAGGCGTGGAGGGACAGGGCTGGAGAGGTGTGAAAGGACAGGGTTGGAGAGGTGAGAAGGGCAGGGCTGGAGAGGTGTGAAGGGCAGGGCGGAGAGGTGTCAAGGGACAGGACTGGAGAGGAGAGGAGGGAAGGGCGTGGCTGGAGAGGTGGGAGGGGCAGGGCTGGAGAGGTGTGAAGGGACAGGGCTGAAGAGGTGTGAAGGGCAGGGCTGGAGAGGTGTGGAGGGACAGGGCTGGAGAGGTGTGAAGGGACAGGGTTGGAGAGGTGTGAAGGGCAGGGCTGGAGAGGTGTGAAGGGACAGAACTGGAGAGGAGGGAAGGGGCTGGCTGGAGAGGTGGGAGGGGCAGGGCTGGAGAGGTGTGAAGGGACAGGGCTGGAGAGGTGTGGAGGGACAGGGTTGGAGAGGTGGGAAGGGACAGGGTTGGAGAGGTGTGAAGGGACAGGGTTGGAGAGGTGTGAAGGGCAGGGCTGGAGCGGTGTGAAGGGACAGGGCTGAAGAGGTGTGAAGGGACATAGATGGAGAGGTGGAAAGGGTCGGACTGGAGAGGTGGGAAGGGCAGGGTTGGAGAGGTGGGAAGGGCCTGGTTGGAGCAGTGAGAAGGGCAGGGTTTAAGAGGTGGGAAGGGCATGGTTGGAGAGGTGGGAAAGGCCTGGTTTGAGAGGTGGGAAGGGCCTGGTTGGAGAGGTGTGAAGGGACAGGACTGGAGAGATGGGAAGTGGCACGGTTGGAGAGATGTGAAGGGACAGGGCTGGAGAGGTGTGAAAGGCAGGGCTGGAGAGGTGTGGAGGGACAGGGCTCGAGAGGTGTGGAGGGACAGGGCTGGAGAGGTCTGAAGGGCAGGGCTAGAGAGTTTCAGAGGGACAGGGCTGGAGAGGAGGGACGAGCAGGGTTGGAGAGGTGGGAAGGGCCTGGTTGGAGCAGTGAGCAGGGCAGGGTTCGAGAGGTGGGAAGGGCAGGGTTGGATAGGTGGGAAGAGCCTGGTTGGAGAGGTGTGAATGGGCAGGACTGGAGCGATGGGAAGTGGCAGAGTTGGAGAGGTGTGAAGGGACAGGGTTGGAGCAGTGGGAAAGGACAGGGTTGGAGGGGTGGGAAAGGCAGGGCTGGAGAGGTGTGAAGAGCAGGGCTGGAGAGGTGTGAAGGGACAGGGCTGGAGAGGTCTGAAGGGCAGGGCTAGAGAGTTGCGGAGGGACAGGGCTGGAGAGGAGGGACGAGCAGGGCTGTAGAGGTGGAAAGGGCCTGGCTGAGTGGCTGGAGAGGTGGGAAGGGCAGGGTTGGAGAGGTAGGAAGGGCCTGGTTGGAGCAGTGAGCATGGCAGGGTTCGAGAGGTGGGAAGGGCAGGGTTGGATAGGTGGGAAGAGCCTGGTTGGAGAGGTGTGAAGGGACAGGACTGGAGAGATGGGAAGTGGCAGGGTTGGAGAGGTGTGAAGGGACAGGGCTGGAGTGGAGGGAAGGGCCTGGCTGGAGATGTGGGAGGGGCAGGGCTGGAGAGGTGTGAAGGGACAGGGCTGGAGAGGTCTGAAGGGCAGGGCTAGAGAGTTGCGGAGGGACAGGGCTGGAGAGGAGGGACGAGCAGGGCTGTAGAGGTGGAAAGGGCCTGGCTGAGTGGCTGGAGAGGTGGGAAGGGCAGGGTTGGAGAGGTGGGAAGGGCCTGGTTGGAGCAGTGAGCAGGGCAGGGTTGGAGAGGTGGGAAGGGCAGGGTTGGATAGGTGGGAAGAGCCTGGTTGGAGAGGTGTGAATGGACAGGACTGGAGCGATGGGAAGTGGCAGAGTTGGAGAGGTGTGAAGGGACAGGGTTGGAGCAGTGGGAAAGGCAGGGCTGGAGAGGTGTGAAGGGCAGGGCTGGAGAGGTGTGAAGGGACAGGGCTGGAGAGGAGTGAAGGGACAGGGCTGGAGAGGTGTGAAGGGACAGGGTTGGAGAGGTGGGAAAGGCAGGGCTGAAGAGGTGTGAAGAGCAGGGCTGGAGAGGTGTGAAGGGACAGGGCTGGAGAGGTGTGAAGGGACAGAGCTAGAGAGGTGTGAAGGGCAGGGCTGGAGAGGTATGGAGGGGCAGGGCTGGAGAGGTCTGAAGGGACAGGGTTGGAGAGGTGGGAAGGGCAGGTCTGGAGAGGTGTGAAGGGACAGGACTGGAGAGGAAGGAAGTGCCTGGCTGGAGAGGCGGGAGGGGCAGGGCTGGAGAGGTGTGAAGGGACAGGGCTGAAGAAGTGTGAAGTGCAGGGCTGGAGAGGTGTGAAGGGACAGGACTTAAGAGGAGGGAAGGGCCTGGCTGGAGAGGTGGGAGGGGCAGGGCTGGAGAGGTGTGAAGGGACAGGGCTGAAGAGGTGTGAAGGGACAGGGCTAGAGAGGTGTGGAGGGACAGGGCTGGAGAGGTGTGAAGGGACAGGGTTGGAGAGGTGTGAAGGGCAGGGCGGGAGAGGTGTGAAGGGACAAGGCTGCAGAGGTGTGGAGGGACAGGGCTGGAGAGGTGTGGAGGGACAGGGCTGGAGAGGTGTGAAGGGACAGGGTTGGAGAGGTGTGAAGGGACAGGGTTGGAGAGGTGTGAAGGGCAGGGCTGGAGCGGTGTGAAGGGACAGGGCTGAAGAGGTGTGAAGGGACAGGGTTGGAGAGATGGGAAGTGGCAGGATTGGAGAGATGTGAAGGGACAGGGCTGGAGAGGTGTGAAGGGCAGGGCTGGAGCGGTGTGAAGGGACAGGGCTGAAGAGGTGTGAAGGGACATGGATGGAGAGGTGGAAAGGGTCGGGCTGGAGAGGTGGGAAGGGCAGGGTTGGAGAGGTGGGAAGGGCCTGGTTGGAGCAGTGAGAAGGGCAGGGTTTAAGAGGTCGGAAGGGCAGGGTTGGAGAGGTGGGAAGGGCCTGGTTTGAGAGGTGGGAAGGGCCTGGTTGGAGAGGTGTGAAGGGACAGGACTGGAGAGATGGGAAGTGACAGGACTGGAGAGATGGGAAGTGCCAGGGTTGGAGAGATGTGAAGGGACAGGGCTGGAGAGGTGTGAAAGGCAGGGCTGGAGAGGTGTGGAGGGACAGGGCTGGAGAGGTGTGGAGGGACAGGGTTGGAGAAATGGGAAGGGGCAGGGTTGGCGAGATGTGAAGGGACAGGGCTGGAGAGGTGTGGAGGGACAGGGCTGGAGAGGTGTGAAGGGACAGGGCTGGAGAGGTGTGAAGGGCAGGGCTGGAGAGGTGTGAAGGGACAGGACTGGAGAGGAGAGGAGGGAAGGGCCTGGCTGGAGAGGTGGGGGGGGGCAGGGCTGGAGAGGTGTGAAGGAAACGGGCTGAAGAGGTGTGGAGGAAAGGGCTGGAGAGGTGTGGAGGGACAGGGCTGGAGAGGTGTGGAGGGACAGAACTGGAGAGGTGTGGAGGGACAGGGCTGAAGAGGTGTGAAGGGACAGGGCTGAAGAGGTGGGAAGGGACAGGGCTGGAGAGGTGGGAAGGGCAGGACTGGAGAGGTGGAAAGGGCCTGGCTGGAGAGGTGGGAAGGGCAGGGCTGGAGAGGTGCGAAGGGCCTGGTTGGAGCAGTGAGAAGGGCAGGGTTCAAGAGGTGGGAAGGGCAGGGTTGGAGAGGTGGGAAGGGCCTGGTTGGAGAGGTGTGAAGGGACAGGACTGGAGAGATGGGAAGTGGCAGGGTTGGAGAGGTGTGAAGGGACAGGGCTGAAGTGGAGGGAAGGGCCTGGCTGGAGAGGTGGGAGGGGCAGGGCTGGAGAGGTGTGAAGGGACAGGGCTGGAGAGGTCTGAAGGGCAGGGCTAGAGAGTTGCAGAGGGACAGGGCTGGAGAGGAGGGACGAGCAGGGTTGCAGAGGAGGGAAGGGCCTGGCTGGAGAGGTGGGAAGGGCAGGGTTGGAGAGGTGGGAAGGGCCTGGTTGGAGCAGTGAGAAGGGCAGGGTTCAAGAGGTGGGAAGGGCAGTGTTGGAGAGGTGGGAAGGGCCTGGTTGGAGAGGTGGGAAGGGCCTGGTTGGAGAGGTGTGAAGGGACAGGACTGGAGAGATGGGAAGTGGCAGGGTTGGAGAGGTGTGTGAAGGAACAGGGCTGGAGAGGAGGGAAGGGGCAGGGCTGGAGAGATGTGAAGGGACAGGGCTGGAGAGGTGTGAAGGATTAGGGCTGGAGCGGTGTGAAGGGGCAGGGCTGGTTAGTTAGTATGCAGAGGGGCAGTGGTAGAGAGAGGGGGAAGTTCTGATGAGGTTGAAAGGAGAGGGGATGAGAAGTGAGAGATGGAAGGAACAGGGCTGGAGAGGTGTGAAGGGACTGGGCTGGAGAGGTGTGAAGGGTCAGAGCTGGAGAGGTGTGAAGAGCAGGGCTGGAGAGGTGTGAAGGGACAAGGCTGGAAAGGTGGGAAGGGCAGGGCTGGAGAGGCGTGGAGGGACAGGGCTGGAGAGGTGTGAAAGGACAGGGTTGGAGAGGTGAGAAGGGCAGGGCTGGAGAGGTGTGAAGGGCAGGGCGGAGAGGTGTCAAGGGACAGGACTGGAGAGGAGAGGAGGGAAGGGCGTGGCTGGAGAGGTGGGAGGGGCAGGGCTGGAGAGGTGTGAAGGGACAGGGCTGAAGAGGTGTGAAGGGCAGGGCTGGAGAGGTGTGGAGGGACAGGGCTGGAGAGGTGTGAAGGGACAGGGTTGGAGAGGTGTGAAGGGCAGGGCTGGAGAGGTGTGAAGGGACAGAACTGGAGAGGAGGGAAGGGGCTGGCTGGAGAGGTGGGAGGGGCAGGGCTGGAGAGGTGTGAAGGGACAGGGCTGGAGAGGTGTGGAGGGACAGGGTTGGAGAGGTGGGAAGGGACAGGGTTGGAGAGGTGTGAAGGGACAGGGTTGGAGAGGTGTGAAGGGCAGGGCTGGAGCGGTGTGAAGGGACAGGGCTGAAGAGGTGTGAAGGGACATAGATGGAGAGGTGGAAAGGGTCGGACTGGAGAGGTGGGAAGGGCAGGGTTGGAGAGGTGGGAAGGGCCTGGTTGGAGCAGTGAGAAGGGCAGGGTTTAAGAGGTGGGAAGGGCATGGTTGGAGAGGTGGGAAAGGCCTGGTTTGAGAGGTGGGAAGGGCCTGGTTGGAGAGGTGTGAAGGGACAGGACTGGAGAGATGGGAAGTGGCACGGTTGGAGAGATGTGAAGGGACAGGGCTGGAGAGGTGTGAAAGGCAGGGCTGGAGAGGTGTGGAGGGACAGGGCTCGAGAGGTGTGGAGGGACAGGGCTGGAGAGGTGTGGAGGGACAGGGTTGGAGAGATGGGAAGTGGCAGGGTTGGAGATATGTGAAGGGACAGGGCTGGAGAGGTGTGAAAGGCAGGGCTGGAGAGGTGTGGAGGGACAGGGCTGGAGAGGTGTGGAGGGACAGGGCTGAAGAGGTGTGAAGGGACAGGGTTGGAGAGGTGGGAAGGGCAGGGCTGGAGAGGTGTGAAGGGCAGGGCGGAGAGGTGTGAAGGGACAGGTCTGGAGAGGAGAGGAGGGAAGGGCATGGCTGGAGAGGTGTGAGGGGCAGGGCTGGAGAGGTGTGAAGGGACAGGGCTGAAGAGGTGTGAAGGGAAGGGCTGGAGAGGTGTGGAGGGACAGGGCTGGACAGGTGTGAAGGGACAGGGTTGGAGAGGTGTGAAGGGCAGGGCTGGAGAGGTGTGAAGGGACAGGGCTGGAGAGGTGTGGAGGGACAGGTTTGGAGAGGTGTGAAGGTACAGGGTTGGAGAGGTGTGAAGGAACAGGGTTCGAGAGGTGTGAAGGGCAGGGCTGGAGCGGTGTGAAAGGACAGGGCTGAAGAGGTGTGAAAGGACATGGATGGAGAGGTGGAAAGGGTCGGGCTGGAGAGGTGGGAAGGGCAGGGTTGGAGAGGTGGGAAGGGCCTGGTTGGAGCAGTGAGAAGGGCAGGGTTTAAGAGGTCGGAAGGGCAGGGTTGGAGAGGTGGGAAGGGCCTGGTTTGAGAGGTGGGAAGGGCCTGGTTGGAGAGGTGTGAAGGGACAGGACTGGAGAGATGGGAAGTGGCAGGGTTGGAGAGATGTGAAGGGACAGGGCTGGAGAGGTGTGAAAGGCAGGGCTGGAGAGGTGTGGAGGGACAGGGCTGGAGAGGTGTGGAGGGACAGGGCTGGAGAGGTGTGAAGGGACAGGGTTGGAGAAATGGGAAGTGGCAGGGTTGGCGAGATGTGAAGGGACAGGGCTGGAGAGGTGTGAAGGGCAGACCAGAGAGGAGAGTAGGGAAGGGCCTGGCTGGAGAGGTGGGAGGGGCAGGGCTGGAGAGGTGTGAAGGGACAGGGTTGGAGAGGTGTGAAGGGCAGGGCTGGAGCGGTGTGAAGGGACAGGGCTGAAGAGGTGTGAAGGGACATAGATGGAGAGGTGGAAAGGGTCGGACTGGAGAGGTGGGAAGGGCAGGGTTGGAGAGGTGGGAAGGGCCTGGTTGGAGCAGTGAGAAGGGCAGGGTTTAAGAGGTGGGAAGGGCAGGGTTGGAGAGGTGGGAAAGGCCTGGTCTGAGAGGTGGGAAGGGCCTGGTTGGAGAGGTGTGAAGGGACAGGACTGGAGAGATGGGAAGTGGCAGGGTTGGAGAGATGTGAAGGGACAGGGCTGGAGAGGTGTGAAAGGCAGGGCTGGAGAGGTGTGGAGGGACAGGGCTGGAGAGGTGTGGAGGGACAGGGTTGGAGAGATGGGAAGTGGCAGGGTTGGAGATATGTGAAGGGACAGGGCTGGAGAGGTGTGGAGGGTCAGGGCTGGAGAGGTGTGAAGGGACAGGGTTGGAGAGATGGGAAGTGGCAGGGTTGGAGATATGTGAAGGGACAGGGCTGGAGAGGTTCGAATGGCAGGGCTGGAGAGGTGTGGAGGGACAGGGCTGGAGAGGTGTGGAGGGACAGGGCTGAAGAGGTGTGAAGGGACAGGGTTGGAGAGGTGGGAAGGGCAGGGCTGAAGAGGTGTCAAGGGCAGGGCGGAGAGGTGTGAAGGGACAGGTCTGGAGAGGAGAGGAGGGAAGGGCATGGCTGGAGAGGTGGGAGGGGCAGGGCTGGAGAGGTGTGAAGGGACAGGGCTGAAGAGGTGTGAAGGGAAGGGCTGGAGAGGTGTGGAGTGACAGGGCTGGAGAGGTGTGAAGGGACAGGGTTGGAGAGGTGTGAAGGGCAGGGCTGGAGAGGTGTGAAGGGACAGAACTGGAGAGGAGGGAACGGCCTGGCTGGAGAGATGGGAGGGGCAGGGCTGGAGAGGTGTGAAGGGACAGGGCTGGAGAGGTGTGGAGGGACAGGTTTGGAGAGGTGTGAAGGTACAGGGTTGGAGAGGTGTGAAGGAACAGGGTTCGAGAGGTGTGAAGGGCAGGGCTGGAGCGGTGTGAAAGGACAGGGCTGAAGAGGTGTGAAGGGACATGGATGGAGAGGTGGAAAGGGTCGGGCTGGAGAGGTGGGAAGGGCAGGGTTGGAGAGGTGGGAAGGGCCTGGTTGGAGCAGTGAGAAGGGCAGGGTTTAAGAGGTCGGAAGGGCAGGGTTGGAGAGGTGGGAAGGGCCTGGTTTGAGAGGTGGGAAGGGCCTGGTTGGAGAGGTGTGAAGGGACAGGACTGGAGAGATGGGAAGTGGCAGGGTTGGAGAGATGTGAAGGGACAGGGTTGGCGAGATGTGAAGGGACAGGGCTGGAGAGGTGTGGAGGGACAGGGCTGGAGAGGTGTGAAGGGACAGGGTTGGAGAGGTGGGAAGGGCAGGGCTGGAGAGGTGTGAAGGGCAGACCGGAGAGGTGAGGAGGGAAGGGCCTGGCTGGAGAGGTGGGAGGGGCAGGGCTGGAGAGGTGTGAAGGGCAGGGCTGGAGAGGTGTGAAGGGACAGGACTGGAGAGGAGAGGAGGGAAGGGCCTGGCTGGAGAGGTGGGGGGGGCAGGGCTGGAGAGGTGTGAAGGAAACGGGCTGAAGAGGTGTGGAGGAAAGGGCTGGAGAGGTGTGGAGGGACAGGGCTGGAGAGGTGTGGAGGGACAGAACTGGAGAGGTGTGGAGGGACAGGGCTGAAGAGGTGTGAAGGGACAGGGCTGAAGAGGTGGGAAGGGACAGGGCTGGAGAGGTGGGAAGGGCAGGACTGGAGAGGTGGAAAGGGCCTGGCTGGAGAGGTGGGAAGGGCAGGGCTGGAGAGGTGCGAAGGGCCTGGTTGGAGCAGTGAGAAGGGCAGGGTTCAAGAGGTGGGAAGGGCAGGGTTGGAGAGGTGGGAAGGGCCTGGTTGGAGAGGTGTGATGGGACAGGACTGGAGATATGGGAAGTGGCAGGGTTGGAGAGGTGTGAAGGGACAGGGCTGGAGTGGAGGGAAGGGCCTGGCTGGAGAGGTGGGAGGGGCAGGGCTGGAGAGGTGTGAAGGGACAGGGCTGGAGAGGTCTGAAGGGCAGGGCTAGAGAGTTGCGGAGGGACAGGGCTGGAGAGGAGGGACGAGCAGGGCTGTAGAGGTGGAAAGGGCCTGGCTGAGTGGCTGGAGAGGTGGGAAGGGCAGGGTTGGAGAGGTGGGAAGGGCCTGGTTGGAGCAGTGAGCAGGGCAGGGTTCGAGAGGTGGGAAGGGCAGGGTTGGATAGGTGGGAAGAGCCTGGTTGGAGAGGTGTGAATGGACAGGACTGGAGCGATGGGAAGTGGCAGAGTTGGAGAGGTGTGAAGGGACAGGGTTGGAGCAGTGGGAAGGGACAGGGTTGGAGAGGTGGGAAAGGCAGGGCTGGAGAGGTGTGAAGGGCAGAGCTGGAGAGGTGTGAAGGGACAGGGCTGGAGAGGAGTGAAGGGACAGGGCTGGAGAGGTGTGAAGGGACAGGGTTGGAGAGGTGGGAAAGGCAGGGCTGAAGAGGTGTGAAGAGCAGGGCTGGAGAGGTGTGAAGGGACAGGGCTGGAGAGGTGTGAAGGGACAGAGCTGGAGAGGTGTGAAGGGCAGGGCTGGAGAGGTATGGAGGGACAGGGCTGGAGAGGTCTGAAGGGACAGGGTTGGAGAGGTGGGAAGGGCAGGTCTGGAGAGGTGTGAAGGGACAGGACTGGAGAGGAAGGAAGTGCCTGGCTGGAGAGGCGGGAGGGGCAGGGCTGGAGAGGTGTGAAGGGACAGGGCTGAAGAAGTGTGAAGTGCAGGGCTGGAGAGGTGTGAAGGGACAGGACTTAAGAGGAGGGAAGGGCCTGGCTGGAGAGGTGGGAGGGGCAGGGCTGGAAAGGTGTGAAGGGACAGGGCTGAAGAGGTGTGAAGGGACAGGGCTAGAGAGGTGTGGAGGGACAGGGCTGGAGAGGTGTGAAGGGACAGGGTTGGAGAGGTGTGAAGGGCAGGGCGGGAGAGGTGTGAAGGGACAAGGCTGCAGAGGTGTGGAGGGACAGGGCTGGAGAGGTGTGGAGGGACAGGGCTGGAGAGGTGTGAAGGGACAGGGTTGGAGAGGTGTGAAGGGACAGGGTTGGAGAGGTGTGAAGGGCAGGGCTGGAGCGGTGTGAAGGGACAGGGCTGAAGAGGTGTGAAGGGACAGGGTTGGAGAGATGGGAAGTGGCAGGATTGGAGAGATGTGAAGGGACAGGGCTGGAGAGGTGTGGAGGGACAGGGCTGGAGAGGTGTGGAGGGACAGGGCTGGAGAGGTGTGGAGGGACAGGGCTGGAGAGGTGTGAAGGGACAGGGTTGGAGAGGTGGGAAGGGCAGGGCTGGAGAGGTGTGAAGGGCAGGGCGGAGAGATGTGAAGGGACAGGACTGGAGAGGAGAGGAGGGAAGGGCATGGCTGGAGAGGTGGGAGCGGCAGGGCTGGAGAGGTGTGAAGGGACAGGGCTGAAGAGGTGTGAAGGGCAGGGCTGGAGAGGTGTGGAGGGACAGAACTGGAGAGGAGGGAACGGCCTGGCTGGAGAGGTGGGAGGGGCAGGGCTGGAGAGGTGTGAAGGGACAGGGCTGGAGAGGTGTGGAGGGACAGGTTTGGAGAGGTGTGAAGGGACAGGGTTGGAGAGGTGTGAAGGGACAGGGTTCGAGAGGTGTGAAGGGCAGGGCTGGAGCAGTGTGAAGGGACAGGGCTGAAGAGGTGTGAAGGGACATGGATGGAGAGGTGGAAAGGGTCGGGCTGGAGAGGTGGGAAGGGCAGGGTTGGAGAGGTGGGAAGGGCCTGGTTGAAGCAGTGAGAAGGGCAGGGTTTAAGAGGTGGGAAGGGCAGGGTTGGAGAGGTGGGAAGGGCCTGGTTTGAGAGGTGGGAAGGGCCTAGTTGGAGAGGTGTGAAGGGACAGGACTGGAGAGATGGGAAGGGGCAGGGTTGGAGAGATGTGAAGGGACAGGGCTGGAGAGGTGTGAAAGGCAGGGCTGGAGAGGTGTGGAGGGACAGGGCTAGAGAGGTGTGAAGGGACAGGGCTGGAGAGGTGTGAAGGGACAGGGTTGGAGAGATGGGAAATGGCAGGGTTGGAGAGATGTGAAGGGACAGGGCTGGAGAGGTGTGGAGGGACAGGGCTGGAGAGGTGTGAAGGGACAGGGTTGGAGAGGTGGGAAGGGCAGGGCTGGAGAGGTGTGAAGGGCAGGGCCAGAGAGGAGAGGAGAGGAGGGAAGGGCCTGGCTGGAGAGGTGGGAGGGGCAGGGCTGGAGAGGTGTGAAGGGCAGGGCTGGAGAGGTGTGAAGGGACAGGACTGGAGAGGAGAGGAGGGAAGGGCCTGGCTGGAGAGGTGGGGGGGGGCAGGGCTGGAGAGGTGTGAAGGAAACGGGCTGAAGAGGTGTGGAGGGACAGGGCTGGAGAGGTGTGGAGGGACAGGGCTGGAGAGGTGTGGAGGGACAGGGCTGGAGAGGTGTGGAGGGACAGGGCTGAAGAGGTGTGAAGGGACAGGGCTGAAGAGGTGGGAAGGGACAGGGCTGGAGAGGTGGGAAGGGCAGGACTGGTGAGGTGGAAAGGGCACGGCTGGAGAGGTGCGAAGGGCCTGGTTGGAGCAGTGAGAAGGGCAGGGTTCAAGAGGTGGGAAGGGCATGGTTGGAGAGGTGGGAAGGGCCTGGTTGGAGAGGTGTGAAGGGACAGGACTGGAGAGATGGGAAGTGGCAGGGTTGGAGAGGTGCGAAGGGACAGGGCTGGAGTGGAGGGAAGGGCCTGGCTGGAGAGGTGGGAGGGGCAGGGCTGGAGAGGTGTGAAGGGACAGGGCTGGAGAGGTCTGAAGGGCAGGGCTAGAGAGTTGCAGAGGGACAGGGCTGGAGAGGAGGGACGAGCAGGGTTGGAGAGGTGGGAAGGGCCTGGTTGGAGCAGTGAGCAGGGCAGGGTTCGAGAGGTGGGAAGGGCAGGGTTGGATAGGTGGGAAGAGCCTGGTTGGAGAGGTGTGAATGGACAGGACTGGAGCGATGGGAAGTGGCAGAGTTGGAGAGGTGTGAAGGGACAGGGTTGGAGCAGTGGGAAGGGACAGGGTTGGAGAGGTGGGAAAGGCAGGGCTGGAGAGGTGTGAAGAGCAGGGCTGGAGAGGTGTGAAGGGACAGGGCTGGAGAGGTCTGAAGGGCAGGGCTAGAGAGTTGCGGAGGGACAGGGCTGGAGAGGAGGGACGAGCAGGGCTGTAGAGGTGGAAAGGGCCTGGCTGAGTGGCTGGAGAGGTGGGAAGGGCAGGGTTGGAGAGGTGGGAAGGGCCTGGTTGGAGCAGTGAGCATGGCAGGGTTCGAGAGGTGGGAAGGGCAGGGTTGGATAGGTGGGAAGAGCCTGGTTGGAGAGGTGTGAAGGGACAGGACTGGAGAGATGGGAAGTGGCAGGGTTGGAGAGGTGTGAAGGGACAGGGCTGGAGTGGAGGGAAGGGCCTGGCTGGAGATGTGGGAGGGGCAGGGCTGGAGAGGTGTGAAGGGACAGGGCTGGAGAGGTCTGAAGGGCAGGGCTAGAGAGTTGCGGAGGGACAGGGCTGGAGAGGAGGGACGAGCAGGGCTGTAGAGGTGGAAAGGGCCTGGCTGAGTGGCTGGAGAGGTGGGAAGGGCAGGGTTGGAGAGGTGGGAAGGGCCTGGTTGGAGCAGTGAGCAGGGCAGGGTTCGAGAGGTGGGAAGGGCAGGGCTGGAAAGGTGGGAAGAGCCTGGTTGGAGAGGTGTGAATGGACAGGACTGGAGCGATGGGAAGTGGCAGAGTTGGAGAGGTGTGAAGGGACAGGGTTGGAGCAGTGGGAAGGGACAGGGTTGGAGAGGTGGGAAAGGCAGGGCTGGAGAGGTGTGAAGGGCAGGGCTGGAGAGGTGTGAAGGGACAGGGCTGGATAGGAGTGAAGGGACAGGGCTGGAGAGGTGTGAAGGGACAGGGTTGGAGAGGTGTGAAGGGACAGAGCTGGAGAGGTGTGAAGGGCAGGGCTGGAGAGGTATGGAGGGACAGGGCTGGAGAGGTCTGAAGGGACAGGGTTGGAGAGGTGGGAAGGGCAGGTCTGGAGAGGTGTGAAGGGACAGGACTGGAGAGGAAGGAAGTGCCTGGCTGGAGAGGCGGGAGGGGCAGGGCTGGAGAGGTGTGAAGGGACAGGGCTGAAGAAGTGTGAAGTGCAGGGCTGGAGAGGTGTGAAGGGACAGGAGTTAAGAGGAGGGAAGGGCCTGGCTGGAGAGGTGGGAGAGGCAGGGCTGGAGAGGTGTGAAGGGACAGGGCTGAAGAGGTGTGAAGGGACAGGGCTAGAGAGGTGTGGAGGGACAGGGCTGGAGAGGTGTGAAGGGACAGGGTTGGAGAGGTGTGAAGGGCAGGGCGGGAGAGGTGTGAAGGGACAAGGCTGCAGAGGTGTGGAGGGACAAGGCTGCAGAGGTGTGGAGGGACAGGGCTGGAGAGGTGTGGAGGGACAGGACTAGAGCGATGGGAAGTGGCAGAGTTGGAGAGGTGTGAAGGGACAGGGTTGGAGCAGTGGGAAGGGACAGGGTTGGAGAGGTGGGAAAGGCAGGGCTGGAGAGGTGTGAAGAGCAGGGCTGGAGAGGTGTGAAGGGACAGGGCTGGAGAGGTCTGAAGGGCAGGGCTAGAGAGTTGCGGAGGGACAGGGCTGGAGAGGAGGGACGAGCAGGGCTGTAGAGGTGGAAAGGGCCTGGCTGAGTGGCTGGAGAGGTGGGAAGGGCAGGGTTGGAGAGGTGGGAAGGGCCTGGTTGGAGCAGTGAGCAGGGCAGGGTTCGAGAGGTGGGAAGGGCAGGGTTGGACAGGTGGGAAGAGCCTGGTTGGAGAGGTGTGAATGGACAGGACTGGAGCGATGGGAAGTGGCAGAGTTGGAGAGGTGTGAAGGGACAGGGTTGGAGCAGTGGGAAGGGACAGGGTTGGAGAGGTGGGAAAGGCAGGGCTGGAGAGGTGTGAAGGGCAGGGCTGGAGAGGTGTGAAGGGACAGGGCTGGAGAGGAGTGAAGGGACAGGGCTGGAGAGGTGTGAAGGGACAGGGTTGGAGAGGTGGGAAAGGCAGGGCTGAAGAGGTGTGAAGAGCAGGGCTGGAGAGGTGTGAAGGGACAGGGCTGGAGAGGTGTGAAGGGACAGAGCTGGAGAGGTGTGAAGGGCAGGGCTGGAGAGGTATGGAGGGACAGGGCTGGAGAGGTCTGAAGGGACAGGGTTGGAGAGGTGGGAAGGGCAGGTCTGGAGAGGAGTGAAGGGACAGGACTGGAGAGGAAGGAAGTGCCTGGCTGGAGAGGCGGGAGGGGCAGGGCTGGAGAGGTGTGAAGGGACAGGGCTGAAGAAGTGTGAAGTGCAGGGCTGGAGAGGTGTGAAGGGACAGGACTTAAGAGGAGGGAAGGGCCTGGCTGGAGAGGTGGGAGGGGCAGGGCTGGAGAGGTGTGAAGGGACAGGGCTGAAGAGGTGTGAAGGGACAGGGCTAGAGAGGTGTGGAGGGACAGGGCTGGAGAGGTGTGAAGGGACAGGGTTGGAGAGGTGTGAAGGGCAGGGCGGGAGAGGTGTGAAGGGACAAGGCTGCAGAGGTGTGGAGGGACAGGGCTGGAGAGGTGTGGAGGGACAGGGCTGGAGAGGTGTGAAGGGACAGGGTTGGAGAGGTGTGAAGGGACAGGGTTGGAGAGGTGTGAAGGGCAGGGCTGGAGCGGTGTGAAGGGACAGGGCTGAAGAGGTGTGAAGGGACAGGGTTGGAGAGATGGGAAGTGGCAGGATTGGAGAGATGTGAAGGGACAGGGCTGGAGAGGTGTGAAAGGCAGGGCCAGAGAGGAGAGGAGGGAAGGGCCTGGCTGGAGAGGTGTGGAGGGACAGGGCTGGAGAGGTGTGGAGGGACAGGGCTGGAGAGGTGTGAAGGGACAGTGTTGGAGAGGTGGGAAGAGCAGGGCTGGAGAGGTGTGAAGGGCAGGGCGGAGAGATGTGAAGGGACAGGACTGGAGAGGAGAGGAGGGAAGGGCATGGCTGGAGAGGTGGGAGCGGCAGGGCTGGAGAGGTGTGAAGGGACAGGGCTGAAGAGGTGTGAAGGGCAGGGCTGGAGAGGTGTGGTGGGACAGAACTGGAGAGGAGGGAACGGCCTGGCTGGAGAGGTGGGAGGGGCAGGGCTGGAGAGGTGTGAAGGGACAGGGCTGGAGAGGTGTGGAGGGACAGGTTTGGAGAGGTGTGAAGGGACAGGGTTGGAGAGGTGTGAAGGGACAGTGTTCGAGAGGTGTGAAGGGCAGGGCTCGTGCGGTGTGAAGGGACAGGGCTGAAGAGGTGTGAAGGGACATGGATGGAGAGGTGGAAAGGGTCGGGCTGGAGAGGTGGGAAGGGCAGGGTTGGAGAGGTGGGAAGGGCCTGGTTGGAGCAGTGAGAAGGGCAGGGTTTAAGAGGTGGGAAGGGCAGGGTTGGAGAGGTGGGAAGGGCCTGGTTTGAGAGGTGGGAAGGGCCTAGTTGGAGAGGTGTGAAGGGACAGGACTGGAGAGATGGGAAGGGGCAGGGTTGGAGAGATGTGAAGGGACAGGGCTGGAGAGGTGTGAAAGGCAGGGCTGGAGAGGTGTGGAGGGACAGGGCTAGAGAGGTGTGGAGGGACAGGGCTGGAGAGGTGTGAAGGGACAGGGTTGGAGAGATGGGAAGTGGCAGGGTTGGAGTGATGTGAAGGGACAGGGCTGGAGAGGTGTGGAGGGACAGGGCTGGAGAGGTGTGAAGGGACAGGGTTGGAGAGGTGGAAAGGGCAGGGCTGGAGAGGTGTGAAGGGACAGGGCTGGAGAGGTGTGAAGGGACAGGGCTGGAGAGGTGTGGAGGGACAGGGCTAGAGAGGCGTGGAGGGACAGGGCTGGAGAGGTGTGAAGGGACAGGGTTGGAGAGATGGGAAGTGGCAGGGTTGGAGAGATGTGAAGGGACAGGGCTGGAGAGGTGTGGAGGGACAGGGCTGGAGAGGTGTGAAGGGACAGGGTTGGAGAGGTGGGAAGGGCACGGCTGGAGAGGTGTGAAGGGCAGGGCCAGAGAGGAGAGGAAGGAAGGGCCTGGCTGGAGAGGTGGGAGGGGCAGGGCTGGAGAGGTGTGAAGGGCAGGGCTGGAGAGGTGTGAAGGGCAGGGCCAGAGAGGAGAGGAAGGAAGGGCCTGGCTGGAGAGGTGGGGGGGGGCAGGGCTGGAGAGGTGTGAAGGAAACGGGCTGAAGAGGTGTGGAGGGACAGGGCTGGAGAGGTGTGGAGGGACAGGGCTGGAGAGGTGTTGAGGGACAGGGCTGGAGAGGTGTGGAGGGACAGGGCTGAAGAGGTGTGAAGGGACAGGGCTGAAGAGGTGGGAAGGGACAGGGCTGGAGAGGTGGGAAGGGCAGGACTGGTGAGGTGGAAAGGGCCTGGCTGGAGAGGTGGGAAGGGCACGGCTGGAGAGGTGCGAAGGGCCTGGTTGGAGCAGTGAGAAGGGCAGGGTTCAAGAGGTGGGAAGGGCAGGGTTGGAGAGGTGGGAAGGGCCTGGTTGGAGAGGTGTGAAGGGACAGGACTGGAGAGATGGGAAGTGGCAGGGTTGGAGAGGTGTGAAGGGACAGGGCTGGAGTGGAGGGAAGAGCCTGGTTGGAGAGGTGGGAGGGGCAGGGCTGGAGAGGTGTGAAGGGACAGGGCTGGAGAGGTCTGAAGGGCAGGGCTAGAGAGTTGCAGAGGGACAGGGCTGGAGAGGAGGGACGAGCAGGGTTGGAGAGGTGGGAAGGGCCTGGTTGGAGCAGTGAGCAGGGCAGGGTTCGAGAGGTGGGAAGGGCAGGGTTGTATAGGTGGGAAGAGCCTGGTTGGAGAGGTGTGAATGGACAGGACTGGAGCGATGGGAAGTGGCAGAGTTGGAGAGGTGTGAAGGGACAGGGTTGGAGCAGTGGGAAGGGACAGGGTTGGAGAGGTGGGAAAGGCAGGGCTGGAGAGGTGTGAAGAGCAGGGCTGGAGAGGTGTGAAGGGACAGGGCTGGAGAGGTGTGAAGGGACAGGGCTGGAGAGGTCTGAAGGGCAGGGCTAGAGAGTTGCGGAGGGACAGGGCTGGAGAGGAGGGACGAGCAGGGCTGTAGAGGTGGAAAGGGCCTGGCTGAGTGGCTGGAGAGGTGGGAAGGGCAGGGTTGGAGAGGTGGGAAGGGCCTGGTTGGAGCAGTGAGCAGGGCAGGTTTCGAGAGGTGGGAAGGGCAGGGTTGGATAGGTGGGAAGAGCCTGGTTGGAGAGGTGTGAATGGACAGGACTGGAGCGATGGGAAGTGGCAGAGTTGGAGAGGTGTGAAGGGACAGGGTTGGAGCAGTGGGAAGGGACAGGGTTGGAGAGGTGGGAAAGGCAGGGCTGGAGAGGTGTGAAGAGCAGGGCTGGAGAGGTGTGAAGGGACAGGGCTGGAGAGGTGTGAAGGGACAGGGTTGGAGAGGTGGGAAAGGCAGGGCTGAAGAGGTGTGAAGAGCAGGGCTGGAGAGGTGTGAAGGGACAGGGCTGGAGAGGTGTGAAGGGACAGAGCTGGAGAGGTGTGAAGGGCAGGGCTGGAGAGGTGTGGAGGGTCAGGGCTGGAGAGGTGTGAAGGGACAGGGTTGGAGAGATGGGAAGTGGCAGGGTTGGAGAGATGTGAAGGGACAGGGCTGGAGAGGTGTGAAAGGCAGGGCTGGAAAGGTGTGGAGGGACAGGGCTGGAGAGGTGTGGAGGGACAGGGCTGGAGAGGTGTGAAGGGACAGGGTTGGAGAGGTGGGAAGGGCAGGGCTGGAGAGGTGTGAAGGGCAGGGCGGAGAGGTGTGAAGGGACAGGACTGGAGAGGAGAGGAGAGGAGGGAAGGGCATGGCTGCAGAGGTAGGAGGGGCAGGGCTGGATAGGTGGGAAGAGCCTGGTTGGAGAAGTGTGAATGGACAGGACTGGAGCGATGGGAAGTGGCAGAGTTGGAGAGGTGTGAAGGGACAGGGTTGGAGCAGTGGGAAGGGACAGGGTTGGAGAGGTGGGAAAGGCAGGGCTGGAGAGGTGTGAAGAGCAGGGCTGGAGAGGTGTGAAGGGACAGGGCTGGAGAGGTGTGAAGGGACATGGCTGGAGAGGTCTGAAGGGCAGGGCTAGAGAGTTGCGGAGGGACAGGGCTGGAGAGGAGGGACGAGCAGGGCTGTAGAGGTAGAAAGGGCCTGGCTGAGTGGCTGGAGAGGTGGGAAGGGCAGGGTTGGAGAGGTGGGAAGGGCCTGGTTGGAGCAGGGCAGGGTTCGAGAGGTGGGAAGGGCAGGGTTGGATAGGCGGGAAGAGCCTGGTTGGAGAGGTGTGAATGGACAGGACTGGAGCGATGGGAAGTGGCAGAGTTGGAGAGGTGTGAAGGGACAGGGTTGGAGCAGTGGGAAGGGACAGGGTTGGAGAGGTGGGAAAGGCAGGGCTGGAGAGGTGTGAAGAGCAGGGCTGGAGAGGTGTGAAGGGACAGGGCTGGAGAGGTGTGAAGGGACAGGGCTGGAGAGGTGTGAAGGGACAGGGTTGGAGAGGTGGGAAAGGCAGGGCTGAAGAGGTGTGAAGAGCAGGGCTGGAGAGGTGTGAAGGGACAGGGCTGGAGAGGTGTGAAGGGACAGAGCTGGAGAGGTGTGAAGGGCACGGCTGGAGAGGTGTGGAGGGTCAGGGCTGGAGAGGTGTGAAGGGACAGGGTTGGAGAGATGGGAAGTGGCAGAGTTGGAGAGATGTGAAGGGACAGGGCTGGAGAGGTGTGAAAGGCAGGGCTGGAGAGGTGTGGAGGGACAGGGCTGGAGAGGTGTGGAGGGACAGGGCTGGAGAGGTGTGAAGGGACAGGGTTGGAGAGGTGGGAAGGGCAGGGCTGGAGAGGTGTGAAGGGCAGGGCGGAGAGGTGTGAAGGGACAGGACTGGAGAGGAGAGGAGGGAAGGGCATGGCTGGAGAGGTGGGAGGGGCAGGGCTGGAGAGGTGTGAAGGGACAGGGCTGAAGAGGTGTGAAGGGCAGGGCTGGACAGGTGTGGAGGGACAGGGCTGGAGAGGTGGGAAGGGACAGGGTTGGAGAGGTGTGAAGGGCAGGGCTGGAGAGGTGTGAAGGGACAGAACTGGATAGGAGGGAACGGCCTGGCTGGAGAGGTGGGAGGGGCAGGGCTGAAGAGGTGTGAAGGGACAGGGCTGGAGAGGTGTGGAGGGACAGGTTTGGAGAGGTGTGAAGGGACAGGGTTGGAGAGGTATGAAGGGACAGGGTTCGAGAGGTGTGAAGGGCAGGGCTGGAGCGGTGTGAAGGGACAGGGCTGAAGAGGTGTGAAGGGACATGGATGGAGAGGTGGAAAGGGTCGGGCTGGAGAGGTGGGAAGGGCAGGGTTGGAGAGGTGGGAAGGGCCTGGTTGTAGCAGTGAGAAGGGCAGGGTTTAAGAGGTGGGAAGGGCAGGGTTGGAAAGGTGGGAAGGGCCTGGTTTTAGAGGTGGGAAGGGCCTGGTTGGAGAGGTGTGAAGGGACAGGACTGGAGAGATGGGAAGTGTCAGGTTTGGAGAGATGTGAAGGGACAGGGCTGGAGAGGTGTGAAAGGCAGGGCTGGAGAGGTGTGGAGGGACAGGGCTGGAGAGGTGTGGAGGGACAGGGCTGGAGAGGTGTGAAGGGACAGGGTTGGAGAGATGGGATGTGGCAGGGTTGGAGAGATGTGAAGGGACAGGGCTGGAGAGGTGTGGAGGGACAGGGCTGGAGAGGTGTGGAGGGACAGGGCTGGAGAGGTGTGAAGGGACAGGGTTGGAGAGGTGGGAAGGGCAGGGCTGGAGAGGTGTGAAGGGCAGGGCCGGAGAGGAGAAGAGGGAAGGGCCTGGGTGGAGAGGTGGGAGGGGCAGGGCTGGAGAGGTGTGAAGGGCAGGGCTGGAGAGGTGTGAAGGGACAGGACTGGAGAGGAGAGGAGGGAAGGGCCTGGCTGGAGAGGTGGGGGGGCAGGGCTGGAGAGGTGTGAAGGAAACGGGCTGAAGAGGTGTGGAGGGACAGGGCTGGAGAGGTGTGGAGGGACAGGGCTGGAGAGGTGTGGAGGGACAGGGCTGGAGAGGTGTGGAGGGACAGGGCTGAAGAGGTGTGAAGGGACAGGGCTGAAGCGGTGGGAAGGGACAGGGCTGGAGAGGTGGGAAGGGCAGGACTGGAGAGGTGGAAAGGGCCTGGCTGGAGAGGTGGGCAGGGCTGGAGAGGTGCGAAGGGCCTGGTTGGAGCAGTGAGAAGGGCAGGGTTCAAGAGGTGGGAAGGGCAGGGTTGGAGAGGTGGGAAGGGCCTGGTTGGAGAGGTGTGAAGGGACAGGACTGGAGAGATGGGAAGTGGCAGGGTTGGAGAGGTGTGAAGGGACAGGGCTGGAGTGGAGGGAAGGGCCTGGCTGGAGAGGTGGGAGGGGCAGGGCTGAAGAGGTGTGAAGGGACAGGGCTGGAGAGGTCTGAAGGGCAGGGCTAGAGAGTTGCAGAGGGACAGGGCTGGAGAGGAGGGACGAGCAGGGTTGGAGAGGTGGGAAGGGCCTGGCTGAGTGGCTGGAGAGGTGGGAAGGGACAGGGTTGGAGAGGTGGGAAAGGCAGGGCTGGAGAGGTGTGAAGAGCAGGGCTGGAGAGGTGTGAAGGGACAGGGCTGGAGAGGTGTGAAGGGACAGGGCTGGAGAGGTCTGAAGGGCAGGGCTAGAGAGTTGCGGAGGGACAGGGCTGGAGAGGAGGGACGAGCAGGGCTGTAGAGGTAGAAAGGGCCTGGCTGAGTGGCTGGAGAGGTGGGAAGGGCAGGGTTGGAGAGGTGGGAAGGGCCTGGTTGGAGCAGTGAGCAGGGCAGGGTTCGATAGGTGGGAAGGGCAGGGTTGGATAGGTGGGAAGAGCCTGGTTGGAGAGGTGTGAATGGACAGGACTGGAGCGATGGGAAGTGGCAGAGTTGGAGAGGTGTGAAGGGACAGGGTTGGAGCAGTGGGAAGGGACAGGGTTGGAGAGGTGGGAAAGGCAGGGCTGGAGAGGTGTGAAGAGCAGGGCTGGAGAGGTGTGAAGGGACAGGGCTGGAGAGGTGTGAAGGGACAGGGCTGGAGAGGTGTGAAGGGACAGGGCTGGAGAGGTGTGAAGGGACAGGGTTGGAGAGGTGGGAAAGGCAGGGCTGAAGAGGTGTGAAGAGCAGGGCTGGAGAGGTGTGAAGGGACAAGGCTGGAGAGGTGTGAAGGGACAGAGCAGGAGAGGTGTGAAGGGCAGGGCTGGAGAGGTGTGGAGGGTCAGGGCTGGAGAGGTGGGAAGGGACAGGGTTGGAGAGATGGGAAGTGGCAGGGTTGGAGAGATGTGAAGGGACAGGGTTGGAGAGATGGGAAGTGGCAGGGTTGGAGAGATGTGAAGGGACAGGGCTGGAGAGGTGTGAAAGGCAGGGCTGAAGAGGTGTGGAGGGACAGGGCTGGAGAGGTGTGGAGGGACAGGGCTGGAGAGGTGTGAAGGGACAGGGTTGGAGAGGTGGGAAGGGCAGGGCTGGAGAGGTGTGAAGGGCAGGGCGGAGAGGTGTGAAGGGACAGGACTGGAGAGGAGAGGAGGGAAGGGCATGGCTGGAGAGGCGGGAGGGGCAGGGCTGGAGAGGTGTGAAGGGACAGGGCTGAAGAGGTGTGAAGGGCAGGGCTGGACAGGTGTGGAGGGACAGGGCTGGAGAGGTGTGAAAGGACAGGGTTGGAGAGGTGTGAAGGGCAGGGCTGGAGAGGTGTGAAGGGACAGAACTGGATAGGAGGGAACGGCCTGGCTGGAGAGGTGGGAGGGGCAGGGCTGGAGAGGTGTGAAGGGACAGGGCTGGAGAGGTGTGGAGGGACACGTTTGGAGAGGTGTGAAGGGACAGGGTTGGAGAGGTATGAAGGGACAGGGTTCGAGAGGTGTGAAGGGCAGGGCTGGAGCGGTGTGAAGGGACAGGGCTGAAGAGGTGTGAAGGGACATGGATGGAGAGGTGGAAAGGGTCGGGCTGGAGAGGTGGGAAGGGCAGGCTTGGAGAGGTGGGAAGGGCCTGGTTGGAGCAGTGAGAAGGGCAGGGTTTAAGAGGTGAGACGGGCAGGGTTGGAGAGGTGGGAAGGGCCTGGTTTTAGAGGTGGGAAGGGCCTGGATGGAGAGGTGTGAAGGGACAGGACTGGAGAGATGGGAAGTGGCAGGGTTGGAGAGATGTGAAGGGACAGGGCTGGAGAGGTGTGAAAGGCAGGGCTGGAGAGGTGTGGAGGGACAGGGCTGGAGAGGTGTGGAGGGACAGGGCTGGAGAGGTGTGAAGGGACAGGGCTGAAGAGGTGGGAAGGGACAGGGCTGGAGAGGTGGGAAGGGCAGGACTGGTGAGGTGGAAAGGGCCTGGCTGAGTGGCTGGAGAGGAGGGACGAGCAGGGTTGGAGAGGTGGGAAGGGCCTGGTTGGAGCAGTGAGCAGGGCAGGGTTCGAGAGGTGGGAAGGGCAGGGTTGGATAGGTGGGAAGAGCCTGGTTGGAGAGGTGTGAATGGACAGGACTGGAGCGATGGGAAGTGGCAGAGTTGGAGAGGTGTGAAGGGACAGGGTTGGAGCAGTGGGAAGGGACAGGGTTGGAGAGGTGGGAAAGGCAGGGCTGGAGAGGTGTGAAGAGCAGGGCTGGAGAGGTGTGAAGGGACAGGGCTGGAGAGGTCTGAAGGGCAGGGCTAGAGAGTTGCGGAGGGACAGGGCTGGAGAGGAGGGACGAGCAGGGCTGTAGAGGTGGAAAGGGCCTGGCTGAGTGGCTGGAGAGGTGGGAAGGGCAGGGTTGGAGAGGTGGGAAGGGCCTGGTTGGAGCAGTGAGAAGGGCAGGGTTTAAGAGGTCGGAAGGGCAGGGTTGGAGAGGTGGGAAGGGCCTGGTTTGAGAGGTGGGAAGGGCCTGGTTGGAGAGGTGTGAAGGGACAGGACTGGAGAGATGGGAAGTGGCAGGGTTGGAGAGATGTGAAGGGACAGGGTTGGCGAGATGTGAAGGGACAGGGCTGGAGAGGTGTGGAGGGACAGGGCTAGAGAGGTGTGGAGGGACAGGGCTGGAGAGGTGTGAAGGGACAGGGTTGGAGAGATGGGAAGTGGCAGGGTTGGAGAGATGTGAAGGGACAGGGCTGGAGAGGTGTGGAGGGACAGGGCTGGAGAGGTGTGAAGGGACAGGGTTGGAGAGGTGGGAAGGGCAGGGCTGGAGAGGTGTGAAGGGCAGGGCCAGAGAGGAGAGGAGAGGAGGGAAGGGCCTGGCTGGAGAGGTGGGAGGGGCAGGGCTGGAGAGGTGTGAAGGGCAGGGCTGGAGAGGTGTGAAGGGACAGGACTGGAGAGGAGAGGAGGGAAGGGCCTGGCTGGAGAGGTGGGGGGGGGCAGGGCTGGAGAGGTGTGAAGGAAACGGGCTGAAGAGGTGTGGAGGGACAGGGCTGGAGAGGTGTGGAGGGACAGGGCTGGAGAGGTGTGGAGGGACAGGGCTGAAGAGGTGTGAAGGGACAGGGCTGAAGAGGTGGGAAGGGACAGGGCTGGAGAGGTGGGAAGGGCAGGACTGGTGAGGTGGAAAGGGCCTGGCTGGAGAGGTGGGAAGGGCACGGCTGGAGAGGTGCGAAGGGCCTGGTTGGAGCAGTGAGAAGGGCAGGGTTCAAGAGGTGGGAAGGGCATGGTTGGAGAGGTGGGAAGGGCCTGGTTGGAGAGGTGTGAAGGGACAGGACTGGAGAGATGGGAAGTGGCAGGGTTGGAGAGGTGCGAAGGGACAGGGCTGGAGTGGAGGGAAGGGCCTGGCTGGAGAGGTGGGAGGGGCAGGGCTGGAGAGGTGTGAAGGGACAGGGCTGGAGAGGTCTGAAGGGCAGGGCTAGAGAGTTGCAGAGGGACAGGGCTGGAGAGGAGGGACGAGCAGGGTTGGAGAGGTGGGAAGGGCCTGGTTGGAGCAGTGAGCAGGGCAGGGTTCGAGAGGTGGGAAGGGCAGGGTTGGATAGGTGGGAAGAGCCTGGTTGGAGAGGTGTGAATGGACAGGACTGGAGCGATGGGAAGTGGCAGAGTTGGAGAGGTGTGAAGGGACAGGGTTGGAGCAGTGGGAAGGGACAGGGTTGGAGAGGTGGGAAAGGCAGGGCTGGAGAGGTGTGAAGAGCAGGGCTGGAGAGGTGTGAAGGGACAGGGCTGGAGAGGTCTGAAGGGCAGGGCTAGAGAGTTGCGGAGGGACAGGGCTGGAGAGGAGGGACGAGCAGGGCTGTAGAGGTGGAAAGGGCCTGGCTGAGTGGCTGGAGAGGTGGGAAGGGCAGGGTTGGAGAGGTGGGAAGGGCCTGGTTGGAGCAGTGAGCATGGCAGGGTTCGAGAGGTGGGAAGGGCAGGGTTGGATAGGTGGGAAGAGCCTGGTTGGAGAGGTGTGAAGGGACAGGACTGGAGAGATGGGAAGTGGCAGGGTTGGAGAGGTGTGAAGGGACAGGGCTGGAGTGGAGGGAAGGGCCTGGCTGGAGATGTGGGAGGGGCAGGGCTGGAGAGGTGTGAAGGGACAGGGCTGGAGAGGTCTGAAGGGCAGGGCTAGAGAGTTGCGGAGGGACAGGGCTGGAGAGGAGGGACGAGCAGGGCTGTAGAGGTGGAAAGGGCCTGGCTGAGTGGCTGGAGAGGTGGGAAGGGCAGGGTTGGAGAGGTGGGAAGGGCCTGGTTGGAGCAGTGAGCAGGGCAGGGTTCGAGAGGTGGGAAGGGCAGGGCTGGAAAGGTGGGAAGAGCCTGGTTGGAGAGGTGTGAATGGACAGGACTGGAGCGATGGGAAGTGGCAGAGTTGGAGAGGTGTGAAGGGACAGGGTTGGAGCAGTGGGAAGGGACAGGGTTGGAGAGGTGGGAAAGGCAGGGCTGGAGAGGTGTGAAGGGCAGGGCTGGAGAGGTGTGAAGGGACAGGGCTGGATAGGAGTGAAGGGACAGGGCTGGATAGGAGTGAAGGGACAGGGCTGGAGAGGTGTGAAGGGACAGGGTTGGAGAGGTGTGAAGGGACAGAGCTGGAGAGGTGTGAAGGGCAGGGCTGGAGAGGTATGGAGGGACAGGGCTGGAGAGGTCTGAAGGGACAGGGTTGGAGAGGTGGGAAGGGCAGGTCTGGAGAGGTGTGAAGGGACAGGACTGGAGAGGAAGGAAGTGCCTGGCTGGAGAGGCGGGAGGGGCAGGGCTGGAGAGGTGTGAAGGGACAGGGCTGAAGAAGTGTGAAGTGCAGGGCTGGAGAGGTGTGAAGGGACAGGACTTAAGAGGAGGGAAGGGCCTGGCTGGAGAGGTGGGAGAGGCAGGGCTGGAGAGGTGTGAAGGGACAGGGCTGAAGAGGTGTGAAGGGACAGGGCTAGAGAGGTGTGGAGGGACAGGGCTGGAGAGGTGTGAAGGGACAGGGTTGGAGAGGTGTGAAGGGCAGGGCGGGAGAGGTGTGAAGGGACAAGGCTGCAGAGGTGTGGAGGGACAAGGCTGCAGAGGTGTGGAGGGACAGGGCTGGAGAGGTGTGGAGGGACAGGACTAGAGCGATGGGAAGTGGCAGAGTTGGAGAGGTGTGAAGGGACAGGGTTGGAGCAGTGGGAAGGGACAGGGTTGGAGAGGTGGGAAAGGCAGGGCTGGAGAGGTGTGAAGAGCAGGGCTGGAGAGGTGTGAAGGGACAGGGCTGGAGAGGTCTGAAGGGCAGGGCTAGAGAGTTGCGGAGGGACAGGGCTGGAGAGGAGGGACGAGCAGGGCTGTAGAGGTGGAAAGGGCCTGGCTGAGTGGCTGGAGAGGTGGGAAGGGCAGGGTTGGAGAGGTGGGAAGGGCCTGGTTGGAGCAGTGAGCATGGCAGGGTTCGAGAGGTGGGAAGGGCAGGGTTGGATAGGTGGGAAGAGCCTGGTTGGAGAGGTGTGAAGGGACAGGACTGGAGAGATGGGAAGTGGCAGGGTTGGAGAGGTGTGAAGGGACAGGGCTGGAGTGGAGGGAAGGGCCTGGCTGGAGATGTGGGAGGGGCAGGGCTGGAGAGGTGTGAAGGGACAGGGCTGGAGAGGTCTGAAGGGCAGGGCTAGAGAGTTGCGGAGGGACAGGGCTGGAGAGGAGGGACGAGCAGGGCTGTAGAGGTGGAAAGGGCCTGGCTGAGTGGCTGGAGAGGTGGGAAGGGCAGGGTTGGAGAGGTGGGAAGGGCCTGGTTGGAGCAGTGAGCAGGGCTGGGTTCGAGAGGTGGGAAGGGCAGGGTTGGACAGGTGGGAAGAGCCTGGTTGGAGAGGTGTGAATGGACAGGACTGGAGCGATGGGAAGTGGCAGAGTTGGAGAGGTGTGAAGGGACAGGGTTGGAGCAGTGGGAAGGGACAGGGTTGGAGAGGTGGGAAAGGCAGGGCTGGAGAGGTGTGAAGGGCAGGGCTGGAGAGGTGTGAAGGGACAGGGCTGGAGAGGAGTGAAGGGACAGGGCTGGAGAGGTGTGAAGTGACAGGGTTGGAGAGGTGGGAAAGGCAGGGCTGAAGAGGTGTGAAGAGCAGGGCTGGAGAGGTGTGAAGGGACAGGGCTGGAGAGGTGTGAAGGGACAGAGCTGGAGAGGTGTGAAGGGCAGGGCTGGAGAGGTATGGAGGGACAGGGCTGGAGGGGTCTGAAGGGACAGGGTTGGAGAGGTGGGAAGGGCAGGTCTGGAGAGGTGTGAAGGGACAGGACTGGAGAGGAAGGAAGTGCCTGGCTGGAGAGGCGGGAGGGGCAGGGCTGGAGAGGTGTGAAGGGACAGGGCTGAAGAAGTGTGAAGTGCAGGGCTGGAGAGGTGTGAAGGGACAGGACTTAAGAGGAGGGAAGGGCCTGGCTGGAGAGGTGGGAGGGGCAGGGCTGGAGAGGTGTGAAGGGACAGGGCTGAAGAGGTGTGAAGGGACAGGGCTAGAGAGGTGTGGAGGGACAGGGCTGGAGAGGTGTGAAGGGACAGGGTTGGAGAGGTGTGAAGGGCAGGGCGGGAGAGGTGTGAAGGGACAAGGCTGCAGAGGTGTGGAGGGACAGGGCTGGAGAGGTGTGGAGGGACAGGGCTGGAGAGGTGTGAAGGGACAGGGTTGGAGAGGTGTGAAGGGACAGGGTTGGAGAGGTGTGAAGGGCAGGGCTGGAGCGGTGTGAAGGGACAGGGCTGAAGAGGTGTGAAGGGACAGGGTTGGAGAGATGGGAAGTGGCAGGATTGGAGAGATGTGAAGGGACAGGGCTGGAGAGGTGTGAAAGGCAGGGCCAGAGAGGAGAGGAGGGAAGGGCCTGGCTGGAGAGGTGTGGAGGGACAGGGCTGGAGAGGTGTGGAGGGACAGGGCTGGAGAGGTGTGAAGGGACAGTGTTGGAGAGGTGGGAAGAGCAGGGCTGGAGAGGTGTGAAGGGCAGGGCGGAGAGATGTGAAGGGACAGGACTGGAGAGGAGAGGAGGGAAGGGCATGGCTGGAGAGGTGGGAGCGGCAGGGCTGGAGAGGTGTGAAGGGACAGGGCTGAAGAGGTGTGAAGGGCAGGGCTGGAGAGGTGTGGTGGGACAGAACTGGAGAGGAGGGAACGGCCTGGCTGGAGAGGTGGGAGGGGCAGGGCTGGAGAGGTGTGAAGGGACAGGGCTGGAGAGGTGTGGAGGGACAGGTTTGGAGAGGTGTGAAGGGACAGGGTTGGAGAGGTGTGAAGGGACAGGGTTCGAGAGGTGTGAAGGGCAGGGCTGGAGCGGTGTGAAGGGACAGGGCTGAAGAGGTGTGAAGGGACATGGATGGAGAGGTGGAAAGGGTCGGGCTGGAGAGGTGGGAAGGGCAGGGTTGGAGAGGTGGGAAGGGCCTGGTTGGAGCAGTGAGAAGGGCAGGGTTTAAGAGGTGGGAAGGGCAGGGTTGGAGAGGTGGGAAGGGCCTGGTTTGAGAGGTGGGAAGGGCCTAGTTGGAGAGGTGTGAAGGGACAGGACTGGAGAGATGGGAAGGGGCAGGGTTGGAGAGATGTGAAGGGACAGGGCTGGAGAGGTGTGAAAGGCAGGGCTGGAGAGGTGTGGAGGGACAGGGCTAGAGAGGTGTGGAGGGACAGGGCTGGAGAGGTGTGAAGGGACAGGGTTGGAGAGATGGGAAGTGGCAGGGTTGGAGTGATGTGAAGGGACAGGGCTGGAGAGGTGTGGAGGGACAGGGCTGGAGAGGTGTGAAGGGACAGGGTTGGAGAGGTGGGAAGGGCAGGGCTGGAGAGGTGTGAAGGGACAGGGCTGGAGAGGTGTGAAGGGACAGGGCTGGAGAGGTGTGGAGGGACAGGGCTAGAGAGGTGTGGAGGGACAGGGCTGGAGAGGTGTGAAGGGACAGGGTTGGAGAGATGGGAAGTGGCAGGGTTGGAGAGATGTGAAGGGACAGGGCTGGAGAGGTGTGGAGGGACAGGGCTGGAGAGGTGTGAAGGGACAGGGTTGGAGAGGTGGGAAGGGCACGGCTGGAGAGGTGTGAAGGGCAGGGCCAGAGAGGAGAGGAAGGAAGGGCCTGGCTGGAGAGGTGGGAGGGGCAGGGCTGGAGAGGTGTGAAGGGCAGGGCTGGAGAGGTGTGAAGGGCAGGGCCAGAGAGGAGAGGAAGGAAGGGCCTGGCTGGAGAGGTGGGGGGGGCAGGGCTGGAGAGGTGTGAAGGAAACGGGCTGAAGAGGTGTGGAGGGACAGGGCTGGAGAGGTGTGGAGGGACAGGGCTGGAGAGGTGTTGAGGGACAGGGCTGGAGAGGTGTGGAGGGACAGGGCTGAAGAGGTGTGAAGGGACAGGGCTGAAGAGGTGGGAAGGGACAGGGCTGGAGAGGTGGGAAGGGCAGGACTGGTGAGGTGGAAAGGGCCTGGCTGGAGAGGTGGGAAGGGCACGGCTGGAGAGGTGCGAAGGGCCTGGTTGGAGCAGTGAGAAGGGCAGGGTTCAAGAGGTGGGAAGGGCAGGGTTAGAGAGGTGGGAAGGGCCTGGTTGGAGAGGTGTGAAGGGACAGGACTGGAGAGATGGGAAGTGGCAGGGTTGGAGAGGTGTGAAGGGACAGGGCTGGAGTGGAGGGAAGAGCCTGGTTGGAGAGGTGGGAGGGGCAGGGCTGGAGAGGTGTGAAGGGACAGGGCTGGAGAGGTCTGAAGGGCAGGGCTAGAGAGTTGCAGAGGGACAGGGCTGGAGAGGAGGGACGAGCAGGGTTGGAGAGGTGGGAAGGGCCTGGTTGGAGCAGTGAGCAGGGCAGGGTTCGAGAGGTGGGAAGGGCAGGGTTGTATAGGTGGGAAGAGCCTGGTTGGAGAGGTGTGAATAGACAGGACTGGAGCGATGGGAAGTGGCAGAGTTGGAGAGGTGTGAAGGGACAGGGTTGGAGCAGTGGGAAGGGACAGGGTTGGAGAGGTGGGAAAGGCAGGGCTGGAGAGGTGTGAAGAGCAGGGCTGGAGAGGTGTGAAGGGACAGGGCTGGAGAGGTGTGAAGGGACAGGGCTGGAGAGGTCTGAAGGGCAGGGCTAGAGAGTTGCGGAGGGACAGGGCTGGAGAGGAGGGACGAGCAGGGCTGTAGAGGTGGAAAGGGCCTGGCTGAGTGGCTGGAGAGGTGGGAAGGGCAGGGTTGGAGAGGTGGGAAGGGCCTGGTTGGAGCAGTGAGCAGGGCAGGTTTCGAGAGGTGGGAAGGGCAGGGTTGGATAGGTGGGAAGAGCCTGGTTGGAGAGGTGTGAATGGACAGGACTGGAGCGATGGGAAGTGGCAGAGTTGGAGAGGTGTGAAGGGACAGGGTTGGAGCAGTGGGAAGGGACAGGGTTGGAGAGGTGGGAAAGGCAGGGCTGGAGAGGTGTGAAGAGCAGGGCTGGAGAGGTGTGAAGGGACAGGGCTGGAGAGGTGTGAAGGGACAGGGTTGGAGAGGTGGGAAAGGCAGGGCTGAAGAGGTGTGAAGAGCAGGGCTGGAGAGGTGTGAAGGGACAGGGCTGGAGAGGTGTGAAGGGACAGAGCTGGAGAGGTGTGAAGGGCAGGGCTGGAGAGGTGTGGAGGGTCAGGGCTGGAGAGGTGTGAAGGGACAGGGTTGGAGAGATGGGAAGTGGCAGGGTTGGAGAGATGTGAAGGGACAGGGCTGGAGAGGTGTGAAAGGCAGGGCTGGAAAGGTGTGGAGGGACAGGGCTGGAGAGGTGTGGAGGGACAGGGCTGGAGAGGTGTGAAGGGACAGGGTTGGAGAGGTGGGAAGGGCAGGGCTGGAGAGGTGTGAAGGGCAGGGCGGAGAGGTGTGAAGGGACAGGACTGGAGAGGAGAGGAGAGGAGGGAAGGGCATGGCTGCAGAGGTAGGAGGGGCAGGGCTGGATAGGTGGGAAGAGCCTGGTTGGAGAAGTGTGAATGGACAGGACTGGAGCGATGGGAAGTGGCAGAGTTGGAGAGGTGTGAAGGGACAGGGTTGGAGCAGTGGGAAGGGACAGGGTTGGAGAGGTGGGAAAGGCAGGGCTGGAGAGGTGTGAAGAGCAGGGCTGGAGAGGTGTGAAGGGACAGGGCTGGAGAGGTGTGAAGGGCAGGGCTAGAGAGTTGCGGAGGGACAGGGCTGGAGAGGAGGGACGAGCAGGGCTGTAGAGGTAGAAAGGGCCTGGCTGAGTGGCTGGAGAGGTGGGAAGGGCAGGGTTGGAGAGGTGGGAAGGGCCTGGTTGGAGCAGGGCAGGGTTCGAGAGGTGGGAAGGGCAGGGTTGGATAGGCGGGAAGAGCCTGGTTGGAGAGGTGTGAATGGACAGGACTGGAGCGATGGGAAGTGGCAGAGTTGGAGAGGTGTGAAGGGACAGGGTTGGAGCAGTGGGAAGGGACAGGGTTGGAGAGGTGGGAAAGGCAGGGCTGGAGAGGTGTGAAGAGCAGGGCTGGAGAGGTGTGAAGGGACAGGGCTGGAGAGGTGTGAAGGGACAGGGCTGGAGAGGTGTGAAGGGACAGGGTTGGAGAGGTGGGAAAGGCAGGGCTGAAGAGGTGTGAAGAGCAGGGCTGGAGAGGTGTGAAGGGACAGGGCTGGAGAGGTGTGAAGGGACAGAGCTGGAGAGGTGTGAAGGGCACGGCTGGAGAGGTGTGGAGGGTCAGGGCTGGAGAGGTGTGAAGGGACAGGGTTGGAGAGATGGGAAGTGGCAGAGTTGGAGAGATGTGAAGGGACAGGGCTGGAGAGGTGTGAAAGGCAGGGCTGGAGAGGTGTGGAGGGACAGGGCTGGAGAGGTGTGGAGGGACAGGGCTGGAGAGGTGTGAAGGGACAGGGTTGGAGAGGTGGGAAGGGCAGGGCTGGAGAGGTGTGAAGGGCAGGGCGGAGAGGTGTGAAGGGACAGGACTGGAGAGGAGAGGAGGGAAGGGCATGGCTGGAGAGGTGGGAGGGGCAGGGCTGGAGAGGTGTGAAGGGACAGGGCTGAAGAGGTGTGAAGGGCAGGGCTGGACAGGTGTGGAGGGACAGGGCTGGAGAGGTGGGAAGGGACAGGGTTGGAGAGGTGTGAAGGGCAGGGCTGGAGAGGTGTGAAGGGACAGAACTGGATAGGAGGGAACGGCCTGGCTGGAGAGGTGGGAGGGGCAGGGCTGAAGAGGTGTGAAGGGACAGGGCTGGAGAGGTGTGGAGGGACAGGTTTGGAGAGGTGTGAAGGGACAGGGTTGGAGAGGTATGAAGGGACAGGGTTCGAGAGGTGTGAAGGGCAGGGCTGGAGCGGTGTGAAGGGACAGGGCTGAAGAGGTGTGAAGGGACATGGATGGAGAGGTGGAAAGGGTCGGGCTGGAGAGGTGGGAAGGGCAGGGTTGGAGAGGTGGGAAGGGCCTGGTTGTAGCAGTGAGAAGGGCAGGGTTTAAGAGGTGGGAAGGGCAGGGTTGGAAAGGTGGGAAGGGCCTGGTTTTAGAGGTGGGAAGGGCCTGGTTGGAGAGGTGTGAAGGGACAGGACTGGAGAGATGGGAAGTGTCAGGTTTGGAGAGATGTGAAGGGACAGGGCTGGAGAGGTGTGAAAGGCAGGGCTGGAGAGGTGTGGAGGGACAGGGCTGGAGAGGTGTGGAGGGACAGGGCTGGAGAGGTGTGAAGGGACAGGGTTGGAGAGATGGGATGTGGCAGGGTTGGAGAGATGTGAAGGGACAGGGCTGGAGAGGTGTGGAGGGACAGGGCTGGAGAGGTGTGGAGGGACAGGGCTGGAGAGGTGTGAAGGGACAGGGTTGGAGAGGTGGGAAGGGCAGGGCTGGAGAGGTGTGAAGGGCAGGGCCGGAGAGGAGAAGAGGGAAGGGCCTGGCTGGAGAGGTGGGAGGGGCAGGGCTGGAGAGGTGTGAAGGGCAGGGCTGGAGAGGTGTGAAGGGACAGGACTGGAGAGGAGAGGAGGGAAGGGCCTGGCTGGAGAGGTGGGGGGGCAGGGCTGGAGAGGTGTGAAGGAAACGGGCTGAAGAGGTGTGGAGGGACAGGGCTGGAGAGGTGTGGAGGGACAGGGCTGGAGAGGTGTGGAGGGACAGGGCTGGAGAGGTGTGGAGGGACAGGGCTGAAGAGGTGTGAAGGGACAGGGCTGAAGCGGTGGGAAGGGACAGGGCTGGAGAGGTGGGAAAGGCAGGACTGGAGAGGTGGAAAGGGCCTGGCTGGAGAGGTGGGCAGGGCTGGAGAGGTGCGAAGGGCCTGGTTGGAGCAGTGAGAAGGGCAGGGTTCAAGAGGTGGGAAGGGCAGGGTTGGATAGGTGGGAAGAGCCTGGTTGGAGAGGTGTGAATGGACAGGACTGGAGCGATGGGAAGTGGCAGAGTTGGAGAGGTGTGAAGGGACAGGGTTGGAGCAGTGGGAAGGGACAGGGTTGGAGAGGTGGGAAAGGCAGGGCTGGAGAGGTGTGAAGAGCAGGGCTGGAGAGGTGTGAAGGGACAGGGCTGGAGAGGTGTGAAGGGACAGGGCTGGAGAGGTGTGAAGGGACAGGGCTGGAGAGGTGTGAAGGGACAGGGTTGGAGAGGTGGGAAAGGCAGGGCTGAAGAGGTGTGAAGAGCAGGGCTGGAGAGGTGTGAAGGGACAAGGCTGGAGAGGTGTGAAGGGACAGAGCAGGAGAGGTGTGAAGGGCAGGGCTGGAGAGGTGTGGAGGGTCAGGGCTGGAGAGGTGGGAAGGGACAGGGTTGGAGAGATGGGAAGTGGCAGGGTTGGAGAGATGTGAAGGGACAGGGTTGGAGAGATGGGAAGTGGCAGGGTTGGAGAGATGTGAAGGGACAGGGCTGGAGAGGTGTGAAAGGCAGGGCTGAAGAGGTGTGGAGGGACAGGGCTGGAGAGGTGTGGAGGGACAGGGCTGGAGAGGTGTGAAGGGACAGGGTTGGAGAGGTGGGAAGGGCAGGGCTGGAGAGGTGTGAAGGGCAGGGCGGAGAGGTGTGAAGGGACAGGACTGGAGAGGAGAGGAGGGAAGGGCATGGCTGGAGAGGCGGGAGGGGCAGGGCTGGAGAGGTGTGAAGGGACAGGGCTGAAGAGGTGTGAAGGGCAGGGCTGGACAGGTGTGGAGGGACAGGGCTGGAGAGGTGTGAAAGGACAGGGTTGGAGAGGTGTGAAGGGCAGGGCTGGAGAGGTGTGAAGGGACAGAACTGGATAGGAGGGAACGGCCTGGCTGGAGAGGTGGGAGGGGCAGGGCTGGAGAGGTGTGAAGGGACAGGGCTGGAGAGGTGTGGAGGGACACGTTTGGAGAGGTGTGAAGGGACAGGGTTGGAGAGGTATGAAGGGACAGGGTTCGAGAGGTGTGAAGGGCAGGGCTGGAGCGGTGTGAAGGGACAGGGCTGAAGAGGTGTGAAGGGACATGGATGGAGAGGTGGAAAGGGTCGGGCTGGAGAGGTGGGAAGGGCAGGCTTGGAGAGGTGGGAAGGGCCTGGTTGGAGCAGTGAGAAGGGCAGGGTTTAAGAGGTGAGACGGGCAGGGTTGGAGAGGTGGGAAGGGCCTGGTTTTAGAGGTGGGAAGGGCCTGGATGGAGAGGTGTGAAGGGACAGGACTGGAGAGATGGGAAGTGGCAGGGTTGGAGAGATGTGAAGGGACAGGGCTGGAGAGGTGTGAAAGGCAGGGCTGGAGAGGTGTGGAGGGACAGGGCTGGAGAGGTGTGGAGGGACAGGGCTGGAGAGGTGTGAAGGGACAGGGCTGAAGAGGTGGGAAGGGACAGGGCTGGAGAGGTGGGAAGGGCAGGACTGGTGAGGTGGAAAGGGCCTGGCTGAGTGGCTGGAGAGGAGGGACGAGCAGGGTTGGAGAGGTGGGAAGGGCCTGGTTGGAGCAGTGAGCAGGGCAGGGTTCGAGAGGTGGGAAGGGCAGGGTTGGATAGGTGGGAAGAGCCTGGTTGGAGAGGTG